>NC_083630.1:18753265-19357640 GCF_963584025.1 Labrus mixtus | reverse complement strand
AGGAAGAGTATCAACAGCAATCCTGTGTGAATACGTTGTAATTTAAAAAGAAACGGTGAGCAATAAACAACAGAGGGAGGGTAGCACTGTACATAAAGTAATTGAAAAACCCTGAACACAATGTGCACTGACTCATTTGGTCTGTTTTGACAACAAACAAAATAATCCTAATAAGAGAGAATAATTAAATCACTCAAATACAATCTTATGTAAGGGCTGTTTCTGCACAGAAGCTGTACTTTTCTGTGTTTTAATGCTCGAGCAGGTGAAGTTAAAATATCCATAATCCAAAAAAAAAAGAGGCCTTGACAAAGCCCTCGCTCGAGATGGGAAGCCTTTGCTCTGACTTTGTTTTTCATCAGCGATAGTTACCTGCTTAAAGCTCGGGATCACGCGGTGATGGGAAGAAACACAATGAAGACCCCCTGATCCCAAATGTCACAGAATCCAAGAGGAAGACGTGTCAGCGGGCTCATTGGAAGTCTTACTGAGGCTGTTGAGAAGCAGCAGCAGCATCGGTGCGTGGGCTGCTGGAGTCATCTAAACTGAGGCGGAAGCTGTGTTTGCATCTCAAGCAGTGATTTAGCAGCGTTCCTGTTAAAGGTTAGGCATTGTCAACAGCTCTGTTTGTTTATTGAGGAACACAATCCTGGGACAGAAGAGATTTTGCACCCAGTATTTTTTTTAATTTTTCCTCATGCAGTCTTTATATTTTGAGAGCTCCCTGCAAAAAGTCACACAACTGTTCTTTGCACTTTTGGCACACCGAGAAGAAAATTACATCTTTACTTTTTGTTTTATGTTCGCGTTGTTAGTAAAGGAAAAATAAGTCAAATACATCCTCCTTATTGTATAAAATACAAACACATTAAAGCATCAATGAGGAATGACCATTTCTGTCAATCTTGCCAGCCCCTTTTCTGATCATTCCCAAAGTGATGGACACAGTGTTCTCTCAAGCTTTCTTTTACTCTGCTAGTCCTTCACTTGCCGTGAATCTTTGTCAGGAAATATTTTAACAAAGCCTCCTTTAGTCCATGTGCGGCAAATTGCTTCATGTGATGCAGCCTGTGATGTTGCTGACAGGCATAATAAAAAATCTCTGGCTGAAGGTCTAGTTTGATCAGTAGGTAGAGGTACATTGGTATAAAATAGACACAGTTTCAAAAACTGCTCTCAGTGGGTCTAAGTATATTTAACTTCAGCTGAGGTTGGGTTTGATGAGTAATTCCCTCCACCAAAGATGTTAAGTATTTGATTCCTTTGTCTGTTTGTCAGCAGGATAATGGCTGAGTTTTAATGAAACTTGATGAAAGGCTGTAGTTCTAGCTAAGAAAGAAACCAATTAAATTATGGGCTAAATAGATGCAACTTAGGCATAAGCAATTTGACAGTATCTGGATCGTTTCCGAACAAGCAATAATATTGAGAATATTGTGCCTGCAGGTTTGAATATTATAAAAGATTTGAACATTGGCCTTGGCGTGGGTCATCTCTTTCTGAATGCCCTCTCAATGTTTTTAAGGCAACTGCTTGCTTGATCATTTGTAGGCCGATTAATCAGCCGGCCGATAAAATCTTTTTCTCAAGTGTTTGATAACAGCATTTGACTCACCTCAATAAATGTGTCTGTGCATATCTATATCGATTGATCTAAAAAGATCTAAAAAAGATATCGGCAAATATATCTTTATCAAAAAATGTTCATCCCTAATATCGGTATCGGCCCCACAAATTCCATATCGGTCAGGCCCAGATCATTAGTAGCAACAAACCTGAAAATGAAATCACTCAAAAATGTTTTGTACTGTCATTTACCAGTGTGGAATCTGTGTTACAACTTTTAGCCGTCATTTCAGAGCATTTTTGTAAAATTGCGTGGCATTTTCTTTCAGTTTCTTTCTATTTTTAGGGCCAATCTTCATATCATTAGATGGGAATGAACTGCATCCCTGGTTATAACATTGTGGTTGCTTTATGCTAGTTCAGATCTTGTTTGTAAGATGTTCTTCCTGACCACGTCTTCAATCCAAAGTGTTTATAGTTGTACCAAATGACAGCTAATATTGTTGGATTTTCATTGACGTGAAGGCATTGAGAGCACTTGCACTTAAAGTAATTGCAGTTTTGCATGTACACTTTTATCTTCAAATATGAAGAATCAGGGAAAAACATTCACTCAAGATATCCACTAAAAGCTTGCTCTACAGGCCGTACTGTTAATTGGGGGTTTTGCCGTGTTGGAGGTGATGGAGTAACGACAGAAATATGCACTCTGCTAAATGCTGACAGTTCAAAATGGTCCATCTGTCCATCTCTGAATGCCCACAATGGCCTTCCCCTAAGATATGTGGCTTTCTGTGATCACTCTGATGTTCGGCACATTGAAGGGGTTGACGACCATCAGACAGCTTCAAACTTCAAATAGGATTATTCAAGGTTGCGGTTACGAGCTTCAAGAGTTCTTTTTATAGAGCTGTTCAAGGTTTTTTTTTTTTTTTTTTGAGTCGTACTTTGAGGAGGGGTCTTAAAGTCATCTTTACACTCATGCATCGTTCTCCTGGGAATACAACTCTGCCATAAGTAGAAGGTTGTTGTAAGTGACTAGAGAGGTTCAGACAGACTTGACTGACTTCTTTGTAGACCTGTGAATCTGTCGGTGGAACTTTATTTCTATGACTTTCCTCACTCAAACAACAAACAATTCGATTTGGTGACACCAACCTTACTCTTATTATATATGCAACTACTTTTAGAGCAGGGTGGTTTAATGGCTTTTATAAGGCCTGATCTCAAAGCTTGTCTGTTGGTCTAAGTTATTATCTAAGTCCTTGCTATTGGCAAAAAACTGTAGAACCCATTCCCCGCTAGTAGTGATTTTATACCTTTGAGTTTTTCTGTTAACATCTACTTGCACTTCTCCCGCTCAAGAGACAGTCCTTGGATAAGAGCTGTTTTGAGCCCAAATAGCATGTTTGCCCTGTGTCCCATTTTGACCACATAGTTTGCAGTTTGGGTCCTCTCTCAGTCCCCATGTGTGCATGAGTGACAGAACAGGAAGGGTGTTGTACACAGAATTTAGGAGAGAGGACATTTTGGAGGGGCTCCAGTCTCCACAGCTCTGCCCACGAGATCTAGCGCTAGGGCATTTTCTATCTTGTCCATGTGCCCTGGGATCCTTGTTCCAGTGCTCTAGCCAACCACCTCTCCTCCTCCCCGGCCAGTACATTAACCTGGAGCATGTCTTCCCTGTTCCTTAGATCTGCATTTCCCCACTGCTGGAAGTGTGCAGAGCCAAGACCTTGCCGCCCAGGGATTACCTAGGATGTCTCAGTGTATTCCCATAATTTATTATGCTTGTCAAACATGTAATGATATTCTTCTTCAACTTGTTTCAGATCATCTTGACAATAGCATAAAACAAGCGTGCAGGTGCTATTACTTTATGATGTTAGCCAAAGATAGCAAAAAGACAGCAAGCAGACCTTTCCCATGGTCAATTTAAGACTGTATGTCTAATATTTCTAAATGTCGTTGATCAAATAGGCCTACTGATATGTGAAAGGAGATTCATGCTAATAGTCAGTGTCTCTTTGGCAGACTCAGGACCCAAGCAGAGCTGGAGCTAATATTAGCTTAACGTTTAGCATTTATAGCTGCTTAGCATGTTTCAAGGTTAGGATTCCTTCAGTGTACATGGTCAGGTCATATATATATATATATATATATATATATATATATATATATATATATCTACATATCCATACAGGGTTAATAGCACACATTTATTTGATATAAAGATAATAATTCTTGTATCTGTTTTTCACACTTGTATCAAAGTCGTACACAGTAAATTTGAAAACAGAAGTCCATTTCAATAACAGGAACAACAAAATGGTCTGATATTCTGTTTGTGCTCATTCTTACTATGACACGTTGCAGTTGAAAATATTTGAACTTTAATATCCACATGTCATGTGATAGAGATAGGTCATTGAGGACTTTCACAAAGAACATCCATGTCAACCTTATCATCTGTGCTTCTTTTCTTCATAAAGGCAGAAATGGATGAAAAGAAGCACAGCTTGAAAATTGGGTCCGGCTTTCACTTAACAAAGCATCCTCTTAGAGCTAGTCAAGTAGCGGTAGGAATATTGGATTCTTCAGTACCCAGAGCAAAGTATCTGCACCTGACGTCATCATTTGAAAGAAGACGGCAAACAAATAGTACAGGTCGTCCACTTGGGCTGAAGTAGTTTGACATAAAGCATCCCTGTGCCGTGCATGAAAGCTCGAAAATAGGCCTACCTTTTAATGCAATGTCTCCAAATGAAAGAATGTAAGTAAAACTGACAGATTCATTTGGAGCATCCTCAAACTTTTATGAAATCAAAACACTCTTTGATATACACGTAGTGTTTTGTATGTGAGATGAGCTGGTAATAGCTGGAGGTTTAGAATTGAAAATTGCAAGTTTGCTCAATTAGTCAGCAAATCACAGCGACATTGCACTAAGTGCCACCATTTCAAGTCCATGCAAATCACGAGGGGATGATTAATTCATGCATAAATGGCGCATGTTTTGATCTTTTGATCTGATTTCGGTTGTTTGTCCAATAAACACTGTGGATTTGCTTGTTTTGTATGCGTGTGTGCTGTATGTATCAGCAAAGGCATGATGGGGAAATGTGCATAATTAATGTTTTATATATTTGCATATATTTTTAGTGGTATGTCATATCAGATATTTAAATATTATATTAAATAACATGAGGAGCATTTAATATATCAAATCACAGCCACGTACAAATTTAAAATGAATCAGTTTTGCTTGTTATCTCTGAAAAGGAAATGTGAAGTATCAGTACCCTAACCCTGAGTGGAAGACTCCTTTAAGCCCAAAGCCCTCAGGTTATTCTTTATTAAGTCTGACACTTAAATATTAAAGTTTTTTCTTCTCTGTCTAACAGCTACATTCAGATGTGGACAAAGGAGATGGCAAGGTGAAATATGTGCTCTCTGGCGAGGGCGCCACCTCCATCTTCACCATTGATGAGAACACAGGAGACATCCACGCCACGAAGCGCCTTGATCGGGAGGCTCAAGCTTACTACACCCTCCAAGCTCAAGCTGTAGACCGAATCACCAATATACCCGTCGAGCCCAGGTCTGAATTTGTGGTCAAGGTCCAGGACATCAATGATAATGAGCCAAAGTTTCTGGATGGACCGTACCTGGCAGGAGTTCCAGAGATGTCACCCTTAGGTAAGCTTCCCCATTTGTCTTAGAGATAATCCCATAACAGTTCCTTTTGTTCTTTATTATATTTCTCCCCCTTGTTCCATCCTTTTCTCTCTAAATCTCACTTTAGCTTTGACTCACTCTCGCTCCAAAAATCTGCATTTGATAATTTTCTACCTCAGTGAATTTGTCTTCATCTCTTTCAGTCTCTAGGTCATTTCAGGGATCAGGAAGTTTTTTTAAATATTAATTTGGATCCAGCATGTTTGCTTTGAAGGACTCAACACCTGCTAATCACTAATTTAAACTACCCCAAGTTCTTGTACATCAGTTGAGGTCCAGGTTAAACCTCTTGGATGTTGGCAATCCTTAGTAAGAGCATGCTGATTTATCGGCTTCTTTATTACTTTACCCGCAAAAAAACTATATGCTAATAAATAGCGGTGTGGACTTTGCTCCTCGTGATGTCCTTGAGCTTTTACATTCCTCGATTTAGTTTTTGAAAGCACAATGATGTTCAAAGATGCCCTTGGAAGTTTTGGACAAGGCCAGGCAAATTTATCACTGAAGCACATTCATAAATTTAAAGTCCTTCACTGAAACATCGAGAGAAAAACAAAACAGGTGAAAAAAATCAAAGGAGCTGAAAATCAGGAGCCAAAAAGTAGAATATAAAAATATCAAGTTTTTCACCTTTTTTTAATTTAAAGTGACATCTGAAAGCTTTATTCTAGGTGCAGTGCACAGTAACTGAAAGCTCTGCCGTGCGTTACACACCTTATAACCTTTGCCATGTTAGCCCGCTAGTTAGCAGTTAAAACGAGGTCAGCTGAGGCTGATGGAAATGTCAAAAGTTAGAAGAGTACCAAAATTATTATCAGTCATTCTCTGGGGAACAGGAATGTCTGCACAAAATGTCATAACAATCGATCCAAAAGTTTTTGAGATATTTAGTCTGAAACTAAAACTTGAAGTGATGAACTGCTAACACGGCGTACAAACATCTTACAGCTGTATTCATCTCAGCAATTACTGCAGATATTTCTTTTATCTGTCTGTTTTGAATACAGTCCTAGAGGAATCCGTAATGTCAGACCTCTGTCTGTTTTTGCTGCATGGTCAAGATTTCCTCCAAGGTTTTGAACGGGTCATGCTCACGCTCAAAATGCAAGTAAATGCAAATGAGCCACAACAACATCCGGAGGCTTTTTTTTTTTTTTTTGTTCTTTGACTGAGAAGGTGTATGAGAAAGCAGCTAGAGCGAGACAGAGAGACATCCATATTGATAAGCCATGATCTATGTGCCCTTTATATGAAACATAGCACTTCATATCATGTGTATCAAAGCTGCTTTTGGTTATTTTCTCGCATTTTGTTTTTTCCCTTCTTTGTATTTTCCAGTTTAGCCTTAAAGCTACTGAAACCATACATTTTGGTCAACAAGAAATGGGCGGTGCTGTACTTTAAAAGCAGTCAATTTGCTATTTCATGGTGTTTTTAAGTCTGACTAAGCGTAGCGTAATGTGAAGTCTGATGTGCCTTAATTTGCATATTTATCAACTCACATATGCCAGCACAGACCTTAAGGCTCAGAAATGTTGATGAGTGATGCAAAACTGACTCAAGCAAAGTTAAGGTCTGAATCAGGCATGAGGGCCATGGGCATGTTTTCCATAAATTGGGCTCAGAGTTCATATTAGCTGGCACTTACTGGCACCTACTCTGCTGAAAATGTCTCTGAAAAATGTCGGACCCAGACAAATACATTTCTATCCATCCATTAAAAAGAGCAAACCATACGTCCTCAACTTCCTCCAGCTCCTCCTAGGGGGATCTCCAGGCATCCCCAGGCATGCTGGGAGCTACTGCGTAATCATGAGAGAGCAACGACTAATGGATTGGAGACAGAAATGAATATGGGTGTGAGCAGAAAGAAAACAATTATATGACCTATATATATTTATTTTTAGAATACAAACGAAAATGTTGAATATTACCATACATTTCTTTAATTTATGATTTTTTTTTTTTTTTGTAGATACAGGTATTTGGTACAGAAGGAGATGAACATTGCAGGCACTTCACTCCACAGTCTGAATAATAATCCATAAGCAGAATGGGACCTACCAATCAATCCTCTCAGAGTGTTGAAAAGATTAGAAGTAGATTATTGAGTGGACGGTCAGATTGTGAAGTGTCATCATGTTGAGAGAAAAAATCTTGGGAATTAAAGCTGAAAGAGAACAGTGTGAGGGAAGACAGGAAATTCAAAAGTGTCGGTAAGAATGGATGCTCATCGCTAGCTGGCTTGTTGATCTTTTGCCATAGCCTGTAACTGGCAGAATAAGTCGTGGTTCTCAAGTGTTTTGTTGGGTCAGAGCTAGCACATGAGCAATTGTTCATTTGTGAGTGGAAAGTAGGAGCTCTGTTCAGCTAAACAGGGTTTAAGGACCCTTTAGCTTGCAATAACAGATTTTCTGGCCACTTGGGGGCAGCAGAAACAAGCTGTGAACAACAGTGAAATATAGTCTAGTTCGTATATCCAGCAGATATTGGCAGTCTATCGAATCGGACATATGCTGGTTTGATATACCTTCTTTTTTTTAGCTCAGTTTTGGTCCCCACCAGGTCCTTAGATTAATGACAGGGTATTTAGCTGCTAAATGCTCCACCTTGTTCACAGCATTCCCGGGCACGCTGGAAGCTACTGTTTTATCACAAGGGAGCAACGACTCATAATCTGGAGACAGAAACAAGCTGTGAACAACGGCGATGTATAATCTTGTTTGTATGTCCAGTATAGGCAGTTTATAGATTCTGGTGTATGTCGGTCCAATGCTAAATGTGCTATGTTCACCTATGTGCTGACAGTGTCCGTCAGGTAGGAACTTTAAATTTCAGGGTTCCATTAGCATGTTGAATTGGAATCACATTCACGTCCTCAGACCAATAACAACAACGAGAAAGCTCTTCATATCAGCGTCACCTCAGTAGCTCAAACATGCATCGCACCATAGGGATGGAAATGAGTGAAAACAAAGGTGTTTATGGCTTTCATAACCCTCAAAGTCAAAATGAAAATGTTAGCAGGCCTACAGTTGTGGTGGGGCTCGTTCTAAGGGAAGCAGTGCTTTGCTTACTACACAGGCAAAGAGATCTCTGAAGGATTACACAGCTGACTGTCAACGGGGGGTACAGAGCTCAGGCTTAAGGAACCAGGGGATTAGAGTACAAGGGCTAGGAGTCTTGTGTTCAACCCGAGATAAGACAGCAACTCGGCATATCACCCACAGAGGAGGATGCGTCCACACCACGAGCGCCTGGATGCAGGGTCACCCTCGCCACTTTATTTACTCAGCCGCCTCCTGTGAAGGTCTTCATCACGAGCTGAGAAAAAGAACAGCAGAATAGTGCATCGCCTCTCTTTGTAAATATCTGCTCAAAGCAATTATCAATGCAGTAAAGAGCAGGGAAGGGGCCAAGCACCTCTTGTCCTCAATAATTCCTTTATAGATGTCTTTAAATCATTAATGGTCACAGCTCAGCACCGTTGATTAATGGCTTCAATTTAGAGGAAATCATGAATTTAATTAATTAAAGTAATTAGGGGCAGGGCTCGTCCATACACATGGCGACCTTACGGCCCAGGGATCTCTAAAGGCTTTTGTCTTAATCAAGACAGGGATGTCAAATAAAAGACAAGAGAGCTTGAGGACAGTTGGAGGAGTGACAATCTCGTGGCTTGGCTCTTTCCTGCTGCTCAGCGAAGGGCCAAAGGAGCAGTTTGAGGTCTCATTACAAGCATAGAGAATGTAATGTCAACCCAAGGCCACAGCTCTTAAGAATTTACTGCGCGCCAGCTCTATATCCAGCTGTCATTGTTCCTGTCTAATTCATGAGCCCAGATCAAGGATGGGATAGTCATTTCATTCTGGAAATGAAAAAGGTGTTCCGGTTTAGGGAAAGACCATACATGTTATTATTATTCTTTTTATCACAGGCTGTATCATGCTGATTCCTTTTTGCATAGTGGGATTTAAATGTACACCCTAGGGCTTCTTTGTTAGGCATCAGAACCATTGTTATAATCCAAGACTTTTGGTTGAAAAGAGCCTTCGGCGCCTCAGCCCCCAGCCTCTGGAACTCTCTCCCCGCCGAAATCTGCACTGCTGCATCTCTGGTCATTTTTAAAAACCTCCTCAAACACCACCTGTTCACCAAAGCATTCAGCCTCATCTAAAACTCCCCCCAGCTGATCACCCACTTCCTTTCTCCTTCATTTGTTTGTCTACTGTTCCTATCCTTTCTCTTCTCTGCTTGTGTTTTTCTATTCCTCTCTTGTTGTCTCCCATTAAGCGTCCTTGGTTATATAAATCTAAGTTATTATTATTGTTATTATTATTAAGACTACAGACGTAACATTTTTCATCATTCAGTTTTTTGTGTCATTATAGGAAATGCAAGGAATTCATTTTGTGTTAATAACTATGCTCATGGTTTAAGGTGGTTTCCCACCTTGAGAGAAAGTTTCCTTCATCTTTCATCTAAATTTAGATGAAGTATATGACGCCTCAACCTTTATCTATAGATACTAGAAAGGCATTTGGGATCATTTTGACTGTTCATGTATTTTTTGCAAGTAGTTTTAATAATCAAAATAAAATTGAATAAATAAAATCTGTTATATACCTGCAGATACAACTTTGAATTAGGGTTATTTTTTAAAATCTTTGTTAAACAAAATCTAATTCAAACCGTCCTCAATTGAAGATTACAATCACATTTAGAAACATCACAAATATGTATCTTAAGTACAGGTAAGAATTTTCTCAAAAAGAACCTAAAACTGTCAATATTCAAATTCTTAAACAAACTGAACATTAATTGAAGTCATTTTGAAAGCAACGTTTGTCTAAGAAAACAAAAACAAGCTGTAATTTGATAATGGAAAAGCTATGCAAAAATGTGAAATTGCAGTGAATGTATTTGCTTTTAAACTCGTCTCTTCTCTCAGGTGGTTTTTGCCGCTTGGCCCTTAAAAACCAGCAGTTATCAAACCATTTTCAAACAGAATAATCTAGGGGCGCAGGTGGCCTACAGTGGTCAGGTCGTGCACCATGTAATCCTCCAAGCAGGCGGCCCGGGTTCAAATCAGACCTGCAGCTTCTTTCCCGCATGTCATTCATCACTCTCTAACATAGCTGTTATGGCCATTCACAGTAGACACACTGAAATAATGTGTGACATTGACAAAATAACCATGTTGGAGAAAAAAATTCACACAATTAGCAAAAGTCAGGGTCGTTAAGTATAGGTTTATTTTAATATTTTACAAATTATTATTATTATATACCAGTGACCTATCACTCAATTTGACCTCAGTGGTTTTTAATGGCATCCACTGCATGATAAAAGATGTCAGTTGTCTTATAGTTTTTCATATGGTAAGATAAACCTGATGTTCACACTGTCTGAACCATTGACTGTAAAAACGCTAAAAACACAAAGAAAACAGCAGGCAGAAAGAAACTTTGTTAAAAAGTGCTGTAATTCATTTTCTCTGAGCAGCTGAATTGATCTCTAAGCCATAATCCCTTGCTTATCTGAAACAGTGGGGAGCAGGTGTGATTGTGCATGAATATAATCAAGTTAATCAACAGTGGTAGCTTTGAATACTCATGAAGCCAAATTACTGGGCTTGAACCGAACACGGTAATATTTTTAATTTTGTTTTTTTTCATATTCCAAGTTGCAGATTTTGTATCCAATTTGTTCCCCTCTTGTTACATGTAAATATATATTTTATATTTTGTGCATAAAATGGCACTTCATTTAAATAAAAAATGCAACTTTTGTGTTTGTGTTTATACAAAAGTCACATTTGGGGTCATTTTTCTCAAAACAAACAGCTACAACAAATTTGCATTGCAAGTGTGCACTAAGGGACGCTGTTGGTCTCGACAGTCGGAAGCCGCTTGTGTATGCAAGCGGCTGAAGAAGACCTGTCTCCCATTCAGATTAAGCACGCCACATTTATTTTCATTACTGGCAGATGACAGTTGTTCACCCAAGATGCAGGATTGATTAGGAAACCCTGTTTTGTACACAGCTGCAGGGAATAAACACAAAAATGTAAAAGTATGAAGATCGGATCCATCAGGCAAATGAAGATGGACAAATATTGAAGGGACATGGACGGGCCAAATTGAGTAGCAGATGACAGCCTTGTGGAGCAGAAAGAATCCTTCCAAGGTGTCTGTCTTTTTTTACATCCATCTCATGCCGCCTGTATTACATTTCTTTCTGACAATATTGTTAGAACAGGATGTTTTGTTGGACTCTCAGGGCAAATAACCTGTAGAAGAAGCTAAAAAAAAGCGCTTTAAAAGCTGCCAGAGTCCATATTGAATGTAAATTTACAGCCTCGCCCGCTGTGAGAAGTGATTTTAACTATCAACCTGTAATAGAGATTTAGACGTCGCCTGAGCTCTCTTTCATACAGTCATCCTTTGACCTTGGTGTTTTAAACTACCTGTAATATAACCTGTCATGACTAAGAGGTGATGATATAATCTAGGTGTCCTTCTCCCACCAGCATGGTGATAACTTCTCCAGCTTCCCACAGCTTTTTTTTTTTATATATATATATTATATTGTTCACATCCAAGGCCAGAGCCTGTTAATTCTGTTTTACGGCCAGAATGGAGGACTCTAATGTTCAATTTCCATGATCACTTCATTCTGTAAAAGCCTGTAAAATACATCCAATGCTAGAAAGTGAGATTTTTATTAGGATGTTTTCCTCAAAGTAAAATATCACCAACTTGTAATAATGCACTTTCTGTCAGATGCTACAAAACAGGATGGAGTTTAGACAGAATTGTGCTGCTCGACATAAAAGTGAAATATTTAAGTATAAATCAGCTACTCTGGGAGCTTCGAATGAACCGCACTTATTCATTTTCAAGGTTATTAAAACAATGCTGCTGTTGATGATTTAACTGCTGCCAAGTCTCGTAGGCGTCAGCTTTAAGACCAACACTGACGTACAGTCTAACAGCAAAAAAAAAAAAAAAAAAAGCCTGAACCGTAAGGGGTTGTTTGTGATCATTTTCCAATTAAATGTCTTTTCCTCTCCATTATGAAATGGATATAAATTCTTTGATGCAAACTTACTCTGCCAGAAAAAAATGGTCTCCAGTAAATGGTCTCCAGTAAATGGTCTCCAGTTGGAGCAACAAGGCTCATTTACTGGCCTTAATGAATGACCTATTGAAATTGATTGGCACTGATTGTTGCTGATTATGTTTTCTCTGGGAAATCTTCAAACACTTTTCTGCCTTACCTTCCAAGCTACGGCTGTCAGCTCAAGTCACATCAGCGGTTTAATGTACGGAGAAATGCACAAGGAGTTATGCGTGATGTCTGTTTTTTTCCTGCCTTGGAGGAAGCGTGGGAGAGGACAATGCAGAGACAACAGTTGTCAGCTATCAGCACGGTTCAGTGGCAAGTTTGAAAAGAAGTTTCCTTGTAACTTTAAGTTAGGGGTGGGTTAGGGTTAGGGTTATTCAATTCCGGAATTTGAGTAAATAAGGGATCTCTTGATACTAAACCTCGTTTCCTAGCCAAAGTTAAAGGAGCAATATGTCACTCTGACACCTAGTGTTTACAACGGGTACTGCAGTCAAAATTCAAAACATTGGAGAGAGCAGTCTCCGCCCGACTCCTCCTTCCTGGAGTCGATGTGCACGCATGTTGCCATGTCCCGGACACTGAAGCTTCATTATTAAACCAGCTCTGCATCGGCCTATTTTTCACAAGTATCTCCATTTATCTAGCCAACATTAGTTTTACCACGTTTCATCGTCGAGCTCATTAGAAAAATGCCGAGGCTTTTTAGCTAGTTTAGAATCAGATATCTGAACTAGTTCACTTGCCCGCTTTCGTCGCTGTAACACCTGCTGGTTTGCTGTTTGTCTGGCAAAACAAGCGGCGTCCAACGGCCGTGTGGGGGTGTCTTTAAACCGCCTATGTTCTCTGGTCAAGACAAAAAACTAACCATTCCACACCGGAATCTAAACTAAGGAGGAGGACATACTGACTGCTGCATTGTTGAGGAAGAAGCCAGCACTTCATCATGGCATGTTTCTTTAATGTCTGATGATATAGAAAGACATTTTTTTTTCATTTATTTCAATAGATATCTTACAGATTGGAGCTTTACGGTGTTAACTAAGATGATTCAAGTGTGTTTTTCTCTTCTGCTACACGGTATGGATTGCAGGTTCAGTTTGTGTGTTTTAACAGAAAACTTGCAGTGTGTTTTTTTTTTTTTTTGTTTAATTTTCTCTGCCTTGCATTGTGTACTAGCGCAACATTTTGACGGAGCATCCCTAGCAAACAACTCTTTAAATGTTTGTGCAACAAAAACCACTATCCTGCCTCTCGCCTTCAGACATCATTTTGTTTTCATAGCTACATTTTTCCTTCTGTAGATCAACAGCCTCAGAAGCAGCTCGTGCAACCTAAAACAGCAACTTTATGGGTTACCATCTGTGCATGTTAACACAGATTTTAAGGGGAAATGAAAAAGTACGAGTATTCAAAAAGAGGAAGCAAGAAATGTTTTCCCACACTCTGTCTTTCTCTTCATATTCTGTGCTGTAAAAAGCTTTGAACTAATTCATTCAGATTAATTAGTGCACATATTAAGATACACTGCCCATTGGTATAGCAAGAGGACAAATTTAAAGCATTTGACTTTTCTGAAACAAAAAAAAAGAAAAAACGTCTCAGTTCTAATATCCGGACTGAGACACTCACAAGTTTAGATTTGTCTTTTCTGGTGTTGGAGTGCCTCTTCAACAGAGCACAGATTGGTTTCAGAACCCATTTGGCTGCTGAATTTGAATCAACAGATTGAAGTTAGCAGAAAAGATGCCTCTTGATCTGCAGGAGGAAAAGATAGAAACAATGGCAATGAAATGATCTCAAAAGGCAGGGTGTTAATCCTGCTGCAGCATTCCTGCAAACGATGGCAACGACTGAACGTGTTTTTTTTTGGTTTAGCCGTGTTTGAGGCCTTGAGCTAGTACACAGCACGTGTCGGATCTGGAAATGCTGCTGAAGGTTTCTACAAAAAAAAAACTGCTTTAACACTGAATTTTTGTAAAAAAAAAAGAAACACAAAACAAGAGTTAACAGGGGTGCAAACAAAGGACGGCGGTGTGATTTTAATGATGAATGAGATTATTTACCGCCTCAGATGTCACATTTTCATCGCTTTCTTCCATTTTTTCCCCTTCAAGTTGAATTGGTCACACGTTCCGTTAGCATGACGATAATTTCCACATTTAGCTCTGTTTGGCTCGGCTTCAGGATGCATGCGGTCTTGGAAACTAATGAAGGCCTTGTCTGCCCACAGGAACCACGGTAGTGCAAGTGGCAGCCACAGATGCAGATGACCCGACATATGGGAACAGTGCCAGAGTGATCTACAGCATCATCCACGGACAGCCGTACTTCTCAGTGGAGCCCAAGACAGGTGAGTACGACGTCTGTGAAAGTGGAGGTGACCATTGTTCAGATATGGCCACAGTGTGTCAAAATAAGACCCCAGAAAAACATTAAGTAAGCCCCCCACCATGAAAAAACTGATGAGCTGCTGCAAGTTGGAGCATTTTTAAATTTAATTTGAAAGCTATTTTACATTTCTTTGTTTTTGATATCATATAAAAAGTTATTAGAATTTGTCAAATCACTGGGGACCCCGATCACCAAAATCTGTCTTATTATGTAATATGTGTCGTAAGCATTGCATAAAATATTAGCAGACACGTTTAACCAATTTTGTCATGTAAGTATTTAGTAAAATGTCCTGAAGTGCATCTTGATTCAGGCTTGGTTATGTGTGGATATTTATTTATTTCATTGAGTCTTTCATTGAAAGTCTCATGGCAGCTTTTCATCCAGCCATCTTTACAAAATCTCACCAAATGGAATTCACGGTAAAATGAGTTGCTGTCCTCCAAGCGGGCAGCCCGGGCTGGAATCCGACCTCAGGCTCCTTTCCTGCATGTCATTCCTCACTCTCTCCCCAATTGTTGACTCTACCCCTGACTGTCCTGTCTCTAATAAAGGCATACAAATTACCCAAAAATCAATCTTTAAAAAAAAACGAGTTGGGGGGTTTTAGCTAGGTTTCTATGTCTTTGTATTTTCACTTATTCAGGCCAAACTTCCAAAGGCTTAATGAAAATGAAAGGTGTCTTTGACGTTCAAACCATCCCACTCAAAGACTTCATGTTGAGCTTCTGAGTTATCCAGCTTTAGAGATGACACCTTGTAATAATTAAACACTTTTTAGTAACACACTTTAATGTGAAACATATCTCACAAGTGCTACAGAAGTTAAAAAACATGATCATACATTTGAAGTGTGCGGGAAGGCAGAAATAATCAGAAAATCAGGAAACAGTGTTAATAACCACCAGGCCCCATTTCAGTAGTGGAAAAAAAGTGTTAAGTTTAAATAATGAAGTTTTAAATAATGAAAACATCTCTGCCGTTGGATGCCATGGGAGTGTCCGTTGAGCAGTAACCACGCCTACTCGAGCGATAGACACGCCTCTCTCAACTGTCGAAAACTGCTGACAGTGGAGGGTTCATATGGCCTTCCTATTGGACCGTTCCATCCCTGCATGTTTGAGCACCCAGAGCCAGAACCTGAGGACTCGGAACTCCGTGAAAACAGGCCGAGCTCTCTGGCGTCCATGAAAGATACACCTGCAGAATTGGAGGCATAGCAATTTGTTGGCCCCGCTCTCCAACAGTCTAAGGGTCTGTGTCCACCTGGTGTTTTTTTTTTTTATGGTTCCCAATGAGGAGAGAACGTTTGCAGCTGCAGGTCGCCGCCCCCGGAGATTAGAAACAGCGTCCTTTATCCGAGAGATTCTAGTTGAAGATCTTTCAACTTCTCAGAAGGGCGCTGACGTCACCGGCGTACTTTCTGTCTCTTTTCTGTCTGAAAGGAGCCATTATAGCATGGCCGTCATCACTACTGCTCATCATCCAGACAAAGGAGAATGGTAAACATCCTCCGTTAGATGCTCTTAAAGAAGGGGGGGGGGGGATATCTGAACTATAAAACATACAGTAAAAAGGAACGGAGCAGCGTCGGTTATACAGCAGCCATTGTCAAGAGACTCATGTAATAGCGACGTAATAATAAAGTACGTGCAACGGTTTTACTCAAAGCACAGTGCTTCATCTGCCCGGGAGATCGCCATGTGGACACGCCTTAAATCCTTCAGATTCAGTCAGATGTGCCTCTCAGTCATGACATGTTTCGAGCTATAGTGAGTTTTTAGTCATATATTTCAGATTTTGCTTTACACAGAAATTAAGAAACAAAAAGCAGCAATTTAACACGCCCCTTGAATCATTCACAAACAATGTTTAGAAAAATACATTTTCTATAACCAAGATGTGAAACAGGACATCAATGAATTGAGAGTTGTCCTTCCTTTACTCAGACAAAACAACGGCACATTGTAAGAATAAAACTCTTGTGCATATCAAGCTGTCTGGTACAACTGAGCACTGGAAATTACACATACTTTAATTAAGATCTCTATAATGATGTATTTAAAACCAACTCTGAACATTACACATCATGAGACTACCAGTTGGATACATTGTATTAGCTGTAACAGGTGCCGCTTAATGAAGTGGCTGCTGATTGACTCCCTCGAGTCAGTCGCTTTAAGAACATGATAATTATGTGAGCTGACTGAGAGCCAGAGGAAGGCGAGAGAACAAGTTAACAAACATGTCTACCCGTGAGCGTGTGCTATTTTAATGTAACAATTGAAATGTTTGTCGGTGAAAAGATCCAATATGATGTAACAGTAGCTCATATAGTACCTTATAAATAAATCTAGGTTTTTTTTACCACTACATTTAGAGAGCAGTGCTTTTTAATTTATTGCAATAAATTCAAACTTTTTTGATGTGTTGACGTTTATTTTGCTGTAATGATAAGATTGCAATTTATCGTGTAGCCCTAAGCTAAAGTTTGCTAAGTAGGACTATACAGTATGTGCAAAAGAAACCTTAGTGTATTAAACTCAGCATGGGGTGTTATTTTACTGCTTACAAATTCAACTTTTCATTAGCTTGTATTATTCTCCATTTCAAAATGCAACAGTATTTTCTGTACTAGAAAAAAAAAAAAAACCTGGACTTAAACACTTTGAAGCTGATGATGACGTTTTCATTTTGCTATCAACAAATTACGGCACTGTTTAAAGAACGAAGCAGAAAACCAAATTCTATTACTTATCATCACTCAGGGCTGCGAAGATAACAGCATATTGGAGAAGAGTTTAAAAAAAGCCTGAGCAAAAAAAGGGCCTCAAATAAACTGCGAGATAAGATGCGAGGTAGTTTGTTGACTTGTGGGGCGTTTTATCCTGAGAAGTGCAGCGGCAGCCCCTCGCTACATCTTCATAGCCGGCTCATTAGACACTGCCCTGCCGAGGCTCGGCTACTTCATGCAAAGCACTCTTGCAAGAAAAGAGAAAAATATGGGCTATCCCATAATATTAGGCTTCATCCCCCTGCTTCGGGAGCAACACATACACACATGCTGGTGTTTTATGAATGTAGTTTTAATTCATGAACTGGTGGGAGCCACTGCAATGCAGGGATTTATGTCGTTTATTTTTCACAGTCAGGCAGACAGAACTAAGAGGAATGCTCAAGGACAACAAAAAACTCTACTGTGACCTGTTAGGTTCTCTGTAAACATTCAATAAGCCTAACCAGCGGAAGAAAATGGAGTATTCAAGAAAAATGAATGCACATGGCAAGAAAGGAAATGACTTCTCACTGTGCAGGCATTATGGATGTGCTGTTGGAGGAGGAAAAGATGTAGTGAGCATCAAAACTCCAGCACACTAAGCTGTGGAGTCTGCACACTATCACAGCATTTCTGTGTTGTTTTTCACTTTCTAGAGACATTGAGCTAATGAAGCCTCCTGCTGCAGCTTTCATTAGGGAACATTTCCATGTTTCCATGTTTGGGGGTGAACATTTACATGTTTCATCCACCCTAAATGAAAAGGTTCCTCGTGGATACTCTTTAAGCTCCGACAGTTCCTCTGGGACGTCTGCGAGGCTGTAAATCTTTGATTTTCTCGGAAGCTGAAACTTCTGTGGGCTAATTAATGAGTTAAAATGCTGCAATCACCTTCCCTAAGATGAGTTTGGGCGGGAACTTGGGAATTTGTGCGCCAGTGTTTTTCTCAGTTCCTTTTTTCTTTTTCTCGGGGAATTTCATTCAGCTCATGACCAAGCACCTGAACCTCTAAGGATGTTGGGTAATTTTTTGTCAACATTTGGGCCACATAGAAGCTTGCACTTTTAGTCCATGTAAAGCTCGAGACAGTCCACCGAATCTATGGCTATTTATACTCGTGGTTGCATCTGAAAAACAATTAGCACAATGTATTTTTCAGCATATAGAGCAGCATCTACAACAGCCAATAGCGTTGAGTGTGAAAATCCAACTACAAACACAGTCACAGTCTGCTTGTAGGCCCTCCTCATCTTGGTGAGACATCAAACTTAAAGCAAGTGTTTCATCGAAAGCAACATTTTCACTTTTATTTTCTTTCAGATATCATAATGAATACTTAGAAACGTCCCTTTTTTTTTGTCTTTGCTGGGCTGGTAAAGGCGATAAAGAATGCATGAAATGTAGTGAAGTGTAGGCTGGTTTATTAATCTGTCAAACAGTGGCACACACCCTCAGACACACACACAAACCCTCAGACACACACACCGAAATGTGCACTCAGATAGAGCCCTTGGGCCCCGGCCAGCTCCCCAGCTCTCCGCTTCCCATCGCTGCCCGACCACGCCTGATTATACTTGGCTCTGTTTCCGCCCACGTAGAAGGTGATTGGATCTCATGGTTATGAGATGCAATATCGGAGTCAGAATTGAAGCGCTCGGACGGCTGTCGGAGAGGTGTGACTCCACGTGGGACTCGATGCAGGGAAGCATGAAGACATGTTCTCTTGTTTGACAGGGCTAACCTTAATAACAACCCGGTGTAAAACAACGGCTTACAGGGCAGTAACTTGTGCGTCGAGGGGAGAACCTGCAGGGCTTTATAGCAGCATCGTTACTGCTGTGAATCCTCTCTTGGTTTGAAGCTGGCTTTTGATAGATTCCTTTTCCCCTCTATACGGCTCCCTTAAAAAGTACGAGGCACAACTGTAATTGGGAGAAATATTAGGAAGTGCTCACACCGTTACCTTCATCTTCATCTTAATTTAGTCGCCTTTCAAGAAGAACTACCTTTGGGAAATAAAAATTGATACCACTAAAAATGCTCCGCTGGTTTTCTTAGAGAAAAATCCTGTGTTGTCATCAACTTTGAAACTGTAGCACCTTTTACAAACTTGCCACCTTTTGTTTTTTAGTTGTCTATTTGCTTTTTGTTTATTTGACATCTTAAGAATAAACTGTTCCAGCCATGTTATCCTCATAACTTTGAAACTTTGGGGGATTCATTGCCACATGATACGTCCTAATTTCTGCTACTTTCTATTCGAAGATAAATTAAAATTCCGGTCATGAATCACTTAAAGGGTGGCTCATTTATCATGTCGTGCCCGGCAGAGATTTCCAAAATGGGACTGATAGAAATCTGACCACCTGCCTCTGGCTGTTCAATGATCTTTTTAACAAAGTTTGAAAGAACAACTGAACACATCGATGAGTCTCAAGTGAGACTTCATGACACCCATACCAATTAGAGCGAGAGCGGACTTCTCCTTCAGTGGTGTTCAAACAGCAGTCTGCCCCATAAAGTCCACATTACTCTCATATTTTCTTAGTCCCATTCCGTTCAGCGCACTAGAGCTCATTTATTCCCTTCCTCGGTTGATGACCTGTTTTTCATTAAGCTGAGTAGACTTTTTAAATCCAATTGTTGATATTTCAAAAGCTTTACAGTGTTTGAGTACTTACTGTAAGTGGCCTGTGTTCACTTACAGTAGATTGTGATGCTAACCACAGTTAATTCCTGCTCTATGCCATACTTTACACTGCAGTAGCAGTCATCACGATGGATGAGATTTGATGCAGAGACACTGTTCAAATGTCAGCCTTCCTTCTTTCTGTTTGGTGTAGAGCTGTCAGTGTCTTTAAAGCGTATCATTGAATCCTCAGATCTTAAGAGTGAGATGTGCATGCAGACATTTGTTAGCATCTTGACACCATTTTACTTTTCTCAGATTTTCCATCACAGATGAATGTGGTAAGCTTTGTTGAAGTCTTTTGTTAAAACGTGTCAGTCACATCGTAAACATTGTTCAATGTCTGCATTGCAGTTAACCTTCGACATTTTGAGTTGAAATCTTCCTAAATCGAACAGGAGTGGTGGGGCGGGGTGGCCCAGGAGGCGGTACGTGACGTCTGAAGAACGAGGCGGAAGCAACAGAGTCCACTATAGGATGCTATAATGAAAATGTTTGCCTTCCTACCTGTTGTACCTGTTCCTCCACATGCTCACAATATCAACTAAAGAGCAGAGAAGATCACACATCATGAAGCAGTTACGCTAGCATACACTCTTTATCACCGAGCGCCGCCCACAGGATAATTGTCGTCCACCCCTCCCGCTTGCTTGCGGAATCTTCCTGAATATTACCTTCTTCCTTCTCACATCAGCATGCGGAACATTTACCAGGGAGCTGGCAGGAGAAAGTCCGGGTAAAGTTTGAGTGAAAAATTAAACTGGTGGGGGCGCTGTTGGCCTCGTAAAGTTGGTTTACGCACCCAAAAAAAACTGAGTTGAATCCGAACTGTGGCTCCATTCCCACATGTCATTCCCCACTCTATCCACTATCCTGTCTCTCCAATAAAGACACAAAATCCTAAAAATAGTTGACCAAGTGTTTAGTTTCAAAGTAAAGCCTATTCCTATATATATTCAAGCTGTATTCTTTCTAATGGCAATCAAAAAGACTCTCCGGATTGGAGAAATCATTCTGATAGTTTGAGACCAGAAACGACAATGAGCCAATTTATCAGTGGATTTATTACCAAATTAAGATTCTCTTTAAGATTTGGTGGAGTGATTGACACGTGTTGCAACAGGGGCAGCTTTTAGCAAATGAATTGTAGTTTTGGGGTTTATAAAACCAGCGGGAGGAACACTGAACAAGTCAGCCAGGTGTTGTGAACACAAATATACCTGCTCATTATTGCAACCGTAATCATCCTCGAATTTAACTCACCCAAAAAAGAGCTGGAGCGCAGACTTCTTGGATAATCTGTTTCTACAATTAACTATACAGAAAGCCATATGTCCTAAATTTGCATGACAAATACTCCAAAAGGCACCAACACACGGCTGAGATGTGAAGTTCAGTGATGCGAAGGAAACAAACGCTTTTGGCACTCAAGTGATTCATTCCCCGACTGTTGTCATGAAAGGGGAAATTTAGAGACCAAAAACACTTTTTTTTTTTGTATCTGTCTTTAAACATGTTTCATTCTGCTGGATAGTTGGGCATTTTAAAATGGTTCTTTATGGGGATGGACTATCAGTCTTTGTACACTACCTCTTTGGCTTTATTTTTCAGCCCAGGAAGTGTATCAGACCTTAAAACTACTGAAGGAAAACTATTTAATTGACCACTGTCGGGACAGGTTTTGTGTTATCATTTCTTTCTTTAAAGCACTGTAATTGAAGGCATAAAACAAACATTTTTCATGTTAAGTTAAACGTTTACTCGCTTCGCCTGCATTCTCCCTGACTCCTCTAGGACTTATGAATTACCCATCAAATATCTAGCAGGGTTGACTCTTTCACTAGGCTATTGCTTGCAGTCTCCTACATGTCTTCGTCTGTCTTTCTCTTGAACGGTAGTTGCTGTTACAAAGATTTGTACATCTTTTTTTTATCTGTTAATTATTAATAGGCATTGCTATATAATATTCCCTCAAGTGATACCTCTCGCATCAGGTAAAACTTGTCAATCACATTCACACACTGAGATTTGATCAATTATTGTCCCACTGCCAAAGAATACAACAGGATTATTGATTAATAAATATTCTAATGTACTGTGCTCCCCCGGCCCTGTGGAGTAAGAGAGAGAGAGAGAGAGAGAGAACACAAACAGTTGAGACAGAGCGGATGCGAAGTAGAGATACTTTGAAGCAAGAGGAGCAAGGGCAGGAAAAGGTTTTTTATCTATGCTCCAGTTTGTCAATGCTTTTGCGCCTATGCTGATGTGCGCCTCACGTCCACACCAATGCCATGTTAGCCTGTGTGGGTTGCTGCGCGCGTGGCACCAATTGGCTGTTCATGTGTATGAATCTGAGATCACCACATAATCCAATATATCTGAGAGGAAGTGCAGGTCACAGGTCACTGACAAATAGGCTGAAAATCGTCCGGTTCCAGTGACCACCTGATCAAAATGTTATTATCTCATTATTTATTCATTATAAAAGACATTATTTTTCTTGAAATAGTTTTTCTGAGGTAAACAGGGGGTCTACTTTTTCTAATCTCTTGGGTATGGGACCATATTATGTGACCTGTTAGTTTTTAACATATAATCAATACCATGTATCTTAAAGACTACACTCAGGGGGTGAGACACTGGCCTTAAGACAGCAGCCCAGGATTGAGTGTTGTGGGATGAGCGTTGCGCTTCTGTCTTTGCAAGTTACTAATTAGTCCCATTTGCAGCACACGCCTGGGCCATTGCAGAGGGTGACTTTGACAAAGTACCGGGGCTGAAATACACTCTAAGCTCCACACTGCAATACTGCACCAGCGATTAAGTGGCAGAGGGCTAATGGTCAGGGGGGGGGGAGGAGGATGTGTGCGACCCAGTGTTAGGTGGGTAGCATCCTTGCTCTTTTTCGCTTAACAAGTCTCTTTCCTCTGGTTCTTAATCCCAAATTGAATCTACAAGGTGCCCTTGGGAGAAGTACTTAATCCTGAATAGCTCCACTAACTTACAAGCAACGCATAATGTCGGCAAAATACATAAGTTGCTGCACCTAAAGCTGCTCCGTTAAGACAGTATTTTGTAATTTATATTGATTGATAGCTTGTAGTTTAGTTTGAAGGTGAAGCTGAATTGGTAGCGCTGTCGAGGACTGCGCTCTAATTGATGGCAGGCTCAAGGAGGTTTGAACAGCTGCCTCCAGCTCCATACACCTTGGCGATATTGCAAGTCCTTTAGAGACAATTATCCACACACATTAGCACTGCTAAGCATGCATGCAAGCTCGCAAACCTCAATGGCTGGAATAACAAGAGAAGAATTTAGTTAGTAGAACATGCCAGGTGCCTGAATGAGAGGATTAATTACATTCTGGAGGGGGTATTTAAGATGTGACACGGCTTGCCTCTCAAAGCGACACAACTATGACATCTGAATATGACAGGTACCCGGATGAGAGGAGGAGGGGAGAGCAGAGGTCTGTCTCTTCTCAGCCTGAGAATCTAATTAAACAGAATGCGACTCAAATAAAGAGAAAGGCCACATCCAATCATTATGTAATCCGGAGCCGCTCTGAGGTCAGGAGGTGACAGGTTTCCTGTGATCAGTATGTAATTAAGATATTAGCACAGCCCTTCTTCTTTTCTTTTTTTTTAAATCTGAGTACGCTTTTCTCGACCCTCTTTTGTCGTTGTAGCTCTGTGCCAGATTGTAGTTGTGGTGACGGCACTAAATCGAGAACATTACAGCTGAAGGCGAGATATAAATCCGGCTGCCAGAATGGGAGAGGCAATTTTTCAATTCTAATCACAAACGCACACACCTGGAGTGTGCACAGATGAGCACACTTGCTTTGAGGGAAACACTACAAATGAATGGAAACCATGTTGTGTAACATTATGTTTGACATAATGACGTGTTCTTACAACACTTGGGTCTTTTGTTCTGTCGTATCATGTGGCGCCTTCACAGCCCCTGGGTAAGCATAGTGACCTGTGATCAGAGCATGATGCGTGAATGTCACTTAGTAATACACTTCCTAGGTTGGAGGTTTTATTCCCTGTTTGTATGGCCTGTTTTTTTTTGTGTGTTATGGGATCTTTTTTCCTTGTAAGTGGAGCGCCCGAGGGTCTGGCAAATCACATCGTGAACCCTTCATGTTTAAGTGTTCATCACCTTCATCAGTACCTCTCATAGCTGCACGCAGAGCCAGAGGCTGCCTCGCAAAGTCTGCACTTTTTATTTCCTCTTCCCAAGACAAATGTCAAGTATCTGGGTTTTAGCAGGGAGCGTGGCCCACCCGTCTGCCGCCAGTGGTGTGGAGACAGCTAGATAAATGCATGGCTACAATGCGTCTGGCTTGCACCGGAGGCAAGGAGTCACGGCGCAATGCGAGGCCGTGCCGTGATAGCGACAGAAGGATTTTAATCATCGCCTCTCCCCAGGAATGACACCAGCGCCGCACGGGGTAACAGAGATAGAGAGAGCGGGGGGGGGGGGGAGGCTGGCACCCAGCAGACAAACAACAGACTTGCAACATCGCCGTGTGGATTAGCAGCGTAGCTCTGCAAGAAGTATGTGTGCTTCTGGCCAGGCGGGAGGAGAAACATGTCAGGTTTTTTTTTTTTAAAGAGAGCTGGAATCAGGATTCATTGCATCATTAACCACAGCCAATATCTCTCAGGCTCCAACACGCCAGGCTGATATTAAATAAGTACATCAATTGTGTTTGAAGCCTATCTATGGTTCAGTGTGAGCATTCATTTGTTTCACTGCTGGCTGCACAAACCTTGCATCTTTTTTCCTGCTTTATCTCACCTTTTAGGAGTCATCTGCTGTCATCTGCTGCTGTTATTATAATCCAACCATTATCCAGCTCAGCCTCACTTCCTGAATGTTTAAAGACACCTCTTTCAAGTCTAGACATGCTTGCTTTGTCCCTGTGGTGAAGTTGTAGTAGAAAACAGAAAAGTTTGTTTCTGTTTGCGTCTCGCTTGTACTAAGGGAGCCTCGCTGGATTGAAGGTTTTGAAGTAACCTTTCAGATGCAACTCAGTAAACAGGGTTCACAGGTGTCACCGCAGCAAGCTCCCGAGCAGTGGTGGTGCTCTTTAATTGGCTACGAGGTTACACTGCTGAAGAAGCAACAGAGAAGTGATGAATGGGTGGAGGGAGGATGGATGTAAGGGAAGCAGATGGGTGAATATCCACATTGCAGAGATGGATGCCTAAATTCTCTTCATAAAAGCATTAAGCTAAAAAAAACAAAAAAAAAAACAGATGACATGTTTTGACTTTGTCGTTGAAGCTTAAGCGGAGGAGAGAAAGGCAGACGTGTTTTCCTCCCCCAGCGCTGTGTGACATCTCGCTGTTCATTATTTGATGCAGCACTGAAATGACATGTTTTGTAGAGCAACAGGCAAAGATTATTGCTTTATTGACCACAGTCATCCCACTGTAAGCCCACTGGCAGCATCTTTGGAGAACAGAAGCGGACAGCTCACTATAATTTAGCTAACCGAGCCCTTTAGTTAGAGCAGCCAATAACAGTTTTCAGCTGCGGGGACTGTAATGACATTAACAAAGGATGGCAGGGCTAGAAAATTAAACACTTAATGGAATTGTTTATTTTCAAGTACAGCTGCAGCAGCGGTCAAACAGCATCTTCATTTTTCTCTTTTGACCCACTTTTCTTGATTTGTTTGTCCTTCCTGCTTTGTTCCTGGATTGAGCTTAATTGCTAGTCCTAGTGTGTGTTTGTGTGAGTGAGTGAGTGTGTGTGTGTGTGTGTGTGTGTGTGTGTGTGTATGTGTGTGTGTGTATGTGTGTGTGCACTTGCATTCCTATCCAACAGAGGACTTTAGTGTCGTTGCTCATTCATCAACATGGGACCAGTCACCCAACAAGTGACATATTTAAGGCCTCTTCTTGGCCATGCCTTAAATTAATCCATGATTCCGCCAAAACCACTTAGGTGATTTTTTTTTATTTTTATGTTTGCCAGGAGGGCACCTGCAGGTGTCTGTGAGAGAGACTGTGTGTGTGGTGCACCCATAGACTATGCAGTATATGGACAACGCGCCTCAGTCTACTCCTGTTGAACAAAGTTGAAGCCAAAATGCTCCCTTAATGATAAAACAACATGTAGCCACAGAAATACAGAGTCCTTTTCTTGGGTCCGTTTAAAGCAGTTTAAGAAGTGTAATGACTTCAGAGCGATCAATCATGGCATTGTATTCCTATTAGCATTCAAAATTAATTTTAAAAAAAACTTTCCAGAGAAAGATGACTCTAACACAAATCAGCATTTGACCCATTTTAATATAAAAAATATGGATAACAGTGCAGCTTTGGTTGAAGAAATAACAGGCATAAATCTACCTTGGCTCACTCATACCAGCCAAATATATTTTACAAACATTTCTGAAATTCTTAAAAAAAAAAAAAAACTCCTTATCAAGAGCACAGCTGATTGAGAATTCTGCAGTGGGCCTATTTTCTTTCTCGTAAGAGTGGGCCTCAATTACATATCAAATTTCAGAGTAATTTAAAGGATTATGAGGAATTCTTCAGGTGCTGACTATACGCAGCAGCCTCCCTTTGATCTGCTTCATCAGGCTGTGAATGTGATAACACAACTAAAAAAGATTAATTTATTCAGGAACTGCATGTTATGGCTATGTGGGGATTCTTAATGAGTAATCTTCCATTTTCTGTAGGAATCTTTAATAAGTGCCATTTAATGAATGAAACACATTGTGTGGTAACTCATTAACTTTGAAAAGCAACAGTGATTGCTTTTGAAGGATTAGGACACTTTTCGTTGCATTCAAATGCGTGGCGTTAATTTTTTCTGGATTTATCATCTTTGTAGTCAGGAGATAATGTCGAGATTGGAAAAATGTCATTAATGGAAGATTTCTCCACAAGCTTTTTAGTATTTTGTGTGTGCGCCTGATCTTGGCTTGGCACTAGCTTTTTAATACAGTGGCTCAGGTGCAGACAAAAACAGACACCTGCAGACAAATGTCAGTCATTTAATGCCGGTGGTGTCACATCTCTGATCCTTTTCTGATGCAGATCAATCACGACAAGCGGGCTGACAGATTATACATCCCCTGGCGGCTAAAAATGTCCCTTTGCATGTGCTCACTTTCCAGCAGTGTCTTAACATAAACCTCATCATATGTCACTTCTAAACTATTTGGAGTGACAGTTCATTTCAGGGCTAACAACTGTCACAATAAACTTTTTTTTTTTTTTAACCCTTTTTCTTGAAAGGTTGATGTGAACTGATTTTTCCAGTCTGAATTCATTGTTTTTCAAAAGATTAATTTTTTCAAGAATGGATCCTTCCAGTATTCTTGTTTTCTTCTTCTCAACCAGCTTTGTAGTTTTAAAATGTTTAGGGTATGAGGAATAAATATGTTGTATTGCCCTCTAAATGTTTTTTTTTTCCTGCTTCGTTTTGAAAAACCCACCAAGTCATCACTTGCAGTGAAATGATGAAAATTTAAGCTCTGTGGCAAAGTAAAAATCTGACTACATCTCATCTCAACTCAACTCAACTTTATTCATATAGCACTTTACACACAGCACAGTTGATCCAAAGTGCTGAACATCGCATATAGAAAAAAAAAAACAAAGCATTAGAAAGTAACAGACAAGAACATCAAGAACACAGATGAAACGACAGGTAACAAGTTTAAAATGTTAGAAACCACCAATACAAAAGCATCCTTTTCTCTGCTTTCCCTCTCTCTTTAGGTATCATCAGAACAGCTCTGCCAGACATGGACCGGGAGACAAGGGACCAGTATGTTCTCGTCATACAGGCCAAAGACATGGTCGGCCAGATGGGTGGCCTCTCCGGCACAACCACCGTCACTGTCACGCTTACCGATGTCAATGACAACCCACCGCGGTTCACTCACAGTAAGACTGCGTTCCTGATTGTCCCCTGAGGGTTTGTAAAGCCCCTCATGTACAGTAAATGCCATGTTTTTAACCGCTTCTCCACAATCAGATTGAAACCATCAGCTCCATGCATGATCTTTTGTTTCAGATGAGTGGGGGCTTTAAAGATCTATAATTCCTAAACTCTGACAACTAAATGAGGGACACATTGTGCTGCTCGCAATGAATGCAGTGGTACAGAAAACGCAGGGTTGTTATTCTGCTCTTGAAAATGAATCATTTGATCTGATACATTATGTGTTTGTCTGGTTAGTTTTGAAGAAAAAAGTTGAACAGAAAGTACTTGTAATCTTAAAAGCCAAACACAGAAATTAAACCCTTATACCCTTCATCTTAAAATCTTAAGGTTATGTTAAATGCCACCCTGTCCTTTTCTCTTTATCTTTTAAACTTCACATTGTTTGTATTTGCAGTAAACATTTGGACTTTTACAACCAAATTAAAAACAGCCTTCTTGCAAGGTGTACACCTCCTTGCTTTACTCTTCACAGAGCTGCGGGCTGCTTCAGCCTTGGACACCAGGATCAATCAGACTCCCTCTTTTTTTGTTGTCAGCCTATTTCACGGGCTGCTAATGGGGTCCAGGCCGAGCTTTGGGATTCAAAGCCATGCAGTGCTTCTCATGATAATCCGGCAATCGGTTTACCGCTGATAGTCCGACCACTGTCTGCCTAGTGCACTCGTCACTGGACTGCTGGGGACCAAAGTCAATTTGCTGGCCCCTGGGGGAAAAGAAAGGTTCAAGTTTGCACAACAAGTCATCAATGACGTTTTAACCCAATGCTGTCAAGCTGGGAAGAAAGAGACTTTGGATGAGTTTGGGGGTTCCACCTGCCGTCGCGTTCACCGGGTCATGGGTCAGAATCGATAGACCATTATGGAGCATCAGAGCTGATAGAGTAGGGAGCTATAGCTAGTCCTTGGAAGAAAGGAAGGGAAAGGAGCCAAGGTTAGCAGCATGGGAGGAGAGACTGGGAGGGAGGTGGTGAAGGGAAGGAAAAAGAGGTAGGTGCAAGGGGCAAAGTGGAGGGAGGAAAGCAATTCTTTTGGTCTTTTAAAGAGCTGCTATTCCACGGCAAATTAAAAAGCCATTATAAAGATTACATGGCGGCAAACAATGTCAGGCAGATTAGCATTTAGACGGTGGCTGAGGGAGACACTATGAGGAACACAGAAAGGTCTGGTAATGAGCTCCGCCATGGTGATCGGAGAGATTATGATTATGAATATGATTCCCTTCTTTATTCCTATAAGAGTACTTTAAATCCAAGGGGTCAGACAAAAGCTCAGGGAACACAATCGAGACTTTCGGAGTAATAGAATATTCAAGTGGACATTTCATCCCATGAAAGGTATCGGAGAGGGACTAAGCCTTACTCTGGCTTTTTTTCTCTACACTTTATCTCTTTTTGGTCCAAGGGTTAAACCATCACATCCAGGCTGAATTAAGGGAGTTCTATGTTTTGTTGAATACTCTTCCAGGTAAGAATCTGGCATCTCAAATTAGTCTTTTCTTTCCTAGCTGCATATTTTTTACTTTTCTTCATTGCCTATGCTGCATTCCAAAATGGAAAGGGTCCCAAATGCCGCCGCCTGTCTCAGTTATGCAACATGAATTTATTGCTGAGCCACACGGCCGAATCAAAGCTGAAGGGGTTTTGAAAAAGGCTGAGCTGCTTGAAGGTGAGTTGGTGGTGAAATAAGCACATCCATTACCAGCATCAGCTTGCTCTCCCTTCTTTTTCCAGAGAGCTATCAGTACACGGTGCTGGAGTCACTGCCGGTGCAATCTGTGGTGGCCAGAATCAAGGCTGCAGATTCTGACATAGGCTCCAATGCAGAGATGGACTACAGGATCATGGACGGAGACGGGCCTTCCATTTTCAACATAACGACAGATGAGGAAACACAAGATGGAGTCATTATCCTCCTGAAGGTACTTTATATATAAACAGATGGCTTAATTCAACATATTTAACATAGTATTACCTGCTCCTTTCTGAAACCCATCAAGATTGAAGGCAATATCTTGGTGTAGTTGGCATTTAGCATTGCTTGAAATATGGATTGATGTGTTTTGACTATCTGCATACTGTAAACTGTTTGCAGTATATACATAAAGCCGTTTGTTTGCACTTACTGATGTTGTTCCCTCCTCTCTAGATCCTTGCTTGTGTTGTACTTACTCTCTGATGTACTTCACTTTAGACAAAAGCGTCTGCTAAATGAATTGTAGAATATATACTTTTCTCCCTGAAACAGGGGCGATTTCATGGCGAGGGGTGGCCAGCCTAGACATTTGATTGGCCACCTCAGTAGCCATCCTTAAAATCCAAACTATGATGAGAAATTTGCCTTGTAACAGGCAGCTAGAAGCTTGCTTTGCATTTCACTGAAACACATTTTCTTTTGTTAGTACTATAAATGTTAATTTGGACCGCCACACAAATAAAAAAAGAAGTCTGGCTCTGTCACTGCCCTGAAAGTACACCTACACAAAGAAGACATATACGACAATATTTTTTAAATATTTTTCCAGATTTTTCTGGATGCAAGTTTATGACAGCTCAATTACAATTACAACTCGTTCTCTAGCTCTCTCCAACAGTGCTCAAACAAGAGAATAAAACAAGTAAAACTGAGTATATACGACATAAGAGAGAAACTTTGGAAGTGTTTTTATTTATTTCTGTCTAATGTGTAACTACACTGTAAAAAAAAAACTTGCAGCCAACCCAGAGGTTTAAATTAATCATAATTTCATGTAGATTTTCAAATTAAAATAACAAAGCATGAAGCTGATGATATGCTTTTCCAACACTGAGCCACACTGTTGCACTGAGCAACACTGTCGTTGTCCTTCATTATCATCAACATTGGGCACTGTAGTTTACTCTAGTCCTATATACCCCATCTGTTGCAAATATTTACAATAGCACCAAATGTGAATTAAGCCGCAGCTTAAAATAGTCCCAAAAAAATAGTAATGTTTGCTGAGTACCACAGTTCACAGCGGTTTCAGGAGCACAGCACATACAGCCCTTTTCACTTTGTCGCTTGTTATTTAATATGTACAGTATTTATCAGGAATGAATGTGCAAGGAAGTGCACAGAGAGGGCAGGGGAGTCAGAGAGGATTAAGAGGGAGACTCAAGCATGGCTGATTTTGGTCTTTTCATTGGATTTTGGAATGCAGCACGAAAATGTGCATTTCTTAGTTATAACAAAGAGCAAAGTGCATTTCTGTGATCTTTGTGCTCCATGTAGGATATGCTTGTTTAAATTCTCTTCTTCGTTCCTAACCCCCATGTCTACATGTCTACACCCCTTTCCTTCTTAGTGTCTTTACACCTTTGGATTAGTGATCATCATCAATGACTAAAATAGTTCTCTCTCCAACACGTTTACAAGTAAACTGTAGTCCATTCGGGTTTAACTACCACAGTGGATCACGTAGTTCAATTGATGCACTCCGCTCACCATGGTTACTGAGACGTTATAAATAATGTCACAATATCTGCCTACACAAACGAATAAAACTTTGAACTTTAAATGGGTTACAAAGCAGCTTATTCATTTATAGAGGAAATGTGTTGCACAATCTTGCCTCACTTGGTGTCAACAGAGCCCATGGCAAACACTTTACATTTCAGGGTTTCAGTGGACTAGAAAATGGCTCCTCTGGCCACATGGATGTGACAGTTCATTGCTGCAGCTCCTTTGTAGGCGAGCCAGAGCCATTGTTGGACACAAGTGATTCTTGTCAGATGGGCCAATTTGATCCTTTGTTTGTTTTGCACCAAACTCAGACAATTACACCATTGGACAGAGTCTCTGACAATGAAAGTGTCAAATCAATGGTCTCCAGCAGTATATTACATGTTGCAATGGGGAGTTCCAGACAAAATGACAAAATGTTTCAAAGGTATTCATTTGAGAATGCTTTTCACCATGCTGCATGCTTTTTTTTTTAAATCAATATTATTGCTTTCACAGCACAAAGTCACTATAATCCATCAGCAAATTACTTTGTCTAAATCAGACTCCATGTTAAATTGTAATGGGTCTTAAAATCTACTTTTTAATTTGGATCAATATCCAAGCGTTGTGTGGATTATCTTCAGATTTACAGACAAATATGAGTTGTTTATTTAACCTTGACTGTCTGGGAATGTTGCCAAAGGAATATAGTCTTTACATTTCCAATAAAAACCTAGAAATCTTTTTGTTTTACTTCAAAAAAACAAGAAGCAGATGTCTCATTTGTTGTGTATTCTTCTTCTGTCTCCTCTAGCCTCTGGACTTTGAAACAAAGAGCAGCTTTTCGATGAGAATTGAAGCCACAAACAGGAACATCGACTCCAACTTCTTAAGTTCAGGACCATTCAGCGACACAACATCAGTCAGGGTGACAGTGCAAGATGTGAACGAGCCACCGGTCTTTTCATCTCCTCTTAGCAAGATGGTGGTTTCAGAAGACGCCAAAATGGGCACCTCAATCGGAAGAGTCTCTGCCCATGACCCGGACACCTCCAACAATGCCATCAGGTAGTTACAAATGACTCGCCTACCATTTCTTAAGTTCTTAAGTTATACTGTATGTATTTAAAACCATTTTTGGAGTGATTGGGAGGAATCGAAAGATTCCAAAAAGAACCCAACAAAGTTCACAAAATCACAATGCCAAGAGCCCGATCATAAATAGGTTGTAGAGTATCAGCATCTGAATCTGTGGATGTGAATATCCCATTTGGGACAATTAAGTCGTCCATCTAATCCATTCTACTACTCCACATGATCTCTAAAGAAAGAATCCTTAGACCACCCAAAGCCCCCATGTTATTGTCACCAATGCAACAGATGGTGAGAGAACCGAGGAGTGCAGCATGAGCAAAATTAAAAATGCCATCTCGAACAAGAGAAGGGCATTCCTTCAGGAGGGTCAAGTCTCAACACTTGTGCACTCGTGGCATTTAAGACTCAAAACAAGCACTCTCATCGCCAATCTGTTCGGTGTCACTCTCGAGATCCCCGCCTATTTTGCATTAATTGAATGAATATTGTATGGTATTCATGCCTTGTCTGTGAGGGTTGACAGTAATCTTAATCAGAAAATCAAATTACTCGTCCATTGTAGCTGTAAATTGCCTCTTTTTGCTTCTGTGACTGTTATCAGCGACTGCAATATATTTCACAACATCTGTTGAAATTAAAATTATTGTGGAACTAATGCAGCCACAAGAGTCAAATTACATTGCAATAATACCCTTTGGATGTAGGCTAATTTAAGTTGTAATTTTCTCTAGAAATATGAGTTGCTGTGTTTTGAAAGGTTTTGATCAGTGTTGTGTGCTAAGAGACAAGAGGACAGCCTTCAAATTTGAAAAACATTTAATAGGCTTTGTTTCATTCATGCTATATTGTTCCAAGTTTCTAGCGCATTTATTGTTTTGTTTTATTTGTACTTTAAAAGGTCAAAATGTTAACCAGATGTATTGTTCACTGATTGAAGTTATCTCTGCATCAACTGAGAAGCTTCAGTATATGTGTTGCACAGTTTGATGGAAGAAAGCTTAATCTTTTCTCACAAGTAAAAAAAGAAAAAAAACGCTGAAATGTCAAATCAATACCACCATCCAAAAGCAATTTTAAGAGGTACATCAGTTGTGAGTTTTGTTGTATATTTTTTTTTTATCCAGGTACTCCATTGACAGAAACACCGACTTGGAGCGCTTTTTTAATGTAGACGCTTTAAGTGGGGTCATCAGCACAGCCAAGCCTTTGGATCGTGAGGCCAACTCGATCCATAACCTCACCATCTTCGCTATCGAGAGCCGTAAGTTGAAACTTCACCTGTGAATAGAAACTGTTTCTAAGAAGTCAGTGGGACTCTTCAAATCAAGAAGCAGTGCACATTGGATGACAAAATGAATTTTATTTTTTCTTTAGATCATTGTAAGGATTGGAGAGTCTTTTTAAAACCAAAAATTAAAATGAAAAGTGTAAGTACTGATTAAGCAGTGTGCTCATCCACGCTTTTGTTGCAAAGAAATCTTGCAAAAATCTTGGAAAACAACTCACTAACTACAGGATCAGTTCTTAGTTAACGACATTGATTTGAAGTGTTACAGGTACATTAAAAAAGATTAATATTTTCCCTTAATGAGTAACGTTAGCTTCTCTGTTATACTGTCATTTTTTGGATTTGGGAAACTACAAAGTCAACAGCACAAGTTAAATGTCATATGGGCACTAGTGGTAGTACCCCTGGCGTTAGCAATATATTTGATCTGAGATTTCAGTTGATGCTTAACAAGACAACTTTGATATTAAATAAATGTCCCAGACTTAAAAGGGTAAAATATCCTTCCATTGAAAAAAAGAGCAAGTAAGCTTAGCAGTGTTATGTTCATGATTCATTTAGTGGTGAATGGATATCATGATAGTGCGACCCAGTACTCCAGCCTCTAAAAGTGCTTCACACTCCGAGCCATTTCACTCATACTTTTTAAAACTCACCCTCACTCACTCTCTCGCCAATTGCTTTGCCTTTGGGAGCAATTTGGGTTTTAGCATCTTGCCCAAGGACAATTTGAAGCTCGGATTGGAGGAGCCAGGTATCGAACATTAAAGGTGACATATTATGCAAAACAAACCATACCATGTTTTTCTAACTCTAATATGTCTTCCTAGCCCCCCCCCCACACTTATTAGAAAAGGCCATTCTCTCTTTTTAATGCTCCACTTTTCTGAAAAAAAGCGTGCTAAACCGGCTATTTGGAGATTTTCCCTTAATGACATCACAAAGGGCAGTAACCCCTCCCCCAGGGTGACACTCCCACATTTAGGTGTTTGTTCTGCCCTCTGAGTCTGCCTTCTCACCGTAAACAATAGGACATGGAGCCTCTCAAGCCCTTCCAGAGAGGGGGCGTGGTCAGACACAGCTCATTTGCATTTAAAGCTGTAGGCACAGAAACAGCCTGTTCTGAGCAGGGCTGAAATAGAGGGGTTTATAGGCATGATCAAATACAGGATCAGAGTGGATTTTTTGAAATAATATTCACAGACATATTTTTGGGAGCTCTGAGACTTATTTCAACCGGTTGAAGAAGAGTGTAATATGTGACCTTTAAATCTTTTGATTAGTGGACAACACACACACTCTTAAGCCACTAGCCTTTAATCTTTTGGTAATACCTGAAACACAACCATCCAATTTTATGTTTGAACCTTTATTACGACATTACAAAAAGTAATCCTTTTAATTAAGTCTTAGCGTTTCATGGACTGGTGAGGATGCTAACGTTTGACCTTGGACATACAGGCCCAGTCTTTTACTCAGTGCTGTATCCTACAAGTAGCCATAAAATATTTTACACTCCTTTCACAAGATTCTCACTTTAAAACAAGCCTTAAATATCAGAGTCGGCTGAATGACAGTGTTTTCAATCAGCTAATGGAGCTAATGTTAGCTCCATTAGCTAGCTGATAAAATCTGCTAGCAACAGCTGTCATTTCAGGCTGCAAAATCAATAGTTGCTGGCTGGAAATTAAATGCTATTCAATTCCATTGTCCTTTGTTTTAAATCAAGGACCTGCTTCAAAAATTATCACAAATTTGGAGTGGTAATTCTCAGTGAAAGATCAGTTTACTTGTTGGTGTCACCGTGAAAATGTGAAGCCGAAGATCCTATCTGTCATATCAACCTCCTCATAATAACCTACAACCTTCTAAGCTGTGAACAATGCAGTTGTTGGCATTGTTGTAGGGCCGTCAGGGGAATGTTAATTCACATAGAGGACGGTCATTTTGACCTCCACACATCCCTGAGATGTGGGGACAAGATGCTGACTAAGGGTGGGCCATCTCACCCACGGGGGCTCTATGTTAATGTGATGTGAAAAAGTGCCGCCTGCCTTTTTGTTTATCTCTCGATGACTCAAAGGACACCAGTGTCTCTTTTTTTTTCAACGCGTTTTCCTTTCATTCCTCGCTATCATGGAAACACAACGGACAACAATCTTCGGCGCATAATCTTGCAGAGCGCTCTAGACAGCTGCATCGCATCAGTATAAGTTAAAAAAGACAAGCAGCCTGTCAGCGCGGCAGTTCTTCTGCTTCACATCTTCACACTGAACACAGAGTGAAAAAGGATATTCAGTTTTTTTTTTCAGAACCTTTTATCACTCTTAGCTTCAAATGATGTGTTTTTATTTACATCTAACAGCACACACACACACAGTTTTCAGTTAATTCCCGAGTGTGAGCGCTTGCCTGATATAGCAACAAAGAGAAGGCAGCATATAATAATAGCCATATGAAATGTCACCACGGTGCTTCATGCATGAGGTACTGGCTTGTGACACATAGTGACACTTGGGCCTTGTTTCCAGCTGAAAACATCTCTGAGTTTCCACACTGGCAACAAAATCTGCTGCCCTGTATGACTTATGACAGTATTTATAGTAAATGGGTTTCTTTGTAACTGAAAAGAGTGAAGGGACTCTTTGGGTTGAAGGATGTTGTGCATTTGAGCTACAGTCACTCACATTTCACGCGCTCTGCCCCTGACCACGCCGATGACAAGAAGTCTGCGTCCTGAGGCTCTGCGCGTCCTTTTTATCACGATCAAATCGTCCGGCCCGAATGTCAGAGCGTCATCTGTGGCCGGCATGGCAGCCACGCCAGGCCTAATCATCATCTTACACTCAGATGTGGCCATTTAGCCATCAGTGTGTGTCAGGCAGACAGAGGCGTGAAGCCCATGCGCAGCCTCCCGGACGACAAGCCCGCACCGCACCGAGTGTAATCACTTTGGCTGATCCACAGCAGAGCCAGCTGTTGGAAGCACACTGCATATTTCATTACAGCAGCACTTTGTGATTAATTAAAACACACGAGAAAGATCAATATTCCATAATTTGGCCAAGTGCATCAACCCAAAGTTAAAGCAGAATAAAAGTGTTTCAAGGAGGGTTTGCTGACATGAGACATGCTGACTTTCTGCTCTCTTTCTCTTCCAGAGGATCCAAATCAGATTGGAAAAGGAATCGCTCTCATCACAGTGCTGGATATAAATGATAATGCCCCGGTCTTTGCCATCGACTATGAAACCCTCCTCTGTGAAAACGCCATGCCAGGACAGGTAAGACCCGGCAGCGTCTCTGCAGTTGGTCCAGCTTCCCTTTTTCCTCTTTTCTCTCTCCATGCTCACTTGAGGTTTGACTCACAAAGGCAGCCTGCTGACTCTCAAAGCCATTAAAACTCTTTCATGTTCCTCAAGTTTGCTGTCCACATATTTGCCTCGCAGCTTGAAGTCATTCCAGGGAGGCCGAGTCATTAGTATGAGACACATCCTTAAGATTTAATAGCAGATATTGTAGGTGCTATTGTTCATTTCCTCCTGTCAAAAGCATCTAAAATAATGAGTCACTGCTCGACTCTGCCTGTGGTCCAAATCCGCAATAACATCATGGGGTAATTTGATATCTTGTGCTTGCATGGAGTGGTGCTCTGTCGTGGTTTGACTCCACTGGTGTAATTAGATGATCACCACGGAGGACAGTGGGGCAGAAGACGCATCATAACATCAAACAACAAAAGAAACCCTGAGAGATTTGAGTTTGTGGAGATTTAGTCGAGGTAGAGAAGGAGGGAAAAAGAGGCTGTGGCCGTGCATCGCATTTTCTCTGTGTTTAGCATCTGGCCTCATTGTCGCTAAATGACTTGTGTGTTTGCGGCAGTGATTCGTCTGCTCTTGGCATTTGGAAAATACAATCAGAGGCGAAGGGTAAAGGAGGCGTGTAGACCTGAATAAGTACAATTGATCAGAATGATGCATTGTATTGGAAATAGCTATTAGGCCCATTTTAAATATGTTATTTGCATTCATATTTGGTAGCCGTTTGTCAGCGTGCTCACAGGAGGGTGAACTAGAATAGCAAATGGTTTCATTTGCAAAAATGAGGGACTATATTTCATGTGTGCGTGTTTTTCCTGTGTGCATGGTGCCTGACCACAGTAATGCTTTGGAGGTTACAGTAGCCTTACAGGTGATGTTTTAATATGTGGTTCCTGTGTGGAGTATTTCCTTCTGTCTTCTATTTAGTTGTTCAGACTGAAAATTGCAACTAAAAGAAATACAACTCAGTGTGTACAATTCAACCCACCTTGAGGTATTTTGAGATAATGCTGTATCTAAATCTAATTAATCATATCTTCGCCTTAGGGTGCAGAGTATTTGTTGAAAAAACCTCTACACGAGATGTCATCATTATTGAAGAATGCGTGCTACCAGAGCTTAATGTCTATTTTTGGTTAATGATGCTGCCACTTATCCTGAGATTATTGTCGTTGCTCAGTGATAACAAATTTAGAGCGACTCCAACTCAATCTATCACCCATCAATATGCCCTGACTTTCAAATACAGCAGATAATTTGTACTTCTTTTCCCCCCACTGGCGCCTGATAAATTATGGTATAGACTCTATGACAATGCTGAAACAAAGTCATTCCCTGACAATCAACCCGAGCCCCAGGACATAGCAACAGCCACAGTCCATGACAGCATCATCAGCAGGAAAAGGTACGGCAAATCTGTAATTACTCAGCTGAAGCAGACAGATTGCTTACTCAATGCCAGTGATAGCTGAGCTGTGAGGTCCAACCCCCCCCCTCAAGGTGTAGCTAAGAGCTACTCTGCAGCGAACGTGTGCTGCTCTCGAAGGCGTCTGTCCTCTTTTGAACCGGGGAAACTTGTCTGGTGAAGGTTTAAAAAAGCGGCTATAGCTACAAGCTAGGTTTAACACGCTAGTAGTCAAGAGCATCAAAAAAACAGAACGTGTCGGCTTTATTTGTGTACATGAGTGTGAATGCTTTGACCTTCGTTATATTCGGTACTGAAGTGTTGTAAGGAAAACTGACGACTTAAGAAATATTTTCCTCTTTGACCCAAGGATGCGCATGCTTGCATTTTGTTTGCCTGATAATTAGCTTGTGATTAGCTAGTTAGCAAAACAGCAGGTTATTTGCTCAACTTGGAAAACTTGTGCCTACAAGCATTTAGCATTTAGTATGATAGAAAGTTAGCTAGAATGCTACTTGACTTGGCTTCACCAATCAAATGACAAAAACAAACTTATCTATGACATTTGTAACCCAATTTAGAAAGGGCAAATGCAGACCTTGATAGATTTTTCTCTTTTCAAATAAAGACCAAATTAAAGGTTCAGATCTTCGATTTCCTTAAATGTTATGTTTTACATATGGAGTCTTTAAAAACAAGATCTATATTATGTTACTATTTTCTCATGTGCAAAAGTGAGTGTTTTTACAACTTACCTGACATATATTAAAATCAACATCTTACCAAAGTATTTGTGATTACCATACATGCACCTTACCGTTTAAATGTGTGACTACTAAAGAGGGAAAGAGTTTGTTCTCATTCCTATTTTTCAATAGTTCAGCTTTCTATTCAATCCTATTCAAACAAAGCCCTCTGTTTAGAGCTGTACCGGTGGGATTGCTCCTCCAGACGGCATAATGAATGCAGGCAAAATGGAAATTTCATGATGAAATTTACACCCAAAAACAGATCCAGAGCAAAGAGAAGGAGAGGGGTTGACATTTGAATGCAACACCCTGTTTGAATTACAACTAGGTGTCGGCTGTCTGTTAGCAGAGAGACCGGGTGGACTCATAACCTGTCAGATGTGCACTCCACCAACCCTCCTGATTTCTAATTAATTAAAATGCTCCTGTTGAGAACTGTATGTCCGGCTGAAGCGGGGAAACAGTTGGCTGCACTAGTTGTGTCTGCATCCCTGTAAAGCTTTGTTAAGGATCTGAGGCCGCCCACTGGCTGTCACGCCCATTGGCTTATTCACAGCTGCGATAGAGATGAAATAATAACATTTGCCGGTCGGGGCTGGGGTTGACTCTGTGGCTCTGAAACGCAGATTAACGGGGAGTACAGGGATAGAATAACCTGCCTTTTTTTTTTTTCCAGGCCTAATTAAGGCGGTCTCGTGGCACTGGCTCTCTCAGGAGATGCCACTTGTTACGGATCATCGGTGCGTCTGTATTCTGCCATAATATTAATTGATATTATGATGGGGTGGAGGGGGCAGAGGCAGTGGGGATAGTAGGCGGGGTATGGGGTCAGGTTGTACAATCACTTCAGTGTAACCATTACATACATGAGTAGACTTGGCATTTAGCTGCCCCCAATCTGCTCCTCCACTCCTCCTTGCAGTCCTGCAGCATCCCAGAGGAGGTGCCGTGTCCCCTCAAGACTTGTGAATGTTGGATAGTCAAGAACAGAACAATTTTACAATATAAAAAAAAATGCATACCAGATCATTTAAATTTAAAAAGAACAGTTTATTGTAACGTTTTGCAATGATGTGCAACAGTCTGAGATTTAAAACTGTAACACATAAATCTTGAAGGTACACAACCCTTAGTGCCTGATTAGAGCAATTTGCGCTAACATTGCTCTCCTTCTTTGAGTCATTACTCACAAAAATCATGAAAATATTTTGACCTTAGTCGGGCTCAAACTTTTCAAGGATTTCCTTTTTTTTATGTCCAATAGTGTCACCTTCTAAGTCAGCACTTGCTTTTGAATCATCATGTTTTCAACTTTTGTTTCAAAGTCAATCAGTAGAATTTGTCTTTCCATCCTTGAGTGGACTGCAAAGAAAAAGAGAAGCAGCCAGTAGCTATTTTGGCATATGGTGCCAATTTGCCAAAATGCAGAAAAATATGACTTTCAGACTACAGCTAAAGAAGTGACCATTGTAACAGTATGCTTCCTGTAAACCGTCTGCTTATGCATTAAGGCTTCAGTAGTCTCAAACAGTGTACCTCTAAATGAAACCAAAACAAAGAAAGTTGATAAGCATTTGAAATATTGATCTTCATATTATTGTATTCCTTGATGATTAAAACACCCAGCTGGATTGCTTTTTCCGCACATTTTGTTGTCTATGATTTTGTCTGTTGCCAGGGCCACTGTGTCAGGTTATCAAAGCTGCTGCTTAAGAACATTTCAGGAGTGATTTTACCCTCTTTGATCAGATAACGTCACTTTCCACTTTGTTAACTTCCACCTGAACTACGGCATCAATCACACAAAAAACAAAACATATCTCCACAGCGTCGCTCGTCGTCAGAATGATCTGTTTATTTAAGGTGTCTCATGGAGGTGGGAGATAAAAACAGAGATGTCAAGTGCAAGAAACATGGAAAACATGTAGTGGGCCTGTATACTGAACATGGAGCAAATGAAGTCTCAGATCTCAGCGGGACAGCACGCTGCCTCAGCAGGTCTGTCTTTTTTCGGGATCAGGTGGATGAACTGAAACGACCAAAAAAAAAGAGAGGAGATAGAGAGATGACATTTGCTGAATGGTACATGTTGATTGGGAATTAAATGGATCGAAATGTGAGCGTTTCTGTGTGTGTTTGAGATGACAGCGGGGTGCAATGTGTGTACGGGGGGGGGGCTGCTGATCTGTCTGTGAAGCTGCGGGTGTCACATGTGGGCGACGGTGTCATGGGGAGTCACAACGGTGCAAGGTAAAGCGAGGGGTGTGAAAACTGCAGGGCCACCACTTCCGACGTCAACACAACCCCTGGTGACAGCTGTCTGATCCCCATGGCAACCAGTGCCACCTATTTGATTAAGGGCTTATTTATACTCTTCGTTCAACTTTCAAGTTGTTGCTTCATCTCATCACATGACTCATCTGGTCAACTATCTGATATCCACATTTATAAGACTACAAACTAGTCCTTTTAGAGATTTTTTTCAATTTATTTTTCAACTACATCATGCCTGTGCCGTTTTTCAAACACAACACTTCCTCGCTATGCTGCATTAGCTGACGGTACGTGCACTCACACACCTTGAATTAAAGGCACGCATCTGAAGAGTGCTGTAGGTGCAGTGGATTATGGTCATTGTTGTTCTCTTACATAATCCAGGTGTTTGGCGTCGAGTTAAACCTTAATAGCTTGAAGATTAAACCAGAGGGAACAGGCAAGTTTTAGTTGGCAGGATGGAGGCAATTTACTGTCAGTGTTTGGTTCGGGAAAAATTCAGGTCTTATCCAGGTTGTGAAAAATCTAACAAGAATAAAAAGTGCTTTCTAAATCAGGAGTCTGAAGTGTTCAATCACAAAGTGCAGACTAATGTTAGCTCTTGGATTAAATACAGAAGGGCTGGTTGATGACACATGAAGCTCATTGAGCCGAGTATCTTTTCAGGATTTTTGACATCAGTATAGAAGCTGAAATGTTTTTTTTAACCACTAAGTGTGTAGATAGAAAATACTTTTTCTTCATTAAAGACATTTCTACAAATGCTCAATGAATTATTTAAGTGAAATTCTTTGTTTGTGAATATCAAGATCAGATATGCAACACTTCTACCCATTAACTGAAATATACAAAGCTGCTTATTGCATTAAATCATACGTGTCAAAGGTCACATATTAAACAAAATACACTTCACCTTGTTTTTTTTAACTCTAATATGTGTCCCTAGTCTGTCTACAATAACACCCAGATTATGAGAAAAGTCTTATTTTGATCCAAAGTTTAGAGGTTTAGACTCAGTCAGGCTCACATCGTTAATGCTTCTTTCTTATGATTGTATTAAAACAGTCATGTGTATAATGAAGTGTGGTTCAGGATTAAAAGCGGAGCCCAACCAATAAATACAGCTATGTCAAGCGTTAATTAGTGTTTGTCAGTGTGTCACAGAGTTTTTGACAAGGCTGCACCTACGTGCTTTATCACTTTATTACGAGATGACACCATGGTGAAGCAACTCCACATGTAAAACACAAGAAGCTCTTCTTCTGTTGTTTAGATCGTCTTGTTGTTTTCTCTCACTTTGTTTAAAGGAGCATCATCAACGAATGTCTGAGCTCATGTCTAACTTGTTTTCATTTTCAGGATTAATTAGGTTTATTTAGACATCTTACTGTCGTTGGCAGTAAGATTTCCGACAAATATCAAATATAAAAGAGTCACTTCAAAATTGTTTTTCTTGTAAGTTAAACCTTATTATTATACAGAAATAAGCATGATTACAGCCTAGTTTTGGTTAACAAAAATTAAAGTTGCCCCTGTTCTTAATTCTCTGACTTTGGACTGCTGGTCCAAATGTTTACAGCACGTAGGAGACAACCTTATTTTTGGGATTACAGTTGAATATTAAATTTTTTGGAAGGACAAATAAAGGTGTGTGGATATTTGAGTGCATGCATGCCTCTGTTTTTTTTGCACTTTCCTTCTCCGATGCTACAAATACAGACACATTTTTGTCCTTTTATATCCCACTTCTGATCTGACGGGCAGCCTTGTGTAAACTCTTTAATTCTGTGATTCATCTGCCTCCTCCGTCTCGCACTGCGACAGGCAGCAGTCTGATACCGCCGGTAATGTCTTTCAGCGAGAATTTATGCCTACATCCATGCCTCTCCTCTCCTGTCTGCCACTCTAGGCATTAGAGAATTCCCCAGCAAAGGTTCTCTGGAACGCCTTGCATCAGAGCCACACTAATGAAAGGCATTATACATTACAAAGTGTTTGATTTAAGGATGATTTACAGTCCTTTCCCTCTGCAGTGAGGAACAGAAACCTTCCTCCAGATAAGCTCTGGATCCAACCACGATATTCAAAGGACATCAAAGGGTTCAAATTGTGTATAGGAGGTGTCACTGTAAGAACCACAAAGAAAGGTTTCTATCAGATGTGAAATTTCCATAACAGAGTCAGAGCCTTGTGAGTTATTATGATCCCAGAATCAATGGCAGCTTTCATGATATGCACCCGAGCATGCACACGCTGCATGTCTGACTGCTCGGCATTCGAGTCTACCTGTCCCTGATCTGTCGCTGACACAAACATCACTTCTGTCTGTATTTACAGATATCCCCTGCGGTCTCCAACTAGAGCATTTCTGCATCGCACACAAATTTCCCCTCGCGCTGCAAAACCAAGCAGTAAACAAACAACAACTAAAAAAGCATACTTTGTGATTACTTTTGCTGATGAAAGAGGAACTATTTTAATTTTGTTTAGACACAGAGTAAAATATTCATGAATTTTTCACCCCGCCTGCCAGTTTTAATAATTGGCAGGATGTCGTTTACCACCTACACCAACCCCTAATACCTGACAGCTCGTAACCAGCAGCATTTAATCACAGCTGACAACTGATAATCCATGTCTGGGCACTGATGGATCAGTGGCTTTCATTTTCTTCTTCTTCTTCGTCTTCATCCTCGCCCCTTTTTAATTTTTTTTTAAATATTTTAATTCTGTTTTTGTCTCGATGTGAGACGCAGAGATGTTCGGGGCTGGGAAATGTGATAATTTAGCGTGAACTGCTTTTAAGATTCTCTTGGATCCGGTCCATGGGTGTGAGTTGTCACAAGGTTGAGTTTTTAGATCTGCTACAAAAGGATTCTGCAGGTTTGATCTAAATTTACAAGGACACTTCTGCAGTAACAGCCACTTTGATGGTCGTCTTGGTGGCTATCATTTGTCGCCCATATGGCATGTTTCTGTGTGATATGCTTCTCCTGTACAGCGTGTACAAGTCTTTTCTCTTTTCTTTTCTTTTTGCTGCTGCTACTGCTGCACAGAAGGCGCTGAAATTAAAGCTCAGTGTGGTTTTTTTTTTGGTCTGAAAAAAGATAACTTGATTTTCAGAAAACATGTTTGTATGAATAAAAAAGTCATTACAGCTCACGCTGGTGGGTGTAAATAAATTGGTTTATTTGCTAATTTGATTTCCTGCATTATTTATAGTTTTCAACACTGCTGTAAAATAAAGGGAGTTAGATGCTGTTTAGTCGGGGGGGTTCAGAGGCAAAATAAAGTGGGCCGAAACAAATAGCATTCACTTGTTTTACTCTTGAAATGAACGCTTGTCTTGCATCGCCTCAAGCAAGAGCGGTTCTTATCATGAGTCATTTTATAATGAAGTCGGAGTGCCTGCTTGAATAACATGTGCATTTAGTTGGTGCGCATTAGTGATACTACACTCAAAGCGCTGACCTGCCGCTGAATATATCTCCTGTCTGGTGATCGATACAGGCAGGTAGATACAACTCTGGACGAGATTTTACAGCCAGAAGACTGATTCTAATAACAGTCCATCCTCTGATATCTTCTCAACCTTTCACTGGAGAACATTTCCAAATGGAATATTCTGTTGGAAAAGTGAGTCGTACTGAACTTAACTAATTGCACCATCCAGCACTTGGTTGGAGTATGTCACATTTGAAAGCACTTTTCAGAGCCAGACCTTTTCAGGTGATTTAATTTTAGGAGATTGTTTTAAAGCTCGTGTGAGGATTTTTTTTTCTGGTTATGAAACGGACTGAAATTAAAACTGATGCCTTCAGTGACCTACAAAAGCAAAAGAGACCATCAGAGACAAGACTGACTGATTCTGTGCAGATATTTTTAAAGCCTGTAACGGCTGTCACCGGGTAGGTGTCGGAAAAAGTGAGAAACAGCCTTTGTTCATATTTTTACATTTTCCACAGAAAAGACTCAGAGTGATACGTTTGACTGTTTTAAGACAGGAGAATTAATCGTTTTGTTAAAAGAAAAGCACAACACTACTAACGCATGTTGAGACAGGATCAACAAAAGCATAGATCAATCAATCAATCAATCAATCAATCAATTTTTATTTGTATAGCGTCAACTCATAACAAGTGTTATCTCGAGACACTTTACAAGAAGCAGGTAAAAGACCTTACTTATTGCTATGTTACAAAGATCCGGTCTATCCATCATGAGCACTTTAGCAAAGCAGCAAAAGTTACAGTGGTAAGAAAAAACTGCCTTATTAAAAGGCAGAAATCTTCGGCCGGATCCCCGGCTCATGACGAAACAGTCTTCACAGGCCTAGACTGCGCCGGGCTTGGAAAGGGATAGGGGGAGAGATGGGATAAGATGCAGGAAGAGGGATAGGGAGCATAGATGGAAAGTTAAGTTAATCAAAAGTCTGTGGCACACTGAAAATAACTTGTTTTCAGCCACAGACTAATGATGTATTTTTCATGGCATGTTCCTAGACCCGTGTGAACCTGAGATCGTGCTTAGGCTGTGCACGGGGTATCCTGTTGGCCATTTAGAGAAGACAGGATGGCTTTGTCCACAGGGGGCGCCAAAATCAACTCAAAGTGAAAGTTCCTCTCAGGAGCTTTAAAATTGTTTTTTTTTATTTCATTATTTATTTTAGACCTTTTTAATGAAACACAACATCAAACATAGGTATTACTACTATTATGTATTAATGAGTTAATTATGAGGTTATAATGACAATGATTCATTAATCATTAATTTAATCCAAATTCATGCTCTTTACCAGCTGTGAAAATTGAAATTTGAATCTTAAATTTGATCCTTGTGGTTGATTTAGATTATTCCCTCGAAGATTCGTCCAAATTTAAGTGTAGTGGAAATAATTCAGTAAATCTTTTTTTTTTTGGAGCATAAAAAAAGGAAATCTATACCAAAATATTTCCTTTTTATAGATCAGAAGGATTGATCTATTTCTTTAAAGATTGAACTGCAAATTGTGTATTTTTTTTGTATGGCTTTGCTTCATTTTCTTTATTAATATGTCTTTCAACAAATGATCTTCTCCTCATATGATATGTCCGTTTTTTATTCCCTCTTGTCTACTGTAATCAGATATCCCTATACACTGTTACGCCTTTCTGGCTGCCGTTCATAATTACAAAACTATGGAAATATTACCTTGAAAATGATACATGTAATATAATGCGATAGGACACACTTTATTATTATTGGATTATTATTGTGCTCTGGGGGTTGGGAGGGGGGGAGGGGTTTCTCCGATGGATGTCGTAGTCTAGGAGCTCCTACTGGGACAACAGTTGCTGGACAGGATTTACTCGGGAGAAATCACTTCCCAAAAGCAAACACTTCATCCCTAAGAGGGTGCCAAGCTCTGCCAAATAAGCACTTAACTGTTCTCTGGAGAGAAATGACACTTAAACACAGCCAAACATCATAAAACAAATCTTTCTCCATCAATCAGGATCAAGTTGATTTTCTCTGGTTCCTTCTCACTGTTGGTGGCCTTTTAAGAAAGATTTATGTCTCAGTTTATATAAATCTATGTCACAGCGAGAGTGATGCATATGCAAAGGCTTGACGACAGCGCTGTCCTTAAACTGATACCAAAGCTCTCACTGACTGCACACATTCAACAATTAACAGCTTCACTTAACACCTAATCAGCCTGTGAGATTGGATCAAGATCAGCAACGTAGCTAATCTCAAGTGTCTCTTTTTGATCGTGTGTGTTGCGTTGTGTTATCCTCAGGTGATCCAGACCATCAGCGCCGTGGATAAGGACGAACCTTTGAGCGGCCATCGCTTTTATTTCGCCCTGGCTGCTCCTGTTGCCGGCAACCTCAACTTCACCCTGCGGGACAACAAAGGTAAAGCAACCCTCATGTTCATTCCTCGACATTGTCCACGAACGACCTTCTCTTGTAGTTATAAATGATGTTAAAATGTGTTTCTTTCTTTCTATCTGGGAGAAAAGTCCAGATGAAATGTTCAAATCCAAGGGCTCTCCTTAACAGGACTTTGAAAAACTGGTCATTAAAAGATTAATTTATTAATATAACATAACATTTGAAAACTCCACAGTCCTCATATTTCCATTAGACAATTTTTAATCAAATTTAAACATGTTTCTGCGCAAAATGATGACTGTGGGTTTTGCGGCTTATTGCTTTTATTGCACGACGTCAGAAAGGTCAATGTATGGGCGCCGTTGGCATAGTGGTTGGTGTGCGTGGTGGGCGTGATGTAACAGGTTGTCAGGAGGCTTAAAACCCGCCTCAGCTCCAGCCCTCAGTCTGTCGTTAGGTTGACTGAAAGTTAGGGTGACAGAAAAAGGTTTGAGAACCACTGCATTAACCCACTTTGTGCGGTTGCTTAATAAAAAAAAAAAGTCCCCTGAGAAACCTGCCAGTTTATCTCAGAGTCTGTTGAAGGTGTCGGTCAGGTTAGGTACAGTCTATTTGCTGCTGACTTGCCTCAGATTGAGCCTTGCAGCGGTGCAATTGACACGTTTGGCTATTGCTCACTCCAGCTCTCTGGACACAATCTACACTGCAATCTGACTCAGGAGGAGAGTTAGAGAGTATCTGCAGCACCCCTCCGGCGTGCCCGGCTGCGCCAAATGAAACCATAATTCTGCCATGACAATGCCCTCACTACCCTTTTTTTTAATACTTGTTCATCAAAACTGAATGCAAAAACAAACTTTATGCTGCAACTGGAGCACATCTTTAATAACTCCGTTTGTTCCACAAAGCCACAACCTTGTTTTTCAAAAGGTCTCTGTGTAGTCGATCGCAGAATAAGTTAACCTTAAAGACTGAAAATGCCTTTGTATCATTATGATTTACTCACCACCTACACGCAGAGAAGTGGTCGAAAGGATAAAATTAGCTTCTCCTAAAGGAAAACTGAAATGTTCATTTAAATTCAACTTTAAAGACACATGAGGATTGGGCCTGTCTCCATCATCAGTTACTTACCTGGAATCCTGCTGCTTTAAAAACATGCACTGAGCTGCTCGCTCTCTGAGGTAATGCCCTTTGTTGAGTGTTTTGTTCACACGTGTGGGAGCTCAGCTCAGGCTGCCATGTTACATTTCAGAGGAAGCAGCCAGGTTGTGCAGCAATAATAAGAGTGAGTGCAGACCTGTGTTGCATGATGAACTGCATGTTTGGTGTAACCTCTTAGAAGATTAAGAGCAGCTTCACAGGAAGATGGTTTATAGCCTATTTTTAAGAGAGGCTCTCTGCACACATACAGTGTTTACCCGGCTTTAAATATGTTGATTATGTGTACACTATATCCTAACGTGAATATCATATATTTCAGCACACATTGCATTATCTTTCATCGTGTGAGGCAGTAATATGACATAATCCTTTTGATCAGTGGTTCCCAACCTTTTTTCTTTGGAGCCCCCTTACTCCTATCTAGAAAAGCTGAGCCCCCCCCAAAGTCCCACACCAAAAAAAGTGCAAGACCTACATCGCTGTCAAACATTCATATATATATATATATATCTATATATATATAGATATATATATATAAATTGTTTTTATTGATAAAATCCCAACAGAATAGGCGTGCACATACTTGTTCCTGCTGAAAGACCTTCTAAACTATATAAACAAGAGCCCGACCGATTAATGGGCCAGCCGATAATATCGGCCGGCCAAGTTACTATCGGTATCGACTAATTTTATCTCTGATACATGTCGATATTACTAGATTTTTTTACCAGTCAAATAGCATTTCATTTGAGTATATCATTGTATTACACTAGTAGTTCTCTGGCTGTTATCACCAGAGGGCGCTGTATGGATTACAAAAAGCATTATCACCCTACAGAGTGTCAAGCGGTGATGTATGTACATGCGCATTACTTTCCAGTTGATTGATGTGTCTTCATTATATATCTTTTCCAATAGTGTTTGATAACTGCATTTGAGGGATCAGCAAAATAAATGTGTGTCTATCCATATCTATCTCTCTCTAAAGATCAGAGATCGATCTAAGAAAGATATCGGCCAATAGATCGGCATCGGCCCCAAAAATCTCAAATCGGTCGGGCCCTAATATAAACCATCCAGTAAGTGCGTTGTCATGATTATAGTTCATTTGTGGAGATCTGAATTGACAGTCTCAAAGCAGACAAAGCTTCACGGCCCCCTGAGCATTTGAGCTTTGAAACCTTGAGCGTGATGTCATAGGAAAATGGCCGCTGTATGTATATATGTAGGACCTGAACACTGGTAGTGGACACACCACACACCACCTGCCCATCACCACATCTTCCACTCTCTTGTTTGCCCTTTGCAACATAAATGGCACCGCTTTGCCTCATATTGTTAAAGCAATCCCTTTGGATACTTGGCCTACTCCGGTTTTAACATAACAACGCCCTCAACGACAAAGCCACCTCCAGAAGGAAATGATTTTTCCTGTTTGCCATGGGACATTTTTACTGACCTTGGCCCTGACCTCACCCACATCTATATTGGAACCAGGAAGTTGAGCCTTATCGGCCAACATAACGGAACTCACAAATGTTGAGCAAATCCTTGCGGTCAGGTCCACCGTGTTGTGGGAAGCCTAAGACCAGAAGGCCTTTAAAGCAGCCTTGGGTTTTGGGATAAATTATTCAGCAATCATGTGAGGGCAGCGTGCGGGTGCCTACATACTTTTCCCATGCAGCTTAATGCCTTAAAGTCGTATTTTCCCTTTTTTTTTCCAGCCTGGCTGCATGCAGAAAATATTCATGACCAAATGTGCCCCATTTAGCAACACAACGTCTTCATCCAACTATGTAACAGCTTTATTTTCAACTCATGACAGTTGTGACAAACCAGTACGTGTTTGTTTCAGCAGCGGGCATATTTTGCTGATTTGACTGATGTGGCATTTACAAGAGAAGCTATCTCTATCCTCATTTATTACTTTGTTCTAAGTAAAAGCAAAGCAAAGCGTAATCTTAATATCGCTCTTCAAAAAAATAAAAGACGTTGTCCTTCAAGAGGAAATCTACATTTCAATTGACTGCTCAGTTTGAAAGCCTCTTTGAATCTATTGAAACACTTGTCATGATGAAGCTTTTTTTAGCTGCTGTAATGGCATATTGCGCTCCTCTGTCTGCCTCCTTCTCTCGATTGTACTCCCAGACTTCATATAAGATTTAACCATCAAACCGAAGCTGTTATTAGCCAACAGGTGGTCAAGATCAGGGAGAGACGCCACAGTGTGTCATGTAATGAATTGTGTTAATGACACCATCTGTTGGCATTCCTGCTTTTAAAACAGTAAAATCATTTCAAACTGCACAGCCACAGCATGGTGATCGTTACAGGATGGAACTTTAGACGCCTGCAAGTCGAATATATGCAGCTCATGGTTGATCAGGGTTACTCATGTTTCACCCTCTTCCCTCTGCTTTCCAGACAACACGGCGTCCATTTTGACTAAACGAGGCGGCTTCAGGCGAGGAGAGCAGCCTGTGTACCGGCTGCCCGTGTTGATTGTGGACAGTGGAAGTCCGGCCCTCAGCAGCACAAACACACTGTCGGTGCGCGTGTGCGACTGTGACTCCGACGGCGTGGCCTTGTCTTGTGGAGCCGTGGCTTACATCGCGACCGGCCTGAGCACCGGTGCCCTCCTGGCTATTTTGGGCTGCATCATCACACTCCTGGGTAAGAATTCTACAACCTCGGTGTCACGGACAAGTCAGTCAAAGTAAGAAGTACAGAAAAGGTCGATGTGAAGCTGAAGATGATCATTATAGCAGAGGTCATTTTCTTGCTGCAACTCACTTGCAGTTTCTTTGGGTTTGTTTACAACTTTTCCTATCATGGTATTTCCTTTTTTTTTACTAGCATCGACCATGCTGCTCTTTTGAATGCAGCTCAGTTAACGAGTCATCTTTAAATAGTAGAAACATTCAAAATAAAAGACATTTACCGATCCATCCATACAAATGTCCTTCCATCCGTCCATCGGTCCACTGAACATCCATCCATCATTTCTCTGTCCTTCTATTGGTCCATCGGTCCACTGAACATCCCTCAATTTATCCCTCCATCCATCCTTCTTTCCAACCATTCAAACGTCCTTCCATTCGTCCATTGGTCCACTGTACATCCATCCATTAATTCATCCATCCATCTGCCCATCCATCCTGTAAGGATAAATCTCATAGGGAAAAAGTAATCTCAGATATGAAAATATTAAATAAAAAAATCGATTTTCATGCCATTTCCCTTTGAGTAAGATTTTAGAAAATGTACACAACCTCCACCTCTACTCTTTCTGTTTTTTTTGCAAACAAAAAGTCTTTGGCAGAACATCAGCAGATGAAACACCTTTAGCATGTTGTCAATTTAGAAATGTCTGATTGAACCACCTTTGTTTGTTAAGTTGCTGTGGGAATACATCGCAGCTTTACAACCTCAGCGGATCAGATGTGAGTTCAGATTTAAGTGGATATAATGTAAGTCTACAGCGCTGTGCTGCTGAACACTACTAGCCTCAGTGTTTACTACCCATCTCCAAGTTATCCCTGCTATTATGCATTCTCCAGGCAGTCGAATGTTTGAGAGGAGCTTTTGCTAAAACACAGCTACTTGTTGAGGTCTTGCACATGTCAAACCTGGGGGGAGTTTTCTTCCCCTCATATTTCCTCTTCGGTAAAATACATGTGACCTAGGTCAGCCGGCTCTGAATAGCAGCCTGGATGTTTACTGAATTCCTGCCAACAGGATCAATTAAGTAGAGTTGGTGTACAGGGTTTTGGGGGAACTTTTGGAGTATTTTTGTTTAGCCTGAGTGTTTAGCTGGACCCGCCAGGTGCTGAAATGTACTCTGTGTTTTATTTTATTTATTTTTTGCTGAACTGAGTTGAGAAATGATGGAATATGTGGACACCCAAGGCTGCAAACTTGACATTATTTCTCATATTTATTTTTTTATTTTTTGTCCAACATTGGGGAAATATAGAACAATGAGATTATATGTCTGAAAAACACACTGGACTTTATGACATGACTGCATATTCAACATGTAATCATAGTGTTTTTAACATGATTAAAGCTCCTTCGAGGTTTTTTTAAGCTAGAAATGAAGAAGACTGAAAAGAATATTGAAGTCTCTTCCCTACAGCAGCAAAGAAGACCATCAGAAAGTATATTGATTATTTTTATCTGGTTATTTTATGTGCCCTTCAGCCCTGCCGCGGGGTAGGTGTCGCTCAATGAATGAAACAGACGATTTATACATTTTCCAAGCCACGGATAATGTAATGTATGTAAATTGAATATTAGACATTTAGAATAAAGAAAGATGATAATTGTTGTCATAAAAAGCCACTTTTATTATTTACAAATTCAGCAACGAATTTGAGGTCACCAAAATTGACACAACCCAAAAGTTCCTCACAGGAGCTTTAAGTATAGATATATTCACATTGAATTGTTTGAGACACCAATATTGTTGTTGATTCGATTACTTCTAGAGGTACTTGTACTTTATTTTTTAAGTCTCCAGAAGCTTCTTAAGCCTTATTTTCGCAGGTATTGTTATGTGTGGTTTATTTTACAGTGCCTCTCCTGAATTATAGCACACGATATTGAAAAATAAAATGTAATAATGTGCAGTTTCTTCGAAAGAGCTCTTTGCCTGCAGGCAGCCTGAGTCAGGGATGTGGTTTTAATCTTTGATCATCCTTCTCTATAAAGAAGGCCTCATGATGGCTTCCCCCGGATACGTTTCAGTGTATTTTTTAAACTTAATTATCATATATCTCATGAAGGTCATACGGATAAGCACTGTAAGGAGATCTGTAATTCAAGGACAGGCGCTCTGTTGTCTAATGCAACACCATATGTTAAGATGTTAGTAAAGGCGCTTGTAACTGAGAATTCATTAACATAACCTTAAAGATATTACAGCTCCGAGCCATCACCTCCTGCCTGCATTATTGCTCATAAAACCCACAGACAAAGAGTGATTAAATCCGGGCCGAGTGGTAGTTTAACGCTCAGGTGATCTTCAGTGAAAGCAGAGGAGGATCAAAACAGCACATACAATAACTGAAATAAGGTCTTTGATAGGGTCAGACTTTGCTTTTCATTTCAGTCCCCTTGAAGTTTTTCCTTCTTTCATTGCAACAGAGAATTATTTTCGTGTGATAAATGAAAACTTCAAAAGAGCAACAGGGGGAAATACGTGGCCGCACAAGCCTGAACTCGGCATGGCTAATGAAAGCTGGGTCTATTCTGCACAGCGTGGCCTCGGGCCACAGGCTTAGAACTAATGGCCTCCGGTTTAATATACCTCCAAGATGTCTCTGTGTTTGTGCGCATGTGAGTGTGTGTCCTAAGCTGTCTCCATCAGTCTGTTTGCCGCCTCAATTGGATCATCCTCATTCCTTCTTTTCTCTGTTACCTCTTTGTGCATACCCCCCCCCCCCCCCAACCTTATTCTTCTTCTTGTATTAACAGCCCTTGCCCGACCACTCAGCCCAATCCTTTATTCTGATCTTCCTTGATGGCCTTCCATCAAGACCTCTTTCAATCTCCTTGGTAGCAATCGAGGCTGTGATTGCGTTTGATTGCATTGTTTCCGATGAGACATGAGTCAGAAAAAGCCCTCGGAGCCGCGTCTCGCCGCTGTCATCTTCAGGTGCTGTCACTCCTGAATCTGCTTCTTTTTTTCTTTTTTTTCTGCCCTCCATCAATCTCATTCTTTCTCATCAGGCGAGAGGAGAAAAGCTCGCACCAGAACACACGGATTCTAGTTATCGGTCGTCTTTTAGCGGAATGTAATAACATCGATGCGTGTTGCAGGTGGAGAGCCCTCAGGGCGCCGCTCCTCCTCCTCCTCCTCCTCGTCCTCCTCCTCCTCGTCCTCCTCTCTGGATTCATCAAATGCGTGTGAGAAACTTCAATCCCAACATGATGCATATGTGCAGTTCCACCTGGCTGCCTTTAAAGCACACAGAGCTGGATGCACATTACCTTTGTCTCCACATGCTCATAAGCTAAGTGCTCATTAATCATAGGTTGATATTTTTAGATTTAATTACCGAGCTTGTCCTCTACTCCTAGCCGTAATACTCCTGAAAGAGCCCGAACGCAGTTATGTTTTTGAGTAAATGTCACATAAAACCTTTTTCTAATGATACAGTCACTTTTGGATGATACGACCAAACTACTGAGACGATCATTATCTTGTTAAGATCCCCAGTCTTTTTTTTCCCTCCAGTCCAGGTCAGGTACGGCTCAATCCTCCAGAGGCCCAATTAGTACATTACGTAGCGCTCCAACTCTCCAGACAGTTATTTCTGTCTGTGTGCGCCTTATCAGACTCATTCTATAAATCTTCATGTCCATTCATCTGTCTCTTAATTTTCTGTCTGTCTCCTGTTTTAGCCCACTGTCTGCGTCTCTATTTATGCGTCTGTGCTCAGACAGCACACAATTTCGTCTTCAGATTTCATCTCTAAGCTCCACTGCGCGCCGAATCGCTGCGTCACAATTGTGTGTCTCATCTGTTTAATTGTTTGCTTTCACTCGTTGACACGCTAATAATGAAAGAAGGAAAAGAAAATAAAGTCTGCTCTTTGTTGACTGGGCAAGTCAATTAAAAGCTGATTAGTTTTTTTGTAAAGAAAGCCTGGCAAGAGTTAAAGCAAGCTTTTGTAAAGGAGGTTGAAAACACCAGTTTGTAAGAGGATGTGTGGAACAAAAGTTATCTTAATCGCGCAGAAAATATAAAGCAGGGCTGTTCAGAGGAACGTTTTGCCGATTTAGCCACTAACATGAATGTCTGTCTGATTCTGATTGTTTCAGCACATCTTCCCTGCACTAGAGTTCGATCTCTCAATTAAGGAGGAGGCCTGAGACATTTTTATTGGTGTTTTCACACATGCACAAAAGCCTTGAAAATGTCTTCAGATTTGTGTGCATATGCTGCATGTTTGAACCCAAATAGCAGGATTTTTCATCCTGACCTTACCTGGAATTTTTCCTGCCAGCACCCTAGGAACATTTTTGCATGAAGTAGGGTGAGCTGAAGGAAATACTCAGGAAAATTCACTGCAAGCGACGGGGTGATGACGTTTATATCCTGGGACTTCAGGCACAATATTTGTGCACGTTAAGCTATGTCATACTGCTCTCTGCTCGCCAGTTTGTCCTTTTTCCACCCGTTTGTTGATACTTCCAGTATGTGGTACTGGCTTTTGCTCAGTTGGTAGAGTCGGTCGACTCAAATCCAGAAGGTTGGGGGTTTGATCCCAAGCTCATGCAGCCACATGTCAGATGTGTCCTTGGGCAAGACACTTAACCCCAAGTTGCTCCCGTTATACTGATGGTCACTGTACACAGCAGCCTCTACCATCAGTGTATGAATGTGTAGGTGTGACATGCGGTGTAAAAGCACTTTGAGTAGTCAGAAGACTAGAAAAGCATTATACAAGCTCAAGTCCATTTACCATGTCCAAATACTAAAAGATTTCCTGTCCTGGTTCCAGGTCCACAAATGTTAGCATTTTCTATGTAACCTTCATATTGCCAACATATGCATCATGTTAAACTGAACTGTAAGAGTCGGTACATGAGGGTCGTGGTAATTTACACTGAATCCGTGAGGTTTCTTCACATTACAAAACAACAAACAGAAATTTAAAGTGCTCGTGTACTTCACTAAGCTCTTACATTTCTCAGACCCAAAAAAATGAGATGATTGGGAATACAAAATTGGATCATTAATCACACATGACAGTAATCATTTTTAAAGCCCTTGTAGCTAAAAAAAAAAACAAAAAAAAACAATCAATTGTTTGATGTTGTGAAATATTGAAGTGCTTTCAGAATATTGGAATCAAGTTCAAACTTGACTTTGAGTGCTTTAAAAATGAAGCCTGACATTTGGTTAACAAAGTGATGAGGAAGAAGAAGAAAACAACAAAATACGAAAATATCTCTGTGGTAGTCTGTTAACTCACAGTAACAGTGTGTTCATTTTTCATCGATGTGATGATTTGGATGAGGTTAAGTGATAAAAACAAATGAAAATTCAGACTGACTGAAATGTGAACACACACCACCGCCTGTGGTTTCTCACCATGAGCTTCAAGGAGTTATTAGTCGGATGCAATGAATGTGGTGGGTTTGGTTTCTGTGGCAAAACATATTTTGTTTGCCATTTTGTCAAAGGTATCATGGGAAAAGACGAGAGGAGTCAGAATACACACATTATTCATCACAGCGGAGTACAAAGTGTTTCCAATGTTGCTGAAAATAATTTAAAAACTCCTACAAATCCCATACACTTTATGTTAAAGTACTCTGTCTGGTGTTGTGTACAACTCGGCCTTGAAAATTAACCCTTTCTGTTTCAATATGTCCAACACATTCTGAACAGCTGCTGAATTAATCTCCCGTCAAATCGAGCTTCTCAGCAGAATCGAAGCTGTGGCAGCAGATAAAGAGTTTGAACAGCCTCACAGGAACAATTTACTTCATCCTTTCTTTTTTTAAAACTGATGAAATGTGACTTTAATACCAAATACATATCATGTAGTGGACTGTTTGATAACCCCAGAGAAGGACACAAAAACTTGAAATCAGTCAAAACCACATAATATAACTAGAACTTTTCATATTTTTGCATTCACAGATCTTTTCAAAGACACTTAGTGAGAAAATAGGTTTCCGAAGTGCGTTACAAAAGATTCCAACAAATGAACTTCCCCACATAATTAGTATTAAAAGAGAAACCTTCCATCTCTGAGGGTGATACAGTCGCTGATTCATACATCTCATAGAGCTTTCACTGCAGCACCGACACAGAGGAGGTGTGTGTGGGTGCAAAAAAGAAAAATGTGAATCAGTCCCAGGTTCACCAGAATCACGGAGCACATGGAAAGAAAAAGAAAAGTCGAGTGAGAAAGTGCACTCATTGATGCATGCTGGTAAGAAAAGGGCAGCGCCGAAAACTCACCTTGTTTGTTATCGATTGTGCAGTGTGGATCATTTAAACAACCCAATTACTGCGAAAGCTTTTGTTACACTAAATTGATCTCTGTTTTTCGTTCAGTGTACATCATCACCAAGTGTGTTATGAAGACTCCTGTAGAACTGTGTGTATGTGTGTGTGTGTGTGTGTGTGTGTGTGTGTGTGTTTGCTAAATTGTCTGAGCTGGAAATCATTTCTTAAAGGACCCTTGGTACCTGAACTAAAACGTAACTTTGTATGCGCGGCCATCCACCTGCTCATCCTAGTCAGACGTGGTTGGATGTAGGCCAGCTTCCAGTCTATGACGCATCATGCCTGCCTTCTAGGCTTTAAACCCTAAAGAGCTTTGCTGGAGAGCACTGAGAATATTATATTTCAATGTGCAACTTTGTAATTCACTTACTGAACCGAATAGAATTCAGAATGAGTTCCCAAAATCAGAGGAAACAATAGTCCACAGAAATGTTTGCTGTTCTGCATGAAGCCCAAAAAAAGGGTGTCATGGATGTTAGCTGTGGGAAAAGACCAGAGGGACCTTTTCTAAGTATTTTTTTAAAAAACTGTAAAAGTGCGGCTGTTGTAGGGTATCAGCAGTCAGCAAATGGCCAACCAAGAGCTGCCCATTCATCTCTTTCAGCCTTTCATGTGACACTTTCCTCCCTTCCATCTCTTCCATTTACTCCCTTATTAGAGGGTGTGAAGTGGTGTTTGAATTTGGTTCCTGGGCCTCTTACTCTGCTGCCTGCAGTATCTCGACTCCGAGAGGGGAAAAGAAATATGGGGTCCATGGAACGATATTTCACTGGCACCGGCTTGACATTGATGGATAGAGGATCATTAGACATTTGCCAGTTTGCTTGGGTGTGGAGTTATTTTCAGCAATAATGTATGGGAGAGGGAGCAGGGGCTGGAGCAGGGCTTCTGGTAAGATCTCACAGGGGCCAAAGACTTTAGTTTGGTGGAGTTTTGTGCAGGTCTTGAAGCAGAATGGAGGTAGATGAAACCACAGCGGGAGCCAATATATTACATTCCAGGTCTAGTTTTGTAAACACTGATTGCATTTACAGCCCAGGGCTTCAAAACCTTTTTTTGCAAACTATTCATAAATCAATCATTCGATCTTTATTTGTAAAATGAAGGAAATGGTTTTTGAGGAGCTTTAAATACTTGTACAGTAACCAAACGTGGTAGACATGAGCACATGGAAGAATTTAAAACTTTGGTATGGGTTTTTGTTGGGGGGGGGGGGGGGGGGGTCCACAGAAAAACAATATTTCCACTATTTCTTTCTCCAATACTTTAAACTAACTTTTTATACAGTTTGAATCCAGCAACAATTAGCCAACAATTTTAACTGTAGCCATTACTTTTAGCCAAATAGTTTTTGCTGTTCATCCATTGTGGGGGGCAGTAGCTCAGTCTGTAGGGACTTGGGTTGGGAACCAGAGGGTCGCTTGTTCAAGTCCCAATGCGGACCAAATAGGGAAGTTGGCCTGGTAGCTGGAGAGGTGCCAGATCACCCCCTGAGCACTGCCAAGGTGCCCCTGAGCAAGGCACCAAACCCCCTCCCCACCATCAGCTCAGGAGTGCCCACTGTGGGCCGCTCCATCACCCTGGCTTCTCTCCCTTAGTGCATGTCCATACGATCCTGTTTCTGCATGTGTGTGTATATTTCAGCCTATGTGTGTGTTCATGACTAACAGAGCGTAAAAACTGAATTTCAATAAAAGTAAATCTTAATTACTTTGGGCCAATTATTTTAGCTTTTTATCCCTCACCTGTAGCTACAATTTTTAACTGTTTATCAAAAATATTTTAGCTATCTGTGTCAGCTTTTTATCCGTTACTTTTAGCTCAAAATGTGCTTATCATTTAGCCATTATGCCTACAATTTAAATTCTTTAGCCGTTATTAATGGCAGACTATCCCGTCTTTTCAGCTGACTGGCACAGAAAATATGCACCTTGTTAGTCAGTACTGACACAAACATCTCTCCCTCTCTCTGCAGTGATGGTTCTGCTAATTGTGACGATGCGTCGGCGGAAGAAGGAGCCCCTGATCCTGGAGGAGGAGAGGGACATCAGAGAGAACATTGTGCGTTATGATGACGAGGGCGGGGGAGAGGAGGACACAGAGGCCTTCGACATGGTTACCCTGCGTAACCTAAACGTCATCAGGGACCCCAACGTGCGGCGAGATGTCACACCTGATACTCCCACCTTCTTTCATTACCCATCAACTACTCGCCCAGCCTACAAATCCCTGCCGGACAACGTGGTGTTTCGAGAGTTTATTTGGGAGCGTCTTAAGGACGCCGATGTGGACCCGTCCGCTCCCCCGTACGACTCTCTGCAGACGTATGCTTTTGAAGGCAGCGGCTCTGTAGCAGACTCTCTAAGCTCACTGGAGTCACTAAGTACAGATTCAGATCAGAACTACGACTATCTGAGCAACTGGGGACCACGCTTCAAAAAGCTGGCCGACCTCTACGGGAACAGCGACAGCGCCGGTGTCTTCTCATAGCCCCTCGATGTCTCTCAACATTTCTTGGACTTGGCAAAAAAATAAAAATACAAGTAATTTATTGTCAGAGAAAATGATTTTGTCTGCCTTAGCGCATTGGAGGAAAGGATTCAAAGACAACACAGGAGAGATTGAGAGAAAAACGCTTTGACTTCAAAGGTTTAGGGTTTGTTTACCTCCTTGTATGGATTTTCAAAAGCGTGCCATGGTGAGTTTTGACATCAAAAGTGACTCGACGGAGGAGGAAACCTTGTGTGCAAAAGACATTAAAGGTTTCCGAGTTTGGGGTCCAGCCCAACCATTGACTGCAGAATGCATACATGTTGGAGCATTTCTACGGGGAGGAACGTGTCCTTTCATTCCAGCGATGGGCACGGGCCCAGCACCCTTTGCTTTGATGCATTCCTTTGCTATCTTTGTGCTAAAAAAAAAAAAAAAACGTTTCACATGAAATGCTGTGTCCCTGGCGGCTAATCAGTAGTCACTTGACTGTTCAATATGAATTTGACAACATGAAATCTATGGATTTTTTTCTTTCTTTCTTCCTTTTTTTTTAGGGATGGTTGTGGAGCAGGTTGGTGAGATGTTTTTTCATAAACATTTAAACACAGAGGCACATTATTCATGGACTCTGTCATACCTCGCAACACCATATGAGAAGTGCAACTGCACACATACAGTATAAACTAGTAGTTGATGTGCTAAGGAAGTGATGTGAAGACATACGTTGTGCAAATAACAAAAAATAAAGAATGACACTCAGTCAGTTTGATGTCTCCACTGGGCGAAACAGGATTGATATCATTTCTCTAATTCTCCTAACAATACATTTTGCAGATGTTGCAATGTAGTGTTTGTCTGAGTCTGTTTTTTCTTCCGCCTTTCTATTTTCCAACTCCGATGTTTCTTTTTCTGAGCTATTCTGTTGTTCTGCTTTTGTATGATGCAAGGGGGCTGGAAAAGTCCTCTTGTTGTGTTTGATAGTGAGATTCACGCAAACTAGACCCAAGAAAATTGTTTTTGTTCTGAGAGGTGAAGTTGCAGTTTGTCAAGTAAATGAAATTTGCTTCTGTAGTTTGCAGAGTCCAGCATATATTGTCATTCAGACATGAAGTCAATGATGTCCATGGTTTTGTTTATTGATGGTAAAGGACACACTGTATGATAATATTCATGCGCCGCATTGTGCCCACTTTGTTTCTCCAGCTTAAAAAAAAGTTCTGTTATGATTGGGTGTCGACATGTACAGCCGATATGTATTATTATTATTATTATTTATTTTGAAGGCGCAGAATTGTGCAAATGATGTTTTTATCCTTTTTTGCTGAAAAAATAAAATTGACATTCAGTTCCGTAAAAGACTGAGGGGATTTCTTTCAGTCAATCTGAGCATAAACAAGTGAGTTAATAAATGGAGATTCTTTCTGATGATGGTCTAGAAGCAGCATCTAACAACAATAATCAATAATTTTCCAAAAATGATGCTTCACCATGTGCATTTGGGGAGCTCGAGGAAACAGAGAGGGGGTTCGGGGGGAGGAGGGGGAAAGATTTCTTCTTCATATCTTTTTTTTTTTTGATGAGGCTTTTGTAGTTGAAAGGCCTGGTGGAGACGGAGCACAGACGCTCCACAGAGGCGTGTGTGATGACTGAGAGGCTTACCATCGGCTATCTGAGGAGACTTTTGCGAGTTCACCAGGCCTGCCTCTCATGCAGTTAAAAGGAACTTCATTGAAGGTGTGTTCAAATACTGCACCCAATGTGACGATGAAAGAGACACACATATATATCGGGCATGTTATCTTTGAAAAAAACACTTTTCATTTGCTCAAGTTAAGAACTTTGGCCACTACCAGGATTAAAGAAAAATACATATTTTTCATGTATCACCAATAAGGGAACAATATTGTCTCTGAAAATACAAACTCTTACTCATGTTATTAATTCCCCTAAATCCAATTCCAACACCCAACACATTTGTGATATCTCTGTGTCTTAACAGTTCTGACACCAACAACAGATATTTTTGCCAGTTGGATAATATTGTCTGTAAACTTTGGCTGAACACAGGATGGGAAATGACGTGCTGTTTTCAGCCACATATTCAGAACAATGTCTAAAAAAATTTAAACAGCTTACCATATGTATCATACATCAATTTTATCTTAAAAACATTAACTCTTTTATATGTCACTGAAAAGGAGCTTCTGATGACGCAAAAATCGGCATTTTGCGTCATCATAAGCTGTTGCGGTTAACGGGGTGAAACTACAACGCTAGTTCCTCATATTTTCGACCACTGAAGCTACAGACCAATCACAGATCAGTGGGTGGGAACTCACTCCCATAATCGAAACTTAACGTCCGCCATATTGCTTGGAAGCTATGCTAACAGGCTCTATGGAGAAAGCTGATAATGCCGCAGCCGGGGCCGCAGCCGAGACATAAGGCCTGCCTGTCGGCGGCGGTGAGGACGAGGACCCCGGGCCGGCTCGAGCTGGGGCGGACTGGTAGTGTCGGTGCTCTCACTGTTTGCCTATGGACACAGACATAGAGTCTGAATTTCCAACATCAATTCTGGAAGAAATCACGGAATCTGTTGAGGAAATGGCCTTATGTATGTCTGTAAATGTTTTTATTACTATATTTCCACTGCTATTGTATATTTTGGAGAAACTGTAACGATCAAATTTCCCTCTGGGATTAATAAAGTATTTCTGATTCTGATTCTGACCTTAGTGGGAGTGGCCTGCGGTGCTGTGCATTCTGGGATTTGGTGTCTTTCATCCACATGAGCCAAAAAGACACTTTCTGCCTTTTCTCGGCCAAGAAGGCACCAACTTCAAAGTTTATTTCACATTTCTAGTACATATAGGACCCAATGTCAATACAGATTCATGTTTCAACCGGTGAAGTATCCCTTTAATTTCATACAGCACCAGACGCAGCTGACTATGTTTGACAAAACTATATCTTTAACTAACCTCCTAAAGCAAGAGATTAAGAAAGTTGAATCCCATGGCTCCAAATTCCAACAGTACAACAACCCTGACTCCTTCATTTTGTAAACCAGAAAACCAAAATTGAAAAGTTTTTTTTGTATGTGTATGTTTGACTTATTAAATGAAGCATTATTTTGCATGGACACGCTTGGGCATATTTCTTCAAAGTAAACTGATATACAAAAAAACAATTTTCCTGGGTTCCCCCAGGTTCAACTGTTGAAAAAAACGAGAGATGAGGTGAGAGGTGTTTGGCATTACAAGTCGGGAGAAGATAAGGAAAAGAAATAACTAACAAGTCCTTTTCTTGGTTGCATTTAGAATCAGAATGAGCCATGACCTGCCCGGGCTGGTGTGTAGTTTGTGTTGACTTCATAAGTGTTGATCAGCATTTTTGCTAGAAATCTCAGCATTTACAATTTGAAATAATCTGCAAGAATTTGACATGCAAAAAAATATGAACCAAATTCAGAATCCAAAGTAAGTCACTGTAATATTTTTTTTATTTGTATCTATACTCTCATCAGTATCTCCTGAGCAGAGTATCCAAATGTATCTCACTTGAGGACTCACAACAATGTAGAGTTCAAAAGTAGTGACTAGCGTCTCTGAGCTGTCGCTGCGTCTCGACAGCACTCAGAGCTGCATGAATACAACTGACAGTATAATTCACAGTGATGCAAGAGATTGCAATGAACTTATTATGAATCTTGGCTCTGTAAATATGTCGTCTCCTTACAGGTATTGACATAGTTTCCAAAAGCTTTGAACCTGGCAAAAACAAAACATCTTAGAATTTTTTATTTTTTTTCCAAGCGTGAGAAAGGAGTAACCAAGGTCACTGTGTGGCATCATTGTGATGCAGTTCACACAAACCTATAGAGGAAGAGATGGAGAGTGTTCTTTCTTACATTTTCACAGGTGATAGCCTCTTGCAGAGCTTATTCAAAACCCCAAAGATCACTTGTAAGAGGGAACAGCAAATAGAAGAATTATTCCCAATGAAAAATGCTTGAAGTGGAATTGGAGCACATTTATAATCACTTGAAGTTCGAACATTCTGTGATTTCTTTTAAACGTTTCCCGAGAGATAGTCAAATATACAAAAACACCTTCAAACCAGAAAGACGGATCAAATTACAAAGAACAAAATACACCTTTATGTATTTAGAATGAAACTGCAGAAGAAGAAGAAGGGGAATCATTCTTCCTCCACCGGTTAGATGAATTAGTATGGATTACAGTGCACACAGTGCAATGTTTGTTTCTACAACCTTCCTTTGTCTGGCATGAGAAACAGTGTAGCTTATGTTGGGTTTTTTAAGGGGAATAAACCTTTCATTGAGACAAAGAAATGCTGACTAAACTAAAACAGAGGTTTTCTAGTGCCAAGGACTGAGAGTAAATAATTATGAAATAGTATTGATACAATTAGACAAGCAAAGGGATGGAGGCAAAATGATTCTAAGATTAGGATGACAATAACACAATTTTTCAATATAGGCCAAGTTAGAAAATCTTAAATTCTTGCACACTGTTATTAAATATGCAGACAACAAACCCAAAGATTGTCTTTTTTCAGAATTAATTGCAATTTAATTTTTTTCAATCTCTCATGGAGGCAATCAGGACAGACAAGGGTAACACTTTATATTAAGGTGCTTGTAATAAGCATTAATAACAGGTAATAAGTCACTTATAAGACCTTATTAGATTCTTATTAACACAAATAAGACTATATAAGTGTTAATATAGGCATAATTAACACATTTATTATGTCTTATAAGACACTTATAGGCTCTTATTAGAAATGTTATTTTATTATTAGAAAGACACTTTATATACCGTCATAAACATTAATAAGACTTCATGAGTGTTAGTTAAACTATAAATTAATTCATAATTGGCTTGTAAGATATTAATTAACACAAAGAAACTTGTTTATAGACCACTTATCAATGTTCATAAGATGTTTATTGACATTAATAAGACTTTATTAGGTTCATATTAATGCATTATAAAGGTTAATAAATACTTAATTAATACTTAATATTTAATTATGCACTTATTAAGAGTTAATAAAGCTCCTCTGCAGGTACTGGATCTAAAGTGGGAACACTACTTATAAAGATTAATAAATACTTTATTATGCACTTATTAACAGCTCAGTGGGAACAGGGTCCAACTTTCAAGTAAACGCAGAAACAAAAAGGAGGTCTATTGAACTTCCACTCAAACAGTTTTTAAAAAATGCTACTACAAATACAAGTTATCTTTAACGTTAACTGTAAACAACATTATGAAAACATTTTATGTGTCATAGTTAACAACATATCTGACCAAATTCAGGGAAAAAGCATAGTTGTTTTTAATCCATGTTACTGTACATAAAGTGTTGAAGGTGGACAAACATCAGAAGACTAGGACTCCTGGAGCCCAAGGTCTGAATACCAGTCAAGAGACGCACACAGGAATACATTTTCAAACTTTGTATGTAAGGAACACAAATATTGCCGGTCACGATTACAATATACAATTTACTAATGCAATTAACTAATTTAATAAAGTGTGCACATGAAATAAAACAAACATTTGAAGTGTCTAATCCCAGTCTTTTTCGTTGGGGTTCAATCCAGGTGTGTGTTTCTGTTTAATCTGTGCTCTAAGTAGCGAAGGAAGTTCTTCCTTAAAAGAAACAGTCTTCTTAATCCCACTTGAGGTCTCGAAGGTTGGGCTCACTATCCAGTTAGCTGTTCACAGTTCTATGGTGGATGCTCTTGTCGGTGGATGCTCTTCTGGATGAGCCCAAAATCCGCCTTTTACCAAAACCTGACCTACAGACAGGTCACACCACCCCTATAAAGATAAACATGCACTTCAGCATCAACACAGGCTTCATCTCAATTTAAGCACTTAAGTAGTATGTATGTAGTATTAAAATAACTGGTAGTTATGGACCAAGCAGTAAGGCACGAGACACAGGAGTAAGTTTAAAGAAAAGGTAGGTTTTTATTTTACCCAAAAATAGAAAACCAAGTTTACAAACCAAACGGGCCTTGTGATCCATCTCCAAGGTGAACTCTTGAGCAAGAAGGTAGTACCAGAAGGAATCAAGGGCCCACTTGATAGCCAGTGCCTCCTTCTCCACCGTCAAATATCGAACCTCTCTGGGGAACAGTTTCCGGCTGATGTAGGTGACTGGATGCCGATCATCCTGAAGTCCCTGGAGTAACACAGCTCCTAAAGCTCTGTCAGAAGCATCAGTTTGCAGAAGAAAATGTTCGTCAAAGTTTGGGCTGTACAGAAGAGGTTGCTTACTTAGTGATTGCTGGATATCACTGAAAGCTGCCACTGCCATCTCTGTCCACTGGATCTGATTGGGACTCCGGGATCTAGTCAAGTCTGTGAGAAGAGCTGCCCTGTTGGAGAAATTGGGTATGAAGCGGTGATAGAAGCCTGATAGCCCAAAAAAGATCGGAGCTGCTTCCTTGTTTGTGGCAGGGGACAGGACTCTATGGCCTGGATTTTGTTGACCCGAGGGCGTACAACCCCATTGATGATGTGGCCTAGGTACTTCAATAGGATGACAGTCAGCCAGGCAGAATGAAGGCGATCCAAGACAGCTTGCAGGTGTTCCTCCCACGTGTTACTGTAAATGACAATGTCATCTAGATATGCTGCAGCAAAACCAGAGAAATAACAAATTACCTGGTCCATGAGTCTCTGGAAAGTTGCTGGAGCGCTGTGAAACTCAAATGGCATTACTGTGAAATGGAAAGGGCCCCATGGTGTCCTGAAGGCTGTCAGTTCCTGTGACTGGTGAGAGGAATCTGCCAATAACCCTTACAGAGATCTATTGTGGTCAAGTATTATGCCTTTCAAGCAGTTCATACATTATTGGTGTTGGATAGGAATCAAAGAGAGAAATTAAATTCAGGTACCTGAAATCAATGCAGAACCTTATGCTTCCATCCTTCTTTGGTACAAGAACCATTGGGTTACACCACTAGCTCTTTGAAGTCTCGATGATCCCCAGGGAAGGCATCATGTTAACTTCCCTCCTCAGTGAGGCCAGCAGGCGCTCAGGGATCCTGTAAGTTAATCTTCTCACAAAAGCACCTTCTCTAACAACAATGTCATGTTCAACAATATTTGTTCTCCCAGGATTCTCCTGGAAAACGTCTGAATTACAGATAGATCTCACCTGAAGCTGTTGGCCGTCTGATTGGTTACTGAGATCATGGTCTACCAGGTCACTAGAGAGGCAAGTATTGCTCATCCACTTCATCCAGCACACTTCTTAATAGCATCACTTCTGTTTTTCTTTCAGGTCGCGGCACCCACTCTTTTAAGAGATTTATGTGAAGTACCCTACTGGAGCGTGAGTGCCTTGGTGTCGATACCTGGTACCTGGTTGGCCCAAGTTTCTTGAGGATTTTGAACGGTCCTTGCCATTTAGCCAACAGTTTGTCAGCACCAGCACTTTCTGTCCAGGGTCGAAGAATCTCTGCCTGGCTGGTTTGTTGTACCAGTACTTCTGTTGCTGCTGGGCGTCCGCCACGTGCGATTGGGCCAGCTCACCCATTTTCTCCAGCCGCTCTCTCATCTGGATGACATAGGATACAACGTTAACAGATCCCACCCTCCCAGATCTCTCTCAACAGTGCCAACGACCCCCAAACTTCATGTCAAACAGGATAACCATTTTATCAGCAACAACAATACTCCAGTTTGAACCACTGGAGGAGGAGAGACTGGGATCTGCCTGCATCTGAAAAAAAAAACAGCAGTTCCACACTTTCCACACAAATTGGCACAGTAGTGTTCACATTGATTGATTGGACTTTGTCAGAAAAAGTCTGAGTCCCTACAGACCAAAGCTTGGAATTTTCCACATCGCTAGATACATGGAAAGAAATGTCAATCTCAATGTTTGTAAAGTAGTTAGCACAACTGTCTAGGAAGGTTGTAGAAAGGCAACTCAGCAGATGAAGATTTTCCAAGAGGTGAGTATTTTACAGTGATTAAACCAACACGTGTTAACTTAACAAAATAACAAAAGTTCAAAGTAAATAAGGCAACTTACTTCATGATTAAATCAGACTGAAGAACCATGTTAAAGGCAGCACGTCCTCATCTCTCCTCATGCAAGAGCACACGTCTCCTGGCTTTATAGATGGCCCCATTAACAAAATGGCCACAGCTGGGTGCAGCACGACTCAAGTAGTGGGTTTACAATTTTCTCTTAAAGCAAAGAAATCTACATAAACTCTTAAATTAACCTCAGATCATTTACTCAACTAAATTAACTTTAAATAATTACATTACATTCTACCAGTAACTCAAACGTGAAAGAAATTATTAGAAAGAAAACATTTCTCAGAAATAAAACCCCTTCAAAATGGTCTGCCCCAGTGATGTCAGCGATGACATCATCAATCTGATAAATACCCAGGAAGTGCTGGGCTATCCCCTTTTAGCTGCATGGAACCACATGGGAAACTGAACAAAAGAACGAACAGAGGTAAGTATGGATAAGTAGTGATGGCGAAATGAGGCTTTGTGAAGCAATGAGGCTTTCCAGCCAATTGTATCGCAAATAGATTCATTACTCGAGGCCTCATTTAACACAGTGTACACTAGTGACACCTACTGGTCAAAACAATTTAGAGCAGCCAAATTATTATTGATCACATCACATGCCATTGCATTACTGACATGTTATAGCAAATTGTACTACTTCAACCAATAATGATTCACGTGATATTACTTTATAACATACCTTAGTTAATATAATCATATTATCATTCGGTGATCTTTTTTTATGATTTCCTATCAAGATATAGCCTATGAAACAATAATATATATAAATCTATTGTTCAACAAGTTTGAGGACTTATGTTAACTACAAGTCCAGGAAAAAAGGAAGATTGAAAGAAAGATCCTTAAAGCACACCAAGCACTTCACCTTGAAATCAAAATAATAAGCCATCGATAATAAACACAGATAATGATGATAGTGACGGAAATAGTAACAACTAATGGAAGCGATTCAGCATGGCAATACATGAAAGCTTTGTAGCATAATGGTTATGACAACGCCACATTGACATAGAGGCTCGGGTTTGGTTCCTGATACCAGCAAATAAATGTATTGTTTCAACGTTTACCTTATTGGGAGATGATAACTCAAAATGTTCCCAAACAGGAGACGTTTTCCTCTTTCTCGCAGGCTCCATTTCTCGAAAAAAATTGAACCAAAACTCCAACTCTCAACCACGAACTCTCACTAAACAACCAACCAACTAATGCAAACTCACAAGGAGACATGACAAGTGGGTTTCGCTTCCTTTTATCCACAACCCAAAACACAAACAAATCAATGACGTAGTTCTACTCGAAGTGAGGCCTCGTTTGTCATCGATGACGCACTTCTCTGAAAATGACACGAGCCTCGATACGGGGCCTCGGCTAGAAAAGCCCCTCCTACTCGACACACGCTTCAAAGCCTCGGTGTCAAACATATATAGCTATCCGCTGTAACTGTCCAGTAAACAGGGATGCTGGGTAGAGCTGTGAGTTACCAATCAGCCAACTTTACCATTTAACACTTTGGTTTAAGGAATTTCTATCTTTTAAAGATGTGTCGACCAAACCATGACACCAAAAAAATTTCAATAAAGAATCAGTCTTGCCTTTTATTTTGAGTCAGTGGCTATACTGCAATCTGGCCTAATGCTGCGCTTTGACCTGAAAGTAAACAACAGGACAGTGGAAGAAGGGCATCCTATAGCGCTACGCAGTTTGGCAGTAGTTTGATCTATAAAATGGAGAAAAAGGTGTGACCACATTTAGCACAGGCATGAATACTTTAACCTGTAAGGAGGACTGAAGGCTGTTGTTAGCGATGCTAACGTTAGCCACACTCAGCAAACCTATTTGATATTGTTTACAGGCGGCCAAATTTAACCCACAATGCACTGCATTTTGGTTAACTTCCCTCGCTTGGTTCGGACCACGTTCTCACAGGGTGAACCGAACTCTGGTGCACTTGGAAGTTCCCCGTTTTCAAGTACATAATTTGGTTCTTATGTCAATACCAGGGTTAAAAACAACTATGCTTTTCCCCTGAATTTGATCAGCTATGTTGGTAGCTATGACACACCAAATGTTTTCATAATGTTGTTTACAGTTAACCTTAAAGATAATACTTGTATTTGTAGTAGCATTTCTTTTTTCCAAAAACTGTTTGAGTGGAAGTTCAACAGACCTCCTTTTTGTTTCTGCGTTTACTTGAAAGTTGGACCCTGTTCCCACTGAGCTGTTAATAAGTGCACAATAAAGTATTCATTAATCTTTATAAGTAGTGTTCCCACTTTAGATTCAGTACCTGCAGAGGAACTTTATTAACTCTTAAGTGCATAATAAAGTATTTATTAACCTTTATAAGGCATTAATATGAACCTAATAAAGTCTTATCAATGTCAATAAACATCTTATGAACGTTGATAAGTGGTCTATAAACAAGTTTCTTTGTGTTAATTAATATCTTACAAGCCAATTATAAATTAATTTATAGTTTAATTAACACTCATGAAGTCTTATTAATGTTAATAAACATCTTATTAATGTTTATGACGGTATATAAAGTATTAGTACGTTTCTAATAAGAGCCTGTAAGTGTCTTATAAGGCATAATAAATGTGTTAATTATGCCTATATTAACACTTATATAGTCTTATTTGTGTTAATAAGAATCTAATAAGGTCTTATAAGTGACTTATAAGTGACTTATTACCTGTTATTAATGCTTATTACAAGCACCTTAATATAAAGTGTTACCCAGACCAGTTAGGAACTGCAAGTTTAAAGCCACATTTGTAAGGAATTCAGTTTGTTGCGCTTTGGCGCCCACCGATGGTCTCTAGGAGCAACTGCATCCTGCATCATAAACACACAGAATAAGGTCATAGCCAGCTCGGTGTTGGAGTGCAGCATACTGTTTAACAAAGCTCTCACCAACAGGTCTAATAATTACTTTTGCTCGGTTATATCTCTGTCCTCTTCTGTCTATTAGCCTCAGCCATCTTATCACACAGTACAGAGACAGGCTAACTAGCTTCTAATTAAGCCGTAGGCTGGTGTGTGAACTAGTGCCGTGAAACCGTACACACTTGTCACGAGAGAACTGCAGCCCGCTCCCAAAGTTACATAGTGCTGAAAACAGGTCCCCAGAGTGTTTGGTGGAAACGGGATGGACGCCATTCCCCCTGTTCAAAGTTATTGTACTGTACTGTTAGATCGTCTTTGAAACTACTACAGTGTTGAATAGTTACATATTGTTGCTTTAAATACAATCACATCATCTGCATAACTGTTGATGTCTAACTGATTATGTCATGACATTTATAACTCTCAAAATGTTCCTCAGATTCCCCTATTAAAACAAATCTATTTTTGAGTTTTAAAATCTTAGCATTTAAGCTAATGGTAGCCTTATGGGGGGTAGTACTGGGATCAACTTGCGGGCAACAAGTGTTTTCTGCAAAGATAGTGTCTCCTTTGAGAACATGTACACTTGTTGTGCTAAGACTACACTTGTGTTATCTCACACAGTATTTTAGCATTTTTGCTTAATATTTGAGGCAGCCTGTTTTGCATCTTGCCATCATCCCATCAGCGTCTGCTAAGTAAAACTAACATATCCTCAGTGTAAGACTTGTATTTACAAATGTGTTAAAACTCCAGTGGAATTCTCTTCTGTTTCTGTCAAAACCATTTTGTTTTCTTGGTTTTATGAAAAAGAAAGTCTTGCAAACAAAGCAGACTTTTGCAATATAACACAATGATACTGGTGGTAGATATTAATTTAATCAAAGCAGATAGAAAGCAGCCCAAACACAGATTTTTGATGTTCACTCCAGCACTGATAGCTGCTGATAAAATATGTTTTTTTTGATTGACCAGCTGTCAGTCAAAATCAGACGAAAGTATCTTTAATATCTGCCGCCTGGGGGTACTTATGAGCAATCAGGGACCCTCTGCTATCAGGGGCTCAATCTGCACCTCGGGTTGATTACTCATGTTGGCCCTGGTGCCTTCAGCTTCAGGGGCCCTGGGCAACTACAGACACTTCACTCAATTCTTATCATAACCATGCATCATCAACAAATTGCCCTGACAAAAAGGCGCCAATTTTCAGAGACTCTCGGCGAGATGAGGAGCACGCTCTTCCTCAGATTGTCTGCTGGAACATCGCTAATAGAGTCTGACCTCTTGGCTGCCTGTTAAAGAAATCTTTCTCTGCAGTAGCCTTTTGCTCCACGTGCAACACAGGTGTCTGAGATCATTTATCACGTAATTACTCTCCTCTATTTATAGCGTCTATGAAGAACAGCAATATTAGCACTTTCATGTGATTAACAGCATCATTTCTTTTTAGTTTTATGCTTGGGTGATGTTTGTTTTTGTGCCAGAATAAAATGCATTGACTAAACAGAAGTATTATTATGTGTACACCTGCATCATGACGAGAAGAATTCTTTAAAGGTATATATTAAGGTTAAAAAATGTGCATTAAGTATATCTTTCTGCCGTGGTTAAAGACATTTACCTTAAGTATATGTTGCCCTCCTCTCTTGCACAGAGGCAGAAAAATTAGTTGAAATATGAGCTTATATGAGCTTAGCCAACTGGGGACTAAGACCTTGCGTGTTTATGCATGCTGGTGAATATTTATTTCTGCGATTACCCAGCATGAAACCAAACTCCAAAGGAACCCTGTCTCCGTTTTCTTGCTCTCACACAGAACAAAAATAAAAATAAATAAAGCTAGCTGCTTATCTGTGCTAGGGTGTCTGTCGTTGGCAAAAAAAAAAGAAAATGGGGGCCCCTGCTCAGGCATCAGCTGGATGACTCCTCACTGGTCCTTTGAAAAAGAGAAAAGGGGGGAAAGGAAGATCAAAGGCCGAAGCAGCGGCATGTTTTATTCTCTGTCTCTCTCTCTGTGGCGCTCACAGTCCGCCTCGCCCTCAGCAAGAGGAGTGTCAGACCTGAGGTTTATGTACTCTATAGTTCCACACAAATTAGACCGGTCCCAGACCTGGGCAATATAAATAATTCTCTTGAGGGGTTTGTGTTTGAAAAGGAGTGCAAGAGCTCGCTCCTTGATCGCCCGAGGAACGCAAGCAGCCCAAAGTAGGTCAAAGTGGCAAGATTAGGGTAATAAGGTGTAAAAGAAGACGCGTTTAGGATAATAACCGGAAAATAACTCAAGGTGGATTCATCAGACATTTGTCAATGTTCAATAAATTGGCCAGAGTTGAAAGTAGCCAGTGGGGGAAAGTTTAACGGAAGATATCAACGCGTTCATCTTTCAAAGGCTGCCATTTTTCAGAGGAAGTTTAGAACCAAGATTACTGCGAGAACTACCCAGCTCTCTTTTAGGGCACACAGTATAACTCTGACGGTTACATTTGACTTAAAATAAAACATATACAACTGATCTGCCGTTTAACTGCTTCGATAGATAGTTTTACCTCAAAACTCAAAATGTGAATAAAATGTCACATTTTGTAATTCTCAGACTTTCTATTTTGAGCTATGAATTCTCACCATACAATAAAAATACCACCTTGTTATATTATCTTTTTTCTTTTCCCAATGAACTTGGCTAGAGTTGTAAAGTGGCCCTGTGATGGGAAGTTTGACTGCAGGAAATATGAACTTTAATCAATAGGAGGAGTGATGCTTTCAGCTCTGAAGGGCGACCTTTTTTTCTGTTATAGAAATGTTTAAAAAAGGAACCTGAGACAGCAAACTTTTATTCAGAAGTCACTCATGTGAGAATTCAGTTTTTTCACAACTAAAACAAAACAGAAATTCAGCCGTTAGATTTGACAACCAACGTTACATTGACTCATAATTTTAAAGGTCACATATTGTACTTCTTTTCAACCAGTTTGAATAAGTCTCAGAGCTCCCCAAAACATGTGTGTGTGAAGTTTCTTGTTCTAAATCCACTCTGATCCTGTATTTGATCATGCCTATAAACCCCTCTATTTCAGCCCTGCTCAGAACAGGCTGTTTCTGTGTCTGTACCTTTAAATATGTAAATGAACTGTGTCTGACCACGCCCCCTCTCTGTAAGGGCTTCGGGCTTTCTCACTCCATGCTCTATTGTTTACGGTGAGAAGGCAGATTCAGAGGGCAGAACAAACACCTAGCTGTGGGAGTGTCACCCACCTGGGGGAGGGGTTACTGCCCTTTGTGATGTCATGAAGGGAATATCTCCAAACTGCCTGTTTGAACACACATTTTCTTTGAGAAACTTTGAGAATAATCCCACTTTTAAAGGTAATCTTAGGGATTCATGCAGTTTGAAGTAGCCTAACATTAATAAATGACATCATCAACATCTTTTTATACATTATAGTTTAAGTTTAGATTCAAGAAAAACATGTGTGACTTTTTGAACCTTTCTGTCCTCTCACAGTTTGAACTGTGAAGATAGCAGTAAGATAAAACTGTATTACATCATAGTTTTTCTTTACCTTTGATGGGTGAAAAAAAACATACAAGAGACACATCTCAAAATACAACCAGAGCCACTGGATCGCTCAGATTGGCTTCCTTTTTCACTCGAATGACCATATAAACATGTGACTAAGGAGCACGCATGAAGTCATGGAGGGCAACTGTACAATGACGAATTCAAGTAATTAGAAAATGATGCACTGGAGACCTCTCCACTGATGATTGGCAAAAACATGTCAGGGCAACATCAGCATTAATGAGCCATAATCGACATCGAGGCCTCATTAGCAATGCTTTGTACTTTTTACATAGGTTTATCATCATTAGCCAAGCCTGACTTGTTATGGAGCCAAAACGTGTGGGTGGCATAAGTGTTTGTTTACCATGTAGACATGTAAAATAGTTACATGCTACAACAGGCTGGGGTGCAGGGGATTGGTTTTAAATGCCTACGGCTGCCATGGGGAGGGGCTTAGGGGGGTAATTAGATCTCAAAAGACCGAAGGAAACATGCATGAAAACGGTATTTACTGTGTTCTGGGGGATTTCTATTTCATCTTAAGCTAAGCTATGCATTCAAATCAGGTTGACTAATTAATCACTCATCTATAAGTCTAATCAAACCAATCAACAAAGCTTTAACACCGCTTATGTGCATTTAAGTACATGCGTTTTGTTGTTCAAATCTGATTTTCTTGAGCTAATATTAGTCAAAATGAAAGAGAAAAGTTCATAGTGGAGGGTTTTATTCTGCACGTCTGATCTTACTGTGTTCTCCGACATAACAAATGACAAAATCCATCGATCATGTCTTCTGCCATCCACTAATTTACATAGTTTTACATGCAGCAAATGAGCGCACAGACGAGCGGTTAATAATTTACACGCCGTTCTCCCTTGCTATTGCTGATTCAAGGTGTGAGCATGCCGGGTTTATTTTGCTAATAAAACCGAATGGCACAATGAGAGGATGGAATTATCCTGGTTGTATTTAATTGAGTTTGACCAGGTCCCTGCTCAGTGTCGGTCTAATCTCCCCCCGGCACTGTAGTCTCTCTCCCGGGGAGACAGGGGGAGGCCGATAAACTTTGAAGCCGGCGCTGAGAACCTGCTCACTGCACCCTCTGCATTATTCATGATGCGGGGACTAGAGCATCTTCAAATGGCCTGTCATTTCCTTTTACCCTCCATCACAATGGCCATATGCTGCACACACAAGAGGAAAGGAAAGAGGGGGGTGGGGCGAGGGGGGGGGGGGGGGGAAGCAATCTCCAGCTAAGCCTGGCCGAACAGGAACACATACATACTAACGGATACATTCACAGGTAAACCCACACACACAAGCGGAAATGTACAAGTGGGAAAAGCTCAGGGAATTCAAAAGCGTAGTGGCATATTTCAATCTTGTTTTGCCGTTCAAAAACTAACCTCCTCCCACGGCTTCCACCCCACGCAGCTACTACTGCTGCTGCTCAAGTAAACATGATGATAGTCCCGAATCCCTGCCAGACTGGAGTCAGCGGCGGAAAAGTTCCAAAAGGACAAACAAAAGGAAAACTTTTCAGGCAGATCTTCAAAGATCCTTGACATGTTTTTTTTTTTTTTTTTTTTTTAACTTTTCTTTCTTGAAAGGTAAGATCTGTTGATAGAACTGTCCTCAGATGTAAATCTCTCACACCGCCGGGCTGTTCGTTTTTTTTTTTGTTCCTAAGCTGAACAAATTGTGGAGGCGTAATCAAGGGTAGTAAGTAACACGGTCTCCAGTTTCCTCCGTTCTTCTCTCAGCTCGGTGACACTCTGTCAGCCACCCCTGAGTCCTTTCAGCCGACGTTCCGCACCTTATTTGTGTTTACCGAAGTTTGTTTGCGTGACAAAAAACACACACACACACAAGGCAGGAACGTCCCTCGGAGGTAATTGGGATTGCCGTCATTTGGTCTCCCTAACGTCTGCCATTCAGCATTAACATATCATTAGCTCTTTCTGGGACCGTTCACTCAGAAAATGAGAGGTCTCTGTAGACCCACAGCTCCATCAGTATGGCACAAGAGCGGTTGGCACCTTTCTCTTTGTAGATCTCTGGAGAGAGAAGCGGAGCAGAAAGACACGTGGGAGTCAGAAGGATTTTTCAGGTGCGTCCTGATTACTCTGATTTGGAAAGACTCACATTAGAGGCTGCAGTTTATGCAGTATTATTTTATTTTTTTCCTCGATAATTCATGATCTGATTTCCCCTGACCTTCACCTTGAAATCGAAACACGCAGCTGACAGATTGTGGAACGTGATAAAATAAAAAAACGAAACATATATGGTTCCCGGGGGTTGACGTGCCATTCTCTTAAAATACCATCAGCCTTTTAGTGATTCCTTAAACGAGAAGGAGAAAAAGATGTCCTTGTTGACTGTTGGAGATGCACCGCGCTGCCTCGGAAAAAAAACCTTAATGACAAAACATCTGGCTCATAGTTTTCCTGGCCGTGCTGGAATGGCGACAGCTTTAGCATTTAGTCTTCGTAAATACCTTGTTTTGACACCTTTAATGGCGCGAGGCTTAAACTGTTTTTGTTGTCGACTCACACGCTGAATGGGAAGCTGCTGTAAACCGAAGCTGCTCTTCCTTCCAGGTAATTAAGAGGCTGAAATGAAATGCAAATACAGACGCCAACGTGCAACGCAACAAATAAACGGACTAATAGGAGAAGTGAGGCTCAAGGTGTGCACGTGTGCACCTGCAAGGTCAGGTTTGGTTTACCTGCTGCCCATTTTTCCTTCTGCTGTTATGCATTCAAAATAGAAGAAGACAACAAGTCAAAGCAGAACAAAATCCATTAAGAAGAACATTGATGATCACCAAAACATGACACTTGTTTTCCTTTTTTTTTTACCATAAAATACTTTTTTTTCTCCACAGCATGGCTAAAGGATGCTTTAAATGCCCTTCCTGCATAAGAAAAGCATTCTGTATTTCACAAGTAAGGACCACACCACATCCACATGCGTATTAGATATTTAATGATATATCCTATGAATGATGAGCAGAGGCGCTGCTTGTCAACAGGCCAGGCAGGCAACTTCTCGGGACAACAGACCATTAGGGGGCCCCAAAGCAGCGGCCGAAAATGTGCAAATTTTGCAACGATGGTAGGAAACCTTCTTAGGGGATCCCCATCTGACATAACTCACTCTGAGCTGAACACTGGTTGGAGGGCCCCCCCCCCAATTGATGTTTGCCTAGGGCCCCCCCCCCCAGACTCTAGAAGCGCCACTGATGATGAGACAGATGAATGTATGTTAAGATAATGATGACGATGGAAGAAGATAAGATAAGATAAAGATAAGATATACTTTATTCATCCCAGCAGGGAAATGTAGGTGTTCCAGCAGCCAGCATACATACAAACACACAACACAACACATATATACTTACATATCCCACCCATACAAAAAAAACATGAGCCCACAATACATAGCCAGGATAAAAAAGTGGTATGGTTGTCAGTTTGGCTGGTCTGGGAGGATGGACTGACTGCAGGGCAGAGGGAGACTCAGGATGGGGGTTCAGTCTCGAGCGTAACTCTGCCTGAGCTGATTACAGCCCAGACTGTGTCTATTAGACGAACGAGGTGAAGGGATAAGGAAGGAGGGTGAATGGATGAGCGGAAAGGAAGGGAGGGTGGGTCGAAGAACTGAGACAAACAGAGTGTAGCGGGATGGCTCAGTATAAGTTGGCTTGTCAGGTGATTGAAGGTGTTGTTTGGGTGTTGCCCCAAGTTAATACATTAACTTCATTTCTTACACAGACAACACAAACACAGCCATTCTCATCTGACTCCTTTTAAAGCAGGAAATATACCAAGAAAGATTTTAAAAATCATCTTTCTAGTTAACTTTATGCCTGATGTATTTTTTATTCCACTTCAAAAATGGAGGACTGGGAGCTGGAGACGGATTCTTGACTCTTAATCAACAATACGAGAGACAAAAACACCTCCAAATCTCTGATAACCCGATAATGAACTCGATAATTGCTCCCTTTAGTCATTTAGGTATTCATTTACTAATGCTTTCCTCTCTGCCTTTTTAATGCCTCCTCATCTTCCACTTTTTGAGAAACTGCTGGAGTGGAAAAGTGAGAACAGAAGCTATTTGGTGATGAGTATGGAAAATCTCCCTGGAAGGTAAATTAAAGGGCGGAGGGTTTTATTGGGATCATGGTTTATATTGTGATTTTATATATTATCTTTAAAAATCAATCAGAAAATCTTTATGGATCCAAAAACACAGAAATGACATAAGCTGTGAGCCTAAATCCTCGCAGAGATGTTCTGATGTGGATTAAACAGAATCCATTTCAAGCGAGGGGATTTATGTCCAGTAAGACTCTTTACTACTGTTAACAAATGTATTTCTTATTCTCAATAAAAAAATCATCTGAATCAGGAACATGATCATGACACATTGCTTTATTTTGGTGTTGTCGTGTATCAGATGAGAAAGACGAGTTTCAGCAGCTCAGTGCTCCTTGTAGGAATCAAATAAGAAAAACATCCTCCATGTTGCTTTGTAGTTGGCAGCTAAATGAAGCCATCAGTCCAGGGGACACGTTTGCTGCTCCTGATGGGCGTATCAACACATGCGAGACAGTGAGTAAATATTTCCCGTGGCCGGCCATTAGAAAGTCACTGTTCGGTGGTAAAGGCTGTCTAATCCCTGCTGCTATGTGTTTCAAATTCAGCAGACAGAAGGAAGCTGATCCAATTCCCCGCATCCTGCAGGACACAGATCTGCATTTCCTCTGCACTTTGATGAAACAGCAGCCAAGCTGTCCGCCTCCATTAACAGCCCCTCTGATTTTACACCGCGCTCTGACAACTCCGTGTGTGTGTGTGTGTGTGTGTTTGTGTGTTTGTGTGTGTGTGTGTGTGTGTGTGTGTGGGGGACTCTGCCTGAATGTGTGTCTGCGGGTGCATATAATAAATATGTTTGAGTGCATACGCCTGTGATGTACGTCTTGGGATGCGTATGTTTATGTTGCTTTAAAGCTCAAAGCTTGAGGTATCATGACCGGGGCAGCCTGTGGTTATTTTTAGAAAACCTGGACAGCCTGCAAAATGTTGGGAGACACAAAAATACGATCCAGCAGAACTTATATGGGTAAAGATACAAGTTGGAGCCTGCAGCATGCAGAGGAACTCCTCTGACTTTATGGCAGAGTGTTTATTTCTTATGATGAATCAGAACAATTCGCATAGTAACAAAGGGAACTAGCTTTGACGTTGGGGAAAATAAATGTACAGAAAGGAATCTAAAAGGAAGTGTTACTGGATGTTGCATGCTGTAATCTAAGGAGTTAGTATTAATTCTTTAAAGACTACAACATGTTCCAATAAGCTTTATCAAAGCTGTTTCAAAGTCAGGAATTATGGACCTTTGTTTCTACCTCCTTTGCTGTATTTGCAGGCTTATAGTCACAACATGTCTCAGCCTTGCATGCCATGTATTCTTGTTTTGAAGTCAGGCTACTCAGATTGTCAGTTATGGGGGGGAGCGGGAGGGGGTGGGGGAGTGGTTTTGACGTCATTTGCATTCAGAAGGCTTTAGGGTAACGTGTCCCTGGATGGATGCTTGATAGAACTTCAACTTCAGAAAACATGCAAATGAAAAAAAGCTTAAGAAAAGAAATAGAACCAGCTACACTAATGTGAGAACACACGACCTGTTAATAGACAAAAAAACGAAATCAGGCACTGCAAAAACAGAAAACCATACGGGATAAGGTTGGACTGTTTTAAGGGGACAATGAAAAGTGATGCACACAGCCTGGACACTCCTTGTGCTTTAAGAGTTATGGCCCATAACGCCTCTAAGTCAGCTCTCTTTAATTGATGTTGGAAACCAAGCTTAAGTTCACCCACATTTTTTTTTTAGTCCAGGCAATGCTGGTCACATGCAAACTATTATCTTTGTGCAACTTGCCATGTTAATGATTTTTTTTTTTTCAATTTGCATGTAGTGTTCCCTTGCATTGCATGCACCTCCAATGGCCGCCCCTAGGGGTGACCTCGCATTATGATGTTATACTACTAGCCTATATAATGTTGATCGATCAATCAATCATTATTTATATGGCACCAATTCATATCAGTGTTATCTCGAGACACTTTACAAAAGATCATATGGGATAATATGCAGGAAGGATTTCTCCTTTGTATTCCTCGCATTCCTGTTGTCCACACTTCCTTGCAGCTGAGGTGGAGGTCGGAGCAGGCCGTGCATGAACGAGGACGGGAGTGGTTGTGGGATGACACAGTCTGATGGTGGTGGCTGGGCGTCAGGATGATGGAAATTTGAATTTGTGTTGTATTTTATTGTTAGTAATTATCCAGAAAGTTCTTTGACGAGACCTGGCCAAGAGGAACACGAGTTCATGTTTAAATGCAGAAAAACACAAAAAAAAACAGAGACCACAACAATCACGCTTAAATTGAGATGCATGCCCGTTTAATGGAGCCTTACTTTTTTCAGAGTGAATCAGACAGTTTAGATGTCGAATACTCTGCAAACGATGCAAAGCGGCCTCCTGGTGAGGAAGTCACTTTGGAGAAGAAAGCCAAAGACTGAACGAGATCAGGGTCGGAAGATTAGATACAGTTAGTGTGAGGGCAGTTCTCCCAGCGTGGCTTCGTACACAATTATGTACACTGAGAGATGGCCAGCCTACTAATTCTGAGGCTATTAAACTGTAATGAGTTTTGATTCTTATGTACTCCTCTTTTTTTGTGCAAGGTCCCACATCTTCCTCAGATGCTTCCACTTTGTTTCTGCAAACACCTGTATGTAAAGAGCAACAAAGTCACAGTGAGAGTTTCAGTTTAGAGCAGTTAAAGATTAAAGCATCACTAACTACAACTCTGGCAGCAGGAGGCTCGGTGTACTAACAGAAAACAAGGCTGTGTTTTTGTCACGTGCTGTCACCTTTTACTTCACGTGTTATAAGACAGAGACAGGCTAATGTAAAGCAGCCCTCGTGTTCTTTTCTTCTTCAGGCCACATCCTTTCAAAGCTGTAAGAGTACAAACATGGCTGCTGGCTCCAGAGCTCAGACTAAATGCCAGGCAGGCCCGTCGTCACGGTGATGCAGAACAATGATCCACGCAGCTTGAAGGGCAGGAGTACCAAAGGAAAAAGGGCATATTTTTGTTCCACCGCCATGATGACGTGTACACACAGGATGGTTAAGTACGATAAATTGGCCCGAAATTGGCCAATGAGTTCAGACGTGCTTGTAATGTGGCGTAAATTGTGTGCCCTTTCAGGCAGGGGGAACAAACCTGCTCAATGTCAGCGATCTCTCCCACATGTTGAGTGCTTAGTTTGCCATGCAGTACAAGATCTCCAGGCCTGTTTAGTATTCACCCACTTGAGTTTCCTAAAGGTTACCAAACCTAATTAGACATTTATGCAGGATCTTCAAAGGTCCCCCCGTTATTAATGATGTGCTACTTCTGAGGACTGCATCGATGGCTTTTTTTCTGACTCGGAGAGCACGCGCCTCACAATATGTGCATACACAATGGAGACACACAGACATCCAAAATGCAGCAGGAGGCTGGTGGCTGGCGGCTGGCGGGTTGTGATTACTAAAATTGCTTGCGTTGAGAAGCACACTAAAGTGCACAGACACACAATCAGAGTGTACTCATTATGTTCCCATGCTGTGGTTAAAAACAGGTTCAAGTGCACCAAAGGAAGGCTGATCGACATGAGCCAAATATAACACAGAATGTTATGAAACTCGGCCTGGTAAAGCCCCCTTCAAAATAAAAGCATCGAGTCTCGTTCATTTGTTCTATATTTACTTGTTTGCACTCCCAAGAGTTAAATCCTGAACAATGACCAATTCATGACAACTTGTGTTTATGGATTAAATTGGCTTTGAAATGCTTAAAAAAAGGCTGTTTCTGGGCTGTTAATCGGCTAGTCTGACGCCTTTTCCACGGCAGGGGTAACCCCTAATTTTCTGCTTTACTTTTTTTTTGGTCATAGAAACACATCATACTTTATTTCAGTTTCATAAACAGCTGAAAACTCCTCACAGGATCATTGTATCAAGACAACTAAAAACGCCCATTTCTTTAAAACGTTGAAAAGAAATGAATCAACTATTTGTTTCCGATTCAAAGAAATTGTTTATCTGTTTTATTTTAAAGTGCACACAGCAAAAAACACACTCAGGATAAGAAAAACTTCAACTTCAATAATTATTCTGTTTGCATTCTTCTCATGAAGAGGTTAAAAGATCCTTCAAAAATGGTCAAATTTAAGAGTTAAATTTTCAGTTCAGCCTGCAGAGAAGGAGCAGGACCCTGGTCCATCCTCTCCTCCCGGCCTGAATAAAAAGTAGATGAAAAAGTTTGATAAATAAAACCTTCTCCCTAAAGCCAACAGACACCTCCAGCTTCTCTTTGCACTTTAACACGGTTAGGGGGAGTGTGTGTTTGTGTGTGTGTGTATTTCACAATTATGCAGACATGTTTACATCCAGTCTCAGCGAGGTGAAAGGTAGATGTAGTTGACAAGACACCCCAAATAAAATCCAGTTCCCATTTATTATTTACATTCGGACTTTAATCAATTATGAATGACAGCTAATTAGTGGTGTGCAGAGGCCATCGCTCTCTGCAATGTCAAAGTCGACGAGATGTACTGTACGTCACCGAGTGTGGACATTGACGGAAAACCTCTCAGCACTTTACAGATTTGGGTGTCTTTCTGCTGAGGAGACTTCACTAATCATCTGTGAAAGCGTGGAGCGGCGTGCGAGCGCGTGTGCATGTATGTGCGAACGCCGGTTGCACACGTTTGATAATAATAAGGCAAGTGAAAATGAAGAGGAGCTAAACTATGTAAGTCATTTCTCATTTCCTTGCTTCGCTGCCTGTCAGAAGAAAAGCCCTGCATTTTGAATGATGGCTCCGACAACAAAAAGTGAACAACAAACCCTGTGGCTGTGAGGAGAGAAATGAAGGGAGGAAAAGTAAGACGGGAAGAAAGAAAGATACAAGAGCACTAACATCAGTGACTAATATACTGGTTTTAAAAAATGACCAAACCAGCAAATAAACAAAGCCAAATCCTAATATCAATGCCCTGATAATACCACTGGTCATGCCCTGAGAGTGAAACATGATAGAGAAAAAAATATCCTACAGTTGGCACTGGTGGAGTTTTGGAAGGACCTTTCAAGGGGCTGATTTAATGTTCGAGCATCAATCCTTTAGCAGCACCAGGGCCTTGACAGCAAGTGAAAGTAATCTCTTCTTTATTAATGGGACTTTTCACTTTGGACCCGAGGCCTTTTGGTATTCCATAATAGTAGTTTCATAGCACAGAGCTAAGGTAAGAACAATATGAAATCAGATCAAGTGGATGTGTTAGGTATGATAAGTGGAAAGCATATCTTTCAAGATTTTGCAGAAGAAGAAGACGAAGAAGTAGGAATAAAAAAAGATGAGAGAGTATTTTGATTCGATGAAGGAGTCTCGTGCGCAGATGTGTAGAGGGAAGACCTTTCCTGTGATGAGTCACAACAAAGAAAAACACATTATTAGGTGATCCAGTTGGAAATGTGTTGTTAATTTAGTTTGTGTTTTGTGTCAGTTTGACCACTCTCTTCACACAAGAACTGCTGTAGTGTCCTTGAAAAGTAATAATGTACAGCGTTCAAAGCCAACAGATTCAAATCGTTCATGACTTTTTTTTTCCTGTGATCGATATCACAGCATTGACAAAGTGATGGTAACATACTTCAACCATAGATTCGACATATGACAAACTTTGTTAAAAGCTTCTTCTTTTGACCCATGACTCACTCCTTTCTTTTCATGCTGTTTCCTAGAGTTTTTCCCTCACAGCTTGAGTCCCTGAGATGTTCAGTAAAGAACATTCTTAGGATGTTAGAAAGCTCATACCCACACTCAATGGATTGACCCAGATACTCAGCTAAAGAGACTCCAAACTATATCAAGCAACTTGTATAGTCGCTAAAAGCTCTCTTGCAACCTCTGACCTAAAGTCCCTGAAAATGTGGCTATACATCTCAAACGCTGCCATAATCAATGCTATGTACAATAAGATGACCTTGATCTATTGAATGTCCTGTAAAATGTATTCTTCTTAGTAAAGAATATATATGCAGTTACCACCAGCATCTGAAGTTCCTCTTTATCCAATGCAGCTTCTTTCAGCTCCTTGTTTTGGTATTCCGATGTCGATTTCACAGTTTTGGTTGTTTTCAGCAACATCATGCAGATACCGAACATTAACCCACCATGAGCAAAACACTTGGCGTCCTTTTCACAGGCAAAAACCTTGAGCACAACCAGGCTGATGTTGAGCATCCATCTGCTGTGACTGTGGGTGCGGCTGTGGCTCAATGGTAGAGTCGGTCATCGCTCAACTGGAAGTTCAGGGGGTTCGATCGCCGGGTCCTGTAACCACATGCCGATGTGTCCTTGGGTAAGACACCAAAATTGCATCCGCTGCTACTTCAGGGGCGTATGAAATGTATGAATTGATTAGTTAATACTGATGGACACTTTACGTGGCATCCTTTGCCATCAGTGTGTGAATGTGGTGTGAATGGATAGGTGTGACCTATGGTGTAAAAAGCATTTTGAGTAGTCAGAAGACTGGAAAAGCACTAGACCAGCTCAAGTTCATTTACAATTGGCTTGGAAGTGGAATAGAGGGAGATATGGATGCATTGTGATTGTTTAGGATTCAAGGAGAGTGAGCTATATGAATATTTGGAGGGTCTTTTCAATGGAAACCAATTCAGCAGCTCCACCATCTTTGATGAATTCTTCCGCCTCATTAACATCAATACTAACTTTGAGGCCGAACAGCGCTTGGACGACTCATTTATGTGAATGATTTATCCAAGTACAGAGCTAGTTACTTAAATAAATGTGCTCCCCACATAACAAACAGGAAATTTGAGAAGCGTCGTGAGTACCAAGGACACTTTGTCAGAGATAATATTCACTGTGATGGGGATTGAAGAGTCTTTAGTAGGAGGATGACCGCCATCCATAACGCCGCTCTATTGCCACTTGAGTAGCATCATGAGCCGTGCTGAATTGCAATCTAATTTGTCAAAGGAAATGCCAGGGAAATGATGGCAAAGTAGATGTTGATGTGTTGAGGCGGTGGGGTTATCTTTTCGTTACTGGTTGGCAGTGTAATTACTGATTAGTGCTGTACAAGCGTCCACACAGGCTAGCTTTGCCAAAATGTTTCTGTTGCTCAAACATAGTAAACCTATGTGCCTTAGTCTGAAATAAAAACCTTTAAGGACGTCTATGTGTGGCCAACATCATTACGACATCACTCAGCATGATTCAGCTGATGCCAACAATGTCTCTGCTGTTTGAGTAGAACAAAGTTTGTGCTGACTTGATGGACAGTGACACACTCTGGTGTTTCCAGAATGAGCTAACACATGGACCCAACTAAGCTAGCTATCATACTTTTGGACCGTCTCGAACACTGCTAGCATTGTTAACCATTTAGCTAGCTGGTTACAACATTTTGACTGTTAGCCTTTGCTTATAAGCCTTTGTTCTCATTTTCGTCCCCCAACAGAGTTAAGAAACAATAACCCCATTTTGAATTGCATCGCTCATTCATGCTAGTGTTGGGATGGGTTTAGAAAATGGTCGATTTTAAATTATTGTTTTCTGCCAGATCAACTTATCCCTCCAAAGACTTTAAATGTGTTAGCTTTGCCAGTTGCAATTTGTAACAAAATATGATGCTGTTGGTACTATGTCCTCTAGCTTATTGTTTTTGTGGTGTTGAAGTCAGATGATTTAAAATGAAGAGCACTGAAGAGAGGACTTTCTTAAAGGTCACAGGGATTTCTCATGAAATGGGGCTCTGGAGAAGGGAAAAACGTGATAGTCAATGTTTACTTCTTTATGTCTTTTTAAGGTGTCTCATAAAGAGTATGTCAGGTAGGTTACCTTGGTAAGTTATGTAACTAGTGTACTGTACACAATTTGTTTTGTTGAAACCCAAATCATTGTGTTTTTTTTTTGGAAACTTCACCAATTATTTCTAAGGCATGGGAAAGACCTGCTCAATTATCCTCATGTTATAGAGTAGATTATTGTGCGTCAATGAGTCGCAAAATGTGAACTATTTGACTGCCAGCTGTATTTTTAAATGCAACTGGATTTTGCCTGTTTATTTTCAATCACCTAAAATTCACAAAGTAACTCTGACGTTTTAAATTTGATTCAGTCTTTATATTATTTTCACGTATACAGCTCTAGTTCAGCACTGGTGCCAGAGTGGTATATAAATGTTCATATTTGGAAGCGTTGTGCCACCGACTCAGCTGCCCTTTCAGATTAGTTGGGAGTTAAAGGGGTTGGCCAGGTGAATCAACCCTGAGCAAAACCTTGAGCACAAATGCTCCTGATAATAATTCACTTGCCTCAGGCATCACAACAACTGTATTGTAAACAGGGTTGCCTATTAGCCTCCAAAACAGCCACCAATTAGCCTCTGAAGGGCAACAAAACAAGTTTCCAAAGTTTTTGCATTATTACTTATTAATTTCATTTCAAAGTCTGACAATCCCCAAGTCTCATGGCAATGAAGGAAAGCTCATTAAAGGACCAGAATAGAGAAGGCTCACATGAAATAACTTGCAGGAAATGTATTCTGTAAATCCTGAAATATTAAAGTTTGCATAATCTTTTAACACATTGGCTGTCAGATTTGACTCCAGCACACATGGGGCTCACATTTGGAGGTAATTGCTGCCAGTGTCAGTGTTGCTTGCATCTTTTACTGCCTTGGGTGTGTTTTTAGATTGATTATTGGGATGTTTAAGCACACTTTCTTCATCCTTATATAATGTCTGTCACATTCCCATTCAATTGCTTGTTATTTGACATTATTGGGATCGCTGATTGATCGATATAGAATTTAAAATATGAGATGAATCATATTTAGAAATGCATTCTACTGTACAAGATATTATATCTCCATCTTCTCAAGCAGCTTATCCTTCTTTATATTCAACAATGTGTACAGAATTGTTTTCATGTGAATTTCTAATGCTCATGCTCCCCAAGCATAAATAAATTAGAAGCAGGACACAAGAGTATAATTTCCATGAGAATAAAAAACAAATTTTGACTATGAAAACATTGGGGTTTCATTCAAAAGTTGAGGCAGCTTTTCTTATTCAGGAAGTCTTATTGAACATCAAGATCAATACAAGTTAGGCCTGAAAAAAATATGATTAAAAAATCAAGAAGTAAAACTTTAATGCCCATCAATGAGTTCAGTTTGTTCTGGAAGCTTGTTCCAGTCGTGGGAAAAAAACACTCAAATGAATTATTGATGATTTGAGATGTGAGGTGCCTTCCGCTGTACAAAAGCTTGTGGGTCTGGTTTTCTAAGGAAGCATGTTTGCTTGAATTCTGCAAAATGCTTCCAAACCTGGTAGATCCTCCTACCTCCTCTTAATGGTCTCATGAATTTGATGCATCTATTGGGAGATACTTGATCTTTTTCTGGTATACTAAGTTATGGAAATATGGATATTGAATTAGACACTTTGGTAATGCAAAATGACTTCACTACCAGAGCTGATTAACTCAGATCTGCAGAGTATCTCTACCTGGGTCAGATTTAGGTTAAATCACAATTCCAAACCCTAACAGAATGTATTTGTGACATTGTCAAGACCATATCCTCGACATTGATTTTGGTAAGCACCAGGCTTTGATTGGTTATAAACCTATACTGGAACTATCACACCAATAAGGTCAATGAACCAATCCAACCAAATGGACCATGTGGGTTTGAAAACACCCAGACGCAGGGCCATTGGAGGGAATTTCAAGTCCTATGAAAAGCCATTTGACGAGTGCCAACTTGACTCTACTGCTATACAGACTTGCATGTTTGATGTCCTTTCACAAACGAGGGCCCAGTTTTCTCAGTTCTGATTTTCCTCCCCTTTTACTCTAAAAGTTCCTAGCCCTGAAACCCAAATAATTTATTCAAGAAGTCCTTACTTTTTTAACTTTATTTGAAATTGCTGCAAATACGAATTACCATGCACAATTATTGTCTAGATACACATTCACAGACTCTTGAGTTTGACCGATCAAACACTACTGTGATACTCAGAACAACGTCCAGATCTTTCTCTGTTACAGTCTATAATTATGTTCACGATACCAAATGGCACATGAAAGATTTGATCGCTCTTCAGCCAAACCTTAAGGCATACATGTTCCTAATGATTTTTTTAAATGGCTTTCAAAATCCTTTCAGGCATCTTTTCAATCAGCTCTCTGTCGGCCAAATGAGAGCCCCCTCTCAAAGACCCTCTAGTGAGCATTGTGGTGCTTTGTGATGAGTTTGGCACCAGGTTTGAAAGGAAGAGCTGAATCTATAACCTGTGCGGGCGAGCGGTGGACAGAGACAGTTGACGGAGTGGAATCCTTCACATTGCTGTAATGGGTATAATTACACAAAGAAAAAGGCTGTTAGGTTAAATTACCCGTGATATTCACCATGGGTAATGACAGAAATTCAGAAGGTTAAATGACACCAGGAGCTGAATGACTTTTGACTTTAAGGTTCTTTTGAAAAGGGAATTAGAACAGAGGCTTTATGGGCAAATCCAATACCCTATGTTGGACTGTGGAGATTGCTTTGAAAGAACTTTAAAAAGGCCTTTTTTGTGAACACCTGTGTCTTTAGAAGCCATTGTGAGATGATTTAGTCTAAAAAGTGCTGGCCGGATAGATTGTTTCCAACAGCGGAAGCTATTTGAAGCTCACTTTGAGTTGCAGAGATGTCTGGAAATTGTCCTGCTGTGTGGCACGCCTCCTCATACAAGTAACCGCGGCAGCAAAGAAAAAGCTGAATAGACTCCAGCAATTAGTTGTTTCCTGCATATTGTCTGTTACTTTTGAGGCATTCCAGCTACTTTCCAAGTCATTTTTTTCCTATTAATTTCTTGAGTTTTTTCATCGCTGAGAAGTACTTTCCTTGTGGTTCAAACACTGACCTTGGCAGACAGCAAACAGCCCAATTAGTGCATGAGAAGGTGAAGGGGGGCTGGACCTGTTCCCCATGCAATTACCTCGAGTCACCCCTCGAGCAGCCACCCACACAACTAACTGTGGGCATGTAGTGTTTGCCAATAAAACTGTAAATGACCATGAAGGAGGAAGAGAGCCAGGGACTATATATTATTTGTTTTCTTCCCCAGCACTCAAGCTGTTGTGATTCTGAAGAGTTTCAATTCTTTTGTAAATTTCCAATCATGCCTCAGCCAACATATTTCTCATTTCCTAACCACCCTCAGCTGGAGATTTGTTGCCAGTCACCCTTGTGCTCTTTCAGTTGCTGATTGGCTTACTTGTGTACTCTAGTGTGATGTGCCCTGTGGTGATTTATTTAAAGAGCAGAAATCCATATCACACGGTATAGAACATATCAAACAGCTGATTTTTTATGGATATCCTACTTTTCTGTATATGAACTTTGATATATGTGTGAATACGCCTAATCAGGGAATAAAGTCTATCCATACAGAGGGAAGTACTGTAAACATGCATGTGTATAATTTCATGTTATAAATACAGCACACACACAGAAGGAACGGATTGGAGCTGACAAACCACATAAAAATGTTAAAACATGGAAAAGTGAGTAATTCTACAAAAAGTAAAACCCTCACTTACATTGATGGTATAATATACCTTCAGGAGTACCCACTTTGTCCGTAGGTGCCATCTCTAAATCAGCAGTGACTTTAACAAGCTTGTTGCTCAACAAATGAGTTGATACCTACCTCAAACTTGGGGACAAATCTTAGCAATGTTGTAGCAAGATATTGGCGTACAGTAAACGTTGACCAAGTCAACATTAAATGAAAGTTTCACGTTAATGTTATTGACTTCTAGCAGAGTCCAAACCACCTGTTTTCCAGCTGGTGTTAGTGGAAAACTAAAGTAAATCTACCCAGGACAACACAGCAGAGGAAACTAGCTAATCATAGTGGCAGAGCAACCAGTTAAAAACCCATATAATTGCTCCACGTGCAAAATGTTCTCTCTTTCTAACTCGGTTTTGTTCTCCACCAATGGAGAACTGAATCAGAGCTGATTAACTCAGATCTGCAGAGTATCTCTACCTGGGTCAGATATAGGTTAAATCACAATTCCAAACCCTAACAGAATGTATTTGTGACATTGTCAAGACCATATCCTCGACATTGATTTTGGTAAGCACCAGGCTTTGATTGGTTATAAACCTATACTGGAACTATCACACCAATAAGGTCAATGAACCAATCCAACCAAATGGACCCTGTGGGTTTGAAAACACCCAGACGCAGGGCCATTGGAGGGAATTTCAAGTCCTATGAAAAGCCATTTGACGAGTGCCAACTTCACTCTGCTGCTATACAGACTTGCATGTTTGATGTCCTTTCACAAACGAGGGCCCAGTTTTCTCAGTTCTGATTTTCCTCCACGTGCAAAATGTTCTCTCTTTCTAACTCGTTTTTTTTCTCCACCAACGACAGATAAAGGACGATGTTGCATCAAAAAAAGTAATGTTTTTATGACTTTTATGACAATTTGCCATATCTAATAAAAATGTTGCATTGTTACGTAAAACAACAGGAAAAGATTGCAGAAATGTTTGCTATACCAATTTGAAAAATTTGACTCACTGTGTTGTCAATCATGTCGCCATGCCCCAATTGGTCAAACAATAAGTTGCATCAAACAGAGAATTGTGAACGGAGGCAAACTGCCCATTTTAAAACCGATGAATGATACAGGTGAGATAGCATGGATGACATTGGTTGTTCCATATGAATGAGTACAGAAGAGAGATCCTTTCATTTTAATTTAAGGCACTGACACAGTCGAACTTAATCTTCAAGCAGAGCTTAAATTGTTATAAGTGCACTTTAGCGTAATTGTAGATAACATACTAATGGTTTAAATTATGTAATTCATGTTTAAACAGAGTAAAAAAAAATCACCAGACAAAATGGATACATGCCATTATATAAGGGTTAATTATAAGCATTACATTGCTTAATTGCTGAGTAACTTTGGAATACTGATAGCGCTCCTTCTCTGTATAATAAATATGAAGCTCCAGCCAGTAGCCAGTTAGCTTAGCTTACCATAAAGATTTTGAAAAAAGGGGGAAACAGCCAAAAGGAAGAACAGCCCTTCTATAAGATAACCCCTTTTAGAAGATGGTGTCCTCCTCTCCTCCCCCATACCAAGGGGTGAGTCTCACCAAGCAGGGTCTGGAATTACGAACAGGTTGCTCTGGTAAAAGCTCCAAAGAGTCCAGCGAGCTCAGGGACCCAGTGGGAGAGCCTGACCCCTCGTAAGCGTAGGTTCTTAAGCAGTCGAATGGGGGAACGTAGGGATCCTGATCTGCATCTGCCAGCCTGTCCAGGATAAACTGCCTGAAGACATCATCCTCCGGCCCGATGAGGTGCGACTCCCGGAGGGACATCCGTATGCTTGCTCGGACGTCCTCCCTCCGCAGCCTCCTCTCCTTCCTCCTGGGGTGGGGGCGCAGCGGAACCACAGGCTGGCAGAAGTCCAGGTTAGCTCTTCCTCCCCCGAGTTCCCCGTAATACAGCACCTTCTGCGACACCGTCTCTGGCAGCTCCAGCTCCTTCACCTCCACCTCCAGGCCCTCCTGCTGCTTCCGCCTGTGTCTCCTCAGCATCAGCATTAGAACTGACAGCACTGCAGACACAACACAGCGGGAGATCATTACAGCTAAACACCAGGGCATGAGCTTTGTGAGGGAAAAAGCAGCCCGGGTGTCGGAGCATGGGTGGAAAATAATAGCAGCCAGATTTGTTTTTCTGTGCTTGTTGTGGATGCATAACACAAAACGAGTGTTAATTAGGCTATGAATTATTTTTTTAATTTCACCTTGCACACAAAGTTTTTTTTTTCTCTCCATGTGGCACAGAATGCTGAAAGAATGCTTGATTGTTTTCACGGGCTTTTGTGCTCATCCGACACAATGTTAGCATAGCAGGTATTGCCATTAATCTTTCATGTGATGGGCATAGGGAGGACACAAAGCAGCCGAGGTCATAATAAAGCTCTTCACTATGCAAACCCATCAATGTCCCAGGGTGGCATTGCTGCTGATGTATTGCAACCAATACGCTCATTACCCGACATCATTGCTCTGCAAGCGTTCAGCATTTTAAAAGTGTGTGTTAAAGGCACACTGGTGAGTTTTTAAAACGGGGAGTCAAATGAAAGTGCAAATTTGTTAATGAAGAATCCTGCTGTTCAGCACACGTTTTGATACTTGCCAAAATGATGTGAGGCTGGAACTGCTTAAGCTCAACAGATCCGCTGAAAAAGAACGACCTTCTTCTTAACAACAAATGACAGTGAGAAAAGCATTGTTTTATTATCTCTCTAACTCCAGAACTCAGAGAGACATAAAGTAACTCTTCAACACTGGATAAGTTGGTAAGCTCAGCCGTCAGCGTCGTGGTAAATCATCACAGATGCTTTATTATTCAAAGCTAAAAGTGTTTGTCTTTTGGAAATATCACTCTACATCACCAGGGAAACTACTTCTGAAGCCACAGTGCAAAAAAACAATCATCTCTCTAGTACTCTTCCAATGCTCTTGTAAACAAAACAAACTACATTTGCAACATGCCTCTTAGAGGGAATAATCATGTTCAGCCAAACGTCAGTCTTGTCAATCTCCCTGACAACCCTTGCCAAAAAGATCAGCAGAACAAGATCTTTGGTGTTTGAAGATGCAGCTCTCCAGGAACACAACCCTCTGGATAATTCTCTGTAATTCTTTTCTTCTTCTTCCGTGTTACCATTGTTTCAACAACCATCTGTGTATCTGCCTTTTACTCTCGGATTGTTCTGGACCTTAAGAAGTTGTTAAAGGTCTAGCCATGTATAATTACAAAAAGAAATCACCTCTCGATCTGATCTGATAGTTTGAACACCCTGTCATCTGGCAAGCCTGTCGGGTTTATAAATGGAGCCCAGAATAGAATTAAAAGATTGGAAAACATCTGATATGAATACATCAATAAATAAAATGAAAATTAAGTTAAAAAGAAAAAGAAATCAATATGAAAGCTCTGTTGACAGTAGCTTTAGCCGGGGTGCTAACACTACAAAATGTGAGCTGGGACATATTGTTTAGAATTGTACATAAAGTTGTTGTCGTCATCTTCAACTTCCTGTCTCTCTTTTCTATCAATGACCAGAAATTCATTCTGCTCGTTGACACTAACTGATGACTGATGTCTATTTTCTAATTTAAAAAAACATGCAAATACTGTATACTTCCATGTAGCATTAGCAAGCTAACTTTGATAGCATTAGCCTGCCAGATGATTTTACTGCTGTAAGACTTCATGGAGCAACAGTCATACAGTTGATTCAAGGTGTAGCAGCTTCTGGAGTTTCATTGAGGAATTAGGTAAACAAAAATGAGGAAAATAGAAAAACGATATCAATGGGGAAAGATGGAAAAATGAGTAAAGTACGTTTCATATTTCTCAAATTCGGTTTCTTACTTTATACACGTATAAGTTTTATTTATTGGTTCCATGATGGCTATGTGGTTAGGTCCCGCCCAATGTGTGGAAGATATAATCCTTCAAGTGTGCGGCCCAGGTTCAAGTCTGACCTCTGTCTTCTTTCCTGCAGGTCATTCCCCACTCTCTCTCCCTGGTTTCCCACTGTCCTATCAAATAAAGGCAAACCCCCCCAAAAAAATAAATATGTAAAAACAGTATTATTTATCAATGTATTCATTCACTTATTCTTGTATTCAGTTTAGTTTTGTGACCCTAACAGTTGTCAGTTTTGGGCTCCATATTTGTACATTTTTAATTAAATGCACTAATCTGCAGCCTTAGTTTTTCATTTTCTTCATTATAGAATCTTCGATGATAACAGATGGCTAAAACTTCCAATGGACAAATCTCCAAAAATAATTCTCAGCTTTATTTTTAAAGATCTCAATTTTATAGGCTAATCATTTTGATTTGTGGACTTCAGTCGGACAAAAACACAAATTAAGAGCATGCTTGCATACCTGTGAGAGTGACCAGGCAGACCAGAAGCCCTAACAAGGTTTGCAGGCTGACACCCATAGACAGAGCGAGGGCCTCCACCCCCCCTGTGGGACAGTGTCCGGCCGGCTGGCAGCTGCACACGCTGATGGTTAAAGTGGTGGTGCTGGAGAGGGCTGGAGAGCCGCTGTCCGCCACCACAACAGGCAGGAGGTACTGGGTTCGATCCTTGCGGGTGAAAGTACTCCTGCGTGCAACAACGCCGGCTGTATTGTCTAAAAGTGAAGTGAATGAAAAAGCTTTTCAGAATACTTGAAAAATAAATGAGCACACTGACTCCAATGTCTGCTAGATTTTTACGCCCCCTGTGGACAGAGTGACACCTCTTTACGCTGTACATGTGTAAGTTGTTTACTTTTCAACGAAAAAATCAAATATTTTTTAGAAAGTAAAAGATATGACTCATCAAATATGTTTCCAGTTTGAAACGCAGATAGCCTAGCGGTTATGTGTAAGTTTGAGTCCGACCTCGGCCCTTTGCTGCATGTCCTCCCCCACTCTCTCCTCCCAACATGTCATGTCTCTCTTCAGCTGTCCTGTCCACTAGAGGCAAAAAGGCTAAAAAATTTTAAAAAAATATTCTGCAGTGTGCTGTTAGTGACTGAATGAAACCTACCCAAACCGGCTGTTTCTGGTATTAAAAAGAATCATATAGAAATAGTCAATCTTGTCACTAACAGTCTTCCTCGCTCCAGTAGCTCATAAAGTGGCATTAATATTAATATCAGTGTTTTTCATAACCTGCAAAGAACTCCTGGCAGGCTGACAGGAGCTTTACGAAGAAATTTAGGTAGATTGATACGTGATGTGACAAATATAATGTGATTTAAAACACAACTCGAGCTTTCTGAAAGTTTGTCGAATCTCATTTTCTGTGTAAAGCAAATTAAGGAAAACTGTTTCAGCTTTGGCTTCATTTGTAAGACTTCTTCAGTCCACTTAAATTTTTAGAAGTCTAATTTGCCTCTTGGCGTATGGAAATGTGTTTTAACAAATGTGTTCCTTTTTTTTTTTTGAATCGTTATTCTTCACCTGGTTGCTGACTTGACTGTTGTGCCTGCGTGGCTAACCACCCATTCAGTACACCTGCATACGTTTCATTCTAACGTATTGGGACACATTCAAACATCCCTCTGCAGCACACTTTAACAACACTGTTCGATTTTTACTGCCCATTTTCATTATACACTTGGAAAAAAAGGGGGTTGACTGATCACTGACTACAAGGCAAACACACTCAGATCACTCGCTCTAGAGGCTGTCAGCCACAAAAAGTGCAACCTACTGAGGCTTTTTCTTACAAAATGTGCCACATTTACACTTAAACATGCAAAGTGTTTTAAATTAAATTTGTGTTTAATAAAAACAATTCAAACAGTTGCAAAACTGCTCATACAGGTTGTGTTTTAGACACAGTTTATCATCATCATTCCAGCCACCAAATGAGACTTTTGATGTGGCTTTATCTTTTTTTCCCCCTCCATAAAACTTCAAATAAGTAATATGCAAATGACAGTTCTTGGTCAAACAGAACAAATGCACAAACCAAGGTCATTCACAAACTGGTTCATGGCTGTGAGAAGAAAACAACGAGATGTTTTACCTCTTTTTATACAACAGCTTTGCCTGCTTTTTGACAGTGAATCTCAGACGGACTTTGTTGTCGTATCATTATCGCTGTCATATTAGGATGATAGCTGTCGTAGCTTCCAGCCAGCTGTTTAATCATTCAGTGTCTATGGAGTTACTGTCATCACCTCCACGTTTGTCAGTATCGGTGGTCTTCTTTTATTCTTTGCTTTTGTGTGTCTTAAACAAAAACTAACACCGAGGGGGCGCAGGGGAGGCTGTGGCCCAGTTGGTTGAGTCGGTCGTCTCTCAACTGGAAGGTCGGGCGTTCGATCCCCAGCTTCTGCAGCCACGTGTCTGAAGTGTTCTTGGGCAAGACACCTAACCCTGAATTGCTCCCACTGCTTCGTTGGCAGCGTATGCATATGTATGAATAGGATTAGTTACTTCTGATGGTCTCACTACAAAGCAGCCTCTACCATCAGTGTGTGAATGTGTGGGTGTGACATGTGATGTAAAAGTGCTTTGAGTAGTCAGAAGACTAAAGTGCTATATGAGCTCAAGTCCATTTACCATTTACTTTACAACACAATCAGAAGATATGGGAGTTTTTCTTTGGCTGAGCATATTTACCAAAATGTCAAACATGCTCCTTAGTTGTTAGACTCGAGGCAAGAAAGCCAATACCTATCCCTAAATGTTAAACCATTACTGTAAGTACACATCAGTACATGAATAAGAGAAGCTCTTTCAGTCTTGACGGAGCCTGGGACAAAGTTGCTACCAACAATCACGAGTGAATAAATTAAAAAAAGTTACTGAGGTATCATACGTGGAATATTTCATTAAACATAACCTTGATTATCTCTGATGGTGAAGTTTGGATTGATGTGCTTCTCAGGGACCATGGAGAAGTAGAAGTGGTGTCCCTCCACGGGGTCGTCTGGATCAACAGCATTGAGCAGCTGAATGAGCTGAAACACAAAGAGACCCATTACTGGAAATTACACAAACAGATTCCCCAGAAAGTCGACGTAATCGTATGCGGCCTTGGTATTTCCTTTCTGGGAAATGTGAAGAATCTCATTCAGCAGCTGAAAATGTTATGGATTCATGCACAATAGACCAATGGTCCTTTATGAGTCCTTCACTATTTAGGAACAAAATAGTGGAATTGTTTTCTCACAATGTGCCGCAACTTTTACGGCTACCATTCATTGGGTTTATAATTTCCGCACTTTCATGCATTAAATCCAGAACATCAGTGCATCATAATATACATACTTGTCCCGCCTGTGTCCCCTCGCAGATATATGGCTGGTAATCTCTTGCAAGCCTTGGCACATTGTCGTTTATGTCCAGCACTTTGACGAACACCACCACAGAGGAGGATAAATGGTTCTGCGCTGCAGTAGTGAAGATAGACATTTGCTGAAGTCCACTGGGTGTATGCATCATAAATGTTTTGTAAAAGCTCTGACAAAATAATACTTAAGACTGACGAATGTTTCTCCTTCTTCAAACACAACAGTGGAAGTAAAAATGAAAAAGGGCATCTACTTTTCCCTGCTCCTTTTCAAACCAACACTAATAATAGACAAAACAATCATCTTTGGTGGGAATTTGAGGGTTAGAATCATTCTAGTCACGTTTCAAAAATACTTCCAAAGGCCCATCAGATAAACTCATTGTTCCACCATCCCATACTTTTGGCGATTTCACCAAGCTAGTCATTGTTCCTAGCTAGCATCTTGAATGCTAGTTTGTTCCTCTTTTCTTACAAATTCACTTTTTGTCAACAGCTCAATAAATTGCTCAAGCTGAAAGTTTTTCTGAATTATTTAAATAATTGTATCATTTTTTTTTAGCTAAAGAAGAAGAAGAAGATGTACTTTATTAATCCAGCGAGGGGACATTGAATTTGTACACTCTGTTATTGAGACATGCTACACACACAAATAGGCTGAAATACACACACATGCACAAACAGAATCCTATGGACACGCACTGATGGAGAGATGTCAGAGTGAGGGGGCTGCAAGAACCAGAGTGACAGAGCTGTTGGGTGTTCGGTGCCTTGCTCAAGGGCATCTTGGAGGTGCTCATGAATTGAAGGGGCACCTCTTCGGCTACCAGACCAATTTTCAGGCTCATCTACACGGGGACTTGTACTGGTGACCCTCAGGTTCCCAACCCAGGTCAACCATTTAAACCTTCTTGTAAGATATAAACAGTTAAATTCAGCAACTTCATCAAAACTTTAAGCTAACGTTCTTAAATCTTTGATAGTTCTTCAGTTTACTTTTAAAAAACATTTAAGTTATCTGTTTGTACAAGTAACTACTACTTAAAATTAAAAATGTTGACAATTCATTACTTCTACTTTCAGATTTGTCAACTGTTCATTATTTTTCATCATTTCTGTTTAGCTGTCTTTTCTATATATAATTTAAGTTAGCACAAAAGTTCAATTTTAAATTTGTCAACTGCAGAAGTGAGTCACTGCTCAGCTGTAGACATAGATTACATCAACACATTGCAGTGAATCATTTCTGGACGGGTTTCAGGGCTGAATGCGGATAAATCTGCCAGCATTTTACCAAATCAAAAACATTCTATTGTACAAGACATGAAATTCTTCTTACTTGTTTCTCTGGCTTCAACAGTAACATTGTGCCAGTTTGAAGTCTCTCGGTCCAAAGCTTTAGCGACAGTAATGGTCCCATTGTTTGGGTCTATCTTGAAAGCTTTTGTTGTGTCGCTCCTTTTGTCAATCGAATATCTGAAGGAAAAAATCACAGAAACACATATTTAGCAGGGAAGGTTGTTTTCTGGGCAACAACAAAGAAAACGTTGTGATACCAATGGGAGATTAATTAGGCAGACATCTCAAACGTTTCAACCGATGACAGATATCCAACAAAGAGAGAACACACATGAGCTATTGTGACACAGACACGGCAAAACAGTGAAAACAAAGCATCGTACGCAGATGGCAGAAGTAAAATTTTCTAGTTTAATTTTTCAGTTATATTAAAGGAACGTTTTTGCTATTTAGTTGGCAGAATTCTAACATTTTTCTAATCAGGAAATATAATTAAAAAACAGTTTGATTAGAAATCTTGCAAACAACTCTATTCAGTCTTTTTAAAAGTGATTAAAAGTAGGTCTACACATTTCTATAAATGGTGAAGCTTTGTTAGCTTTACACACATTCCTGAGGCTGTCATGTTTCCTTCTCTGTAAACCTTTATATGCATTAATTATCCACTCACAATGCACCAAAACCTTCTATTTAAATGTCATATTATGCAAAAAGTCTATCTACAAACCCCCCAACTATGAGAAAAGTCCATCCTCGTTGTCTTTTTCCTGCTCCACTTTTCAGAAAATGTGTGCTCAAACAGGCCGTTTGGAGAGTTTCCCTTCGTGACATCACAAAGGGCAGTAACCCCTCCCCCAGGTGGGTGACACTCCCACAGCTAGGTGTTTGTTCTGCCCTCTGAGTCTGCCTTCTAAACATAATCAATAGGGCATGGAGCGAGAAAGCCAAAGACATCCAAGCCCTTCCAGAGAGGGGGCGTGGTCAGACGCAGCTCATTTACATTTAAAGGTACAGACACAGAAACAGCCTGTTCTGAGCAGGGCTGAAATAGAGGGGTTTATAGGCATGATCAAATACAGGATCAGAGTGGATTTAGAACAAGAAACTTCACACACATGCTTTGGGGAGCTCTGAGACTTATTTTAACTTGTTCAAAAGGAGAATAATATGTGACCTTTGAAGAAATGTTTTTGGTCTTTACACCACCATACTTTAAACACTCATTAATATAAGTGATTAGAACACCAATTTAATCTAGTAATGAATCATTTCTGGGAGCCTCTTTGCTGATAACAACATGGAAATAAGCCAATTTGACCAAAGCAAACTTCATCATATTTAGTAGAGCTGTGGAAACCCCTAAAATGTCAGTCTGAATTTATTAATCAATGAGACACTGTCACCAAAGGGACAGTAATAGACGCTAGGCTGAGGATGATATGCAGCACCTGCCACTCTTAAGCTCTGTCGAGATGGACTGCAGGCACCACTACTGCTGCTGTCTCCTCTGCAACGTGCTCCACTTGCAAATGACTGCAAATCTCAATTCCATATGCCACCTTGTATGGTGCTTTATTACATTCCGACGTCCTAGCCACGTCGCTTTGTGATAATACCACAGCAATAGATAGAAAAGCCTGTGAGGTATAAAAAAAAGAAATCGTCATGATTTATTCAGCAGGGCTCATTTCCTACTAAAGTAATATGAGATAAATATGACCATGTACAGGGTATCCAGAGATCAAGGGTAAAAATGGATGCACCGAGCCAGTAACACTATTTGAAATGGAATGATTTTTCACCCTGTGGAGGAAGCTGTCTAGGACAGGCTGTCTGGGGACATTACGCCCCCACCAGCTCGGGTATCTACCTCGTCATTATCATACTGGCAGTCGGGTGGCAGATGCCATTCTTCCTGCTTGAGACATTTCACATTACCTGATGGGATTGTTGACTGTGTCAGTGTCTCTAGCACTAACACTGCCAACCACCGTTCCCACAGCTGCATTTTCAGGGACTTTCCACTCATAGAGCGGCGAGAGGAAGACGGGCGGCTCGTCCACGTCCTGCACAATGATCTTGAGCGTCGTCCTGTCCGTGAACTCCTCCAAAGGCAGAAAACGAGTGTCCACGTGATCGTTGACCGCCTCCGCTGCCATGACAAAACGTCTTTTAGTTTCATAGTCCAACGGCTGTGGAGGAAAGACATCCCTTTTAAAATTCATACTCATGCGGTTGCTCTTCAGCTAAAAAATCTCATTAGGCAAGATTAAAGAGTAATAGCTTTCCAAATATGTATTGCCAACTCATACTTAAGACAGCTGATTATTCTGTTGGGAGCAGGATGCATCCCAGACTAGATGTTAAAATTGTTTAGTCAATGTCAATAAGCTGCCAGCTGTGAGCACGTACTTAAATAATGCTGCGGTTTCAATAAACATTATGATGCTTGTAATAAGAAAGCAGCATGCAAACCATTACTGCATTCCTAAAATGATTCACAGACAGAATCAATATTGTTTTTCTTTTTTTATAAATTTCATTATCGAGTTGAAATCTCCAGGGCTTTAAAGTAGAAGCACGGGCCTTCTGAACGAGGGGGGAGAAGAGTATGAAGTCTGAGAGGACAACAAGATTAATTAAACACTTCAGGTTGAGTACTGCGTTGAATAGAAAAGTACCATGCACCCTCTTTCTATTTAACTCATAGTGAACTACGGCACTTGAAAACGCAGCGCTCAGCTCTGAACAATCACAGAGGGTCAAATCTAAATGAAAGAATTACAGCCAATTAGGAAAAAGGATTTTCCAAGTCTTTGAAAAAAAAACAATATTTAAAAAATATATTTTTTTAACTCAAGCTAACTTCAGAAAGTAAATAAGAAGTATGGGCTTCCATTAACTCTAATTACAAGCCGCACTTGTGTATTTGTTTCTCTTTAATACCGGAGACAGAAGCTTAGGAGTGGAGGAAAGATGCACCCATGAGCACATTGCACACCAACAACTATAAGCAGGCAGCAGAGGGATAACATACATCGAGCTGAGACATAAAGAGCGAGTCATGCAGCGTCACTGGATCAAAACATTGACCGTTTATCAAGGTAGATCAGAGCAGCAGAACAGACTAGCATGAGTCAGCAGTTTTTCTTTAGTTTCTCGCCAAAGAGTTTAGGAAAAAATATGTCAGTAAGTACGAGTGCATATGGCTTTGTTTGTTGAGTATGTTAAGTAAAATAGATAGTTTACCAAGTTAAATTTATTGCAATGCGATGCTGATTCTGTTAGCCAGTTAGAGGCATTTTCTGTTCATGTGTTAGCATTAAGCTAACAAACTAGGATATCCATGAGAATTGTATACTTGCGATCTTTAAAAGACAGGAGGGTCAGAAATCTAACTAAGTCAATTGTTATGACTGTCTGTCAATCAATCTACACTCCCCCTCAGCACCCGCGGGGGAAGGGTCCCGAAGCGAAAGGTCAAAAAGGTTGAGAACCACTGCCCTACTCAATAACATACAGAAATCGGTATGCGCTAGTGACAAACAGCAGAAACTGGCAGATGTCAGCACTGATCAGTTCAATCATTGAAAGTAATCCTTGTCTGATGTCGTGTGGTAGCAAACTAGTTAACTTTGCACATGTGCTCAGACTGTGCTCGTATCGTCTATGACCTGTAGAGGTGTTGATACTGCTGTTCCTGCCAGGTGTGTGTCTGTGTGTGATTATTGGGTCCCTGTGCCAGGCTGTTACACTGCAGCGTCTGGTAGCCTCATTAATTTTTAAGAATCTTATTTAATTTGTTTCTTTTTTTTTCCTACCTGTGTAGCAGTGGGTTTAAAATTGCTTGTGCTGCTGTGTGCCATCTGTCTCTGTGTGAGCATGCTTGCCTGGTTATTGAGGTGTGCCAGGATACGTCACTTTGCCCTTTATCAGGTGTAATGATTGTTCAAAATGTAGTTCCTGCTGGTATCTGTAATGTCAGGCACACCTGATTTGATATGATGTGATTTGAGGGCAATATGATTGGTGGCTACTTATCCCTAAGTGAAAGTACAACAATTATATCGTATATCTGATTTGTATTTACCTTGGCTAGCAGAACCACTCCCTCCTGCGTCACTGGGTCTGTTTGGATGATAAAGGTGGAGCTTTCCTCCAGGTCATCCTCCAGGCTGTAGGTCATTCTGGCGTTGGTGCCAGTGTCTCCATCCTGTGCCATAATTCTGCCCACAGTGGTGCCCAAAGCTGCATTTTCAGGCACGGCAAAGGTGTACAGGTCTGGTTAAAAAAAAAAAAGAGTCATGTTGACACCATCAGCCTGAACGGTAAAGTAGGATATGAAATCTAGATGATAACAAATTGATTTATTTGTAATGCAGTGATGAGTTCAGATAAACTTACTAATCGCCTTTGAGGGAATTTAATTTGTTGCAATAATTTGAGAGTCAGAGTTAAAGAAAAGGGTCATCAAGTGATAGATAATAATAAACTAATAAATAATAATCATTTAGAGAAATATATACACTAAGCACACCCTCTACTTATTGATAGATAGGACTTTGGTATTTGCACAGAAACGCAGACTAGCATATTTCAACACACTTAATTAGCGCTTTTCACACATGCACAAAAACTCCTGTAAACATTTCAACGTTTTGGAGGTGAGCTGCAAATTGAACACAAGGCCGAACTTTACTTCAGCCCCGACTTAAACCAGATTTTTTTCCCCCAAGCCATCTAGTTACATTTCTGCAAGAAGTCGGGGTAGTGCAGCAGGTAATAATCAAGAAAATTCAGCGTCAGTGGATGATGACGTCGTTTATATCCTGCAACCTGCAAGCTACTGGTGCAATCTTTGTGCATGTAATGTAGCTGCTTCTCACTCTTTAGCAGAGAGAACTCTCATGATTCCCTGCCAGCCTCAACGTCATCTTTTGTCATTGTAGTATTGATTGAGAGCCCCCTGGTAGTGGAATCTACATATTGTATCTTTAAATATAATATGTAACGTAAATGTAACCAAAAAATGATATACTGTCTCGTGTGTGTAGAAAAAAAATGACAACAAAAAGTTTCTTAACTAAATCATCCCTTCAGAACTTGATGTTAAGTTGTTAATAGATAGTCGAGTGAGTGTGCTGGTGTGTAGCGTGATAAGAAGGGAGAACATTGTGTTGGAGAGTCAATTTGTGTGAGTCAGTGATAAACTGTGGCGACTCCACATAATCCCGGCGTAACTCTAATAAGAAGATGAGAAAATGTGATTGTGTCTTTGAGGGACTCTATTTGGATGCCTGCCACAACTGGGAGGACTCAACAGCAACCAGCTGCTTGAGAGAAGAGAGAGAGAAAAATCCCTGCAGATAATAATTTGCAATTATGTGACAAAACAGAGGGCACAGTTCAAAGTGAAGTGTGGTCATACAATATTTATAAGGCCTGTTGCCTGAACATGGAATCCATGGGATACAGTAACACCAGCAGTGAATGTGAATGTGACATTAATAGTTAAAAGTCTCATCCTTGCTGTCTCATTTCTGCAGAATTGATTTCCTCCCAGGGCATTCATTTAGTGAGGTTTATTGCTGAGAAGGCTAGGTTTGTTTCCAAAGGTCATGACAAATGTCCTTTCATCTGTGAATGATTAAATTCATCCAGCGGGGGACACATGAGCGTGTGAGCGTCCCCATCCCCTTTCCCATTTCGCTCTCTCACGCGCGCATTCTTCGGCTGTATCCTTTTAATTTTAGCTCGCCGTCTGAATAACAAGATGCGTACGGCCGAATGCGGCGCTGGCAGCGGGAACCACCCACCCGTACCAGAGAAGTGTGATCAAATAAATGCCTCATAGGTATAATATTAAACACGTCCTCGCAGTCTGCAACGCTTTGTACTCTTTCATTGATTCCCTGAGTGTGTGTGTGTGTGTGTGTGTGTGTCGCCGTTTGCATCACCACCACTAACTCACGGTGCTGGAACGTGGGTCCGTTGTCGTTGACATCAGTGAGGCTGACGGTGACGGTGGTGGAGGACGAGTAGCCGCCGCTCAGGCCGAGCATATCCTTCACCTGCACCACCACCAGGTACTCCTCTCTCGCCTCGCGGTCCATGTTTGGCCAGGATGTTACAATAATCCCTGCAGGTGTAGGAGAAAGACACACAGATGAGATATACACGAGGGACACTGGGTTTATTAAGACACCGTCAAGTGCATCTGTGGGTCAAAAAAATGAAAATTGAAGTCAAACTTTGCCTTGAGAAGTCTTGAAGAGAGCTGCACACTCACTCAAATAACTTCAAGTCTGCAAACTTGATCGATACCTAAAGAAATACTGAGAAGGCTTTCAGATTATTCAATGCTACACTGTCTGGTCAAAGTCAAAGCTCTCAGCAACAAGAAACAGACAGAAACATTTTACACTGAAAGTTAAAATTTTAACAGCTGTGTCATTGAGTCTTTACCCAAGATGACATAAGTTTTTTTGCAGTCATTCACTTATTTCACTTATAGTAACTTACTGTTGTATCATGGACACATTTGAATAAGCATTCTGGCATGGCATCATTTTCAAGTATAAGGCATTCGTTTGGGGAGGGCAATAAAAAAAGACCAACAAAAAAACTGCTTGTCTGCCTATAAAAACATTTTAACATTTTTTTGGGATTGAAAAAGTGGTATTCCATTAGAGAGAGAAGTCACAAATTAGAATTCACCATCATCACAGAGCAGCCATGTTCCCCATCCCCCACTCATTCAACATCCCCCTTCAGATGGGAAGCTCAGAGTCTCTGAAAATATCGTGCTGCTGTGATCAGTATCTGATTGTTCTACTTCACATGGTTTTGCAACTGAACGCAAAAATGCAAAAGTAAAAAAAAAAACTGCATTTCCACTCGAGACTGGCAGCACAAGTCAATGATTCTACAACTCTTGCCTTTGGATTACATTAAGCGCGCGGAGTTATTCATAAATTTGCATAATACGTGGCATGGCTGAGTTGACTGGCAGGTGGACACCTTGTAGCCGTTTGCCAAGAGGCCAAAGAAGCCTCAGTGCATTCTCTTTGTTTGTTACTAGATTTACCACAATTGGTAGAGTTTCCAAAATGGCAACCCCCATCGTTCAGCTTCACAACGCCTCTAAAGAAACCAATATGTGATGTCGGCTTCATGTTTTATGGGATTTGTTGAAAATCACAAAACTATAAAATACATCTCCAGACTAATGCTCGCAGGTTAACTGAAGCCATGAGCAAAAAGTACAACTTAGTGGTTCGAAGTCATCTGCTGCTGCCCACTCCTCACTAAAAACTTACTCTTGCCTCCCTAAAAAAAAAAAATTGGATTTGCCCTTTTATTTACTGGATTTATTCGCATTTAAGAAATTGCCGCCAATAATTTCCTCCCCCAACTCCTCACAGTTCAGGTCAGCAATGTGTGTGGGAGGTGCTGAATCTGACCCCGAGTAAATAATGTACTGTATACGCACAAGCATCGGAATAAGTTGGAGCCGTTTCCGGGTGTAAACACTGACTCTTTTCCCAATGGACCAAAAGAGCGGCTAAATCTATGAAGCGTCGTTGTAAGAGATAAAGTTGGGAGTTCATACAACTCTCAGAGTGAGCAATAGTGTCCAACTTGTCAAAAGTGACTTGGTATCAGAGGGACAGAGTCTAAACACAGGATAGCTCACTGTCACAAAGGCCTTACATTGTCAACATTTGTGACATTTTATAAGCCAAGTGCTATCAAGTCCAACATTATATCCAAATAGTTCACCTCAAACTGTTTCTAGAAGAAATCTGTATACGACTAAAAGACAGTTATCAGTATCTGTTGTCAGTACCTGTCTTTGGCTCCACAGAGAAGTAGGGTTCCCCCTGCAGGATGGTGTAGATGAGCTTGGCATTGTTTCCGAACATTGGATCATCAGCATCTGTGGCTGTCACCTGGGCCACTGTGGTCCCTGTGGGGGGGAAGCGGATCACACAGTCGGAGTTAGCTCAGGCTGCAGTTCCAGTCGACGGGGAAATAAAGTGATTATGCCACAGTCCCGCAGGGTCTGTCTGTCTGGCTCTGGGGGGAGGGAGAGCAGTGCAAATGGAAGAAGGGAAGGGTGGGGGGGGCGAGGTTGTGGGAGGGTTATAGCGGAGGGATGTTGACAAAAGGAGTGGAGGGGGGGGTGTTTGAGGGGGAGGCGGGGGGGAGGGGAGCAGCGTTGGCCTTTCACAACTCCGGAAGGCGGTGCAGGTGTGTGTGACAGCCTCTCCAGCCCCACAGCGATGTCTCTCTCACGATCCACCTGCCCCTCCATTTCTCTGCCTCGCACTCTGATACAGTTTCACCTCTCTATCTTTTTCGCACTTGCTACCCTTTTCTCCGCCGACCATATCCTTCTTCTCACCTTGCTTTCCACGCTATCTTTCTTTTCCCTCAGTCCTCTTGTCTATCTTGTTCTATTTTCCCCCCAGAAAGCACTCTGTCTCTCTCTCTCTCTCACAGGCAGGGAATTTATCACAGGATTTCTTATTTCCAGTAGCCCACACTTCCACCTTACCCTCTCACTTTCTCTTTCCAAGTCAAATGCATTATGATTTATTATGGGCAAGATATTATGCTACAAAAGCAGATTACATATAAATTGAAATGGTAATGTTTGTGGTATGAAAGGGCAGTGGATATAATAACATTATTTTAGAAATTTAAGGCACCAGAGCTACCCTTCAGAATCCAATACTTTTGACTTCCTGAGTGGGGACAGATGACAGACATTCATATAACCTCTACTCATTGTTTTCTGGGAGATTTAAGTTAATGAAATTCAATTGCGAAGTAGGTTATATCCCTTAAAACTATAAAGCCAATAAGTTGTTATCTTTTCAATAAAATACAGTTGGCTATTTGTAAGTGAAACAGATTTCTTCATGAGTATTACCTTTAATCCACATTTCCCTGACAAATCAAAATGTCTGAGTCTAAACGAATGTCAATGTCTGGACTTGGATGAAACCACAGTAATTGTATTTTATGTGTGGTATCGACGAGTTGACACACACTTGAATTCTACATCCTGACTCACTGTTACCAGTGTCTCATCTTTCTGCAACATACCCGTTGGACACATCTCAGGGATGCTGGACACATATGGCTCGTTCTGGAACTGGGGGACATTGTCATTGATGTCCTGAACCGTGATGATGAACTCAGACTGGGGTTCCTCTGGCTCATTGGACCTCCTGTTGATAGCCTGGGCTTGAAGGACGTAGAAGGCCTTTTCCTCTCGGTCGAGCTTTTTCAGCGCCCGGATCTCCCCAGAATACTCATCTATCTCAAAGACATCGCCGGCACCTTCTCCTGAGAGTATGTACTTGATAGAAAACTCGCCTCGGTCTGAGTCAGACTTTAGCTGCATAAAAAGAGGAGGGTGAAATTAAAGCTTGTTTTTATTTCAGAGGTTACCAGACGACATGCACTGACTGAGGAAAGTACCGTATCAAGGACATGGAGGACGTTCAAACAGAAGCGGTACCTGGCCAATAACTCGCAGAGTGGGATCTTCCTCGGGGACAAACAGCTGTTTCCAGATCCAGCCTCTCTTCAGGCGGCGATGCAGATGAGTGGACCCCTGGGCCATTTGTTGGGCTTCCAGGCCCTTAGTACCTCTTATATCGCTCAGCACCCCGCCAGGAATCATAGAAAAGACCGTCACCATGGCCAAAACCCTGGATATGCTCATTTTTACTGACCATCCGTGCATTTCCATTTGAATTTCCTCTGCACTTCCCATGGTTTTTTTTTTTTGGAAAGAAGAAAGAGGTATCACTCGTTCCAGTGCTACCAATTCTTCATTCGACAGCGCAGTAATTCATGATCCCGGCAGGGCTGTATCCCATCTTGTTAAGACGTGGTTTGTATGCATGCTCATGTCTCTGAAATAAAAGTTAACAATTTAATTAATGACTGCAGTGAGGATTTTTAGCAGGGCACAGAGATTGCAAACGGAATAAAATTGAAATCAGTATCAGTCTAGGATAATGTCCAAATACACAGTCTTTCATTTTACGAAGATATGTAATATGTAAAACAATTAATATGCTTTAAATGACAAAGCCACATTTAGAGGCTGTGCATTGATATCTGACATTAGTGAGAGGGTTTTAAGTTTGGTTTTCAGTTTGAGTTAGAGCATGCTGTACATTAAAAAGTTGAGTAACTTAGTGAACGTGTACTTTTTTGCAGTTGCTTCACAATGTAAAGATCATGTAGGGTAAATATTTGATTACACAGCATGGACATTACTTGAATGAAACAATATCCAAAAGTCTTTGTTTGATTCACCATGCCCAAAAGGCAGGTATGTTTCACAAATGAACTGTTCAAATAGTCGGCTCAAAGTAATGAACTGTTGGTGAAAAATATCGGATGGAAGGTTGGAATTGTTAAGAGTAAACTGCAGCTTGTCGGATTTTTATTATCGGACCATTATGTTAAGCTGAAGTCAAAAATGTAAGAAGTAAGGTCAAACATTTCAACCATTTATTAACTGTATTTCACTTTGATTTAAGAATGAATGGCCGAAATTGTTCAACGTTAGCTTAACATGATGTGATGGATGGTTAAAGTCATTGTTAGCGTCACTAAAGGGATGGTTGAAATAGTTTTCATTTCATCAATACGGATAAAAGTTTGTCTTTCAGCTTACTGTATGTTGGACATTTTAACCCTTTTTTTAAATAACTTTCAGCCTTTACTTCATGATAATGGTTTAAACATTTAATGTCAGCTATACATAATAAATAGCTGAAATAGGGAGGTTAGTACTGACAGAAAAGGTTGGGGAACCACTGCTCTAAATAAACTTTATAATGATTTAATTTAGCGTTAGTCAAATCCATTGCACAACAACAACTTAGACATATAGCACATTTCAGCATTAAAAAGCCAGAGCCGAGTTTCATTGTCTTGCATCCTGCAGTCCTGAACTGGCAGCTGAAAACAGCCCTCTGTTTTGTAATTCAGACAAGGCCTGGTATTGTGTTTCACGAGGGGGGAGCAGGGCCTGAACATCATTCTTTAAGCATGACACTGCACTCTGCAGATGACTAATGAAGACTTCTAATTAGATCAATGTCTCCCCAGACATGGAAAACAAAGACACACATGCCTCTGACAAACCATGAGTCAAATCAATGCTCCAATTATAATCAGGACCAAGATCAGGGCCAAGAGTGTAAGGACGGAGAAAGTCAGACGGAACAGCAGATTAGTTTGAACAACACAAATACAAGAACTTGAGCTGACGTCACTGCTGAAGACTTTAAATGAAGAGATGTGTCAGTTAACTCTTTATATCTGTATGTATCTTTTTTTATACATGTTCATTTTCTTTTCTTTCTACTAGCAGCAGTAATTATCATCTGTCAACTTTGTGCAGCATGTCACTGTCACAGACTAAAATAAGGCATGAATCACATTGTTGTCATCCATTGTTTCCAAGAGGGATCACTGGTGTCGAGGCTTGATTGACATCACAACCTTTTGCTCAAAGGAAATTATCACTTTCCACTAGCACAGGAGAAAGTTTATTTTCAAAGTATATTTCATGCAGCGTAGGTGTGTTTCCTTGACTTGTCTTTCTACTCTTTCTTTCATACATGTCTGTATGTGTGAATAGCAACACCAACTATTTGCCTTGACATACTGCAAGTCCTTCAACCCAACTTTGCTGCTCTTCAGTCAAGGTTCAACCATGCATCAGCACTCAGCGGGATCAGTTGTTATGAAGGGATTGAGGTCACATCAGCAGTAATTCCAAACTGTTTTATTAGAGATTTTGACACTCTAATATCTGCACATAATGTATACAGTACCACAGCATGGGTGCTTTAAACCAAAGTGTTTCACAGAAATGCAAGTGCATACATTTTTTTTTTTACATGGGTGGTCTCGGTGGAAATTTAAAAAATCTAGTGCAGGAAGTCGTTTCAGCAGTTGGAGTAGATTCAGTATTAATGCTTTAACAGCTCATAATGTTCATGTTTAATCTTGTAAAAGTAAATTAGCCGTCAGGACCCATTTGTAATGAGCTGGTACAATCAATTACCGATGAGGGCTTTTGTTGCTGGAATTCAATTTCGATACAGTTCATGAATGAAAGTATGTGTTTGTGCTTATGTACCTCTTTACGGGGTCGTTTTCATATCTTGGAGCATTGCGGAGTGACATTCCAATTAGTGGCCAGTGAATCGTGAGCCGTTATGGTCTCTCATAGGGCTGCCAAGCACGCGCCCAAACTGAACGCCTTGAGCCAAATGTAGACAACAGCCCTAGATGATGTTACTCTAAGCAACTGCACAGCTGCCAACATGCCAAGGAGTCTGCTTAAAAAATCGTCCTGGGGGTATCAGGCTCTACCGATGTGGCTGGAGTAGTGCACAGGTCAACAGATGTTTAGGTGCCAATTTAACAAGATTGGCCTTTCTCGAAATAAGTGATGAAATTCTGGGGAAATAATGAGTATGCCCTCCTTAAAAAAAAAAGGAGGGGGAAAAAAATCCTCCCTCCAGGTCTGTATATAGCAAAGGTATTAGGGAGCAAGTAAAACACATGTCCGTGCATGACAGCTAGCTTGATGGTGGTTGACAATAATGATGATCCTGCCAAAGTCTGCTTTTAAAAGCGTCAAATATGGCAATAGACCTTTCATACTCTAAACCCATTACTTTACATTTACAGGCGTACATGTTCTGAGAAAAATCGAAAGAAAGTGAAAATAAGAAAAGAAACATCATTGAACTCTAAGGTCAATTGTGTCCTCGCAAAAGAAATTCTCATTTCACCGTGACACGCAGTACATGCAGAGTGCCCTGTGGTTGATGGCCATTCATTACCTCTAATAGGCCTTCCTCCCATTTCCAACTTCCTGTAGCCTGTATGTACTGAACGCTGCTCTACCGCATGACAGAATGACAATGAGCTGCAGTCTCACAATGTTAAGCACTAGATGCGCTGAGACCGTCACATTATTTTCCTATATGGTGATGTGTTCTAGCTAATAAAATGTCACTCTGTTGTGGAAATGGTTCCAGGGTGCCGTTAAAATGTGTCTAATGTGCCAATGCAAATGTTAAAACACGGCAATAAAGAAAAAGGCAGCTTCTGCTTGACATTGTGGATGACACGATCAATATCAATCTGCACCGCCGACGCTAACTGCTAAGGATGCTAACGTAATATGACGATTAATGATGTGGTTCTTTGTGCATTCATCTTCTGACTTGGCCTTGTGGATCAATTTAAAAAATAAAGGTAAAGTAAAAAATGTGAGTAAAGTAAGAAAAGTGTATATTTAGACTTCAAACTCATTAAATCATTATCCTGCATTCTTTCCAAAAATCCATCCGTTAAGGCTTGCTTCTCTCAGATCACCCTTCCAAGACAAACTGTCCTTAATTGGTCATTTGGGAACCTATCATGAGACTTGTTTACTGTTCGGCTCTGTGAAACAACAACGCTGACTGACACGCAGTTCATGTTTCCTAAATCAGGTCCTCAAATGAGTCCAGAGACCGAGCTCGAAACAACAGGGGAACGTCAAGCCATCATGTACTTGCTAGTAAGTAATTTGTTTGATTTTATTATGTGCACAAGTGGAAATCATGGCTGGTTAGCAGAGTGTCACGAAACTCGCACCGACAGTAATCAGTGATGGGACATGTCTTCCTTCTTTTCATGGAAAACAATTAACCGATGCCTGCCTAAAACTTTACCAAAGGATAAAAAAAAAAGACAGACACTTGGATATTAACTAGAGAGGTTTATCTTGTAAGCCTTAAGTGGGTGATAAGGAGAAGATTGTGACAAAATGTTTGACAGATTGTTTCAGGGAGTATCAGACATGGGCAGCATCACGAACAGACAATCATCATAACTCACACATTTAAAAGTAAAGTATGAAGACCCTGTGCCCCCCAGTGTTTCAGTCATATTGTTTACGGGCCTTTGGCTGGGATTGTACTGAAATGCCACATTATGTTAACGGTATCCAGACATTTAATTATTTAATTATTTCTCTCCCATGAGCTCTGGTTGTGTGGTGTGTTTTCACTGCCCTGTTTACTGCCCTCGAGTTAAGGGCGTCGAGTTATTTCACAGAGCAAAATGGCAGCTTAAACCTTATTGAAGAAAGTTTGTAAAACTGTAAAATCATCATTTAATTTGGAATAACCTCTGAAAGGAATTTAACGCTCAATTTCCAAAGACGGGTTGCATTGAAAGGTTGTGTGTTGTTGCAAACTAAAGGCCTGAATACAGAAATCGGCTTCTCAATATGGGATGAATAAAATAATGATAGAGGTCTGAGATCTGACTTAAAAAAAAGTTTTTCACAATTTCATCACGTATTTATGAAATCACTTCTGAGTATTTAAAACTGTCAGTTATTGGGACTAATGGGTTACTAAGCAACTCGTTACTGGAACACCACTGCTATTTATCATAACTAGTAACATATATGTTTACTTTTGAGATGTATTAAATCTGTTACAATTATATAAAGGCATGTGTTAGGGAGCGCAGAGTGCTACAGACAATGACGACCAAGGAGGAGACAATCCAAACAAATAGACCAGGCTTCATTTAAAACGCCGCCTGCTCCACGACCTGTTAGCCGAACTAGTAGACTGATAGACAGGTTGGTTGTGATTGACATGCCTCAAATCAACTGTTGAGTCTGTTACCTTAAGAGATGCAATCATTAAAAATACCTTTATTGAATATGACAACAGTGTTATTTGAAACGTGCGAGTTGTCCCAACACAATTCTGCCGCAAGCAACTCAAAATAATGTGAACATTAACCTGAGGATAGAAGCAGAATAAAAAGTAACGCTAAAGTTAATTTACCAAGTAACTACTAGAACTGTGCTCAAAAAAATCGATATGGCAATTTATCGTCATGTTCTCCTTGCAAATACATGTATCGATGCAGATCTTACAGAATCCATTCGGCTGCAAAGCTGTGATGACAGTTTTGAAAGACAGATGACCAATGGTGCTGTTCACAATACCACCATAGCCATAGCTCTGGGGTTCAAATATTTTAATGTATTTCTAGGGTCTCTGAGGACCTGAACTGAAGTGTTTTAAGTCGTAAGATCCTCTGCTGTTATTCTCAACAATAAAGAACAGCTGTTATAGTGAATTCTGAGTAGGTCATTATTTAATGTATATCATAAATTTGCATCGTATCGCGGCCTCTGTATCGAGATACATATCAAATCATTGTGTTGTGGGAAATACTCAGCCTTGGTAACTAGTTGCTTTTAAAATGCTGTAACTCTGTAACTTAATGATAGTAGTATCTATAACTAATTACACATTTTCAGTAACTTGCCCAACACTGGTTATTTCAGATGGTACAACATTGCTTAAACGCCAGCAGCCCCTTTTCAAAAGTACAGAAAATGACAGATTTCTTGCTGTGAACACACAAAGACCCCCTGGACTCCTTTAGACTAGTTTGCATTCATTTATCATGAATTTCAGCATTTCTGTTGCTGCTTTTATGTTCAAACATCTCGCCACTCTTTGTATTTTATCTCTTCCTGGACAAAACATAAAACTGCCTCTGAATATCTTCTGAGTAAAGAGCATCACTTATAGCTCATATGGCAGACTTCAACACACCCACCTGTTTGTGTGATGCTGCTGTCCCTCAAGCCACTTCACCAAACGCCGTCAAGAGAGATCATCCCGGGCTGTAAAGAAACACAATCTGCTTGACTAAATACCCTGGTACTGGAAAGCAATTCAGTCGCCACAATAGCAGATGCGAAACGCGCGTGGTTCTCACAATGCGTAATCCCCCTCCGCTGACGACCTCCCCTTTTCTTCTTCTTCACTCCCCTCCTCTGCCCTTTTCAAACTTCCTGGAGAAGAACAAACACAGGCTCTATTGTCTGAGACTCGCATCTCAACGCTGCTGAACACTCGGGGCCTTCATCGCCATGCAAATGGTAGCAGGCGAGACTCACAAATGGATTTCTATCTTTTCACCCTCTCTGGTTTTTCTCCCTATTTTTGTGAACAATTCAGCGCTTATTAGAGTCGGGCCGAAGCATGCAGGGGGACGTTAAATCATCCACTGTTGGGCCTCTATTTCTGCCACTGATAGCAAGGCAACAGTCTGTTTTTTGACATTCATACCAGGGAGCATGCTGTTCCTGCCAGCCCTGTCTCGATACGGTCACATTTAAAAACTGACCTGTTATGACACAGCGTATGCAAATTGCACAAGACGCTCTTTTCTTCCAGTTGTTTACAAGTCTTCTTTACAAGGGCCAGAGCAGTATATAAAGGGTGTTCCTACTCTACCTGACCTCAGATTCACTCTTTGTGTCATGTCAGTGCTGTGATGGATGACAAGAGGATCTCTTTAGTCTCAACAGTCTTAAATTAACAGGAACCGTAACAACAACCAAATTTGGGTACAGAAAAGTGAATGTGACGGCTGAGAATTTGTTGAGGATGGACTTATAAACGACAAAATCTGTCATTCTCACATATTGTCCGGGAAACAGATTTATCTCTAATACATTTATTAAACATGAATATAGGTGCATTTATCTGTTACACTCTTTACAGCAGGTTCAAATCTTGTGTTCTGGATTAAGATTCATGTGTAAGTATATGGTAAAAGGCTGAAGGGTGTGATCTCTCTCTCATTTCGGTCCTTCTTATTTTTCAAACTGAATCAGTGACACAATTGTTTTGTGTGTTTTTCAGCGTTGTCAACTGCATCGTTTATTTTTCTTCCACTTGTCTTCTCTGTCGGTGACCTAAACATCCCCCTCTAGAAATAGCCGATAGAAAGCTGTCACTAAGGCGGTGTTAATTGCTAGGGGGGAAGAACTTGGGGCCTTATTAACTGAGATCCCAATTAAAGAGTACTAAATTGCGTGTTTGTTCGAACAAATTGCACGTTTGGTTGGTGGCCGTTTTGCAGGTGATCTACGAAGAACATTTGCGTGAATGACTGAATAACACCAGGTGCAAACCTTGTGGAGGCGGTAGTACTTAAATTAGGTTTTTGCGTGTTCTACTGGTTTACTTCACGGAGAGTTTGGACGGAAAGCAGGATGACTGCAAGCTCAGAATAGGTATCAGTGGAAGCTGCAAATAAACGCAAAATATTTTCGAGTTATAGCAGGTAAATCTGAATATTACAAAAATAAAATTTGGCTTATAAGAAAACCTGGTCATTAAACAGGACCTGTCTTTTCTTCCCTCCACCTTTTGAATGAATTGTCATACATTGCTCAGGAGGTGCGAGCTGTGTCCTCTGTGGCACCGGCGCACAGGCGTGACATTCAGGCCATTGTCGCGCGCCGTGACAGCTGGCCAGCGCTGTGTCTGATCGGACATAAATGCCCTGGAAAGCGGTATCGAAGACCGGGGTACAAGCAGTGGTGAGGTCCCCCAATTCAAGCGTCCTACAGCGTAGCAGCAATCAGGCCCTTGATGTCTTGTGAAAGTAGTTCTCAAGCTGTAGGTGAAGTTGCATTAAAGTTCATTTAAACTACATAACAAAGCAGAGCACGGTGGGGAAACATTTGTTAAAGGTTCTATTTCAGTTTACAGGTGTTAACTGTCCATATCTCTGATTTATTATGGCAGTTTGTACAAGTTTACAAGATTAAGTGTAATAACTTTGTTGGTTTGTTAATGTTAACACTGAGCTAACTTTACTGTCAGCTTTATTGTTAGCTTTGGCGCGCAGCGCTGACTAAGCTACTCCCCATCCAATTTGTGCTATCATTCAAATATTTGAATTTGAATTCCTCTTCTAATTTACACCACACACGTAATCTAAAACACATTAGGTCTATTACATTTTGCTTACTTTAATTTTTAACCTATTTGTCGGCTGGCTGGCGGGATTAACCATTGGATAGTCAGAAAACCACAACGCATGTTTATGTTGTCTTTAGTGTGACCAGTGTTTTCCCGTATCAATCTTAAAAATATGGCCAATTTAGAATACATCTGAGTATTTCTCACGTACACAAAACTGTCTGCTAAAACCCTCACTCCAAATCTTGTTGCTAACATCCATTCCTAAACTAACAGGAACAACAAAAAAAACATCTTAGCTCACTCTCACTACAGCTTTCACACTTATCTGTCAAAGGTTCCTCAAATGACTGACAGAGTTAAAAGCATTTAACCCCTTCAGTGTACTCTGTGACATGGAAATCTTATTAATTTACACTCAAACGATAACTGATTAACATGCCGTCCAGTAACCTTAAAGGCTCACAGAGGAAAGCCGTAGGTAAACCTTTTTAGTAATTGTGGTCACACCAATTACCACAAGTTTAAAGATTGTTTTGAAATTGTTTTTGGACGACCAAATAACCTTTTGGATAAAATACCAAGAGGGCCTTCATTACATACTTCCCATAAACATGCTAACCTCCGAGGGCTAATTACAAGCCTCAACAATGCTAATAGATTCAATAATTAGAAAGCTCTGAGAGCAGCAAAGTTAGCATTGTTATGGGTGTAAATGTCTCTCCAAAGTGGCCGCGCTGGCCTTCCCTCACAGCTTTGTGACAGGGTGGAATTTGTTATTTCGGAAGTTGAGATTAGTTCTCCCTGTGAACTCCTCCGCTCCCATTCTGATTCCATATCAAACAGAGAAATGTCAGGACCTGCACTGTGACATTTAAAACCCCCATTGTAGACCTTGTCTAATTGAACCTCCCTCATTATAATGATGGAGTGTGGACCGAACACTGCAAAAAGAATATCACAGATGAAAGCCTGGGTCTGGTGCCAGCAAGGATTATTTACATTCCCTGCTCTCCTTCTCTCTCCAGGCGAGGCGCTGAATTCGACTATCTCTCAGTCTCTGGTGACATTTCAGGGCTGTCAAATAATGGCGACAGAGTAATGGTCAGCATATTTGCGACAAGATAAAGGTGAGTCTGGTCAAATCAGCATTCACCGGGATGTCATGTTGTATAAATAATGCGAGCTGTAATGGGGATATACTGCTTGTATTATTCACTATCAGTGGAAGCATCACTCTCTTGACAGGAGACATAAAGAGGTTCCTTTGACATTAAACTGTTGATTTTGAAAGGCGGACATTGTTGTTCTTCACATTTTCACACAAGTAGCTCCTTTGACTAATGTTCTCCAATTACACTTTTTTTTTAAACTTGATATTTTGTGACCACATATGAGACCACTGGCAGTATGAAGTTCACAAGGTCAGGCTCACGAGAGGTAAAGCGCTGAACTGTTGAGGCTTCGTCATGATGTGCCCTTCACGGCCTGCGTTCATATTGTTTCATCGTGTTCCTGTAATTGGAAGAGGAATAAAGCGTCATTGGCATTCTGCTCAGTCCACTGTGGTGAATTTGATGAGAATGTCACATTAAAAATGCATGTTCCTCATACGTTCTTTGGCCTTTGTCTTTAGCCATGGGAAACAGCGGACACTTATGACAAATAAGGACGGAGCTGACGCCGCCCGAGGTGGATCTCTGTATTCGACAGGAAACATCAGCATCTTTTTCCACGCAGCGTCTGTCTGCCTCCTCCACATGAGACCGTGCATTTGTCAACCACCCGGGTTGAAGGAAGGGGAAAGAAATTGGGTCACATTTAAAAAAAAAGAAATTGCACAGTAAAACATTTTTTCTTAGAGAAGTAAAAACATAATCTTCACCTGGTGTTAAAAAAAGCAAGGCCTAAATGTAACCCTTTACATCAATGTTTGAATCTATATTAGTGAAGATATGTGTAATCTGTGAATCTGACAGAAAACCTCTTAAACAGCGTCTGGCTTATCACCTGTGAGATATCTCAGGACGCCCAGATCTTTCGTTTTAACTCTCAGTAAAGAGTAATAACTCTGGATAACAATATTTGATTAACATAAACGTTAATTATATAAACTAAAGGTCCAAAGGTGGGAAGTGGTGGAGTACATTTCAAGTATTTGACAAAACAGTTTTTAGGAATAAAGCTTGACTGAAAGCTTGTGCAATTAGATGCATTTATTCGTCTTGACAGTGGTAAGACTTGTTGAGCAGAGAGATTCAATCCCATGACTCCTCACGGGAGTCACACTCGGAGACAACATCGATATCCGTGACATATAAAAAGTCTGACCAAATCTAGTACCTAACCGCTAACGTTGGCGGCAGGGTTTGGGTCGTCAGAGCGTTGTACGATGTAGCAGTGACCTGCTTCGTCCTTTCAGGCGTCAACATATTGGGAGAGCAACTTTGTCTGTATGTGTGAGCATGTAAAAAGTCCAGTTAGCAACGTTAGCACCAGCATAAGTTTTGGTTACGTCTGCCATTCCACTAATCTCAAAGGTGACGTCAAACCGAGGAGCAACCGGCCCGCAGTGTGACAAAGTTAAAAGCCCAAAACTCAGTGTCCAGCTACATGTAAACACCATACACAGAGTTTCTGAAAATCTTCACCCTGGAAGGAGTTTAACTTTTTCAATGTTTGATACCGGCAACCATAGCAACTTCATTTAAATCCTCAAATGCAGTGCATGCAAACTTTCAAAAGAAATGAATGTACCTTTTCTTTCTTAGAAAGTGTCCTTGGTGTGTGGATTCATAGAACACTCCTAAGTGTATTTCTATATAGAAGAAGATAGAAGAATGTTTGCTGAATAGTTGAATGCGCAGGGTGTTTTCTTAAAGAAAAGTGTTATTTGGCAGACTTAGGCATGTGTCAGGAAAGATGGGGATGTCTGGTTTGACTTTATAAGCAATTCATGCTGAACGCTGTCACATTTTAAACGATCGCTAAAGGGCGACTATTGATTTGTTGTTTTGAACCGTAGAGCAATTTGGTAGTCTGCCATCCAGCTTTAACTCAAAATGTAGTCTTTCCTTAGTAACAGTTTGGATTATAATGCCCCAGTCTTGATATTTGTCTACATGAGGTTCAACACTTAGGCTGACTTAAAGTAAAACCACCTACACTCGCCTCGGTGCTAAGAAAGTCATATCACTGTTTTTCTATTTAATTTCAGCGAAGTTTCATCTTCTGAGAGTGAGAACTGACAGCATTCCTCAGAGGATTAACTGACGGAAAGAGCAGGCTCCTCTCTGTTCTCCTGGGAAATATAGTTTTTGAGTTGAACGTGCGGTATCCATCATGCTGATGAAATGCATAATTAATTCTCATCATTCCTGTAATCCTTCTCGAGACTTGACCGCAAAGATGAAAATTACAAGCGCAGGGCCCGTGTCGGCAGACTGGGTGATATCTATTGTAGTTTTCTCACTCGGCGGCAAAGCAATGCAGATGATGAATCGGCAAGGTTACAAAGTATTTACACAAATAAGTTGAAAACAATCGATCCGGTGCACCACACTGTCATACCCTTAGGGATGTGGTTCCCCTGGAAGAATGCACAATCCCCCTGGCCGGGGTTCATTTGAGACGCAGATTGTGTCTGATTGATCAATGAGAACCACTGCTGAGCCATCAATCTAACAGGAGTGGAATAGGAAAAAGGGAACATTAACATGTATAAGCTGCCGTGTCCCGACAATGTCCTCTACCTTGAGTTGGCGGGAAAGCAGCCACCTCTGGGGACGTGAACAAAAGAGGTATGTCTAAGACCTGCGACAAGAAACGCGTTACATAAGGACAACAGGGAGGCTGTCAACATCTCAGGCTCTTTGTGATCTCCACTCTCACAGTAGCGTCTGTCGTATATCTCTATCCTCCTACAAAGAATATCCTTTTATGGAGCTGCTGCTACTCCCCAGCACCTGCACAGCTTCTTTTTTTTTTTCTTTTTAATACACAGGTTAGAGAGTTAATTATCTCTGTAAAACGTGGATATCACCTTCAAATGCCCTACAGGTAATCATCACTGTAAGCCCCTAATGAAAGCATAAAATTGCTGGCACCTTTTCGGCCACCTCTGGGCTGCAGTATTTAAGACAAACAGGTGATTAATGAGTGATTTGTGCTGGTATTGCTGGTGGACAGATGTTCCATATTGCGGCAATCATTGGGCGGAGTAGTTAGGAAGTGTTCTTCAAGGTCTTTCTGTGACAGTGAATTGCTTCTTACCTGGGAAGATGTTGTACTACGGTTGTTATTTTGGTTATTTAAAGCTCCTGTATGGATTTTTTGACCGAATGTGAAATGGACTGGAATTAAAACCACTGCCTTTACATGACCTACAAAAGCCAAAAAGACCATCAATGACAACGTTGATAAATATTATATATATATTTTTATGATTGTAACCACTGCTGTAGGGTAGGTGTCAGCACACTGCCTAAACAGCATGTTGACATTTTCAATGCCAAGATTCCCAGTGACTAATACATCCGACTGTTACATGCACAAAGGATGAGACTTCTTGACTAGAAAACCCTATACCTACACAGGTACAGGACAAGAACAGCAAAGATACATTAAGTACTGCTTCACCCACAGGGGGCGCCACAATCGATGCAAACCAAAAGTTCTGAACAACATGTAATTATTCTTACATTGCAATGAGTAAAAGACAAGTTTGTAATCATGTTTAGTCATCTTTTGGGACTTTCTGCTTAAGAAATTAGTTTGGATGGGGATTTGATTTACAATACAGCATGTAGCATTAGCATAGCATTAGTTAAAAAGTAGTTGTGTTCAAACTTCCTATTTCATGGATTAATGTCAGATTAAAAGATGGAACATTGTAGGAATATTTATATGATCCATCTGGAATCAAAATTAGCCTTAATTAAAGAAATGTGTTTTTTACAGCTTCTCTGTAAAGGCTCCATTTGGGGTGTTGTTCATTGTCAGTTAACCTCCAAACTCTGAACACAACTCCATTATTAGAATTTAACATGCCATCTCTCTTATGAAAAGGCACAAGCGGTGGGGATTTCTAAATACTGTTGGGCTGAAAAAGTAGACAATTTGCTGGTTAACAATCTGTGTGTCAGTTTGAAACAAATTTAACAAACTAAAATCAACCTCAAAGTTCTGGCAGTTTCAGCCTTGGAAAAAAAAGAAGAGCGTAGCTGTCGCCATCACGGCTTAAAAAGTAAATCGAAAACACTTTTAATTCATTGAACTCGAATAGCTGGTGCAGATGAAAGGGTGGTTGAAAACCAAACTGTTTACAGCCACAGGCAGTCCATCTGAAGATATATGAAGTTAACGTCTTTGCCGAAGGGCATGTTGACACATGTTGACAAGTGTTGAAAACAGCATGTCTCGTTAATGTTTGCCACCCTGATTTTTGCACCTAATCTTGGAGGTTGAGTGGGTGACATTCCACTTGCCTCTCCAACCGCCCTGTCATTTCACACCGTCTAAAAAAGGTTTCTTTGCAAAACAACATCGAGAAGTTTATCTGTCTGGCAGAAATATGTAAATAATAGATAAGTTTATAAATTACAACGCAGTCTGACGTTATTACCATAAATTGCTAAAAATATGCTGGTTGAACAAATGTCAACTCTGGGGATGTATACAGAATAAGCTTAAAATGGACAGTGGAGAGATTGCAGCAGTATCAGTCTTCATAGTAGCCAGTCACAGTAATACTCAGCTTTGGCGATTATTCATTCAGTCCTGCAGTCATGCATTGGCGTAGCAGCTAATCTCTGCCCCCGAGGCACTTCTGCAGTAATGCACCTGTTTAAAAAATCCCCATCCATGTCATTCTGAATGGTGGAGAGATTAGCTAATATTTTAGGATAGTTTGGGGGATTTATTGGGCACTTGTGTGTGTATATCTTGCTGGAAGGCTGCATTGTCACTCAGTTGATTACATCCCAGTTTGCTCGGAAAAGTGAACATCCTAAAAAAAAAAAACCTGCTGTCAGTTTTTCTTTTAACTGAAAATGAAACGAGGCATATCTACCAAGGCATTCATGCAAGTTTTTCCATATTTTAATTTACATATGACTGATAACAGAATGCTTGAAACACTTTGTAATCAATCTTTCTTTAAAGCCTTAATGTGGCCTAGAGTCACAGGGCTGCATTTTATCTTTCTTTATTAAGTTATTTTAAGCTCACACTTATTTTTAGTGTGCTTCATTTCAGATCAAAAACAGAATCGGCCAAGAGAATGATTTCCCACAATATTGCAGACATAAAGTGAAGCACCTTGCTTTATGGCTGCCAATAAAGAAAGCCACAATGACAATTACAGAGTCATGCAAAGAAAAAAACAAATGAGATGTGTCGACAAAAAAATATTTTTGAAGATACTTAACAGATAGAGGAGGAGAGAGGAAAGACAAAGTGATAATCTCATTCAAAAGGTACTTTTTTGTTTAACTTTGTAAGTCACACACAGCTGTAGATTTGCACTGGTAACATTTTATCTTCAGTGGATCAGTTATATCCGTTTCCTCTTTTGAAGCCCTACTAATCCTCCTTCTTAACCTTGTTTCTCTCAGACATTTGTTGCTTTTACGTTTTCACAGTCGTTATACAGCGTACGCACTGAGATAAATCATTTCAAATTGAGCTGAATCAAATTGAATCACGGCCAGAATGTCAGATTTTATGACGCACCGCATCTCTTCTGAGCGGTCGGAAATTGAATGGAGAACGCCGCCATTAAATCTTTACACCTCTAATACCTACACATCAGCTGTTGCTTCTCTTTTGACAAATGAGGCGCTGGATTCACAGAATTAATACTACACAAACACTTTACTGTTCATTCAAGTGGTGCATTCAGAAAAGTGGCCGTATGATAGCCACAAATATGACAACACAATTAGAACTTTTATATACTAAATGGTAAATGGACTTGAGCTTGTATTGCACTTTTCTAGTCTTCTGACAACTCAAAGCGTTTTTACAAAACAGGTAACAGCTTCACATTCACACCCTGATGGTAGAGGCTGCTATGCCAAGGGGCCATCAGTATTAACTAATCCCATACACACACATTGGTACGCCACCGATGAAGCAGCGGGAGCAACTTTGGGTTAAGTGTCTCACACAAGGACACATCGGACAAGTGGCTGCAGTAGCTGAGGGTTCATGCCATCGATCTTCCTGTTGAGAGACGACCGACTACCACTGAGCCACAGCCGCACCTATAGACTATACAATATCGCTATAACATTTAACTATTGAAGTAAGATAAATCGATAAAAGATAAATATTTGGTATTTGGAAATACTCCTTTTTGAGAGTTTTGTTAACTCATGAAAAAAGCTCTTAGTTTCAGATATATTCATATAAATTTGGAAAATAAGAAAAACAAATCATATTTAATTAAAAAGTATTTGTTTAATGAATAACCCAGGAACCTCGAAAACCCTAGGAGGCATTTTTAGTCATTAAATTTATGTGTTCTCTTTGAGATGTGCCTCCGACAAGCAACAGGCAATTAAAATAAATCTCTTCATACACTGTTGGAGTACAACAGGAGGCAGACTGAATTTCACTCATCTTTTTCCAAACATGTTTTTTTTCATGGAGGTTAAATCTGTGCCCTTCAGATAACTTCTATGAACTACGTACTAACTCCTAATTTTAATGTTACAAGGAGACTACTCTAATTATCCTCACAAAATTGCTGAGCATAAAAAAACGTGTAAACCTATCACAGCCACTAGATTCTCTGCGTACGCTGCTGGAGGCTAAGCCGCTTACAAAGAGGAAACCTCACAAGTGCAGGGGAACCGCAGGCCTTGTTGACTTGACCAAACAGTTAGAACCAAAGATAAATGTGAAACGGAAATGGTCACAGCTGGAGCACTATAAGACAGAGGGCCTGATTCACAAAAGAATTGTGAAACTTTTGCACACCCTGAACTTTTACAAATGAGTTTAAAATGCCTTTATCTAATTCACAAAGTACACTCATGCAGTTAAATGCTCCCCTAACTGTGCTGGAGAGCAAACTGAGTCTCAATGCACCGGTGCTATATGCTATATGGACGACCAGTTCAGGGTGTATCCCGCCTCGATGGATGGATGCTAACATGGCAACAAAGTTTCTTCATTATTCGCTTATTACAAGTCAGTCCTTGGGTACCTGTGACTTCCTCTGTGACTGAACTCTATTTTCAGGACATCCTTAATCAAACAGACGACAGGGCTATCTCGTTTTCTTTTTTGAGTCTCGACATAAGATTGGCAGTTTAAGCCTCGCGCGTTTGCACTATTTTTGCGAAAGCTCATCTGGTGTGGGGGCTCAAACAAATGTTTAGAGAGTGGCGAGTTACAGATTTGTCTCTGCATGACACTAAGATCTGTAATCTCTTGAGGCTTTTCTCTATCTCTATCCTAATTCTTAGTTTTCCAGCGAAGTCACACACTTATGGAACTGCCCACCTTGAGGGCCGAAAAAGGCTTCCTACTGATGAGTGCTAAGGATTTGTTGTTCATTTGGATACACTAACCGACTAGGAGACAAGCCTGGGTCGTACTTCTACAGAATCCCTTTAGAAAAAGGAAACCTAGAGAGGGGGAGATTGTGGATTAATGCTGTTAGGTCGCTCTACTGTCCCTGGTGAGAGAACATAAGATCGGACTCATCCTGCCATAATACATTTAATTAATTTGATCAAAATATTACTGCATTTGAACTAAAATTACAGCCCCAGAACGCTGAATGAAAATGACTGATGACAGTGATCTTGACACTAACACTTGCAAATGTCTTGCTATGCTTTGATGATGCCCTTCACTTCCCAAACGGCAGCATTATTGACCCAGCCACATAGAAAATACATAAAGCTGTCCGTACTATTAAAGGCTTTCATCCTGGCGGTGTAAAGGAAAGGATTCTCCACTAAAAAATATCTGAATATTACTGAAGTGGAATTCTGAAAAGGTCAATTTGTTTCTCAGGTCCTGTAAAAGAGTGCCCAAAACTTGCAGTTTGTCCTAATGTCTCCGTTTTACTTCTGTTGTCAGCTGATGTAAACATGTGTTGTTTGGAAGAGCTGTAAAATGAACAAGCCCATGCTGCAGATCTACAGAGTGGTTAATGGTGGCCTCCACTTTCCTGAGATACTTTTGCCCTCCAGGCCTTCGTGCTGATCACGTGACTGAAAGCTGTAAAATTGACAGGCCGCCATGGAAGTGCATTTACAATCACAGGTCGCCTTGTCCTCAGAGGCGCTGTTTGTCAACAGGCAAGGCAGGAAACTGCTTGGGGCCCCAGACCAGTAGGGGGCCCCTGAGGGCTGACAAACCTTAAACAACAGCAGTGGCCCGGAATGGGCAAATTTTGAAATGACAGTAGAAAGCCTCCCTAAGGGGGGCCCCATCTGACAGCACTCACTCTCATGGCCCTGCTTAGCATCGCATACATGAATGCTGTGAAAACCAAAGTTTGTAAGTGAAATTCAAACGAGACAAATGAAGAGAAAGTATCCGTCTACAGGAGAGAAAGTAGAAAGAGGAAAAAAGAGGAAGAGGGGTAAGCGTCGGGACTCTGGCAGACATGATGGTTGGAGGGCCCCTCAATTGATTTTTGCCTGGGGCTCCATCAGACTCTAGAATCACCGCTGCTTGTCCTAAACCTCGCCTTGCTTTATAATAATTGCGATAGACACAAACCTTCTGAAACCCAAACTAGGATGGTCAATAAGACCCAACGATGAATGTTGGTAATGGACTAACATGTTAAGGCCTGATGTATTTATTAGTTGGTTTATATGATTATATAACATTAATTTAACTCCCACTGCCAAGCATAACATTATTAGATTATGTACCATACCGACACTTTATGTATCAACACATCCCACACCTCAACATGGCATCTCTAGTCGACCGGCCTAACAACTTAATTCAGAGTGAGTTTTTCCTTAGCCATGACAACGCTGCCAGGTCTAACACTGCACGTCAGCCTGGACAATTGATACGATAAACCCAACTGAAACTTTCAATCTCTCCCCCGCTGACAGGAACAGAGGGAGTCTGGGAGGGAGAGGAAGGAGGGGGGACTTCCTTCTCCTGATGGCCCGGTGTCAGTGGCAGCAGAATCTCCATTAGAGCAGCAAGGAAAACAACATTTCCGAGCACATCTCCTGCAGTTCAGCTCAATACTATTTCCACAGCAATATGGTTTCGGTTCAGGGAGGTGAAGTAAGGAAACCTTTGTGATTAAATGTGTTTTTGTAAAGGCAGCTTGTTGCTTGGTATGCCCTTCAGTATGTGCTAAGAAACTATACAGAAGGCAGCCTCTTAGGCTAAGGACTCTCGACTCATCAGTGAAATAAAAATAGTAATCACAGAGATGAAACAAGAAGTCAAATATTTTACACAAACAAAAATATCAGTATCAGAACTCAACTTGCTCTTTTAAAATGACTAGAAACCCTGTACCCCCAAAACTCAACATCCTTATTCAATTGTTTAACATCTCCCTCCAAAGCCATGGGCATTAATCTGCCGCTGTAACTCCCTCTCACTCCTCAAGAGCGGTTTCTCCACAAGATTTTGGAAGCTGTATGCAGGGATTTTCTCTCATTCAGCCACGAATGCATTAGAGAGGTCGGCCCCTGATGTAAGTGATAAGGCCTGGCTCATGGTCGACGTTCCTCTTCCTTCTTTAAGTGTAGGAGGGCTGCTCTGTGCAGACAATTTAAATTCTATCGCACACAAATAGGGAGAAAAGGACTGCACTTATACACAGGGGTCTCATCATGTTACAAAAGAGTCAGAAAGGGTAAAAGTACAATGGAATTATTCACAATATGGGGCGCCAGTGGACCAGTGGTTAGTTCTGGCGGCCCATGCACAGAGGCTGTGGTTCTTGAAGCTGATGGCCTGGGTTCGAAACCGACCTGTGCCCCCCCCCCCCAAAATAAAAAAAAAAAATCTTTATCCTTATGTTATCCTTTTTTAACTGCTGTATAATACAAACCCTCTACACACATGATAACTGTCATTGTTGTATATGGCCTAGCTAAATACAGAATCTGTACACATAAAAACAAGCTAACATACAGTTAATGGCAGCTCAGCTTGCGGCCCCTTCCTGACATCCTGAAGAGTCTCAGAGAAACAATGATTTTAATGTGGCACTGCTTATTTTGTGTTTTTAAAATTGAATCCTCAACTAAATGAAGCCGTTGAGTGTGTGCTCGGGAAATAGCAGGTCTGATATTTTTCTAAGATAAATCTTAGATTTTTGCTCGAAGCACACCGTTTGTTTGTTTGTTTTGCTCACGGCACATCGTTTACCTGAAAACAGTTTTCCTCTGCTGCTTTGCAACAGTTGCTGCCTGGGGTAGCCATCATTTCTGAAGACTAATGTTTTGGAGGAAAAAAAGAATAAAGTAATGTTTTTAAATATCTGAAAATGATTGTATCTGATCGTGATGGATACACTCTCTAATGCCAGATCTCAAATTTTAAGCTGTACCAGAACAATGTTGTTACTGGTACCGCTATGGATTGGAACATGAAGATAATGATCGGGTAAGGACCATAAAAAAATAACAAATAAAACGATTTATTTTACTGTTACTGTTGCTGCTAATTGTTATTTCCTTCTCTTCAAAAAGTTGCATCGATGCATTGTTGTTAAGGCCTTCAAGAGTTCAAGGAAATACAGTTTGTCTGAAACCTTTTTTGGGTCGGTCAAGGTCCAACATGATGAGCCAATCCTTTTAACGACACAGCACATGAAAAGATGCTGGGGGTTGAGAGTACATAACCACCCTGCCTGTGTCACTGTGTCCATCAGTTTATCGATCCAAAGACCTTATCAAGCAGTGTATCTGAAGCTAACAGGGTGGTGGGGATTGACTTTGCAAATCTCTACCCCTTCTAACTTTCCCTTTGATCTGCGCACGGCCTCTTTGCTCTGTGTTTCAGCACTTGTGTAATCAGCTGAGCTGAACTTGTCGACGTCTCGTTCCCTCTCTCTACATGTTCAGACTGGAGCACAGCAGGTCTCTTTGGGGTTGCCAATGTGCCACCTCAAATATATTTTACCCAATTCTGTCAGTCTGTGATTAACTGGTAGCTGAAAGAGTGCATCTTTAGTCAAGTTTCAAACCATTTAAAAAATTTAAGTCGTCTCATCAGCACATTCATATGTCACACACAGCTTGTTGGCTTTTACGTTTGAGTAATCTTTTATTGATGCACCTTGTGTAACTATTGCATCATAGATTACAAAGAATAAAAGTGTGGGAACATCAGTATCATCAGAATAAATTGAATAATTGCAATAGTTGCTCTGTCAATGGTTATTTCATGATGACAAGATACAGAAGCAGACATCATGTCTCACTTCCTCACCGCAATACAAAGATGACACGGAGCGATAACGGATACTGACAGGTCCCCATTGAATGCACGGCTGACATACTTTCAATAGAAGAGGTAATAAGCAATGATTTTAACTGCAAGTAAATGGCCTCCATTAGAGAGTCTAAAAATGAAACATCCCTTTAATTTAGCAGAACTTAAAGTAACACAGAGAATCTAATTGTTTTGGGTTTCAGTCTTTGGATTTGAGACAAGTTACATCAACCACATTAGCTTTGCAAACTTATCGAAACACTTCCCCTACACCTGACAATCATTAGTCCTATGTTTCCTGAAAGACCAGTTGACGGAGGCTGCTAATAGCGTGCCCAGCTAACTAGCTAGCTAACAAAAGAGGAGAAAGAAGAAAACACAAAGACCAACAAATGTATTTGATACCGGGAAATATTTAAATAATTTAAGTCAAATAGTCAACTGCTCAGAGGGTGACCATATGTCCCGATTTGACCGGGACCGTCAAGTTTTCAAGGTTTGTGTCCCGATTCCCCTCAAATATCTATAAAACACTAATATGTCCCTGCTTTCAACAGTCCCTGTTACGATTTTAACCAACCGAAACAATACACCGAGCTTGCAACACTGTTTTGTCTGTATAAAGTGTATGTTAATCGATGTCGTTGCCAAGGCTGTTGCTATTTTAACCAATAGAAAAACATCACTAATGCACCACCAGTCAAAGTTCAACACTGATTTGTCTGTACACGTGTCAATCAATCTCTGGGTTGCGGCTGTTGCTTAGCTAGCCTAGCTTATCATACTAACAGGACCTGCTGCATAACGACAGGTAGACTGGGTATCTTGCAGAGTTTTCCAAAAAGCGACTACAGCTTCCTTTGAAAGCCAATGAATATGTAGCGTTTTGCACACAGTGCAAGTGTCCATTTTCAGTCGCCCATGGTGGAAATGTCAACATACAAAGCCATATTAAAAAGAGGGAATGCAAACCGTACAGGCTGGAAGTAGAACTGTTGGGACCAAACGCCGCTGACAACCGACTTAAACAAAATGCTCAGGAGGAAACCTTTACCTACCACCTTGTATGACCAGTGCAGGTCACCGATCTGTGGATCGATACATGTGGGTTTACCTTGAAATTAAAGTGTCCCGATTTGTAGGTTTCAAAATATATTCACCCTAACTGCACGAGATATTCTGGTGTCTGAAACAATAAGGTTAGCTGATTTGTTAGGTCACAAGTTATACAAATAATGGCCTAATAAAAACAGGCTTATCTAGATACTGTTCTCATTTACTTGACTTTCTGTTGACTCTTTTATAGTTTGTGTTTAATGTAGGATGTTCTAAAAATTCATTAGTGAGCTGGTTTAGCCATTCCCTCTGATAGTGTTCATGGTTAAACATTCACTTAGATTTACTTACATCAGAGAAGGACATCACTTTTCAGACGCTAAATTCCTGAAATGACTAACACCTGCTCTGAGTTCAACTTTGTGAATGTTTTGTCTGCAGTCCCACTGTTTAACTTTCAGGAGAAGCACGTTTGAGCTTTGTGAATCATGTAGAAGGTGATTTCATTCGGCTGGAAATCTCCATGGGCTCATTTACATCACAGAATCGGAATTCAAATCCTCCCTTCAGGTCTTCCAATACCTCAGCAAATCCTCTGTGGCTGTGTCGCTGCAGAGACGGGTCATTTGTGGTGACAGCTCTGAGGTTTGGGAAGCGACGGAAATCTCTGTCAGGTATATATACGAGGAAGTTATTTTGTTCTGGGACACTATGATTGAATTCAGTGGGTTGTGTGAAGGCTTATCTCTGCCTTGAAGCTTCAAGTTCAGAGTATTGAGGTGACTGGTGATGTCAGTCAGATGAGATGCTGTACGGTCCGGTGTATCTCTTTTTTTTTGCATGTTTGGAGTGCCATGAATGTAATCACAAGCAAGACTCGACCAGCTGAGGCTTTTTTTGTGCCTTCAGAAATAGTATCTCTTGTTTAAAGTAATATAAGAGGAAATTAAAGTAGGACATTTCTTTCTGGAAAGCCGCCAAAATGCCCAGTGACATCTATCAAGTCACCGTTTTTGCCCACTATAATGCTGCAGCACATTGCTGTTGACATGTTAGCTAGGCTATTAGCATATTTATCAGCACACTTAAGACCCTTCAAAAGTTTAGTTTTTGAATCAGATTTGCAGAAAATTTTAAAGAAAAAAAAAAGTTCTCAAGTTATCTTAGTGATAACATTAGCTAATGTTAGCTAGCTACATAGGGCAAAACCTGCTACTTACAGTAGGGTGACCATACGTCCTGTTTTGACCAGGAATGCTCCATGTTCAAGCTATGTGTCCCGAGTCCCCACAAATATCTATAAAATGCTACTGCTATTTTTAAAGTCAAATAAGAATTTGAAGGTTAAATCTGCGTAGTTTGCACTGTGCCGTGCTAGCATAGATAGCATAGGTAGCATAGGCAGAGCTGCAGTAGTAATGACTGGGACTAGCAAGCAGCTGATGCTAATTCGTATTGAAAACAAAGTGTTGCTATAATTGTCTGCAATATAACAATGATTTATACACATTAGTTTAGAGCTAGTGACACTTTGTTTTCAATATATTAAGAGCCAATCAGGTACATCATGTAAGCATTGCGCAACAATTTGTGGAACCTGACTTGGAATAAGTCTTTGTTTACATAGACGGAGCTGTTCCTGCAAACAGTCAAGGTATTAACCCTCTTAGCCTGAGTCACACTGTTGCTGCTAATACAAGGAGAAAGGAAATGATGATTCCAGTGTTAGCTGTGTAATCCTCTTGGCACTTAGACAAACAGTCAGGGGCAGCAGGAGTGAGATTTTCCGCACAAAGTATGTTGATGGCTTTTTGTAAGATCTTTGGGCTTTGCTCCTTTGTAATCAACACCGAAGGAATGTGGGGGAAAAAAAACCGATATATTCTATATTCAGAAGTTGTGTTACCCAGAGAAGCTAGTTTTAAGCCCTGCATTGCTACAGTATGCATATTGCATTAGCGGGGTATTAAAAGCTTTGTAACCAGGAGAAAACACGGATAAAGATTAAATGGTCTCTGACTGACTGCTATTTATTTGCCAGTTTGAGATTTGACAAATATTCAATTTGCAATGGATCTGATATTAAAACTGAGAAAACAGAACAAATGCGTTTTAAACATAAGGTGATATTATAACCTAAACATGTCAAAGTCATTACTGTGCCTTTGATGCTACACCTCCAATCAAATATTATTCACTGCAGTACTGTTTATTGGCTGGTTGGGCGTCACTTTGAAGCTCTGTCAGTTTGCTTGTTTACTGGGTACACAACATATTGTCTTGCAAAGGAGAATTGGAGGCATATTATAATACAAGGATAATGAATGAGGGAGGAAATGCAAGCATAATGTTTCAGTCATGCTTTTATAACAACATTGACAATTAGAAGGCATATTATGGGTTGTTATTCTAATGTACATAGTCCATTAGACATGCTGCCTCAGTGAGGGCATGCTGAGTCATATTTATTTTGTTTGTTGTATGAAAAGAGAATAGGTTTATTGTCAATCAGGCATGATTTCTTAAATCTGTTCATGGCTGCCAAACTTTCAAAGTCATCAGCCAGCGCTCGGAATTCTGTGGGGGAGGAGTGAGTCAAGGTCAAGCTCAGTGATCTCCCAGATGTTGTCGTAGGAGCTGAGCTGAGACGGTCTCAGCACAAATGTATCAAACCTGTCCTGTTTCCACCCAACACAGTTTTTCAGAGATCACGTTGGCTAAATGGGATTTTATTTTTCATTATTTGACTCGTACAGTTTTATTTTTTAAAGCTTTGGAAGTAGATTGCATTTTCTAAAAATATAAAGGAACATCATTTCATTGGACAGGAAGGATATTAAAAAATATCATCTGAAAAGTTTTCTTTGAAATTACGTGTCATGAGTTCAGCATGAAGTTTTTAAAACTATTGTTGTTGAACTAATTCAACGACAGTCCCTACAATTCATAGTTTTGTTCAGTGAATTAGTTAGAAGTTTAGAAAAGAGGGGGAACAGAAGTAAGATGAGCAAAGTAAAATAAGTTAGATAATTAAGCACAATTAATATATATAAACAAAACTGATATTAAAATAATCCCTAAACTAAAAAAAAAAGGTTTTGACTCATGTCTCATCTATTAACATAACGGAGATGGGGTTTATAACCTATGCTGCAGCCAGTCTGTAGGGGGACCTCTAAAACATTTTGGCATCACTTGGGTCGAGGTATTCTGCTGTCCATTTTAAATACAGTCTCTGTTTTATCTGCTGCTTGTGCTCTGAGTATACCACATTCCCATGCTGAGGATTTTTGTGTTAAATATGTGCTACCATTGATTTTGACTTTTGGTTATACTTCGACCTACACTTCTGCCGAGCAGCTCTCTTTGTCCTTCACTTCAGCCTCTGCTGCACTCACTTCCTTGAATGTTTTTCTTCCCCTCTTCAACTCTCCGGCCTCCGTCTCTTCCTCTCTCTCTCTTGCTCTAAACACAGCTGCTTTATGACAGGGTCAGCATCCCTCTGGGCACAGTTACTGTCTCTCTCTGCTGCTGTGATTTACGCTACAGAAAACTGTGTAACAGTCAGTTTTTTTTAATTCAACACAAACATTTCTAAAATAGTATTTTCTGAATAGATGCAGCAATAATTAATGAATAGCATTAAACAGGAAGTAGCTAGCAACTCCGTTTTCTACACAACACGGTCGACACATTTAACTTGTCTACAAGTATTAAATGGAGAAAAAAGAATGGCTAGCTGTCATGGGCTACCGCTTCTAGCTAACAAGCTAGCTTCTTTCCTGTGTTTTGGTTTAATGTCAATTCTTCAAAAACATTCAAGCTAAAGTCTGATTTTACGGAAAGCCTGTACTTTAAAGGACTTTAGGATATGTTATTATCTCCTATCTGTTCCTACTGATGCTACATGATTTACTTTTTGCTTTAACATTTTGTTTCTTTGTAGAATGCAAACCCTAGTTAAAAAAGGATTGCAGTTTGCTGGACTTTTTGACTCTTTAGAAAAGATCAAAAACATGTAGATCAGCTGTATTTGCAAATCCACTCACTGCAGTACTTCAGAACATCCAAGTAATCAATGCACAGTAACAGGCTGATCAAAGCACAGAGGTATTAGGCTTAGTACATACACAGGTTTAGACAGCTGAAAATCCCCTGAATTGTCTGCAGCGCTGCAGAGAATTGAACCAAATGTAAGAAACACTACCCATTATTATGGTTTTCATTGACAAAAAAAAGTTACATTATTTATTATCTAACTGTGGTCAAGACCATTAGGAGGTGAATAAGACAAGCCTAGAATGTCAAAAGCCCAGTCTTGACATCCCTGGCTCTGTTTTCAGAATCTGCTCCACGAGCTAATCTCAGGATAGCTGAGCAGTGCTGAGGATGCAGAACAATTCAAACGTCCCAAAATGTTCCCTGCTTAGCATTAGCATACAGCAGGATGCCACCATATTGCCCCAACAATGACAGTGTGTTTGTAGATTATTTAACATTTGCATAAAAATAAGTAAGACTGCAAATGCAAAGCCTGCTATTTCCCCCCCTCACATGAGGGATCATCCCGGAGCCATGACAAATCCTGAGCTTTGTTCATTGACCCTGTGGGGTCAATTACGTTTGCAGCGAGAAGGCACGGAGAGCGCCTCGGGTTCACAAGACGGTAGTGTTGGAACGATGATCGATGGCGGGGATGCTTATCAGCCACAGTGTGTTACAGACACCTAATTGCAATTGATCTTCTTCCTGTACCATTAATTGTAAATCCTCTCTCAATCACAAACTCCCTACTACTCATGTTGGACTCCGAAACTAAAACTTCATTCATCAGTGGGCTCTACATCGGTTATCGATACAGACTGTACCAGAGCTAAGGGACACTCGTCTCCTTCTCACAGTGTTCAGCCTCCCTCTGTCTGCTGTATGCGGCGCCTGGACGGTTTAAAGGTCAAGGTTAGGTGGCTAACAGCTGAGTGCTCTCTCTTCAAGATGTCAACACATTGACTCATGGTGTCAAATCACTAATAAGAAAGCTAAATCAAATATAATATAATGCTTATTTAAGATTGTGTTATTAGCTACGCAAGCAGTTTACCTCTGAAATCTGAACGTTAGTCCACAAATTTTACTAAACTGAAACATCACAACAAATATTTCTTTAGGTGGCATGAATACGCTCATGGTCCCAGAACTACTGACTCAGGTTAACCCCTGACTTTGACTGCAGGGCCCCTATGAGGCTAAAATATGGTCTTGGTTTGCTAACTGAAGAAGTATTTGTTGTACAGCAAGGCAGGTATTTACTGGTATTCAGCAAACTTAGAGGATGAAGCCTCTAAGCCTCGACGATATGTCTTATTTCTACTTTGAATATGATTATAACCACTTCTACTTTAATTAGTAATATATGTACTAATATGTACGGTCTTTGTGAGTATGTTTTACTGAGTATCTTAGTGCAGCATAAGAGAGTCCCTACGGCTGTTGAGTCTTTATAGTGCAACAACACAGACATGATGAACATGTATAAAAAACCTTAACTCCAGAATCCAGTGTTAGTTGTCTTGACATACATCTGACAAGGGGCAATCAGTGAAACTGCTTATTTCTAATTTAATTTTCCTTCAAAAAGCCAAAATTACTAGCCCATGGCTAACTCCTGTTTAGAGGCCCCACTGCTCCCACATTATGGGTAATGTAATTCCAAAGCTTAGAGCACAAACAAAGACAAACAATATTAAATATACATCCGTTTATGAGTAATTGGAATAGCCTTGATAGGAGGCAGCTTAGGGAGCCCATTCTAAAATCTGGCCAGGGACTACAGATGGAAACTATTAATATGCACAGTCCCTGTAAAATAAAATAATGCCTGGTAGCATTTGGTGTGATAACATTGTAAGGGCCTGTGTCCACTAATGGAGTAGCTGATTACCAATGTTTGCAGCACTCAGAGTCCTGAGGACAAAAACACCCTGAGCGTCAGATGGTTCCAGTTTACCTCATGAGACTCGTTTTACTGGATGAACAATTTACAAATGAGTCATTCACATTATTTTGACGTTTTCTCAGATAGATGTCCTATTAGATGTCCGTCTTTTTCAGAGAGATGGTAGTAGCTCAGAGCTCAGTACTTCTCTGAGCTCTGAGCTCCTACGACCCCAGTAGCTCAGAGAAGTACTGTGTCCAAGTTTACCGCCTAGCACAGTTGCTAACATGGCGGTAAACTTTTTTTTGCTTCTCACTATAGAAGAAGAAGGCTATCCTCAGCCATATTAAAAGTTTACATTAGTGTTTATTTATCGAGGGGTTAAAATGAAAGGAATAGCTCAACATTTAAATTGATGATTAATCATATAACATACTGCTTGCGTTAAAGAAATACATTATGCAAACATTTCTGTCTTTGCTCTTCCCAGATCAGACTCTGTATTCTAAACACCTCCACCCAATGAAACCCTTCCCCAGAGCTTTGTTAGAATAAACATAATAAGAGACAGGCCGACAGGAGGTGTATAACTATAAGTCTAACAGCTATGAAAGTGCTCCTTCCCTCTGGCACTGGAGTGTACATAACTAAAGAGCAGATTCTCAGCACATAGAGAGGCTTGCCCAAAGGATAAACTCCTCCAGGAAGCCTTGAAAGAAATTGGTTATTAAATAAGGTAGAGCGGAGATAAAGATGTCAGCAGTAATAATGCTTTTCATTTTTGACTCTGATCTTATTTGTTCAGAGGGGAGGCCGAGCCGTGCAGTCTCACCGAGTTGACACAAGGGTTTCTCCCGTTGCTGAGAGACTGATCTGTCAGCAGATACATGGCAATGCCGTCTTTGTCGCCTCTGCCCTGGTGAGGACAAACTAATATAGTGGAACTGCATAGGTGGCGTTTTCTCACTAACACACTTAAAACTCCATACATACACACAGACGGGACTTAGTGCTCACGGTGACAGTCGGTGCTGATGTTTACCGGCTGTGGAGGTTTCTGTGAGAGTAGCCCAGGTGCTCTGGGGTCTTACACGTCCCAGAGGTAAACAGAAATGATGGCACATATTGTACAGACGACCATTTGGTCATCCTTCTGTAAATAACTTAGATCTCTGTCGGCGCTCGATGTATTCTTTGAAAGCCAAGATTTAGAAAAACTATGCAAATGTAGAATATGGAGATGGTACAGAAAAAAATGAACTGACACAAATACAATAAACTGATTTAATTCTATTAATGCTTTGTGTTGGATAAACATACAACATAAAAGTACACATAATGGAAATCACCTGGAGACACAATTACTTGGGGAAGAAACTAATTAAAGACATCAAATAATTAAGAACATTTACATAATTCTTGTTGAAGTTCTCCAGGAAAGAGTACAAACAGGAACGCAGCAGCGAGAACTTTTCGCTGCTAATTGCGGTTGCAGGAAACCACAATCATCTCTGCCTTTCACGGAGCGTATTAGCCACAAAAGGTCACTAGCTCCATTAGCTTTTATATCTGTGATAGTCAAAGCCTGAACACGGAGCCTGAACTGGTCATTCTGGGCATTCACTTTGACAAAACATACAGGAACACGGCGACATTATGCTAAATTAATTAATCTTGTAGATGTAGCATCCAAGGGTTTTGGATTTTTAGAAGTTTAAACTGAAACCAAAGCAGTCGAATGCAAAAGTCCTGCATTTAATCCATGCCTTCACATGGCTATGTTGTTAAAAAGGTTACAGAGTGTTGTTACTTTTCTGTATGTTTGGAGGCTGTAGCTTTTGTTACTGTTGGAACACTCATGCAAAGACAACTTAAAGAATAATACAAACTAAAGTGAAACCCAAAGTGGGAAGGTGCATACTTTATTCGCTATAAAAATGGGGCTTAATGTTTTTCATATGTTGGATTTTTAGCATTGCCCATTGACTTGAGTGTCATCGACGTCCCCCATTGGTTTCTGAAGGGCTGTTTGGAAGCCCATCGATGGCGGTCAACATATTGAAAATGCTTACTTTATCAAACTTACAGTTAACCCAACAATAGGCAAAGAGGTGGAGATGAGGCGTGTCTTAAACCTCCTAACAAACCACCACAACTTGCCCGCTTGCAGTCAGATTGTCCACGCCCTTAATTATACATAACTCGTATCTTTCATGAAATCAAAACGTGTGAATGAGTAAAAAAAAAAATCAATCCCCGTACAGTGTGTGCCAACAAAGGCTGTAGACATGATTATTTCTGCTGTCAAAATGGACATTTGAAAATGGGGTTTGTATGAGACTTCCATGTCTCTGGGAGCTAGCCTCAAGTGGACACTCAAGGAACTGCAGTTAATTCACTTTTGCTTTGGCTTAATTTTTCAACACCGGAGGTTGTGGAGTTGTGGAATTTACAGAAAGAATTCAGTGGACACGGTAGCTAACCCTCCTTTATCTGTTAACTAATTTTTTTTTAAAACAGAACATAAGGATGCACTGACAATTTGCATTGCCAATGTGCATGCAGGTTTTTTCTTAACATGCACAATATAAAGTAATACCAGGACCCTCTTTGCTCCTGGCGGTTAAAATACTGTTGAATAATCAGATAAACTCACCCGATGAAAATGTTGACACCTATTTGAGGAATTTTGGGAGTGTTTCACATTTTTAGATCGACTTTGCGCCAGAACAGCTGGACAACACGTGAAGGCAGCTGTTTGAAATTGTTCTGATGCGGAGGCTGCTAACAAAGCTTCGCCCTGAAGCTTTTTATTTCATTTCGTCTTTTGTGGGTCTTATAGATTTTGTTCAAAGGACTCACACACACACACACACACAGCACTAAAAGTATGTTGCTTGTCATATTTATTTCATATATGGCTACTGCATACCTAAGCCTCAGATCATGTACTTTTAACAAATAAATCCTGGATATCTGGCAGAGAAATGTTAATGTTAAAATGAAAGTGTTGTGAAAGTAGTACCACTGAATATGGGGGGGGGGGGGCACTTAAAACTAGGCCAGGCGTTATCTCTGCAGCAGGAATAGGAGCTCAATTGACAGCAACCCACCTACAGGGAGCGCTCGTTAATCGTCTGTCAATGACATGCAGGCTGGCTGGAGTTCAATATTAAATGGACTCTCTCACTGGCACACTCTCAGCCTGCCCACTCTCAAATTTGTGCAATAGACTGTAACACACAAAAACCACATGGCTGAAAACAAACAACAACTGCAAGCATAAACACAATCCAATGTGAGAACAAGCCAGTTCTATAAAAATATTTATAATTTATGTTTCTTACTTCCATTAATTTTCTTTTGGGTATAATGAACAAAGGGCCATTTTTCTTCAGATAACACCACTCACATAAAATGTGAACAATGCGGCTCAAATTCAGTTTACAGCCCACTCCTCTTTAAGTGGACTTACTGTGACATTATAGCCTGCTCTGATTCTCCATAAAGCAGGCTTTCAGTATTACAATCCCTTTTCATTCATTCTCAGATGTTTTACAGGCTGAACCAATTTTATTTGCAGTTTTAGAAAGTTTGTTCTGGTCTTTGTTTTTAATATCAGCAGAGAAGTTAGCATACATCCTCATACATGTACACATATCAGGAAGTGTCAATTTATCTCATACATCGTGGATATTTCTCAAATTGGACAAAATATCATAAAAGGCACATCACACATTTTTATGATGCTATAAATCATGAAGATGGTAAACAAAAATGTCTCATCTTAAACTCTTACTTTCCCTGCTAAAATGATGTGCACATTCAACCAACCATGGACCAACCCCCCCCCCCCCCCCCCCCCCCCCCCACACACACACACACACACACACACACACACACACACACACACACACCCCCTCCCTTAACCTGTCGCCCGAGTATAAATTATTTCTTCTAAATAGGCCTTTAAAAAAATGTGTTTAAGAGGAACTTGGCCTAACTGGGGCAGAGACAAACTTTGGTCATTTAGCTCTGCCAGGTTTAACTAAACTAATAAGATTACTTGTGCCTCTGGAGCAGCTGCCTCTGAGAAATGTTTATATAACTAAAACTCCAATTTACTTAATGCAAATAAACCTCTGCTCATTGTCTCTGCAGGCCTCCCTCGGCTCTGTCCTCCTCCCGACCAAACTTAATTTGTCTCCGTGCTGCCGGACCACTTCATCCTGAAAGTCAATAAAGGCTAAAAATGTTGGAAGTTGAAAGTAAAAAACGATGCATTTAAATGAAATACTCAAAGGTTATTATTGTCCACACCCACTTGACTTGCAATGAAGTTAATACAATCCCAAATTTAGCTCCTATGTTATTTATACTTCAGGATTATCACAACCGCTGTAACTAAATCACAAAAATAGTTTTTGTAGAAAGGAAATTTCAACTATAAGGTGCTATAATGAATATGTGTGTACTAACACTGTAAAACATGTGTTTGAAATGTTCCACATGTAGTAACAAACTTTAGTGTCAACTTAAATCAATACATACTAGGATTGATAAGAAAACATTAATTAATATCCTCGGGGGGAAGTTCAGTTTTTTCCTCTTATTTAACATGCTACACACACATAAGCCTGTTAAACACACATGCACAAACAAGATCCTACAGACATGCAGAAATGGAGAGATGTCAGAGTGAGGGGGCTGCACACGAAGCAGTTAGGGGTGCTGTGTCTTGCTCAAGGGAACCCAACCAGTCCAAAGTCCCATACTGGTCTATGGCAAAACATGAACCAGCAACCCTCTGGTTCCCAATCCATATCCCTGCAGACTGCCGCCCCTGTACATGCAACTATCTGTTCCATGCACACTCAAGGCTTGAAACTGGAAAAGAACATTAGGCAGAGCTCTTACCAGTATTCAGAAAAATATTCATCTTACCTTAAAAACATGTCAGTTCAGTTTATTGCAGCCACAGCGTATTTAATGAACTGAACACACTACGCTTGGAAGGTGTCGGTCAGTAATGAACTCTGACTAGTTTACAGTCTGTTGAACACAGAGATGTCAACCTATGTTGGTTTCGCTGCAGCTCTTGTTAGTAAAGCCTTTATTGTAATGTCAGATTAACTAACCACACATTAAGAATAACAAGCATTGTTCAGCATGTACAGTACTGCTCGTGTAGGGGGTAATACTCAATCATCTTGTGGATGCTTGAAAAACATTGCACCTTGTTAGAAACATAATGTATAGTGAGGGCACAGGTTAAAATGTTTTATCATTATGGGACCTTAAAAGTAAAAGATAACAACAAATAATGAAAAGTGGGTTAAAGGGCCGCAGTAATCATTGATCTCATTTATTTGCGAGTTAATGGTTTCTCCTGATAACTGCCTCAGCTCATTATCAACATATGACAGACTCTGTACCCCTCTGCTTGGTGTGAAAATCTCACAACAAAAGGTTGAAGGACATCACAAGCAATTTGCAATGTTTTTCCATTGGCTTCAGCTCTGTTTACAGGTTGTCAGAGACAATAGAGCTTAATTAAAAAAAACATGGTTATCAACCTCATTAAGACCATGAATTTAAACAAGTCAACTCAGGCATCTCATTTAATTAACCAGCTTTTAGAAAGCAGCTTAGCACCACCGAAAAGTAAATCTCTCCAAATGTCCATTTTCTTTCTGGTGTTGCCTTCTTTCCCAATAAAACCAAACCAGAAAATGTGCGTCAGTTTTATGTCTTTGCAATGATACATAAACCAGAAAGTGTGTGTACATAAAAGTCCCCACATCAACAAGAAACCAGAAAGTGTGTGTCAGTTTTATGTCCCTGCAATGATACATAAACGTATTTGCTTTTACATATACTTGCTTGTGGCATGCAGTACTGTATTGAGTCTTATATTCTATCTTATTCTACCTCTACATGCACAAGAGGAAAAAGAAAAAACAAAGTTGTGAACATTCCTCGAAAGCAGGGCTCAAGATTTGCAACAAATTAAATTCCAATCTGTTCACGTGTATTTTTGACATTTCACTTTCAAAGAATAACTTCATGGTGGAAAGGATCACCAGAGTCATTAGGGTTCATCATCAGGGAACCATGAATGTCTGTACAGAATTCTGTGCCAACCAATCAAGTACGAGTAGAGATACTTCTCTGTGAAGGCAAAGATTTTGCACTGAAGCCCTGCAGGAAAAGTTAAGGGATCACCAAAGTCAGCAGGAGCCATCCTATATGTGCTATGACTGTCTGAACCAAATATGACATCCAAAAGTTTTTGTAATATTTCAGTCTCATCCGGAGTGGTTTACCAAGCACCAGGAAAACAGACTGACATTTCCACCTCTAAAATGTATTCATGTATAAATGAATGTTAAACGGTTGTATGGCAGAGAAACTAGTCCCATTGCTAAAAGAAACAGCAGCAGCTTGTTAAACTTGACTTGGCCTGCCAATAAAACCTAAAAACACCTTCACCAGTGATGCACATGACCTTTCCAAAGTCTGTAGGCTACTTCTGCGTGACATTTCATTTAGCATGAACTCACTGTATTAGTTGTGGTCTGTACACACATCATTCAGCAGCATGAGTAATTCCTCTCACACATTAAGTACACTGGGTAAACCGGTCCTATTGATTAAAGGGTGTTTTCAAACTGCTCTCGGTTCTTCCCTTTTGAGTAAATCAATGTTCTCACCTCGGCAGGACATTGAGGTGACACTAGTAACACGGCCAAGTCAATGCCCCCCCACCCGCCCACTCGTTGACCAACATTCACCTCAGTGAACCTGCCGAAGCTCTGAGGCATAAAGAAAGGCTTGAAGATTGAAACAAAGACGCAAGACTGGGAATACATTACACACAGGCCCTTTTAATTACACATCCCCAAATAATAATCCTCAGATCTCAGAGCTCGTTGAGCTTTGTTCTCAGCTATCAGTTTTCTCTGCGTCTAACCTTGAGACACCGTAATTATACATTACTTTCCTATGAAGGGACCCAGCGGCGCAGTCTGGCTGTGGAAATGTGGGTCGTGAGTGTTTTTTGTGTTCTTTTCTTTAATCTAAAATATATTTAAGGGAGACGGGGGCCAGACAGGACCCAGCTCTACATCACCCAGTGGGGTGCCTGTCTGCTGTAGCCACAGGGTCCGGTTGGATGATTTATACCACAATACCAATGGCTGTGATGGTAATATACTACAGGTAATTGAAAAGAAAATTGAATTAGGTCAACAGAAGCAGTGACAGTCATTCGATGTCACACAAAGGCTTTACAACTACAACATCATTCTGCCACACTGGCCCCATTAAGTATCCTGCTGCCAATTCAAATAACAGGCGACCAGATAATTGTCGCCATATTTCATTTAGACCTAACAAACCCGGAAACCGAAGCGCAACCTATTGTGATAGCGTGCTGTAGCACTGATAAGGTATTGTACACGTTGTCTAGTTGTAAAAAATGAGATAAGACCTTATCTCTCGAGTGTGCCTCTCATGCTGTGTAGGTGGTATCCTTAGGGGAAGCAGCCCGGACAGTCCATGAACTGTCATGATTTACTGGCATCATCACGGGGCCTTAGGGGTGACCAGGGGTGAGACCCCTGCTGAAATTTGATTGGCCAACCCTGATGTCCCCACTGCCAGAGTCAAAGGGTCATAGGTAGTTGCCTTGTCATGATTTTGGATGGATAACCGCAAAGGTGTACTGGTCGCAAGCCTAGAACCCTTGAAACATGGCCCACAAAGACATGAAATAAAGATCACAGAGAGATGAAACGTAGCCACAGTTATGACAGTTTCCATTAGAATGCATGTGAATCAGGGTAAAACACACATTCAAGAGTGGTGGTGAATTAGTTCCTCTTCCATGGCAGACTTAAATATTAATCAAGCACTTTATATGAATAAGATGCCACCTAGAATGTTAGCGGCTAAATGCAAGTGCAAGCCATGATTCACTCTAACCATCTCTAATGACACACAATGTAATTAACAGATAACAAAATTAATTAATTTGGATTTACTGCGACACCTTCGTGGTTTTGAAGTCACTTGTTTACTTGAATGAAGCCGTTTTGTTGATGCATAGCCACGGGGCATTTTAAGTGCGATGGAGACAGCCGTGATCAGAGTCTGAAATGAGGGGGAAAAATACTGTCCAGACCTTGTTGCATTGGGGGAAAACACAAGACGATTGGCATGGCTCCAGATGTTGCTTTTTACTTATTGTGTTGTCACAACTAGTTTACAAGACTCTGTACCCTTTACTTAAGTAGCCCAGTGAGGTATACGGATGAAAATTATGTTTGTATGGAGCCTTAATAATAAGTCTAGAACTACAACTTTGTAATGCAATGTGGCATGAATAAAAGTGGGTTTTTTTTTTCAATGTGTGTATGTACAAGTCCCCACAACAAAAAAAGAAAGTATATTTCAGTTATGTCTCTGCAATGATACATAAACCAGAAAGTATGTGTATGTAAAAGTCCCCACAATGTCAAGAAACCAGAAAGTGTGTGTCAGCTTTATGTCCCTGAAATGATACATTAATCAGAAAGTGTGTTTAAGTGAGGGTCCCCCTCAATTATACTCGAAACAGTGTGCCGGTATTGTCTCCACAACAATACTAAATCCATAGAAGCATGGTAGTTTAATTTCCCAAGTGAGTGTCATTACCAAAAAATAAATTTAGACCAGAAACTGTATCAGATAACGTCCTTATAATGGTATTACAACTAAACAAAAGGATGCATCAGAAAAAGTGCCAAAACACATGTAAACAAGAAACTGTGAGTCAGTTTAAGTCCCAGGAACAATTTTAAATGAAGAAAGTGCAGGAGAGGAAAATTACAAACACTTAGAGGAAACCGGATAATCATAATACGTTGCACTCAGGGAAATTATAAAAATCTTCTGGAATAGCTCCAGGTTTTTGCCTTTGACTAAAAGCGTTTTCATTATTTTTCACACTTCACTTCAATATTGTCAGAGTTTTTCCTTTTACTTGCACTGTTGTCAAAACTCGTTTTCAGCATCCTGCACACTTAACTGTAATCATCTCATAAAAGAAAGGTTACACTGTGTATACTATTTGAGGCTCTCTACAGCTCTGTAAAGCACAATGTGACATGGATGAAAACCTTATCTACGGCTCCTGAATATTCCCTCCATTATTGTGCTGTACTGTTGCTGTATGTGCAGCGGTGATAAAAACGTCATGTAAATTATACTTGGATACATGGCCGGTAAACATATTCTCTTCCTCAGGTCTGTTTCGCCCGTTCGTCTTCACTACGGTCAACGCGGAGTTCGTTTTCACGGGGGAGGGGGGGAGTAGCAGAGAGAACTCCAAGCCTCAACGTCATCTTTCGTTTATCGAGAGCCCCCTGGTGGCGGAATCTACAAATTGTATATTTAAAACCAAAAAGTATAAGTCAGTGTGAGTCCTCACCAAAACGTTTGTTTGGTTTTCTGTTTGTTTGTTTTATACATTTTTTTCATCGATCTGAGAACCAGAAGGTCGGTGTCCGTGTCCACAAAACATTATAAAAAACAGAAAGTGTGTGCCAGTTTAGAGTCCCCACAATGATAGGAAAACCAGCAAGTCAGATTATAATACACTTTTGGGAAAACAGGACTTTTTAGATGGCACTTGCTTTTTCGCCTCATCATTTTTTATTTTTTTTTCACAACTTGTTTACAGCACATTGGACACTTAACTATAATCATCTCTTGAGGTTTATGTATGAAAATCATGTCTTTAATGGAGCTCAAATTACTGGACTAGGACTACAGTTTTGTAACTCACAGTGCAGCACAAATGTAAAAGTTTATTTCCTTACACTGTAAATGCTTCCCACAGTAATATCCGTTAATGTTATCCAGTCATATTACTACAACGTCAGTGTTTCCCCTACAATTATATTATATACATATATATATATTTTTGGGCTTTTTGTGCCTTTGTTGTAGAGATAGGATAGTGGATAGAGTCGGAAATCAGGGGAAGAAGTCATTTAAGGATACCTTTCCGATAGAACAGGACAGCTGTCATTAAAAGTAACGCATGAACACCAAGATTCCTTCAAGTGTTTGTGTCGGCGTCCGTCTGCCTGCACCTCCCCACCCCCCCAAAGCTATAAACCTAGGGGAAACACTGAACATCCTGCCAAAACCAAACATTGGCACACATTGTGCGTCTTCACACAATTTGAAGACTTTCTGCGATGCAAGAAATGTTTGTAGTTTTGTTTTTGGGTGGCACACACCTGCTACTCAGTTATTGTACATATGAGAACACTACCTTTATGCAGCACAAAGCTGGATTATTACAGCAGTTTTTAGCTCAGTCAAATAAAAGTCCACAGCTGCCAGTGTAGAAGGGGAGAAAGGAAATGAAAATATAATATGCATTGCTTCCATTCACACAATTATTGCCTCACATGTGGAAGATCGTAATATGAAACGTTCCTATAACAGCTGGGTCGCAGTCTTTTCACAGAGCGCTGAATATATTCATGATCTGGCCGCAAGATGGTAAGTTCTCCCTCTGTGATTCCTTATATCCTCTCGGTGTCGCGTTGAGCAACACTGAGGCTGATCAGCGTGGACAGTTGTGTCTGAGGGGAAACAGGAGAGGAGACAGGAGTGACACAACTGTGGCCTCCTGCTGAGAAAAGAGAGCAGGCATAGCAGGAGGAGAGGGTGGCTAGTAGATAAATGGACTAATCTAATTTGTTACCTCAGCAAATGTATTCCAGATCCTCCTCTGTGCCTCTCTCGTCCCAGCCCGTGGTGGATGATGCTAAAATGTTTGGGCAGGAAGGGACACAACTGGGAGAGAGCTCGCCCAGAGGAAGTTCAACACTATCCCACAGTCCTACCTGACAGAAAAAGTCAGTATCCTGCATTTAAAATATTTTCCCATCCTCGTGCTGCAATGAAATGCATATACTTATGCAAATCAGAGTCTACAGAATAACCTATGAAATGGCTCTAATAATGCATTGATGGTAATATATCGCAGATGGAAATTGAAACTGAGAGATGTTGTCTCATCGGACCAGACACCAAAAGTATGGATCAATTTAAAATGGCAAATGACTGCGCTCCCAGAGCCCATTTCTAAGAAGTGAGTAATAGATCTCTGATCATAGCCTATTACAGCCTGGTCAGGCAGAGGCTAGGCTGCCTGAGGAATACAGAGAGCACTCCTTGACTTCTACTTCAAAAAGATGCCTCAGAGAAAAGTCTTGGGAGCCTTGGGCACCACAGATCTCTGGGGCTGCACCGCATGAGGAGTACAGTGGAATCCCGGGTTTCATCTTCCTCTCTGGTCTTTATTAATGGTGGCAGGATTCTAATTCAGAGAGATGAGCTGACTTCACAGATGCTTATCAAAACGTGCCTGTTTCAAACAGAGGAAGCTCATGTTGAGTGAGCTTTTTTTTGTTTTGTTTTTTACAGTAAATGCAGGCAGCGGCTATTTCAAAAGTTAATGCTGGGTCAAAAAATCTTGTTAGAAAAGAGAGAATTATTGATATCAGAGGACACCTGTTATGTGGAGTTCACCTTTAACCTCTCTTTAATAGACTTCACTTCAAAGAAAAAATTCATTCAACCTGAGAGAACATTTTAAACACATTTCAGAAGTTTGTAAGGAAATGCTAATAGATTTTACTTTTCATCTGTTGCCTTTAACACAAATAATAGAAGTAGGATATAAATTGAATGTGAATTAAGTCGCTTGATGCCGCTACTTGGCCAGAACTATTCTGTCTCTTTTGAAAAGCAGAAATTTCTGGTCAATGTCTCAATGCACGTTAGTAAATGTTTCCATTGGTTTGACATTACTTGTAAAACTGGCAGACTCATCCTCAATTTCCAAAAGTTTATCCTTTTCCTTAGATAAGATGTGACACTGTGTCCACAGGGGGCGCCAGAATCAACACAAGATGAAGGTTCCTCACAGGAGCTTTAAAATGACATTTTTCAACCGTGTGACATCTTGTCTTGAATCAGTTAGGACAGGAAAGTCTTGCTCCTCATCAAACCTCTTAAAATAAAAACTGTCAACTTAGGAAAAGGAGAAATGTTAAGAAATGTTTTTACTTTTTATTTAGAGCAACAATGGGGTCAATGATGTCCCTTTTCACAAATATTTCAGGTATGAGTGTAAAGCAATGAGATGCTTTTTTTTTTTTTTTTTTTTTTTTTTTTACACAAAATTATTTTAATTATTCAAGAACCTCATCAGGTTCGCCGACAATGAAAATCCCACGTGTGAAGATGAAAATTCATATGAGCCGATGCAAATGAAGACCTTTTTGATCTGACAGTCAAAATTGATGGGTGGATCCTCAGATCACTACACAGTTGTGATGAGAGATGAGAGAGAAGGCATTTGAATTTCAAATTTCCATCTTATTACGTGGTCTGTGTGTTAAAGGTATACGGGGGTGGTTGACATACAGTGACTATGGAGCACATGAGATAAAGTGGTATTTTGAAAGCCTGGCTGGATTGAGTTCTGCAGAAGAACCTTAGAGAATATGATCATGCAATAACGACTTCTTACCCCCTTTTTTCTTTCTCAATTTCCTGACAACAATATCCCCGCCTGTTCAACAATCCCCGGGTCAACCTTAAAGGACCTTTTTGTGGGCCTGGAGGGCTGGAATATTTTGCATCTAAATGTCTCATTTGCAGTTTTTCTGAGTTCAACACCATTCATAAACAAAAAAAGGAACGTGTTTATATACCATTGCCTTTGCTGCGTTCGTATTGATCAAAGTTGACAGCTACACATGTTGGATAAAGAGAAACATCATGATGATGTATTTTTGTTGCATTATTTATCATGACTGGCCTACTCGGGACGACGGTCCCTGAGGTAATACGTCTCCTGATACATTATATCAGACAAATCTGTGGCTCACTCTGGAGAGTTTTTTGCCTCAGAGTTTTATAATGCATTCATTTGCTGTTATGTAACATTTATGTTTGAGGTGTGGGTGTGTGAGATTTTACCAGTGTATAATATCAACCACTAATTTCATGTTTTATTTATCATCAAATGGCTTTCTTCTGAGAAGGATTGAAAGTGTGTTTGCTCAATGTGAGGCATCAGAAGAATTCAATGAAAAGGCCTCTAAATCCTCTATTGCAGATTTAGAATAATTCAAATAAAAGGAAATACAATACGTTTTGAAGCCTTAATGATTTAAAATACACACTGAACACATTCAATTTCAGATTATACAAGACACTATATGTAATGTGTGAGGAGGCAGACTCAGAGGGCAGAACAAACACCTAGCTGAGGGAGTGTCACCCACTTGGGGGAGGGGTTACTGCCCTTTGTGATGTCATGAAGGGAAAATCTCCAAACGGCCTTTTTGAGCACACATTTTCTGAAAAGTGGAGCAGGGAAAAGATGGGGAGGATGGACTTTTTCTCATAATTGGGAGGTTTGTAGACAGGATACGGAAACCCATTAGAAAACATGGTAATGTATAATTTGAATAATACGTATGTGACCTTTAAGGGTATACACACAGAGTGATTGTTAGTTTTCACATATGTTTTACAAAAATGTTAAGATGTATTTGACAGGAGAAAGGTGACACAAAATTGGGGCAAGATAATGAACCTGTTACAAATGTTCCCTCAAGACCTGGAGAAAATAAAAGCACATATGGGCACTGTAGTGTTTCTACCATATCTGTTGTATTTAAATGGTTGGCATGTTCTTGTTCTCTCAGGTGGATTTCCGGAAAAGGTCAGAACATAAAATCTAAATATTTTATGAGTGTGTGGAGATTGGTTTTATTTTTGTTATTTTGGAAAATTCTCCTTTTAAAGTTCCCCATATCAAGGCACCCGATTAAAAAAAAACTGCAGTGACTATGGCTGTAGGTTAGAACTGTCACTTATACCCTACAGCAGATAGGAAATGATTATATCGAATCAATTACAAGATGCCAGACTGGATTAAGATAGCATTATTAACATGCTCCTTTCCCCACAATGCCTGTAAACAAGATAATGGATTTACATTCATAATGAGGGTGAAGACAATAATGAGATTATGGCACGTAAACACAGCCATAGTCCTAATGACATGCTCAGCCTTAGTTGTATGATCTGGCGCTGATTAGCTGCAGACTCTTGAGTCGATGGAGTCTCAGATTTCCAACCAAGTGTCTGAAGGATGTCTGGAGTGTGTGTTTGAGAGTGAGAGAAACTGTAGAGGGAGTGAGTAGATGGAGAGCTTGAAGAAGTGTGAAGTGTATAAAACAGATGAGAGTTATGTTTGGACTTGGTGTAACTGGTGGGTTTTCTGCTAAAGCACCCAGTGTGCAGAGAGGTCCCACAGGATGCAGCAGCTGTTTGGGTGTCGAGCCTTTCTTTGTTCGGACTTGGTTCTAAGAATTAACACATCAGCAGGAGCCGAACATCAGGTCCTTCTACCAGGCGTGGGATATTTTCATCTTTCACAGAAGAGCTTGTGAGTTTTGCCCCTAGCTGGGAAAAGGATTGATTGCATGTTTTCAAGTTCGTCCAAATACTCATAGGTCTACAAATATTCATATTTTAAGCAATATTGGATGTTCAAGCTGTATCATTTCTTAGTAAACGGCACAAATCGACAAAATAAGAAATTAAATAGAACACAAAAGGAGCAGACAATGAAGTAAATAAAAAAAATAGTTTTCAGTTTTCCAACAAATATGTACTTTCATAAATATAGCTTATAACCACTTTGTTGGGTACACCTGTGCAATGTTTTCAATTTTTTTATTAAAAAGAATGGAAGGTGCTACAACATATTTAGAGAGAGTTTCCTTCTCTTTTTTAAAAACTCAAACACGGCAGCAGCAGAGTATTAAAAACACAATTTAATTTAATGGAGCCCATTGAAACACTATCAATTACTATGACCAAAGCATTTATAAACACCGCATAAAAAGAAAGGACATTTGTGTTTGGTAGAGTATTTCTTTGTTGTAACTATGCTTCTTGGCAATATATCGAACACCGTTGGAAAGCCTGTTTATTTCCCTTTTAAATGGTGCCACATTTCTAAGGAACATGCATTTGTGGGATAAGCAGCAGAGCTCAGTATGTAGGTTGCGCCCATGAAAAACTTGCCAAATCTTCTCTGCCAATGCCAAACAGCTTATTCTGAAACATTAACCAAAGCATGGTTAATGTTGAGCTTCACTTACTCCCAATTTCCACATTGTCCATGCATGCAGTGGTACGTCACGCTGTGAGTCTATTTTCCAACGGAGCACACCCTAAGCACGCGTCAAGTTGGACATAATAGATCGACCCAGGCAGGAAGTCAGACAAGGAAACACACAGAGTGTCCGGTCAATTTCAAAATAAAACAATAAACTGACTCACGATTGTATTTTCCTTCACTTTATCAACATGACGTCAAAACAGGCTAAAAATGAACAGCAAATCAACCTCAGAAAGACAAAGAAACATGTTGTTTTCCTTTATTTCTGCAAAATCTCCTGTGAAGTGTGTGTGGGGCTCCGATGGAAGCGTGGCTCTGACTGAACCCAGGACTATGTGGAAATAAGCAATTAGACCTCTATACCAAGAAGGCTTGTGCTTTTGGTATGTCACATGACAATGCTACAATCAACAATAAGCTGTAAAGGACAGGATCCAGACATGAGGCTAGAGGGGTACCTGTGTCATATGTGCATGAGAACAGGCTGTATCTTACAAGTGTAAGAAATTAGAAAATGAGTGCATCTTTCTCTACCAAACAAGGACATGTACAATTTACACTTGAGGTTGTAGTGGGGATAAGGGTGGTGTATTGAGATGGTAAGGTAAAGTAGCAAAAGAAAATGTTCACAGCTGCATGTAATAAGCATGTAATGCACAGAACAAACTAGTTGAGCGAGAGTAGGTGTGTAGGTGGGAAGAGGCATGTATTTATTGTATTGTATTGTAGCTTTCATAACACTCATTTGCTAGGGAACAGTACCGGGCTATTACCATTTCAGATGCAGCTGAGTAACAAATTCTTAATTTGCTCTCATTATATCGATTGGAAAATGACGGCTTGATTATGATAATTCATTTTTCACCTCGCAATTTTCCCCCACTCCGCAGAGAATTGTAATTAATCCATTACTAACAACACCTGTTATTCAATATGTTGATGAAGACACCTTTGAGGTAAAACATTGAAATTGTGGCGAAAGCAGTACAGCACATCAATGCGCGTGACTGGTCCTCTTCAAAGGGACGATTAAGCTTTCCTGATTGATTTCTCCCGATGAATCATAACAACAGTGGTGGGGTATACTTCACCGCGGACTGGAGACCAACACACAGATTGTGTGTTTTTCACTCTTGAATAGACAGGAGTACAGTATGCTATATGGCGGTCTCTATTTTCATGCCATTTTTTTTTCTTATTTTTTGCATTCATTTGCTGTCTCAAAAAATGAGTGGCAGTTTGTGTAGCTCTTTAAAAAATACATTGCCTTGCACCCATCATAAATTTGGATAGTATCAGGCCAACTGAAGCAAGTTTCAGACCATTGTTAGTAATGACGCTCAAATAGTTTTCAAAATTCAGCAGGTCCCAATTGTATACAGAAAAAGAGCTATACGAATAATGATGGCGGCCAAATGAACACCTTTCAGCAGCTCCCGTTCTAATTAATGTGAGACTTTCTGTGCTTTAAAAACAGTTTCAACAATGCCTGTCTAAACTTTTCTATTTGATTGAGTTTCATATCCGTGCTGCGCCGTGAATTCCGAGCCATAAATGCATCCTGATCCTCAGGAAATCATCCTGGATTACTGTCAAAGTCACATTTTCTACCATTTACTATTCATTTTCAATGGATCTTCTCAGCGAGAAGTCAGACTGACATTCCACATTATGGCACAGGACAAAATTTTCTTTCTTGTTTCCAGTACGAGGGAGACAGAAGTGAATGTTCGCTCAGGATTTGAAGCTAAATATAATATGAAGACGTCTGCGAGACATCTGACAAGTAGAGACACTGCTCTTCTCTCACATGCTCTTATCAAGGAACTGTCACTGTTTACTGGGTGAGATTTACTGATATCCTTCACATCTACAGTATTCTGTATTACATGTAACATTACAGGCATATCGAACAGACAGGCAGCATGTTGTTGGGACCAATTTCTCCAACATATATTAAGGCCTGCGCAATAATCCCCCAGGATGACATGTTCCTATTTAACCAGCCTTTTCAAACAGCTGCTGCCTTATTGTCCTGACATTTCCAGGGAATTAGTTATTATTCAGACGTGTTTATTGAGACTTATTGTCTGATCTTGTATTATTAAAGTCCCTCTCTATTCTCTGCACGTGTCGACTGGATACTCCACTTTCCTTAAGTGCTTTGCCTTCAACTCGAATTGAAGTGACATATGAAGAGTAAACAATCAACCTTAGACTGTGAGAGAACACCTTAATACAGTAAAGTAAACTCAATGCGTGTTAGCTGAAAACCATGAAATGATCCTGCCCTCTAAAATTCAACTATCTGAATCACAAGACCAAAGGTAAGCTCACATTCTGTGAGGCTATGCTCTTTTGTCAATTTTGGCTGAGTCATTGGAGTCAGAGCACGGCAGGCTGTACATTTTAATAACCTATTCTCAAAAAAACTTGTGTGTTCAGTGTTCCCAGGGTTTACACCAGAAGCCAAGTTGCCTTTTGAGGTCTTACCCAAATGATTAAAAATAATTGGCCCACTTAGGCGATTAAAACCAGTAAAGTTATGAATAAAACAACAATTGCAGCTAGCTTATTTTTTAGAAGCTAAGCTTGTTTTTAAGTTAAAAAAAAAACTCCTTTATACCTTGACCCACTCAACAGGGTTTTCTACAATCTCTGAAATGTACTGACCAGCCATCATGCCTATGTAGATGTAGCATGATACAGGTCATTGGTGGGGCAATGAACTTGTGTGAAAAAGGAATGAATGGTCTTAGTTTTGTGTGGAACAGCCAAATTTGATAAGACTGGCCAAAGTTGGAGTTGGGTTCAGCCCTAAATTATATCAAATAAAAATGGCTATTTTAATCATTATTAATTGACTATGTCTTAAAAGGCTAAAATATACAACTGAAAGCTATCAATAGGAAAAAATACCCTGCTTTGATGAAGAAAACATCAGAGCATCTTTACAAGATAAGGCACAGATGGTGGCAACAAATGTTAGGCTACAATGGTTCAATCGAGGCTAAACTCATCATTTCTAGGAGAAAAAAACTCCCCATCACACAGCTTGTGAAACAACCTCAAAGTCCCCTCTCTACACTTTCATAACGGCAATGAGACAGTTCCTTTGAACTCTTCAAAACTGAGAGTTAAAAGTAAAAGAGGTGTAAACAGGGCAGACACTGGAGGACACGGTGTCTTGTTAACAAGGTCCATCGTGTGTTGGGAGAAACTTTCAGACTGCGCTCTCATTTAGAGTTGATTTACTGAAAACCAGAAGGGAGACTTTATTGTGCGACTGAGAAAGGTCAGGAGTAATTTTTGACTAATGTTGTTTTTATCTCTGGCTCCATCTCTTCCTGATTAATTATGTTTAAGAGGAACATACAGAGAGAGTGAGGAAGCTAGCCGTGGCCTGTGTGTGGGAGTGCAAGGCAATGCTACCGTTAGTTTAGTAAGTTTGTATCAAAGGAGAGAGCTTTTAAATAATATTAACCCCTTTTCTCTTTTGCATTACGACATACTTAGTTGTTGATAACTCAAATATACGGAGAGAAGCTATGGATTTGTCTGCAGTTCAAGGTCAAGATTAGCCATGGTGGGAATCACTAGTGGGAAGTTATACTTTAAGAAAATGAGCCATTGTGTACTACAGAACATGCTGTTGTGATCAGTTTCTGATATTCATTATTTAGTTGCTGCAATAACCATCCTCCCACAACCTGACAACCTGTCTCCTAATCCCGTTATAGGAGCAGACAGCAATATTTAAAGAATCCAACAAGACAGTGAATAAAACATTACACAAGAACAGAAGCAGGTAATCTAAACCATGGTAAAGTGAAATAAAAAACTATCACAAATATAGCTTTGATCAAAGCATGTGATACAACTTAAAACCATTTTGAAATGACTTCTAGCTGATTATTCTACAATTGCAATACGGAGCTGGAATGAAATCAATTGATGTGATCTGAAGACATCAATGCATCACCTCCTTCATCTTTACCCTGTTATACTTCTTGCACAAGGCACCCAAGACCCCAAACCACCTCGACTTGTCCCCCTGAATATGGATTAGCAGACTGCAGTCTCTTTGACTGATATTGTCCTGGATTGCTGAGCTTGTCATCCTGTCAGAAAGCCTTAATCCAACTGAGGGACACCATCATTATTCATTTGATGCCTAAATATAACTTTAGTCCAACAAGCATCGACTGTTAAAACTAGAGCTTTACTTTGTCACACAGCCCTATGTATTACCAAACTCTGAAATTAGATTACTGCTGCCACATGCTCCAAAGCATTGCAGATGCAGTCAATCAAATAAGTTTACCCTCAGAGGTGAATTCTCCAGGATACATGAACTTCTCCAATTGGGGCAGTTGTTCACTCACTATCTGAATAGGGTAGATCACATCTTTCCTGACAAGATCACATTGAGCAGCAAACCACATTGAAATGAAAAGAATGCTATCATTGGGAGATTTATTGCCTGAATATCAAGACACAGCAGAGTCCTGGATACTATCCACATCACTGAATATCTTGTCCAAGAAATGTAACAAACACTCAGTTCGACAATGTGCCTCTTTACTGGAGACTAACCTCTATCTCGACTGAACAAGACTCCAGACATGCTGTATCTGTCACTCTATGTGAAAGCTTATTCATCTTCAAAAAAGTGAATGACTGGCACCAGGAGCAGCCCAAATTCCCCAGTGCTCCCAAGGCACAAACCCATTCTATCCCTTGGGGAATATGTGCTTCCTTTCAAGGACAAAGCAAAAAAGAAACATGAAATGAAAATACACCTGTTGGTTATTTGTAATGGGGTTACAGGCTTCCTTTTGGTGACTGTGATGAATCCACACTTTTGATCCTCCTGTACAGTTTCTAAGCATTTCCAAAGAGTCTGTTTGATCTGCTTGATGTTGTCAGGACATATCCTCAGGGTCCTTCTTTAAAGACAAAGACCGCCGCTCAGGCCTGCAGTCCAACGTCACTGTCTCTGAAATCTCAATGTCATTCAAGCAATGTATCAACCATGACACCATGATATCTAAAAGCCCTGATTACTTCAGCACAGATCTTGTCCACTCCTGGCATATTCTCAATGTGGAGACCTCTGAGGTGACCTATGCAACAAGATCAGCAAGGACTCTCATTTGAATACTTTGAAGAGGTGTTGTGTAGTCGGTATGATCATAGTTTTTCTTCCACCCGCCGGCAACATTTCCAATGACTTATCAGTCATCTGTCCAGTCACGTTGAGATCACTCAAACTAGCAAAGTCTTTCAAAGTATTGGTTTCTTGAATCTCTTGAAAGTTCACTCAAGTACACATTCTCAAGATTAAGGAATCTTATGTCTCTCTTACTTTGAAACACGTGAGAAGCTGGAAGCAGCCATATTTCTGACTCTCCCATCACAAAATCCAATCACTTTGAGAATTTAGGTACAGTTTGTTCTTTGCCCTTAAGGTAATTCCTCCATCCAAAAAACAACTACTTCTGTGTCCTCTCAGGGCGCTGTCATTGACTTATTATTTGTCATTTTTGATTGGTTACCAAGCCATAAGAGGAAAGTCTTATCTGTATGATCCTGTCAGATAGGAGACGCCTAGAAGGAGAGCAGAGATATGCAGCGATACAAACTGTACAGATTTGAATGAGAGCGGTGTGCTACAGATAAATACAAGAGCCGTTTTTCTTTGAGACTGTGAACAACAATTAATTATAACCCTAATCCTTGAAGTACTCTGGTTTGGTTTCTGGCTTCATCTAATTGTTAATCTCAATAAACTGAAACTGGTGCTCAACTCAAAGGGCTGCTTCAACCATGTGATGGATGAAGCACCATCACTGTTTGGTTCCCTTTTGTTTTTAGATAAGGCCTGCATGGTTTTCTAATGGATTGGCGACCAAAGCATTTAGAAAGTAGTTTGTGCAGATCTATGGGTCTGGTGAACTACCTTTGTCTTTACAAAGATTGACAACCAATGCCTACTCTGCATTAACAAATAAAATATGGTCAAAATGGTCAGAATGTCAAAAAGATTAAGCTGTTTTCTCTCTCTCGCTGCAGTGTCTTGCACTGTCTTGGTTCATCTCGCCTTTAAGCTTGGTCAGGTAATACTTCCCGGATTGTATCTGTCGTAACAACCCACAAACTTTTCTCACATTCCAAGCAATGAGCAAAAATAACTGTCTTTGCACCTTAATCAATAGAATAAGGAATGGAAACTCACAGTCAATACAGTGGATCCAGAATCCGTACCGTGAGATGTAACAGATCCAAGTGTCATATTTTTCTTTTCATTAGTGATTTGCACCCATGAAATATCTCTCTTTTAATACGGTAGCTCAGTGACAAGTTGGTGGCATACAGTGTGGCAAGGGATGTAGATGGCCAGAACTGAGTAATTGCTCTGGTATCAGGGGAACCGGCTGAAATTGGAATGAGTCTTGGAGGCTCGAGCCTCGTTGATTGAGAAGCAGCAACGATGGCGAGAAGGGGCCGACTTCCTCCATAAGAGCCAAGATAAGGAGGACACGGACAAAAGGAGTGGGGCGACCCAGGCATCTGTTAGAGATGTGTGTATGTGTGTATTGGCTGCTAGAAGGCACACAAGTAAGCAAGGGAGTCAGGAAAGAGCTCGTTTTCTCTGTAATGAGCTGAATCAGTGTAATATTTTGTGGCGGTAAGTCTAGTTTGACCTCGGCGTGGGAGGCTTCTTCCACCTCACTTTGGGCACTGCCATTGTTTCATCAAAGCTTAATGATCATGCATGCACTGTGACAAGCACAGGGGTATATTACTGACACTGTGCATTTATACAAGGCATCATTATAATGAATATGCTGCAGAGGCCAATGTTTGAGAAAGTATTTTGACAGTCGAGTAAATCTAAGTGTGTTACAAGTCAGAGAAAAGCTATTGTTGGTGTACCGTCCGTTTTGACAAGAACTCAAAAAGCTTTTCCATTGTCGTTTGGTAGAATGCAAGAACCAATTTTACCATTGGATTTAGAATTAAATGTTGCTTGTACCATGAGATGTACTTTTGTAAAGTGAAACAATTAATTACCATCACAATACCATGCTATTGGTCTGCAAGGGTAATCTACAAAGTCCTGCAACCATTTCAAAGTCTATCATTGTTGCCAGCTGTAGGGCACTCTTTATTGGCTCTTGCACTTTGTGAAAAGTTATAGAGTTTCAAGCTAACACTAGAGTGGCAGCTGTGCAACCATTAAGGTAATTTCAAAAAAAAAATTCAGTGGCTAAAGCTGAAAAGGGGGTTTTTTGGCACGTAGCTCTATTCTCCCAAAGACCCCAAGATAATTAAAAGGAAGTATAGGGGCTTGGGGCAATCTTTATATCCTGATGCACAGCCATGGAGCTCACCATTCAAGCACCACTTGTGATCTCAACGGGCCTCCAATCGGGGGAAGTAGAGGTCAGAACACTGCCCTGCCTGATCAAGGATGCCTCTGTCTTTTGTTCCCCCTTGGTTTCCTCTCTGGTGTGCTCTTTCGCTTCTGGCGGTCTCCGCTGTGTTGTGTACAAGCATATAATGATGCAAAATGAAGATAATTTCATGTGTTTTAATACCCTGTTAGGGAACATTGGCAATTCAAGTTAGTATGATAATTAATATGTCCTGCATTTTTAATCACAGATTCTCTATATTTAAAATTCTGCACAGTTTGAACTCTACAAAGCACACGTAGGGACGCACAGATGTCAGTGTCTCTATGATGCATGGTAGCCAGCCTGTTTTCTTTATCAGTGCAGCATACTGTACTGTTCGGCTCGCTCCCAGCAACATACCTCCCCTGACTCTCAGATAAAACATGGGGTCTGTCACACAGACTTGTGCTGAGGCCCGGCAGGGGAGCCCTAATGATTGCAATAAAAAACAAATGCAAATGATTACCTAGGGGTTCCCTCTTGTGTGGAATCTGTCGCTCAGCCTCTGGCTGTCGGGATGGATCACTGCCATCGTCTGTGGACGTGGAGTGTTAGGAAAATAAACACCAACTGGGCCAACGCAGGCAGCAACAATGCAATAACAATAATACTATTATCTGTTACATTGTAGGATGGCAGGCTATGACCATTTTTGGTGAAGAATGATGGGTCACCGCTGTGCAGAAAACACTCCCTGCCAAACCCATAGATCAAATAAGCTTGTTTTTTTTTCCTGTACTTTTGGATATTGCACTGTTTCACAGCCATACAAGCAGTCATAAAATATATTGGTAATGGGTGCTAATGAATAAGTAGCTCCAATTATTTATCAGCTTTGAAATTGGCTTGGGCTTAAAAAAACATATATTTCTTTATCATCAAGTATTAATGAACTAAGAAAACACTGTGATTTCAGTTTTGTCAGAATGCATGTTCAGTGTTGATAAGAATTAGTATTCTTCTTAAAGGCTTTATATGCGATTTTTCACACTTAAATATAATATAAATCAAGTATATCCTCTGAAAATAACTCTGTGAGTAATGACTGTCTACAATGGGTGTAACAACTGAGTCCCACTGTCTGTGATGTTTTCAGAGTTTTTTTTCTGTATGTTGACATAGCCGGCCCGACGGCTGACTCCTCCGCTCGCGAATAAAAGTTGTTTAATTGAGGGACTAGAGAAAAGAAGAATAACATACTGTACTCACTGCTTAACTGTGTTTCTAGATCACGCTCATTTCAGGTAAATTTGCATGCAGTGTGAAGATACGAGCATAATAAAGATCGCTAGCATTAGCATGCTAACACAACAATGCACCGCAAGTTGTTTTGGTTTCATGCTGGTGCTCAAGGGCGACATCTGCTGGATCAAAAAAAATCACATATAAAGCCTTTAATTAACATTTTGAACTTCTTTCCTTAAAGGGGCTATATGTAACTTTAAAAAATACTGCGTCTGTAGCGATACCGCATGGCCGTTAGGCGAATTGCACCAGTAACCTGTTGCTCGCTCTCCCTCGCGTGCTCGCCATACGTGCTCGTACGTACACAAACGAGCATCATCATCGGCCGCGAAACACTGGATATTTACCGGCGTAATGTTTACAGAGGAGGTAAGTGGTCATACACATGTGAAAGTCTGTGAAGGAGTCTGTGTGTCTGTATTCATTCTCCATCCTACAAACGACAGTCTCTGCAGGTACTGGCTGAGAGCGGGAGTGTGTGATGAGTTTGTTCGTCTTTGAGAGCTCCTAGGGCGGATAGAAGTGTGTGGAAGACGACCTCTGGCTGTGCAGGTGAAGACCGGAAGTGTGTGATAAGTTTCTACTGTTGATCTCTGTAAGCGGAGCGGAGTGAGGAGGACGTTGAGAACGCGCATAAAATGTCACTTCCTGGAGCTTTCGCGGAGAATACGACCCGGGGAAACTTTTTATACAAGCAACACAAATAGACAGTGAACAACTTCTTTTTCACATCAGTTAACCGTCCGCTTATTAATGGGCGATAAAAAACGATTTATACATGTAAAAAGTTACATATAGAACCTTTAAGTGTTTGAATTATAACCTACTTAATACTAATACATCTACTCCACTCAAAAGCAGCTGGTGCTAATTTCAAGATTAAGATTTTACATCCACATCAAGTAATCAGTTTTGTAAAGGCGGCATTTTCATAGAGCAAACTGCATATTATATTATATTATATTAAAATTGCATGTGAACTCTTGTACGCTGTATCATTTGCAAAAAAAAAAATATTGGCAATTTAGTCCATTGCAAGCTTAGAAAGTGTGCAAGACTTATTCCTTGGAATTTTATGGAAAGAGCAAAGTATGTATTTAGCCAGAATTTTTTATTTGTACTTAAGTCCCGCCTTTGATAAGTCAAATAGCCAATCAAACATTTGGATTTCAGGGTGGCTCCTGGGGTGGCCAATAAGAGTTGAAGGTGGGCCCAAGCCACCCCTCTGGACACGCCCCTGCTCTGTGACATGGAGTTTAGCTTCCATACACTGGTTGGGACATAACCATTATAATCTCAGTACAGTTCTTTGCACAGATATCTTTGCTAAACTTATTTTGCGTTTAATATGCAGGACTTGTACTTGTACTGTTTTTGTTTACATGTTTATATTGCTGCTGTTACTTTTGAAGCTGTTCTGCCGTCTTCACTGCTGGGAATCTTGTGACAATACATTTTTCAGGGAAGATTTTGGCATTAATATTTCAGGTTGTTTTGTTTTCTTGTTTCACGGATTAATGAATAGGAGAAGATATCCTGCAGTGTATTTGACAAATTTGCAATCAGCAAATTTGGCGCCAAGGGTTTCTCTCAATAAAGCACCTGGATCCAATAACACAAACACGTTTTTAAAACTTTGATCATCCTGGAACTATTTATTGACGATACTGACAATAACTTTTGATACCTTTGCCTAAGGAAATTTAAATTTGGTTACATGTGCAATGAAATTCAAATGTCAAAACTAACAGTACTAAATGTAAATACAATGCAAATATATGTTTATTTGTTGGTAAGTCTTTCTCATCACTTAACAAGATATGCGTTGCCCTTGACATTTATATAATGTTTGGTCTAAGCAAAGGCCTTCTATAAGTGAGAATATGATAATTAGTACGCTCGTCAAGGTTTCAGCTAGAAGCCAAGATGCTGCATGTTACTGAAATGTAGCTTCCTTTTTTCACATCTCATTCCCAGGTCAGCCTGAGAGAGAAACAAAACAAATGCACCCTCTTCCATCCACTTTGTCAACTTGAGGATCATCAGCAGTTATTTTTTATTTTTTTTCACTGCAGGCGGAAGAAAATGGAAATGAGTCCCGTGCCTGCTGTTGAATGGCCAGAGTTCAATTTCAAAAATGTTTTGGCTCTAGTAGGTCATAACTAAAGAGTGGAGTCAACACAAAATGAGAGGAGGCTCATATAAATGGATTTTATAAATTATTTCCTAAAAGTGTGTCAGCTCTCTGGATCTGGAGGACAGGAGAGGTCAAAACAAACAAGAGCTCAGATGGACAGAACAGACTATCAGTGTGTAATAAAAAAATAATACAGTCATGGCTTTTTGGAATCAGGCCTCAGGGGGGTCGGGGAGGTCCATGTGAAATCTCCTTGGTTGGTCCTTGGTGGATGGAGCAGAGATGTGATGTTCGACTCGGGGGTAAAATCTGCCTCCAGCCCTCCTTCAACAGGTGAATTGAGACTTATAGCGATGTGAGATTAGTTCAGGGGAAAGGCGAGGGAGACTATTCTCTGCAGACTGATGGATCATGCATTGTCTCTGGTAAGCATTCCTCAGTGTAAGCCGAGCTAATCCTCAAGGAAAGATGTATAGCTCGGGTTGCATTTGTCTGGAAATGGACAGTTTTGCGGCGAGAGAACGCGTATAATACTAAATGACTTGCAGAGATCCCCTACACGATGATTCAAGGTCAACAGGAGGCTCCGACAGTGTTTTTTTTCAGGCAGCTCTAAAATATAAAATAGTAAGATTACAAGCTTGAGATCACATTACAGCACTGAAATACAAACATACCCACAGCCAGATTGCTGCGGCGGGAAATGTGGGCTTTTTCTATTTCAGATATTTTTTTGAAGGTGTGCTGTAGTTATTTCGGTTGTTTTGGTCCTTCGGGGCTCAAGGTGTCTATCGGTCAAAACAATCTAGACAACAATTTTATGATTGATTTGTCATGCAGTTATATAAGAGGCAGATATGAAGCAGACGCAGAGAGTCCTGCTCAAACACGGGAGAAAGATGCTGAAACAGATATTATGATTAATTTTCTGCAGAAGTGAAAACAAGACTTTTTGTTTAAGACGTTTGCTCCTAATATCTCCATTAGTTGGAGTTTTCAGAAAGCCAGCTTCTTAAAATATAAGAAATTTATATGTGAAATTGGATTTTTTTTTTTGTGCAGAGAAGAGTGCGAAGGAATTAAACTTAATATGCATCCCTTTATATTTTAGGAAACGTACGTGTCATTATGAATTATACTAAATGAATAGTGCTAGAGCAGAGGATTGCAATGAAACATAACGTCATTAGGGCCGCTCTCCAACTTTGAGGTGGACTAAACTGTCGGCTGAAATGACTTTTCTAATGAACTAAATTTGAATAATGCATTCGCGGAGAGATTTGGAGCGCTGATACGGTGATGATTAGGATATATGACTGAAGACCAGATGCGCCAAACCACCTCTGTGTGATGCATGACACGTCCGCGTGATTAACGAGCGCTTGTGACGTCTGCAAAAGACAACTTCTACAGAAATAAAGTCCGACTTTGAGGACTCTGAGAGAGCACGTGAGATTAGATTACAGCGCCTAGTCTCTGCTGGTGAAGACAAAATCAATTTTATACCATTTGTAAACTTATGTATGGTCTCTTTTTGACTCCATTCATCTTGTTTTTATTCTACTTCAATGCATTTTTTTATTTGTTTTATTTACCCTGCTAATGCTGTTTATTTTCATATAAATACTGTCTTTTAAACCCTTGTTTTAATCTTTTAATACAGTTTTTAATTTAGTAATATTGACTTATTTTCATCTCTAAATAGTTATAATTTCATCTGTTCTTATCTATGTGCACTATGCTGCTCAGGGAGATACTTTCAATGTCTTACAAAATGTCACTGAAGACTTTGAATCTTGAATGTAAAAGCTCAGACAATTTTGATTGGTTATGAAAATGTATGGAATGAAAACAGACGCTTGTTTTATGACGTTCAAGAGCCGCATCCCCAGACGTGGTTTCCTGATGTTTTGAACGAGACGTTACAAGAAGTTTGCCAGACTTGGGACGTTCTGCCGACGTGTCAGAGCAAAGCCTGGAGCAAAGTTGTAGGACATGCTGACCCTTTCGAGGACACGCCCACCTGGAAGCTCACTCTAATTCCCCTGCGACTTCAAACAGAACTGGCCAATCGGAGGAAAGTGGGCACATGGGAAGGGGGGCCTTAAAGAGACAGCAGCCAAAAATGAACCTTTTCAGACAGAGGCTGAAATGAGGGATTTTACTGACTCCAGTTTCAGATAAATAAGGAGGTTTTTGAGCTTCACGTCTAAAAACGCTACTCAATAAGTGTCCCAGACTGACATCATTAATGGTGAAACTTAGTTTAATAGATCTCCTTTAAAGACATAAGACGTCCCAATCTGTCCACAGAGGGCGCCAAAATCAACACAAACTGAAAGTTCCTCACAGGAGCTTTAAAGGATGCTCCAAATGTTTTTACTTACTTATAAACAACTGTGTGTGATTTCTAAGAATTCAGATTCCTGGGGTGACAGATAGCCCAGTGGTCATGTTGCACGCCCCATGTACAGAGGCCATACTCCTCATCGTAGCGGCCCTGGGTTCGAAACCTGCCTCAGCAGTTTGCTGCATGTCAGCGTCTACTTTCTCATCCAAACATTTCCTGTCTCTCTTCAGCTGTCCTATCAAATAAAGCCCCCCCCCCCCCCCCCCCCCCAAAAAAAGAAATTCCTCATTCAAGCAACATTAACATACATATGTATGTGCTGTATTTTTGATAGTGTAAAACATCTGCATGTGCTGAATCAACAGAAACGCAGAGCAGAGTCAGTGATGTACAATTTATGAGGCCAAAATGAAGGAAGAAAATGAATCCAACTTTATGAAAATGATACATGTTTTCTTTATAAGACCCTTAAATCCGTACTCCTTTTCAGGCCTGCCTGCACCGCGGAGGAAAAGGTCGCGGCGTCACGCTTTATCTGAGACGCTCCGCCTGTTTAATCAGTAGAGAGAGAGGGAATAACAAGATATGGGCAGCACACAAATCAGGGCTCCTCCATCGCTGATAACGTCCTGGAGAAACGTTGTGGTGGTGACTGTGGACGGCAGGAAGTTAACCCCCCCCACCCCCCCCCACCCCCATCTCTTTCTCACCTTCAGCGAGACACTCAGAGGTTTTTTTGTTTTTTTTCCTGTTATCTTGAGATGTGGATCACACTTTTACCAACCAATTAACAAAAACACATTACGCTTCAACATAGTGTTAAGATGTATTTTCAGCTCTGAAGAGTGTACACAAACACAGAGACTGAGAGAGCGAGAGAAGTGGAGATCAATATGATTTGGCATTCAATGAGTCACTTGCCTAATAATAGCGGATTTGTTTGTGTTACAGAGACCCCTGCTGGTTTGGATCGCCTTGGGGTTTTGGCAGCTTTTTAAGTTTTCAGCCCTTACTTTCCCCACAAAGTTCACACTTGGTGAAGAAATGTGTTCTCAGTTGTCCACATTTTCAGCTTAAAGACACACAGAGAGTGTGTTTTTTTTATTTTTTTTTATGCGAGTGAAGCTCATTTGTGCTTTTTTCCCTCTGCAAACAAAGGCAGATGTGTGTAGATTGGGATTTAAGATGCTGATTTAATTAGCTTCGACTCTTGGGGCTGCCTCTAAGGTAGTTGCTCCTACATGCTGCAAAACTCATTATGGATGAATTAATGAAGTGGGACGTACTTTTGGCATCATCCATGTGGCATGCACTGATGCATTATGTATTATTATTATTATTATTATTATTTTAGGGCATGAGCAAATCAAGTTTGTTTGCCGGGTGTGTATCGGGGACAGCTGCGATGAGGCAGATAGATTCTGAAGCCTCGTCATCCAACACTTAAGTGCTGTGTACTTTCTCACCCAACGCTGTCATCTTACTCAACATCACAGATCATTTTACAAGATACATATGCGCAGGATACTTTTGATATCGACTGCTTCTGATTTGCATAACAATGTTCCGCCACGCCGCGTCTTTTCTGGCGTCTCTATTACATAAAATACTGTTCACTTCAGATTCCATTTATCCGGCTGAAGAAGGTGCATTTCCATTTCTTTTGAAAAGATGTGGTTCCAACATGAGAGAATGAGCAGAGCTGAGATGTGCTCAAGTGGAATACTTCGTTGCTCACTTTCTTTCTTCTAATTGGAGCACTCGGAGTGCTTTAGGTTTTCAGTTGATTGTCTGAATGACGGTGCTCAGTTAGCTTCTTTGATTTGATGAATTGTTTTAAACCTGTGCCTCCTTTTGGTCAGCTGTGCTTGTTTTAAATGTGCTCTATCAATGAACTTTAACTTGTAATCTGTTGATGAAACAGGCTCCCTTTGTGTCTCTGGATCAGACCTCTTTTATTCTGACGCTGTCAAAACACTGCCGCATTGTAATGGCTCTTCGATGTCTCCTACACGAATGCATACGATTACCTTGAGCGTCTGCATGAGACGCACAGGACCTTCGGTTTATAATCCCACCTGAGCATCTGCTCCAGCAGACCACAGCCTCTGAAGTCTGCGAAGACCAAGATAGAGCTAAAAGGACACTGACTGAATCATGGACGTGTTTTTCTTTTTATGTTGTGAGAAAGTCATTTCAATATTTCTTCTTCATTTTTCTAGTCTTAATCTATCGTTGGTTTTCTGTCCTCTGATTTTGGGATCATATTGGTATGGTGTTCATTATTTAAAGGTGTACTACGGAGTTTTGTTTCAGTAATGACTCTCTTTGTCTCGGTGTGTCACAACAACATGAAGAAGGTGAAGGCCAATACGTGTTGGTGTGTTTTAAATGTTTCTAATCCGATGAATTAAAGTCCTTGCGCTCTGAGCAATGTAAACTATGGTTTGTATAAAACATGGACTTAATGGTATCTCAGCCTCACATTCAGTTTATGTAGTAAGAGACAAAGAAGTAGAGTCAGGGAGGAAACTAAGCATCCTGCCAAACAGCTCAAATATGTCCACCTTTCAGTCGACGCAGCCACACAACCCTGAATATGCAAATTATTGCGTAACGCCTAGCCTAAATACCATCTGAATGGATGAGCTGAAACAAAGTTTTTAACAACAGAGAAATAAGCTGTTCAGACCAGAATCGTTTTTCTACAGGGATCGAAACATGTTGCTTTCTGCTTTTAAGACAGGCTTTTTTTCTCGACTGAGTGTTAATGTGACTTCCTGTGCTTGTGCAGCCAGCTTCAAGCAGACACTAGACAAACTGGAGGATTTTGCACGTCTTCAACGGTTTGATTTTTCAACAGCAGAGGTTGCCAATTAGCTTGAAGAAATGTTAAAATGCTAAAAACAGATCTAAATGTTTTGAATGATCTAAATGCTAAAGATGATTTCTGTCAGTTTGAGGTGTAAACAAGCAGATGTTTGTTTGCATGTATTGAATAACAGCTGTTTGAGGCAATAAATGATCTATGTTCTTTTTAATGCTTATTCCGCTGCCAAGGTTAAAAAATAATACTAAACAAAGAAGTAAAGAGAGACCATGTCATTGTGTGTGTGTGTTGGCAGCAGAGTGAATAGCTCGTCACACCTGCCTCTGTACGAGCCCTGTGCTGTGACATGAGCTCTACTGCAGGTGATAAACTCCACCCCAGCGACATAAATATCCTCGGCTTGTTTATTGCATCTTATGGCTCAGCGTGATCGACAATGCATCATTAATTTAAGAACCCGTCTAATGAATGTGAAATGAAAGACTCTCAAGCTGGCAATTTCCGTGCACTTATCACCGTGAGCGACTGCGGTGGCTGAATTTTCACTCCTCACCTGGCTGCTTGTGAAACTAGTGAGCTCTGCCGCCCCGCTTTGCTAGCCCGTCATCTTTCACCCGTGACAGAAATTACATGATTCAATGGTCCCGTGCAAGAAGTGATGGGCAGCCGGCTCCAACAAAATGTTAATAAACACACTGTTTTATATAGGCGCCTTCCATTTTTCACCAACAAATACAGCTTTAACCTTGTGTGTTGCCCCATTCTTCTAGTATAGAGGTTAGGGCTGTACTGACATCTGCAATTCAATTCAAACACCCCCTCCCTGTCCCCTCCTGCATAAAAAAAATACAGGTAAAAACAGTTCAAAATGAGATTCAAACATTGTAAATTCTTGTCCTTGTCACTTCTGATCCCATCGAAACATGCAGGCGGAGTATGAAAGCAAATAAAAGGACGCTTAATGATTTTCAGTGCAAGTGCTTGACCTTCCAAGTACACTAGAGCTTGTCCTCTAGGAGACGCTCCAGTGCTTCCTGAGGCTAAGTCCACCAAGCAGAACACATCTAGGACTCCAGACAAATGCTCCCATAAAGAGGCTGTTTTCAGCATCACTCAATGCACTCTGACAAACCCAGCGTGCACGCTCATGTGTGCACAGAGGGAAACGAGGAATGCATGAGGAAGTTCATTGATCGATGGCATTAGCGTCCATACTAGATAATGATTTGTCTGCAGGGATCCAAAGTCCCCACAAGTGAACACTTACGGTCGCTGTATTATCTCCGATAATGATATTATGCTAAAATGTGTACAGAAAGCTTGTTCTGATCGATGCATGATGCGCAGCCAGAACGTCCATCTCCTCCCCTCGAGCACATCAAATGACAAATTTGCTCTGAATATTGTGATAGTTCTTTTCATTCTGCATTGACCTTTCACTGAGATGGATGCTGGTAACTACAGTACTGAACCTTTCAAAGTGTGGGGGATGAGTCAGAGCTCTTTTTCTCTTCAGCTTTAATGACAGACAGAAACATTTCAGCGGTTTCATTGATTGTGAATTTTGGATTAATCCTATAAAAAAAAAGGTTCCTGAATCTGATAACAGCACCCTTTTACTCTTTAAAAACACTAACATTTGAATTAAAATGATATTAACATTAGTGAGTATGAGCTGGGATTTAATGAATGTTTTAATTAAAGGACCCGGTAAGGCCAGGGTCATGCATGCATTACTTTAGAAAGTGGGAAATAGCTCAACTTAATCCGAACACTCAAATCCTCTTTGAAGGCAGTGCCATCTAGTGGACGTTATGGGAAAGTACAAAAGCTCTAAGCTCTACCTTATATGCAGGATCGTCTTCATTGAACAGTGTATAAATATTAATATAAAATATACCTCCAATTTAACATAAAGTGCACCTTTTGTACTAAGAATTTCTGGCAACTACATGTACAAAAAAAATCATAAATAACACAAAGAAAATTAAACCTGCAGATACCAGCTTTGTGGCAAATGTTTGGATTTTATATTATACATTTGCAATATGTCGAAACCAGTCTACTCTTTTTCCACAGGCACAAATATAACCAACTATTACAACCTCCTAACCAAGAACATGATTAAACCCAGGCTCAGAACAAATGGAGACTGAACATATAAGGATGCCACACGAAGGATAAATAAGAAACCAGTAAAACAAAATGGGCTGGAGAACCGGGAACAAAAAGAATAAAATATGGGAAGGTGCAGAGACACTTCATGGGTCGTTGCTCTCCTCTCACCTCCCCTCAAACTGCCCAAGAAGAAAAGATTAACCTGACCAAACCAAAAGACAGGAAATGGAACGATACTGCTGATCTCCAGCACAAACTAAAACACTCCTACTTGGGTCCTCTAAACAGCCCTCCTCCTCCCTCAGTGTAAATTCCTCTGCAGGTACAGTAGAGGGAGAATCAGGGAGAGAGAGAGAGAGAGAAGAGGGTCACACGTAACACTAACCCACATTTATTAGAATGCAACTATGTTTTTTCAAATGTACCTAGAATAAAAAAAATAGAAATTATAATAAAATAGAAAAAAAAAAAGTATAAAATAATGATTCAAAGTCATATGTGATGTAAAACTCAGCTGCAGCATCTTCAGTTATTTTATTTAATAATATCTGTTAGTGTATTAAAGGTTTACGTCCACTAGGTGGAGCTCATCCTCTTTTACTTTTTCTGCAGAAAATCTGATTCAGTCTAAGATTGGCCTTTATTTTTAGCCAATGCTTTGATTAGAAGTCCTGCACACCAACAACATGTGTTTTCAGTTTGAAGCTGCTGCACACAGTAATGGAGAACACACAATCAGTTTGTTATAAACTTTAAGGGTTAAGTGAAGCCAACTTAAAGTGAGACAGACGTCACACAGAGTCTTTGTTGGATGCAAAGTAAACAGAACATTTGTGTCGGTGTATAACAGGAGCTTTGTGTAACAACATGAATGTAAGTGATCTATTCTGCTGCTCAAGTCGCCTCGTCTGCAGAAACTCTTTGTCTTAGTTTTCTGTTCTCTCTCTTGAACAAACATGCCTGATTAGGGAATGTAGCATTTAATAAGCACACATATTGACAATCCAAACCATACTGCATTGACTTCACTTCATTAGTGTCACTAATATGCAGATTCTGTTTGTTTTTTCACGTTTTCTTTGACGGACTTCTCTGACAAGACTGTCAGTCTCGTCTGTTGTCAGTTCTAGTTAATAAGTTTGATGAACAAAGTGGATTCATGAGATTCAGGGGGGAAGGGGAACCAAAGTAACTCATTAGAATAAATAAATATAACCTATACAAGTAAATTCATTGACAATCCTTTTCTGCATACACTTAATTAATGTACAATCAGTTGAGTCTGTTATTGTTGGGCTTTATTGTATGATTTTCTTGTCCTCACTTTAATGGGCTTCAGAAGAAATACGTGAAATAAATTGCCGTAAACGATCAGAGATTTTAATGAATGGATCCTAATCAGTCAGGAAGCGTAGAAGGGTGCAGCTTGGTGGTCGCAATGCGATGGTTCTGATCTGAGAGACGCACAAACATCGTTTGCATAATAAGCTATATTTTAAAACCATCACAGTTGAGCTTATTATGTCTGACATTTAAAATCTGCCTGAAAATGCTAATGAGGGGACTAAGTGGTTCCCTGCCAGAATTTCAAATTACAAATCAGAAAGTACCATTTGCACAGAAAAGACAAATGGGACTAACAGCTGAGCTGCTGGGAGTCATTTTCAAGGCACTGTCCAATCTCTAGTTAAAGCATGAGCACAAATTACATTTCATCTCAAATGTCAAAGTCAAACATGATTAAGTTCAAAATGATGCGTTTGACATGCTTTGCTCACTTTCTGGATGAAAGTTGCATCGAAAAAACAATGGCAAGAGAAGAAGCTTAGGTTAGCTTAGCTTAGCATAACGACTGGAAACAGAGGGAGGTAGCTGATTATTCTAGTAGTAGTAGTAGTAGTAGTAGTAGTAATTTCTTCCGGTCCAGATATACAGCTTTCCATTAGCAATATGCATAGAAATAGTAGAATAAAAATAATAATCTTGTGCTTTCAAGAAGAGAAGAAAAGGAATTCTGTCTAAAGGTGAAACATCTGTTTACCAGCACCTTTTAACATGTTACAGCGAGTATGTTCATGTCCCCTTAATAAGTACCACTTCACCTCTTCTTCTTCTTCTTGTTATAGTCTTAAACATCACTCATTTCTATTTTCAGTTTTTTTTCTTTTCACATGTCGGTATGATGGGAGGTGGGAGCTCGCATGGAAAGGGGGGTCGGCTCTCGGACACATGAGCTCTCTGCCCAGCCTTCCTGAGATGCTGTAGGACTTGCTGGACAAAACACTGGTGAAGGGGGGGGGGTTCCTACTTAACAACCCCAGCGATGTCCTCGCTCTTGCTGACCATCGATAAATGGTAAATTGACTTGAGCTTGTTCAGCACTCATCTAGTGTTCTGACAACTCAAAGCACTTCACACACTGATGGCAGCTATGTAAAGTGACCATCAGTAAGTAACCAATCCCATTCATACACATTCAAACGCCACCAACAAAATAGAGGAAGCAACTTAGGGTTACATGTCTTGGACAAGGACACATCGGATGTTGCTGCAGGAGCTGGGGATTGAACCCTGACCTTCCTGTTGAGAGACGACCGACTCTACCAACTGAGCCACAGCCGCCCCATTGGTCTAGATAGTTGGGTTAGTGGGGCTGATAGGGGCCATGTAGGGTAGGTAGTATCTGGGCCTAATCTAAGGGCCATGTGGTTGGTTATGTAACTTATCAGTAGGATATAGGGGCATACTTGGGTCAAGCGGTTTCTAAACTAAGCATTTATACTTCCATTACGGCACAAGTATCTTCTGTTTATTCCTAATTTGTCAGCTTTGGAGGTGCTAGTTACTGGATTTTATTTTACCATTGGATAATAACTAGCTCTTTCAGTATTTTCCTAAGCTAAGCTAGCTGCCCTCTGGCTTCATGTTTAAGAAATAGAGAGGGCTAATAATGCTCTCATAAAACTTCATGGATTAGAGAGCTCGAGGGAGCCAGAACTCCTCCTCGGTTATGTTTCATAAACCTCATTCAAAGTCGCACTGACATTATTTTATAACGCTAATGACCCCAAAATCCAACATGGACCAGGATATAACCAAAAAAAGTTTTTTTTTTTTTTTTTGGTGTGTTGCTCATGAGACTCAGAAATAGAATTTTATGAATGGCAATCTTGTGAGTCTGTGAAGTTACTGTGTCTGTGTTCAAATCAGACTGAAATGAAACCTGACATTATGGAGCAGAGGTGAGCCCGACGGTGAGTGAAGCTGGGGCTGAATTATCTGATCAGACATGTCAGAAACAGCAGCGAGATAAAAAAAAAAAAAAAAAAAGGACTGAGTTGTGTTTGGAGACAGATGAGAGCAGATATTAAAGTTATTTAAAAAAAAAAAAAGACAAATAGAAGAGCGGTAATGTATGAAGATCTATAAAATAAATGGTGAATTAAAGCGATTGCATGATGTCAGTATTCAGCCATTTAAAAACCTATTCTCCATAATGATAAGCTTTTCCTATCATCGTAAACTTCTCCAAACCAAGCTGGATGACACGCATTCTAAGAAACCATTTCCAAATTGACCATTTATCTGTGTGGTCTGCCATGTGTGGGATTTTCGTCCTGCATTAGTCAGTTCAGCTAAAAAAAAAAAAAAAATGAGGGTGGAATTAAAATCAGCTGTGGCTTCTGGAAACGGAGACTGAGTTCGGTCGCTTGTTGTGTGTGCGGTCTCCTTGGAGATAAAGGGGGAAGCACTTGTAATGGATACTCAGCCCTGAATGAGTTATTGGCTGTTTGTTATTCTCTGTTGAGAGAACCAATTTGAGGCTTTGCAGAGCAATTAGCTATTTGTGCTCGCTGCCCTGAAGAATAAGTGTGGAGACACCTAAGTGGGACCATCCAAGAGTCCAAAGCCCTGAATACACCTCTCCAATACTAAACATTTCTTGTTGTGTGTTGGCCTGGTTGTAAAGCATCATCAGTGGATTTAATTGGGTTTCAAGAGAAGAGAGCTTCATATTAGGTAATTATAGAGTGTATTACCCCTCCACTTAAAGAGCTGCCATTAAAACTATAGCCAGGTTATGTTATGGCGCCATGGGGGGAAATGGTCTGCTTCAAGTTCCCATAAACTATCGAACTGAGTGTCATGATGAATATTCATAAATTGCTTTAATGAAGACCTCACATTGATTAAGCCTGTTCTAATGGGCTGTATCACAGTGAATGCCAGAGTATAATTGGATTACAGTGACTTTGGGAAGTACTTTGAGACAGTGCCCACATTGGAAATGAAGATGTGCAGCCCGCTGACGGCATAATTGACAAGGATGAAGATGGATGGATTCGGGCGACTCCCCGGCTCTTCCTGCCCAAAGCGGAGGAGCATACAGCTGTGCCCCCCCCCCCCCCCCCCCCCCCCCGACATCCCGGCAAGATTTAATTAGCTTCAAAGGCCTGTTTTGAGAAAAACCTGTTCCTGCCTGGAGTCAGTGAAAAGGGGAAAGCTTTGTATCCCATTTAATTTCAGAGAAGATAGAGCTGGCACCAGTTTTAGATACAACTGAGAGGCAATCTTTGAGAGAGGACTAATCGAGGCCAATTTGATCAGAATCAATAAAGCAGAGTTTTAAAATTCAGGGAGAAATAAGCTAAAAATGAGTCGCCTTCACTAATTTTGAAAATTTAAGTTGGTTCAAAGCAGATCCGAGATGGCTCAGCTGATTCTCCTCCCCAAGGTGTCAGACGTGTTCCAGGTAGAGTCTGATAAGATCTGATCTGACATGATCCGATACAATACAATAAACTGCTTTCCCAATTTATCAAAGTTTCAAACACCTGCAGCTTTGCTTGTAGTTTATCTAAGCAACTTTACGCTCTCTATCCTCTACAGCTCTCTCATTTGCAGCATGTTAAAGGAAGAATGTGCAAAAGTTTACACATAAATACAGGAGATATCAGGTATATCCTGTGTAAACGTCTCTCTGAGTCATGGCTGTCTACGATGAGTGAGAAGCGCGAGGCGCTGGCTGTGTTGGGGCGGCTGGCTCCTCCTCTTTCTTATAAAGTGAGTCAAGGACTTTCGAAAAGAATAAGATACTCACTGCTAATGGGAATGTCACATTAGATCACAGTCATTCTGTCTAAATCGATATCTAATGTTAAGCTACGCGCTAACTAAAGAGCGCTAACATTAGCCTGCTAACAAAACAATGCAGGCCAGAGGTAATCGCAGCTCGAGCAAAGGACAATTTTGTCCGCCGCTTGCGTTTATTTCCTCCGTGCGTATATAGCGTAGGCGCAGGCAAACAGCAGTTTGTTTTGGTTTCATGCTGGGGCTCAAGAGCGACATCTACTGGATCAAAAAGTCGAACATTCTTCCTTTAAGAATAGCTGTGACGACAAATAGGAATCTATACATTTGATAAAATGGAACCCTTTCTTTTCCTTGCTCCATGATGCAAACAAGATAAACATGTATTTTTTTATGTGCACTATGGTTTGTCAAAATGAGCTCAAGTTTATGTTTTGTTGAAATATATCAATCTATCATTATATTTTTGATTTAATGGCTTTGACCTAAACAAACAGTCAGTTAACAAATTCACTACTTCACACATCTTGTAAGCCTGCAGAGTGTCTGCTCCTGTCAAAAACCCGGTTCAGATTTTTTAAAAAGTCTTTAGACTCTAAGCTCATTATGCCTTAAGAACCCCTCTGTGTATTCCTTAACTTCCACATATTTTAAGCACACTGTACCAAATTATGCAAATCCCTTTCTTTCTTAATCACGTCCACATCCCACTGAAACCTCAAACCCTGCGTTAGCCCTTTAGCGGTGCATTTACACCTGCTGGCAGGCCTTCCGCAAGCATCACTGTGAGGCAAAGAAATCGCTGTAGTCATACATAAACGGCGTCTTCCCGACGCGTCTAGCACACGCCGGGACAATGCCTGCTGGATATGTTATCACTGAGAGAGGCAGGAACACAGCTGCAGCATGTGGTCGCAGAATGCGCACTAATGAATGAGGTGATAGGCAAGCTGCAGAAGCAGAGCTGACGTCTCCTGGGTCCAGTTAGACTGTCGCTGGAATGGGCTTTCTTGGCAGATCTACAGAAATGTGCCCGTTTGCTCGTCTTTGTGTGGATAAACGCTCGATTCTCATGTACATCATGATTAAATACGTCTTGTAAATAGAAAGACAAAGTGAAAGACTTTAAGTTTCTTCTTGCATTTTCCCTGTTCCTTAATTCTTTTAATACGACAGGAAAGGTCAAAACTGAAGTATTCTCCTGTAAAACTGCAAAAATAAATAACTGATGTCACCCTCCTCATGTGGTTTCATAAAATCTCTGAAAAAAAATCCTTTTCATGTTAATACAGCTCCTCCCTTCATGAGTGTTTGCACAATTATCCTAAGTCTATGCACTCAGCTTCTTAGAAAAAGCTTCGCTAAACTGCAGCGGTGGGAGAGAATTGTCCTATCGTGAGATAAGTGGGAGCATTACGTAATTTCCCAGCATCATTAATAGTCACCTGGTTGAACCTTTTCACCAGGAGACATGTGTGAGCCTGACTATTTGTGGGTGAAGCAGGTACTTAAGAGCGTTTAATGTGAGAGAGTCCTGTGGGAAAGTGCAGGGATGCATGTCAGAGGTCACGCAGCTTCTCAAAGGAACAAGAGCAGGCTTGTGTTCTTTTTTTTTTTCATGATCCGCTCATGTGTTAAGCTGAGAGAAGCATTTTCTTTAGTGTCTGATTGAGTAAACGAGTATTTGAAAGTTCTACAAATGAAGATCAATCACAGACAGTTCGGCTCGTTTTTTTTAAAGGATACAACATTTTTTTTATCTTTGAATTCTGGAATCAGGTTTTAAATTCAGTGAAAACAAACCAGTATGAAAACACTCCGGCTAATTGAAAGTGCTGCATTTAAAATCCTTTTCAAAGAATTATCATATATAACTGGCAGCCCGGTGGTGCATGTGTGGGTTCCCTCTGGGTACTTCGGCTTCCTCCCACAGTCGAAAGACATGCTCGTTAGTCTCACTGGTGACTCTAAATTGCCTGTAGGTGTGAATGTGAGTGTGGCTGGTCGTCTGTCTCTATATGTCAGCCCTGTGATTGACTGGAGAACAGTCCAGGGTGTAGCCCGCCTCTCGGGCAATGACAGCTGGGATCGGCTCCAGGCTCCCGCGACCCCGAGCGGGAAAAGCTGTACAAGATAATGGATGGATGGATGGATTATATATAACTTTCTTTTATGTGTTATCAGCAAAGAGAGAGCAAAAGTGGAGCTAGCAGTCAAAGTCAAAGTAATCTTTATTGTCCATTTTGCCATATTTGGACATACAGAAAACCATGATGCAAACTGCAATAATAATACAAAAGTATTGAGATAATGTGCAAGAAAGATCTGCATTCAAAAGAAAAGCAACAACAATTACAAACATGCATAGAACTGAACTAGATGTAAATATATGAGGCATTAAATTAGTCAAAAGATGGAGCTGCAGTAACTCCTTAAGATAATGTGAAGTCAAGTAGCTCTCAATCAAAGGCTTGCACTCCTTCAAAGCCTCACTCAAAATATCATAGGGTTCGTTAGTTGATCAACTCATCAGGAAAACATTAAATCAAGCCCCCTAAATGACATATTACGACCTGATTTTCAACTTTTTCTTTGGCTGAAACGGGTAGATAAGACGTTGGGCCCAAACTGGACACTGTTGTTGTTATAAGGCAGGGCAGGGCGGCTGGACTTATAAAGCACATTTCAAACAAAAAGGAAATTCAAAGAGAGTTTCAAAGAAAAGGATTAGACATTATAAGTGTTAACTAGCCAAACAGACTGGGAAACACTTGTGTAATCATTAGCAGTACATTGTAGTTTATGTGCACACTGTGTGTCTGAAAAGAAATTTGCAAAGTCATGAGTATCGATTTAAAAAGTAAAGTGAGTCAGATTGAACAATGTTTCATTTCAGAACGTTGAGATGAGATATAGAGTAGAACACAATTATTCACATGAACATTCAAGCTGTGAAAATTAAAAACAGGTTAATTACAGCTAAAGAGCCGCAGTTCCCTAAAGCAGCCAGTAGATGGCAGTCATGATAACCGCTGTGACTGAAGTGGCGTCTCAGTGCCTTATTGATTGCCTCTTATTCATCGATTTGTTTACCTGCAGCAGACAGGTACTCTATCAAACTCATATTAGAAGCCTCATGAAAACAGATTTTTTTGGAAGTGTGAGCTAAGCTGCTCTTGTACTCGTTATCGACGGGTGAGACCATGATCGATCACAGCTCACAGAGTCCTGGAGTGTCATGAAGCCACTCTAAAACAAATAACATCTGCCAGAATTTGTAGCAGAAGAAGTCTGTTACTCCTCAGATCCTCTGTCCAAAATCCTCTACTGTGGAGAATCCCCATCATGCACTGTGTTCTCATTTTGCAAAGTCTGCCCCGGTCAGGGCGATTAAACGGTCATCTGGCGCGGTGGGAGAAATCTCTGTCCTGAGTCACAAACCGCCTCAGGTCACACAGCCTCGTCTTTTAGCTGCACGGTTACCGGGTGTGACGGAGAGAGGGGAAAGGTGTCCTCCCAGCTCCTCACATTCATCTAAAGTTGCAGCAGCAGAGACACGGAGAGAAAGAAAAAAAAAGAAGACAAATGGGGGTGGTCAAACGCTGCCCACACCTTGCCATCCTCAGCAGGATCCCTGTGGGTCTCTTGAGGGTCACACATGGCAAAGATACACTGCTTTTTACTCAGGTTGAACTGCAGATAGTGGTGAACTCTGGTGGAAGTAGAAGTACTGACTTTGTTGCTGAACTGAAAATGAAAAAGAACAGGCTCTAAAACGTCTAAAAGTACAGATTATTCCTCTGAATGACATTTCTTCTGGCCGTCTCTGAGCAGACAAACTGAACCTCACATGAGAGGCAAATAAACCAAAATCATTCTAACTTCAAATATATAACTAAAAACCGGAAAACAATGCACATTAAGGGCCTGTGACCATTAACAGCTGCTCTGAACCGCAATTTTAGAGCACTTCTCGCCAGCGCTTACTGTTACTAGGTTATGAAAATTGGCTGACGGCTCAGCTACTTCTCTCCGCATTGACCCCGAGGTCTGTTTGAAATTGCACCTTAGTTTCTCCTCCGCCATTGTTGTTGATAACGTTGATATAAGAAGACCCGCCCTTTCTTGATTTAGGTTCAGGTTCAGGTCAAGAGGCAACCTTTCCGTCTTGAAAAATGAAGCCAACGCGGAAGTGCAAAATCCTGCAGTTCATCTAGTGTCCACTGGAGGCTGGCTCCAGGAACACCAGAAGTCACATACACACCAGAGGCGAAAAAGACGTTTTTACAGCAGAAATTAACATGCTTACAGCCTGGTACAAAAAAAGGAAATAGGTCTGATTAGTTATTGTCATCACTGTCACACTGTGTTGGTTGAAACGGCTCTGTTTTGATCTTGAAAATTATACTTGTTATCCATAGTTAGCCATGTAACTGACATGATTGACAGGTGGGCGCGATGTAACGGTTCATCCAGAGGCTTAAGCACCATAAAACTCTTCTTAATAAGTAGGTAAAAACTAAGTATTTGTACTCAGCACAGGGTCATTAAGAGAGTTTAGAGCATAAAGGTTTGCAGTATCTCAAGAGTCATGGCTCTGGACCCTGACCTCGTATCCATCGTGGCTCTTGAGCTACGAGAACATTCAGTGTTTATGCTCGCTCTCCAAACAATGCCTGTTACTCTTTGTTTGAATGTCTCCAAGCGAACACCTCAAACTGAAACTAAGAGCAGCAAAAGATTTTTGAACGAGTGAGAGTTCTCTATGTGGGCCAACGTCTCCGTAACTTATGTCAATATGAGTTTATCACGGCTGCCGAATCAATCGGTGTAATATGGAGGCTGCAGAGTCGTCTTTAACAACACACATTCAGAAAAAGCTGCCTGGATCACGAGGTTCAAAAGTTCCTGTTTTCTGAAACCTTGGATCTGTCTAAACCTGTTATTCATACAAATCACTCGCAGAGACAGCCAGACAAAAAAAGTGTGTTCGACCTTGCGTCTATCGCCACTTCACGTCTCCAGAACAACAACAACAACAACGACAACATCTCAGCCATTAGAGCGAGATAAATAAGGGATAAATGCTCCCTGTCACTTGCTCTTTGTATTCGTCCCTTTCAGAGGAGTCATTGGAAAGCTTTTTGTCACTGATGTTTTTTTCGAGGGATGAAGGAGCGAGCTTTGTTTTCGCTCGCCGCCTCCCCATTGTGGTGTTTTGATAACTTTCTCTTCTGAAGGATGTGAGAGAGCGAATGAGGCAATCAGTGTTCCTTCAAGACGGAGAAGGAGTGGGGGTGGGGGGGGGTGGGGGGTCCTGCACAAGACGCCATGCAATATTAATCCAATCTGCGGAGGTGGTTTTGGCTTCCAGGCCAGACCCCCCCTCCCTCCCACCTCCCGAGGGGAATTCTCCATTACCTCTCTCAGCTTATCTCGCGTTCCTCGCTACTCCGTTCAAAAAGCCTCATCCAACTTAAGACTTACTCAAATGTTCATGTTCGACTCGTTCCTCTTCTTCCCCTCCTTGAAGATTGAAGAGTTTCTGTTGTATAATTGATCGACGCGGCCGAGGCTGCTTTAACAGTGCACCATGAATAAATTGTTTCATACCTGTGGCAGACAGAAGAAGAAAAAGATGTGGTTGAAACTTAAAGGGTGTGAGGTATGTGAAAGTATGTTTCGTGGATTATCAGCAGCACAGAGGAAGACTTGGAGAATATCTAAATTCATCACTTACTGTACATGTAATGATATCTGATTCACTCTGTAGCCCTGCATTACACTGACTCCTGATTCAAATGACAATGAAAGACTTCCTGTTTAAAAGTCTGGCATCTACCATCTAAAAAGTGTCTAATCTGTTTAAGCAATAAGTGTCAAGTCAGAGTTTCTGCAAATACAACCAAGTGCATGAAAAACAGGATTAAAGTGAAGTTTGTTTTTTTCAAAGCCGATACCAGCGTGCGCTCGCATTAAAGCTGCAGCGAGCTTATATCTAAGTTTGACATTCAGTATCTTTACTCTTCACATTTTCATGCCCAAAATGAAAGATTAAGCTTTGAGCTTCCCTCAAAGAACTGCATCTGAGACAGCATAAAGTTAATGGGTTTTTTTTTTTTTTAAAGGTTTCTTAAAGGTGGAGTCAGGAACATGTTTCCATGCAGCTTGTGAACATAACATTCAAACTGGGCTCATCGCCTCCAGAAGCGCACACTCACTGTAGGTCAAAGTGTGTACGTTTACTGCTTGTACCTACACTGCAAGCTGCCGCACGCTAGCACAAGCTAACCGCCTTTAGAGCGTTAGCTTGGGCTGCCATTTGAAAGCAGCTAACGTTAGCATTCAGCCAGTTGTTAGCTAACATTTGTGGTTCACATGACATAATAGGAAAGGGGTAGAGGTCATTTTTCACAACATTCAGTAAGGAATCTATGTCAAAGAAAGAAAGCTAGGTAAAAAGGACATCTGGCCCTTTTTGGCAGATTCTTTTTTAGCTTTTTCGGCCTTTATTTGGAGGATATAACAGTGGATAGAAAGAGAGAGACTGGGGACTGACTGTCAGTGGTCAGAGACAAACCTGGGCCGTCCACTTCAAGGATAACAAATATCTGTACCCGTGGTGCACGATATAACTGCTAGGCTACCCAGTTCTTCCAAGTAAATCTGTTTTCAAACTCTGCATACTAAAAACTATCCTTACTCCATTAACAGTCCCATCTCAGAGTCAGCGTTAAATTTAAATGAGAAAATTTGACTGTGCACTCAACATTTCCACACTGTTCAACAGATGTGTTAGCTGGGAGCTGAATGGTTTCATGTAAGGACAGGCTGACACTGATTTTAAGATATATATATATAATTTAGAAGAGCATGTTGAAAAGCAGGGACTGTCAAAGCTGGCAGATTGGATTTAAAATGGCTCTAATACTTTGACTGCCTAAACGTCACTACACATCCTGGTTAATTAGCAAACTTCATTGCAGACATGTTTGCAGAGCGATGCAGACAGATGATTAAATGCCATCTGGCCATACATTAATAACTCAATTTCTGCGGCGGGATGCCCAAATTGGGAACAACGTGGCTGAAAAACCAAACCTCAGTTTGTATTTGTATTGTGGGCTCTCAGAGGATAATTGAATGTACACACGGTTCCCAATCTCTGGGCGTGAGTATGCGAGACGTGGCAGGAGAAAATTAACAGCTCTTGTCCACAAGGCCTCTTTAGAGCGACTGTATCCCAATAGCACAGGAACACTCTCGAGTTGCACTATCAACACTTTTAAATATTTAATGGCGTCTGTCACTGGATCTCACTTTTGACATTGACGCCAACCTCTACAAGAAGAGCTGCAAAGTGTTTCCATTACATGACCTCTCAAACTAAGTCTTTCTCAAGCACTGCACTTCAACGACCACAATCATAGCAGAGTGAACAATTAAAAGCCCAACATCAAAAAATGGTCCTCTTCCACTTGTCCTCTCTGCTACTGATTTTCTGAAACGTGAATTTGTGAATTTGCCAATAACAAGTATCTATCCAGTACCAGTGTGAGATAACAGCTTTATGCTTTTAACCCTGTAGGGATGTGTTATGATTGCTATTATTGTTGTGTTGCCTTCTTCCTAAAATGAATGACAGACTTTTTTTTCTCTTTTATGCTGTCGTTAGTCCAAACTGAGAACAACGATTATTGAATAATTCAAGAGATAATTAACATTTCCTCATGAGGAAGATGAGTCTGACACTTATCTCTCACTAGTTTCTGCTTAAAAGCTTTTTGAAAAACATAGATTATTATAACAAAGCCGCTTTTATTCAGTGTTTTTACTATTTTCATTCAAAGGTCCGTCTGTTTCAGAGAACATTAAACTGGTAAAGTGGGTCCCAACCACTCTGGACCTGCAGTGTCCGCCAACGTTTTGGACAATTTTAGCAAATTCATGCAGAGTCAACCAATCCCTTCAGTTTTTTTCACCAATCTTTGCAACTTTTCCACAAATTTGACCCAAAAACCTTAACGCACACTTAGACTTCCTCCATGTTTATGTACAGTCTATGTATAGTGCAGATTCATGGGTAAGCAGCTATTTAAGGGTAACAAAAGCATTGATTTCTGGCTAAAACAAGTTAACTTTATCCAGGTCTTACTGCATATTATGGTCTCTGACGATCGGTTCTGTGATATCCGACCCTGCAGGAGGGGCATTGTTGGGAAATTTAAAATACTGGTCTTGATATCTGAACAACTCTACAGTATACTAGTGTCTTCTGACAAATGTATCATAGTCACAGGGGTAGTCGTGGTAAGGTAAGAAAAAAATGTCTGGAGACCGCCTTGTCACCTGGACGACCGCACTGGTGACAAACTTCACACTGAGCATCAGGGACTACGGAGCCGATCCCAGCAGCAGCAGCAGTGTTGCTGTAAATAGCATGTTTTCCTCCCATGTGTCCTTGCTCTTGTTGTTGGATTTTGCTTTGACAAAAAAAAAAAAACAACCCCAACAACAATCAAAAGGTTGCAACACAATCAACAATCTGCCGAGTGGAGTGAGAAAACAGCGGCTCTCTGGAAGGCACGGCTCCATTAAAATGTGAGACTCCCTGGAGTTAACCTGTGTGCACAGTGTCTCATTTTTTCCTCTTTTAAATCACACCCAAAATGATAAACAAACATTCACTTCTGAATTCCTGAACATTTGTCTGGCCTATTTTTTTTTTTTTTTTGCCTAAGCTTATCATGTTTTATTCATCGGGTCAGATTTTGATTTCAATAATCCCATTGTTTTGCTCCAAAAAGTAATCTACATTGCAAATGAGGAATCCGGTGCGCTCATTTCTCTGTGTTTGACGGCCCTGCCAATCCTTCCCCTCGTATACGGCGGCGTTTAATTCCTACTCATTTTTTAATTACCACGGCAGCAGTTCAATATCACAGCCTGATTAAAATGTTATAGGACCTGGGTTCAGCAGTAATTACACATTGGATGGCCAGAATGTGCAGGGTAAATTATTTTATTTGAGGAACATAATTACATCTACAAAATGCATCACTGTGAACGATTTAACAGCACCTATCGGTTCCTAGAGGGGAGGTTTAATGGGTCATTTTTGTAGGCCCTACTGGACATTATATTGACTGGGAAATGAGTTAGGATCCTCGGCTGAATTCAGCAGCAGCATTGCTTCTGGCTGTTGTGGAATAGCTGCGGAACAAATCTCTTTTGAATCAGAACTCGACGGTTTTTATTCAGAGAAGCCGCTGATGTTTTCTTGAACGGTAGCCCGTAGCATGCGTTTCATGTTTTGATGACCCCGGAGGTCATTGACAACCTTACATGTTTCCCATTAAAGATTCATTTATTACAATCATGTATTCAACACTTACAGGCGTTCTGTTGGATGGAGGGCGGGACTTCACAGGAATGTGGAACGATAGTAGTGAGAGGAAAGATTAGAAAAGAACTGAGAGAACAAATAAGGATTGAACTCGTGACCTGTAAGGGGTAAATATGGGCATTAATTACATGTGTTTGCTTGTTGCATTTATAGTCACATCTCAGGTCAGTAATGGCTGTCAGAATCAAGCTAAGATGACCTGTGGAGTTACAATCAGCTTTACAAACGAGCGTCAACCTCCGGTCTTGAAAAATGAAGCCAATGTGGAAGTATAAAATCCGTCGAGTGTCTGCTTGAGGCTGACTCACCGGAAGTCACATACACACAAGAGGCAAAAAAAGCAGTTTTTAACAGCATAAATTTACAGCCTGGTACAAAAAACTAACTAGGTCTGATTAGTTATCACTGGCACACACTGTACAGCGCTCATGTCAAAACAGATGCTTTGTTTCACTTGGCTATTTTTCTGCACCTGCTTGCTGCGGTTGCTGTCCTGCTCATCATCAATAAGCCCCCCTAATACACAAATCACCTGAAGTGATCACTGTGTATAGAGTGAAACTTTAAAAAAAAATCTCATTTGAGCTTCTCAAAACGTGCTCCCGGGCGTATAGGCGTGAGAGCGTGTGGAAAAGAGAATAAAGGGGAACGGAAGTAAGATAAGCAGATTCAAAATGTTGTTACAAAAACTAAATTAAGTTTGAGGGAAAAAAAGCACAATTAATATATATATATGTATATATATATATATATACATATATATATACAAACTTTAAATTAAAATGCTAAGCTCGTAAAAAAAAAGGTTTGGAAAGCTCCCCACCGACCAACCAGTGCGTAATCGCCATCACCCAGGTATGGCGCCATTCTGTGGGAAACACTGAATCTATTTAAGGACTTTGATGAGGCTGGATATCCAATGTACGCAATAAACAAAGGGCTGTATATAGGTTTCATGTACATGCTATTGTTTGGAACTGTTTCACTTTAACTGCATCACAAAGTTCTGTGTGCAGCTGGTGATGTCTTTCATATTTTTCACCCCATGCCCCCTCGGATGGCGAGGCGACTCGGCCTCTGGTCATCAGTATTCTGTGTAGATGCATTGTTCCATTGTCAGCTCCTTTCAATACAGAACCTTCCTTATCTTCTGCAAAGAGTAATGAATGTGTGTGCTGCAAAGAAAATTATTCAACAGATAAAATTAAACTCTAACCTTTTAACCTTCTGATTTGATTAGAGCAGAAAAACTCATTCCATGCTAATTATGATTCTTAACAGAAAATGTGAAATTTTACAAGGAAAGTTGCCACAGTTACCACGGATGTCAGATTTTAAACAGGTATTTCTAAACAGGACACTCAGGAGAAAAGGCACTTTAATAATAAAAAAGAGAAGATGCTGCAGATGTTTTGATTTCTCATATTATGAAGGTATAATCATCCGTGTAGCCGCCTGCCAATTTCTTATCTCCGTGGCGCCACAAAACTGGAGCACAACAAAAGCAGAGGCAGCGTACATACATCATCAAACCAGTCGGAGATGAGAGGAGATGCTTTGATCTGACTTTTTGGCTCTGCACCTGGAATCAGGAGGAGTTTAAGAGTGGAGGCAAAAAAAAAGGCTCTTTCAGATAAACAACACTTACAGTCTGAATCTTTTCAGATGCCCTAAACGAGACCTCTCACGGCTTGAAAGTGTTCACAGTTCATCTGACGAGGTCCTCATGCAGTAAATCTACAGCTTCACATTAACGCACTAGTGCAATAGCTGCATAAGAGGCATTTTAGACGGCAGTTTTACATCCAAGTGGCCTAACACAAACATACATCACTGTACATGGCATCAGTTCCCTTTGCCAGAAATATAACAAGTCCTGCAGGATTTTAGGAGCCAACTGCCTGTTGCACCACCAGAAGCTAGTCTACGACACACTGCAGCATGTCTGCACCGGTTTGCACTAAATACATGTTTTGCTGAAACCTAAAGTGTGACTTCAAAGCTGTTTGTATTCGCACAAACCTTGGAAGATAAAATACAGAAGGTCCAACAGAACTCTGTCTGCCCGACTGCAGGAGACAAAATGGAAGAGACCACACAGGGATGATAAAGAAGCAGTTTGATGTTTTTTAGGAACTACCTTTACTTATATCCTTAGTGAGAGTCAAGGAAAGGATTTATTCAGCATGTCTTTCCCTTGAATATGAAGCTAAAACCAACAGCCAGTTAGCTGACCTCACCGGAAAGACTGGACACAAAGTAAAACAGCTAACAGTCCACCCTTTGGACTCGCCAATAAAGTTCATCTTTATTGTACTATTGTGACCCAAGTAAGTACACTTTCATGTCAAACTATCACATTTTAAAGCAGTGATTCTCAACTGGGGAGTTGGGACCCAATAGTGGAACACACAGCTATTTTCAGTGGGCGCCAACATGTGCTTGTTGTTCCATCGCTATTTTTTCTGTTAAATTTCCATCTGAGGTCCACATAACACTTTTTTTCATTCAATTAAATCTTCAGTGTTTACAAATTGTCAACGGTTTGGGTCTTGATTTGCTAATGAAGGAGGTGGTGGTGGTTCCTGAGGCTACACCGGTTGAGAACCACTAACCTAGAGATTATAGAACCAATCAAAACCATTAACCAAACACCTGTTTGGTAATCAAAACCACAACCGTCTTTCTCCTGAATATGAAGCTGTCGCCAGCAGCTCGTAATTGTAGCTAAGCTAAGCATGAACACTGAAAATAGACTCACCAATTACTATTTAATTTATTGTTGTTTAAGCCACAAAATAACCCATAAAAAGGATTATTTGCAATATTTTCTGCTAGAGAGCCTCGGAATTTGTTAGCCTTACTTCTGTTTCCCTCTGTTTTGAATATTCATGCAAAGCTAGCTAGCTAACTCACAGTTGTTTTTAGCCTTTTACACAACGGATATTGCATCGGTATGAATCTTCTAATCTTACTCTTGAAGAAAGTGAATACAAATGTCAATCATATGCGGCAAAATAAGTAAGTCATGTAAAACTAAAACATGTAAAGTAACACATCTATGAGTATGAAGTGTTTTCAGAGTAACAAAGTGAATCCAAACCGAGCTAAAAGCAAACACCAGGGTGGAAAAGGACTGCTTAGAAAGCTCAGGAGTCTATCAACACAGGTGTCATCCATCCAGCTGACGGCTTTTCTGACACTCTTCCTGAGGGATATCTCAGCACACACAAGCCAAAGCAACATGATCAGGCAATTCGAGACAGCTGTCACAATACCGACGGGGAAAGTGAAGTTCTGAAATAGCACATATTGATTGTTTGTCACTTTTTAATAATGGTCGCAGTTCACAGTGGATAATTTGACAGAAAGATGATAAACCTCGTCTTCAGGGCTGAACAACACAGCAGAATTTTTTTTCATATGAGACATAATTAGCTTTCAATTTTTAACGCATGTTTGGCAGCATTAAGGCTACAAGCTTCTTTCTCTGGCTCCTGTTCTGAACTACAAAAGATAATTCCCACTATTCCACTTTTTAAAAAAGCGGGAAACAGTGTCACTGAGTATGAGAAATGTGTTTCTGCAAAGCTTTTGAATTTAGAATGCGTCTGAGGGAGAATTAAGGCAATGAGGAGTCACTGTTTATCAGAGTTGCTCTGAAAGTTGGGATGATTGTCTCTGATGTCGGCCTTTGAAGCCTCTCTGAAGAGTCCCTGCCAATTTGGAAAATGTGACTACTGCTTCAGACCTACAGCCACATGTGTGCTTCTGTGATCAGGAACTGCAGGGGATTATATGGACTGGAATATGGAGTATAAAAAATAAAGCATGAAAGTATCTTGTAGACATCGGAGACACACATTTCATCTCTGCAGGGAGTAGATGTTTGGATCAACAAATCTATAAATATGTGTACCTTTATTTGTTTTCATTCGAGGAAGAGTCTCACTATTCTCATATTGTAGCAAAGACCTTGTTTTCTGGACACTACTAGAGCAGAGCCCGCTGTGTTACTCCTTCCCAAGGCCCTTTAACTGATACATAAAGGTAAAGAACTTGTGGAGGAAAAGATTCTGAAGCATTTTAAAGCATCGTTCTGTAGCTCAAGGACTTGGAGTGACAACACGTACAGTAGCAATAGAAAGTGAAAGACGATCTATTGAGAGCACCAATGTGTTGGGTTTACAGAAAAATCCCCAAGGCCTGCTCAAGATAACAATACGTTTGCAAATGTCGATTGTAAATGTCAAATACCGAGTCTTGATCACTCTGAACGCCGCTGAAGCAGAACAAGGTTGAGCGTATTGATAGATATTGATCATTCGATGCATTCCTCGTCCAGCAGAAGTATTGGATTCTGCTAATGAGAACTTTTCTTCAACCAGCAAACGACCTGTTTTATTTCTCCTTCCTTTCCCATCAAATATTAACTCAGCATCCCTGCCAATAACCCTGATGAAAGTCTTTCCTGAATTGGCATGGCAACCAAAAGGAAACACAGCTAACCGGGTTGATATTGACATTACGTCTGCCAGACGTTGGCACTGCAATCAGCCCTGGCTGATGAAAAATGACTCAAATAAAGAAATCTAATTCTCAGTGCTCAGTCCTGGTTTGCACGTTGGCCGTGAATGAAGGACGGCGTTATCAGAAGAGTGGCGGAGAACCTTCAAATGGATTTCTGAATTGTGTACCTTTAGATTGCAAGACCTTGGAATGACTGTCAATTATTACATGGGGTTATTATTTCACAATTACTCTGTCTCATTTGAACTGGGAGTAAATTCTATTAACGACGTCCAGGCGTCGCTGAAAAGTGAAGATGTTTTGCTCCTTTTCTTTCACATTAAGTTGTCCTTGAGGGAGAATTCATCAAGTGCCAAGACGAGAATACATATGGATGGTCTTTATCTAGCTACCTGATGCTCAAAGGTTAGTAAATTAAATTCTGTGAGCTTCCAGCGAAGGGCACAATTCTCATTTTCTACGACCACAGTCTGAGAAGAGCAAACAGCATTACGAGCAGCAAACTAACGCAAGGCCGGCAATCTTTAAAGAGAATCAGATTGATTTTCTCAGGAATGAGCTATTATCTACAATCAGCGGCCCTCAGATGAGCCGGGGCCAGTTAGAAGGACACTACAGAGGCGACACCACACAAAGATAATCAGGAGATGTGGTGGGCAGTTAAAGCAACATAAGAACGACATAATGACAAAATGGCTGCGTGTCAAAGAAGGTCAAAGGCCATCCGCAGACTCCTTAAACTTACATTTAGTGACACTTCTTATATCATTTTTATTCATTCTTTTGGTTTAATTACTATTTTTTTAAACTTTAAAAGTAAACTTATATTTGATCTATTTTTGTATTCTTATGCCTTCAAGTAAATATTTTTCTTCATTATTTCTTTATTTTCCTCATTTTTGCACAAAAAAAATATTAAAAAATTCTCCTAATGTTCTGTTTTTAACTCTGTGAGGCACTTCAAATGTCACATATAACGCAAAATACACTTCACCGTGTTTTTCTAACACTTATATGTGTCCCTATTCCGTCTACAAAACACCAAAAGTCAATCCTCTCCGTCTTCTGCCTGCTTGAAAAAAGTGCATTCACAAACATATCATCAATCATGACTTATTTTTTCGCGCTGGCCCGACCATTTCCATGAAAAGTCCAGTGTAATTATGTATTTTCTCTCTCTATCTCTATCTCTCACAAATATGCAGACGATTACATCAGTCCGTCTGTTCTGTCCACATTTTATCAGAATAAATGTGTCCTTGGGTCACAGATGCTGCTGCAGTCTGTTAAAAAAGAAATTTCTGTCAAACGCGCACAAAAAAGATATGTTCTTTGACTTACAGTACCTACCCCTGTGTCTCTCAATGATGGCTGTTTGGTCTTAAAGATAAGGAATTAACAAGGTGACTCCCGTTACAACAAACTAAGTACAGGTGTTGTCCTGTCTAGCTGTTCATGCATCCTCTGTTTCAGGGATATCTGCCAGTGAAAAAACCCAAACACAGCTTCTGTGCTTGTTCACAGAATGTCCTGACTCTGACATGGAACTAAGATATTATTAAAAAACTGATGAGAAATCCACCAATTTTTCTGTTTTATTATAAGAAGCCTCTAAACTAACATGATTATCTGTCTATGGTTCCGTTGTGTTTCATGACTTTTAAGTACTCTTCATGGCAACTCTTTCCAGTATTAATGCACCAGCAGTTGTGTGTTTTTTCTCTCATCCACGTCCAGGTAAAAGATTCGATGTGAAGCCTTTAAAAACACAGTCGAAGCTGTTAGCACAAGTGCTGCATTCAAGTGAACACAAAAATGAGAAGCTGTCTGGAGTTCAGCAGACGTGGACATGTGGTTAATGATCTACATTATGAGGTATTGAACTCGGTTAACGCGTTCACACCAGTCTGAGGCATAATGGATTCTTTGGATTGTCTGGACCTAAAAAGGTGTGAAAGAGGAATTATCTCAACTGTTTTTCTAATGAGCTGAAAGACTCGACAACGCTTTAGTGAACCTGCAATTTGTTGATCTTCTTCTGTGAGGGATTTCCTGTTGGGCAGGACTCGGACTTCTGGACTGTCAAAGTCCAGATTTGAATTTGTGTAGCATTATGCACATGAGTAGCACCTTCACAGATACTCTATTCTTTCATCTCAAACATGCAAACACAACAAATTCTAAAAAAGAATGGTACATAAATCACTATTGGACAATAGTAAGTGTTGAAGAAATTACTAAGACTTGACTCCATACAATAAGACTCAGTTGACTCAGATGGCTTACGTTGATGAAAGTTTATTCATCAGATAATTACTCCAGAGGAGACATGATTCAACATCACACTTGCTCAATCACATCTGACACACTTCTCGAAAGGCATCGCATATATCCTAAAAACATTATCATTATCAGCTCTCCAAGCTGTACTTGGTGTTCTAATAACAACTGAACTCTGTCAGGTCTGACTGACATTAGAGAACAGTGAATAACCCTAGTGACATCTGTACATTCCACCACAGTAAGGGTGTCATAGTAACACATTAGTCCCAAAGACTGGGCATAACTCTGACCAACAGTCTTTAAATCTGAGCCCAGTTTTTTTAAATTCCTTTGGGTGTAAGAAAATGTATTACTTGCTCACACCTGTTTGCCTCACACACACCTGGTCTCACTAATTGCTCCGGTGGAGAAGGCACTAGTTTGAAATGTCTGCAAGGCAAGACATGTGAAACTGCTGCCGCGTGGCTTTAGAGGTCACATTCTGACGGTTTCAGCACCGACCGCTGCATGTTTGCACCATGCTTAAATTATTCTGTTTGTCCGTGGTGATTCCAGGGGGAGCTGAGAAATGCTTAAGACTCCAACCTTTAACATGAATGTAAACAGTGTGTGACTGCAGCTTCAGCTCTGGGACTCATTACGCTTCACCCCGTGCCACGGAGCCACACATTTAAAGAAACGGCAAGCAGCATCTTTTTCTGCACACCAGGTTCAACTCCTCACTCTGCTACTTTATAGTTTTGAAAATGTTCAACATGTATGCTCAGTGACGGTGCAGAACTGTTACTAGCATAGATGCCTCAGGGCTCTGTTCAACGCCAGGGCTACCTCATACTTCATAACACCTCATTGGATGGGTGATGGGAAGCGATCGCTGCATATGCAATAACGGAGTCAGTAAAAGTCACTTCAAACTATGGGGTAAAAATGAGTTTATGCCCTTTAAGCGTTTTAAAAGTGAGTCAGTCTGTAATATATTCTCCCTTTATGAATTTCAAATCAATGTGAGCTTATATATAAGTCATTTGTTATTGGCGGTTGCCAGGAGGGCTTGTAATTTCCCCTGGCATGACTTCAGACAGAATCCTGATGGCAGCCTTGATGGCTTTTAATGGGAGTTGAGTGAGGAGAATGGACCGAATTTGCATGTTGACAAAGGATGGAAGGAAACAAGATAATGGAGGTTTTGCAGGCTGTGGCCCAAATCAGGCTCCGAATCCTCCAAAGTCCACATTTCTAGAAAGAATATGTCATTAAACCCAGAGCCAGGGGGCACAGGTGAATTCTGCCCACATTTTAGCCAAACATGCACACTCTTTGCTTTTCAAAAACGATATGAAAATGTCGTCTATAACCAGCCAAAAGGCTGAAATGTTTGTAGCTGCAAGGTGAATAGTTTGTCCCACCAAGGGAGACAAGAGACGATAATTATTCAAATAGAAGAACTCATTGTAACACTTTCTCCTCCCTTCACTCCTTCGCTGAAGTAGACGTGTGAAATATGAAACTACAACCTTGAGATTTAAAACAGAACGTATACTATATATTCTAGACACCTGGCCAATCCCTGACTGCCATCAGGGAGTCGCGCCCTCGTCCTGTGAGCTTTGCACAAAGATGAGTTGTTTCCATCGTTTCATTTAAGAAACCCTCAAAGTCCGCAGGAGGTAAAGGTTTCCAATATGTCACTAGAAATAAGCTAAATTATTTGTGACACTATGTTGTTTATCACACATTGTTTGCAAGATAATGGAGGTTTTCTTGGATATGCGTAGCATATTTTAGATTGCCTTGTCGGCTGTATGCGTTCACACATGCAGCTCATCCAAAAACTTCAGACAGTTTTCAGTTTTTTGCATGTGTGAAAGCACCATCGGAAAGATCTTACTTTATTAGTGCACTTTAAGGAGCACTAAGCGCATCTTTGGTTTTATAACAAACTGTGTTTTTGTAGAGAAGCAGGTTGAATCTTGCCTTTAGATCAACATCTGCACTGAAGCTCAGCTGTTAAACTCTCTTTAGTGTTGTTAGCAGGTGATAACTTTGCTCATCTGTTGACAGCTTCATCTTTTATTTACACCGGTCGCCCTGTGTCGCAGGTGCCACAGCGAGGGAGAGGAACAGTCTCCCGACGAGAATATCTGTTGTTGTTTAATACTAACTGACAGTCTGCAGATTGCCTCGGGTTATTACTCCCACCTGGACTTGTGCTCACACGAATAATATCAATTACAGCGTCCATATTTGTGATTGCATACAGTGAAATGTTTGTCTGAGTGTGCCTCTGCAGAATCGCAATCAAAAAGAGTGCTATGCAGCATCTGATGAAGTTGTTCACAAAATTAAGCTACTTATGCCAACTGTGCACGCATACACGCCCACGCATACACACCCTCCCCTGCTGTGGAGGATATTTTCAATTAATCAGCCTCTCTCATCAATAATGCATCACCCCTGCAGCCAGTCACTCGTCTCCAGCCATTTAATGAGGCAGCCCGGCCAGAGGGACACCATCTACACATTACTCCCATTATAGCCGATGCTCAGGAGCAAAGCCGCTGTGACCACGGACGGTTATTAAAGTAATGCCATCATTTGTGCCTTCCAGTCAAATCAGGACTGTCAAAGTCTGTTTGCAAAAGGACAAAAATGACAATGAGTAAACACGCCGGGAGCACAGTGTGCACCGTGTCACCTCTCAGTCACCGAGCAAAAAAAAAAAAAAAAAAATCAGGTTGCTACAGCAGGAATTCAGGAAACCAGAGGAGGTTTGTAAGGACTTATCAATTATTAAAAACCAACTTTGCTGTGACACAGGAGAATGTCCCTGCTTGATAACAATTTTTAAAGTTTAATCGCAGCCCTGATTTAAGACATGACCCCTCCGAGAGTGAGGACAGCAGCTGCTGGAAATGCACTCCTAATAAATCTCTGAGCCTACACACATACTGTAAACTCTCCTGCAACGTTTTAGGATGCAAAGTCTCTAAAGAAGTTGAAGTGTTGTACAAAAAAAGCCTCAACAGTGAGCTAATAGCACATCTTTTTGGCATTCACAGCAGCGAGTGATTACGTGGGAGATAAATTGGCCTGGTTCAAGTAAACTTCAAAAAAATAATCCTGGCATGGAGGCAGCATCCATTAGCGTCCTGTTGTCTTTGATTTTGCTGATACATTTGGTGGTAAACAAACACTCCTCTGGTATTTTCCACCTAATTAAGAAAATGAGAGTGCTGTCTGCATTTAAAAGTCAGAGAGAGGTTTTTTTTTGTTTTTTTTAACTTTAAGGCACCAACATCTGCAGCGTTTCTAGCTTGGAGGCATCACTTTGCTTTGCAGCATACTGGCCTGCCCCAAAGCGACTGCTGGAGCTAAAAACTCAGTTTTTCCCATTTACTCCAAACTACTGCAACTGCTTGGATGAATTTAAACACCTACTGTGGTTCAGATGATTTCTTTTAATAAATCCTGTGATACCAGGTGCAAAGAACAGAGGCGTTTGTAATATTGCAGGAATGAGAGTGATAATTGAAGTAAAAGCAAAATACTTAGAAAGGAGTCTCAAGGGTAACTAGTTGAGTTGTCTTTTCAAAAAGAAAGAATAAAGAGCATATTTTAGCCAGACAACTGGGCTGCGTTCATTCATTCAACCCAAACAATCAAATTTAACAACTGTATGTTAGCTGTAAGCTAGCTAACAACGACTATAAGCAAGCCTGCTGACACAAATGCTAGCTAGCTATCAATGGACACAGAGTTGTCATTTCCCAAACATCATGTACAATAGTGGTATTCTGGGAATTCTACAGTTTAGTATAATTACAGTGAATTATTTCAGTAAAATAAGCACACATAGGTCAAAAACATTAATGAATTTGGCTGATTGAATAAAGCCAGAATGGTACCAAATGAGGAGCTGTCTAATGTTAGTGCTCTAGTTAGCTCGTAGCTTCACATTGCATGTAAATTTACACAGAAGGACAGTGATCTAAAAACGTTTACGTGGCGTTCAAATAAGCAGTGAGTACAATATGTTATTCTTCTTTTCTCTAGTCCCTCAATTAAACTACTTTTATACACGAGGGGATGAGCCGTCCCGTCCATGTAAACACGATGTAAACATGTCTCAGACATCATCACTCATTGTAGACAGTCGTGACTCAGAGAGATATTTACAGAGGATATACTGGATTTCTGCGGTATTTATGTGTAAAATGTTGCACATTCTTCATTTAAATAGAAAAAGCCAAACCATCCTGTATCCTCTGCTTCATGTTTGTGAACCAACAAAGACAAGGCCAGGTTATATAACCTCTAGAAGGCTTTGCGTACAGCTGTTGATGTTGAGTGTTGCTTTTTTTTAGGTTTTTAATATCAATTTTACTATGAATCAAAGTGCAAAAGAGTCAAATCTCCTTATACAATACCAAACTCATGGTGGTGTTGTGGTCTTGTTCCTTTATTATCATTTTTCGCAATTTATTCACTCTCTTATATTTTCATCCGTTGGGCCAAAAATGGTGATCTCAAAGGAACTCAACCATATGAGCAGGGAATCTGACCATCTGGCTTCCTCTGCCGCTTGAAATCGCGGGGGATAAGAGAAGAGTGACGAACGTCCCCCGTCTTCCGCCGCCTGTCAGTGTCAAGATGTCTCTTTTAAAAATAAACACTGTTGTCAGAAGCTGCACGGTGCAAACAGTGTGATTGCGGGGGGGGGGGGAAATGAAAGGCCCTTTTTGAAACGAGAAGTTTTCGACGAAAAGAAGGAAAAAGTCGCTGCCAGGGAACGGGAAGAAAGAAAAACTCATTTTCAGATGTGTCTTGGACTGATTCCAGAGGTGTAGATATCCAAAAGCCGGGTGGGAGAGTGGTGATATAACATCTGTGAGGAGTATAATGATTGGGTGAGGGATTCTTGCACTGTGAGCTTCACAGATAAGCCAGCCAGGTCTCCTGTCAATTCTTTATTGTAGGAAGCAGCGTTTCCATTTGGGCTCTATGAAAAGGCGGAGAGATGAGAATATGTAAGTGAGGAGAAATCCTGCAGCCGTGCTTTCATTTCCGAAGACTTTACACCAATCTGTTGCTCCGCTGCGATTCCCGAGGCTCGCTGTGACCAATGTCATGGTGACCGTTATTCCTCCTCAAGACATAAATTCCACTAATTAGAGATCAATGACTCATGCTTTATGTAATTAGGCCGGATCGGACGCCCACGCTACAACTCAGACATATATTCATCTCTTTTTTTCCCCTATCAGTGCTATTGTGTACGATGTAAAACATGAAAATGATCCCCTCAGTAGACATGCCCCGCCCTGACGCTCTTCAGGAGCTCGGCGGCGGCAGCGGCGGTCTCGGCAGCACTTTGACAGGCGGGTTATGGTTTCAGGATCCCAGTAATGAAGGACTACGGAGTGTGTCATCCAGGAAAACAAGCTCCCTCTCCTGTCTGTCTGTGTGTCGGCCGGCCAGCTGGATTCAATCCCACACCTCGGAAAAACACAGCAGGCCTCAAACGCTGCAGCGCGGCCGCCCTTTGCTTCAATACGCAGGAACATCTCATTAAATCACACGGCAGCGAACCCTTTCCATAACACACTTTGTGAACTCACACAAGTCCAACATCAGCTGAATCATTTAGTCGTCTTATTGTCTTTTTATCACTTCTTTTTTTTTTTTACAAGCTTACACATCACTCTGCTTCTTTCCTTTTTTTTTATTTTTTTTATTGCACAGCCAGCAAACCACAGCGGTTGAAACGGGAGACAGAGAGCAGCCGTGCACACAGTAACACTACAGTGGCTCCATTTCCAGAGGAGTCAGAGCTGCTGCTCAGTCGGCCCTGCAAACCGTCTGCGGCGTGCAGAACAACAGAGGGGATTAAACCAAAATGTCAAGAGAGGCAGGTTAAGCTGACAGGATATCGGTTAATACAGAGAGGGTCCCACTTTCAAAGTCAAAAAGTCAGAAAGTTTTCAAAGCAAAGGCCTCGGTCATATTGTCATACTGCTTAGCAGGAGAAATTCAATTTCTGCAGACTTTTATTTGACTTAGAAACAAACTAACAAACAGACACACTGGAGCTTTTCAGAATAAAGGCAGCGTGTTCTTTCATGCAAAGGTCAATTTAAAATAACATGAGTGTGTGTGTACCATTAGTGATAAATCAAGATGTTTTCATGTGAGTACAACATGCAGACTCAACACTCCATGATGTGACATCCATTTGAGAAAGAGGAAATGAATCAATTCATTTCATTATTTAATAACTTCATGCTTTTGTTAAGATGTTACTTAATTCATGATTTCTTGTGTGTCGCCCCTGACAACAAGATCATAGTTTATTCTTATAAGATGACAGGTCTCTTGCCATCAGAGGCGCTGCTGGTCAACAGGCGAGGCAGGGGGGCCCCTGAAGGACTCACAAAGTAAAACCAAAGCAATGTGCAAGTGTTTCCATCGACAGTAGGAAAATCTCCTTTAGGGGGGCCCCATCTGACAGCACTCACTCTTGTTGCCCTGCGAAGCGTTACATGCGTGATGGCTGGTCAATGAAAGTCAACGAAAAAAAATGAAGAGGAATCATCCGTCCGAGGATTAAGTGTAGGTGATGGACGCTGGTTGGAGGCCCCCCCCCCCCCCAAGTGGTTTTTGCCTTTAGGGCCTGAAAACACTCTAAAATCACCACGGCTTGCCATGCCTTGATAAGTTTGAATATCCCTGTGATAATATGTTGTTCTTATTCCAAACATCTCGTTTTTCTCGCCTTTGTTTTATGACCTGACAGAAAAAAAATGATCTGCACGGGAAAATATTTGCAAATGAAGGAATGGAAGAAACGATACACAAAGGACCCTCAAATCCTAACAATTTACACTCACAAACTCCAAGTAAACCCAACACCCCTTTTATTGTCTGAAGAGCAATCTCATTTGGAAAAATAGAGAAGAATAAATTGGCAATAAGGACTGTGAGAAGCCTTAAGGAGGGTTTTTTGTTTTTTTTCTCCCTCTGATTTATAACTGTGATTGTGCCTCAGTATGTGAAATCAAAACACCTCATCTGCTCTGATTTCCCCCGCGCTATCAGACCAGACCGGGCTTCATTAGCAGTCGCCGCTGTGCTTTATTGGCTCGGTGAAGATCCCATTTTCACACCAGAAATGACTCTGCCACCAACTGCAAATTGACAACGCGCCATATTTCCTCGCAAAGTCAGCTCTTATTAATAGCGTTTACCGGGATGTGCCGCTCCTCCATATCCAAACACAGCGGCGCCATCAGCAGGTAATATTGAACAGAGGGACGCTGGGACCTCACATGTGTTGTTTACTGAGGAGAAAAATGACTAAATATAGAGGAGAGAGCGTCGCCGGCTGCTCACACCTCGTCTGGGAAAAGGTCGCAACACATCCAAAGTTTATTTTGAAGGACACACGTCAAGTCGAATACACGTTTTTGTAAAAACTCTTAGCAATCTCAATCTGTAGGCTAATTCTGCGGCACAATAGCCTCATACAGTATCGATGATTACTCCTCTCCCCTGACTGATGGCGGCTGCAGCAAAGGTTAATTAATGAGCAGTGGCAGGAGCGATGGCTGCCGGCGAGGGAGAGGCTCCTCAGGGACCTGGACTCACCAGCAGAGGAAGATAAAGGTGGAACAGGGGAGGGTATGACTACTCAGCTGAAATTGAGTCTGCTTCTTTTTCTCTCTCTCTCTCTCTCTCTCTCTCAGCGGATAACCTCTGTGTACTTAATAGTCTGAGAAAGAGACTCGATCACTTCCCCCCCGAGCTGCTGCGTGCAGAATTAGATTCTAAAGCAGCTTTTCATCAGGTCCTCTATGAAACCTTAGTCCATGCAATGATTATGTATTGGTTATCAAACATCAAAGATAATGTGTGAGCAAAACCTTCCAGCTTAAATTAGTTCCGCAAATCTGCTTCCTGTGATCAGACATCAAAAGGGGTTTCATAACGCAGATTTGTCTGTCCGTGCAGAGGCGTTCACACTCGTATGTTCCGATGGGAGAAATCCACTCCGACATATAGATTTATTTGTATCCTCTTTATGAGACGCTATTACGCTCCATTGGTGAAAGATTATCTCTGCAGACTTGAACATCATGTGAGGACTAGACTGATTAGCTTGAAGAGAGGGAGGAAGCCAGTTTTTGCTTTCTTCCATCATGTTAACGGTTCAATAACTGAGTGATCTGTGGTCGCACTTCAACTTGCTTGTAAATGGTTTCATATCATGTTTTTATTCCCTGGTTTAATAAGTAAAACACTTCATTCTTTCACCTGTCTCCATTACTAAGCTACTAATAGAGAAACTTCTGGGTTGCCAGGTAGTGATAAATCTCCCCTCCGTGTGAAGAATCAATAATCAATGTGCTTCTTACTGCACATACATCTTCTATAGACCTTCATAATGGGATAATAATCATAAATACTGCAGCTAGATGTGTCAGATAACATCCCTCATTAGGTCATGAATAAATATCGGTGGGTTTCTTACTGTTTTATAAGAATCGAGAGAGGTTTTTCCTAACCTGGCAATCTAAAACCTGTTCTCTGTCATGGCTAATGCTGCATTCATGTGGTGTCGGAAACATCGGGAAAATAGAGTTTCCGAGTTGTAAAATGCACATGAACACCTGCTCAAGTCGGACCAACAACTCGGAAACTCGGAAAAGAATGAGGTGCCCGACTTTCCGACTTGATGTCAGAACCGTCTTCATGAGGGGGAAAATATTTTTTGTTAATGTTAACATACTTTTAATTAATTCACGTATTGCACATTCACTTTTTTTTTTATAAAATAGAACTTTTAACAGCTACATTTCACTGATCTTCTTTGTAGCATCAACGCTTGTTTGTGCTGTTTTTACAACATTCCAACTTTCCGAACTGAAATCATGTGAACACACTGAAGCCTGAAGAACGACTTTCCAACTCGGAAACCTGGACCACCCGAGCAGCACCTGAAGGCAGCATAAGCTTTTGGTAATAGTTACTTAACCAATGAGTGCTGCAAGCAGTAAATGTTCTGTACAGTTCTTTAAACGTGGCGTCAGAAATCCTACAGTTTGTGCCACATTCTTATTGGGGGGCCTATAAATCCTATAAATCTTTATATTCTCTTTCCCTTTCTTGTCTTTTCTCTCATGGTGTGTTTGTGCAGACCCTGTGCATTCTGGGTAATATTTAATATATGTTGAGTTGTTTTGTATTGCTATGTGCCTCTCTGTTTACATCTAGATGTTTTGTATTGATTGACTTGAGTGGAAGAAGCTGAATGTTTGACTGCACTTTGAGTCCGAGACTAATGACCTCAAGAGGACAGCAAAGTGTCCTCTTGAGGTCATATGAGCAGTTCTATGTATTAATATTAAGATCATTTACTCAAGTAAAGCAACAACACCTCAGTATGATTTAGTCAAATATGTACACTAAGTGTTTTCAGTAAAAAGTATGAAAAATGAAAGTACATATTTGGTAGTAAAGTGTGTGATATCCTTTTTTATAATGGTTTTATATATATATATACTTTTTGTCTGCATTTATGTTCATGTTGCTTTCACTGCTATGATGTTTTTTTCTCGCTAACAGCTTCATTATCTGCTTTGTGGTTTCAGCAATCCAGCATTTTTTTTTTTTACAAGATTGTTTATTTCCTGTGAGAAAAGCTCATCTCTGAAAAATGCCCTCAGATAAACAACTTTGTTCTCAGCACTGTTACATTGCTGTTTTCTGTCTTTAGTTAGGGCGCATTTTTGAACCGTTTATTTAGCAGAAATTGGATTGTAAAACCCCCAAAAAGAAAAACTTAATCCCAAAGAAATGTCAAGATTAACAGGACAGGGAGGGTATGCAAAGTGTAATCTAATATTTAAAGCTGTCAGATATAAAGGAGCAAAAGGACAATGAGGAGAGATTGTACCATAGACTCTGAAACATGTAGAAGTAAAGTTGGCTGATTCCATTAAAGTGACGTTGAAAGAGTTTTTAGCAGATTTTTCTGTCAGAATATTTTTTTTTTTTTTTAAATTAAACTGAGTCCTGAGAGTGTTATGAGCATCATTTCTACACATTCTACACATTTCCAGTGAGTCCGTCCTTGATCCTGACTGCATCAAACAAAGGCTACTAAACCAAAAGCAGATGCAAGTCCGGACACGGTGAAACCTCCCTTCTGAAGCATTTTAGCCTGAGGTCTCTCCGTTCAGAACCGCCCGTGCCCGTGCATGGACGGATTACACGACGAGGACTCTGCCAGGCATCAGGCTGTTACAGGAGGGATCGAGAACAAATGACTAATGAAATGACTGACTCACTGAGGCCGCTCTGAGACACGAGACACGGCATGTGCTCTCTCAAAGCCACTCTTCTGTTAAAAGTCCCGTCTCAGTCGTGAGCATGACGTAAGAATTTCCGGACATGTTTTTAATTGTTGGCTCCTCCTCGACACAGCAATTAGCCTTCTGTCAAGCACGTCTAATAAAATGAAGATTCTGCTGCTGCACAGAGACATCTGCATAAAGAGCTGTTTTACTCGCGGGTTAGCAGTAACCATAGTGAGACTGTGCACTAATTAAGATGCATGTTCTGTCTTTTGTAGTAAGAGATAATAGCAGTTTAACATGAGTATAATGCAGCTGCTAAGGCTGATGTTACAGTGTATAAACATGTGATGCATGCTTTGATCATTTTGCATGGGCATTCACTGCATCAGAACAAAGACCCGCTCGGAGATATATTTATGAATTTATTATTTTCTTTACATTGTCTCCGTGTCCTCACAGAAAAAAAAAAAAAAAAAAAGAAACCCATAGAAAGTAAATGATTGTAATTCAAGGCCACAGAAGCAAGGAACCATATCCCCACGAGCAAATACAAAACAGAGTTGGTAACAGGATTGCAACACCAAAGTGAGAGCATGTCTGCCAAGTCTACACATTCAAAGAGCACAAACATCAAACGGCTTTTCCAGGCAGTCAAGGGTTTCAGTGTTCATCGAGAAAGAAAAAAAAAAAACAAACAGGGCTGTTTCTAGGCGAGTAAAAGATGGATATTTCCACATGGGCAGCGTATGTTTTTGTTTTTTTGCATGTGTACAGATGCAGTCAGGAAGTCGAGATGAGTGTGAGCTCTCTGCATGTTGCATGTGATCCATTTACAGTAATGCAAGACAGCAGCAAAAGGTTAGCAAACTTTTTTTTTCTTTTCTCGCCCAGGCCGGCCAAAGAGCAGCACATCACAGAGCAGGATTTGGTCTCTGACTTCTTGTCTTTAGCGTCACTTAATATTCATCCCTTGTTTTTCGGTCCACGCCTCGCTGAACTCTTTCAAAACAAAAGGGCCAGAGAAAATATCATTGGATTTGTGATTGACCGCGACAGGAAATGGAAAGATGCGCCGTTTGCATATCCTCCAGGTCCTTTTTCTTTCTTTCTTTTTTTCTTTTTAGTGAAGATGGCACAGCAATAAAACACAGAATAAAAAAAAAGGAAAAGACTCCGTTATGGCGGTTTTTGCAGATTAATATGAGTAGCTGAGGGGGATGCTTTGGAAATTGCTTTGACTAGAAATGTGTCAAGCCTGACAGGTTGTTTTTTTCTCCCAGTTTGATCCCTATTAAGCACTTCCCTCTGATCTAATTCAATAAATGCCAAAGGGAGTTATATTAATCATATTCATCCCTGATTCTTTGGGAAATGTGTCTTTGGAACCCATAAATACGTCTCGCTTTTCCTTTTCTTCTAGTCATAATGTCCTCAGAGGTTTGAGATTTCCAAGCTAACTGAGCACACATACAGTAAAGTTTAGCTTTGGATTACTGCACCAAAGCATCGCATACAATCAAAGGAGTCAATGTGAAAGTGCTAAGCCATCAAGCTGTAATGACATCTAAGAGCGTCAGAATGGTCCCTTTTAAATCAAAGTACAATCCTTATCATTCACATGTTTCTATCGGAGCAATAAAGCACTACTGTCGTCTGTTTCTCCGGATATATTGCAGCATTTGTTTTTTGTTTTTAAAGGGAACAGCACGCATTCAATTCAGATATTAAATTCTTGACAGCCAAATTAGTCCTTGAAAGTCTGTCCCAGAGCTACAAAATGAAAAGACTGTCAATGAATAAGCTTCTTAATAAGCATCATAACATTTCTGTACCAATTCACCAAAATGTCCCTTGGCCAACCTCCCTCGAAAAAAAAAAAAAAAAAATAACAGTTATGGATTTCTAACAGACATTCCTCTGACATCACAGATTAGGAACTGGCTAATTTCTCATCTCTAATTAAGACATGCAGCATTAAGTCTTCTCTGGGAAATTGATCTGTTGCTGTAACACAAGATTTATGCTGAAATTCAGTGGCATTCATCTGCATGGAGTACAGCAAAAAAGTCTTTCCTTTGATTGGAGTAAAAGTGAAGGGCAGCGGAAGGGGCGGGGGGGGGGGGGGAACTGCTGCAGACGCTCCCTTTCACCTATTTGAATGTAATACATTCCTCCCTCGCAAAACATCTGTTGCTGTACTTTAAACAACACCTTACATACACCCAGAACTAACAGAGAAAAAGAAAACATATCTTTTTCAACTTTAGGGGTCAGTGCAAAACCAAAAAAAAGAACTTTAAGAGCGGCAGCTACAGTAAACAAGACAGCTCCGTACAGCAACAACTCAAATCCGAGCAGGTGTACTCGTCTGTTTTCTAGTCAACAAAAAAAACATCTCATTGTTACCATGAGCCACATTCTCATGAAAGGTCAGAGACAGACATCTTATTTTAAGATAATGAGGCCTCAGAACTGCCAATGGAGCAAATAAATGTACCTGTTAGGTGTCCTGAAATGGGATGTACAATCAAGAGTAGTCAGTACATCCCAATTCAAGACCCTCAGTTAACGTTTTCTTGCCCCATTGGCAGATTCGTTCTACTTTTAACCAGTAATCAGGGCCTTTTTCTATCTTGAAATAAGATGTTTATCTGGACTTGTCAGGTGAACGTGGCTCATATTAAGCATATTGAGATATTTAAGAAAGACACTCTTAAATAGATTTGAGTTTTTGCAGTGCTGACCAGCAGCAGTAAGTTAACTACCAAACCTGGTGTAGCCCAGCCTCTTCATCACACCCCCACATATGTCCTCTATCAGTCTGATGTCCTTCCGAGGCATATTCTGTCTCCACATGTTAATGTTGGCCGGCGAAATGTCTCCTTCATACATCAGATTGTACAGGGTCGTGGAGGTGGTGAAAATAAGCTGGTTGAGGGCTGCGGGCGAGACAGGCACCCCCAAGAACGTGTGTATGGTCTCCGCCGTCTCCTGCGGGAAGGTGACCACGTCCTCAAACCTCACCCGGAGGTAGGACTCCTCGGGGAGGCCCTCGCTGACCCTCAGCACTCCTGCGGTGTGAGCCAGCCACAGATGAGCCAGAATGAGGACGGGGTTCGTCTCCGAACGGGACAGCAGTCTCTGGATTACTTTAAACTCCGGCGCCACAGTCGGGCACCCATCCCTCACGGCGTCCTCCTTGAATATCAAGGAAAGGTGCTGCGGGATGTTTTTGAGGGCGTAAAGGCTGGGTTTGCTGTTATAAACCATGAGATAAATCCACGCTCGGGGGTCCCTCACAAGGTAGATTGTCCTCAAAGAAGGTCCGACAACTTCCTGAATGAAAGGAAGTTTTAACGCCCAGCTGCCGCTCCGCATGTTGAGGACCACCCGGGCGTTGGGGTAGTCCGCGACGTGGCGCCTCATCTCCCGAACGTACTCTGCATCTCTGTCCAGGCTGGCTCGGAGTTTGCCCTTCAGCTCGGACGCTGGCTCTCTCCTCCTGGATCGCTTCTTTCTGTCCCGGGAGGGCGCGACTCTCTGGGGCTGTTTGACCCTGCTGCCCTCCGCCAGCTGAATGTTCTGCAGGTGCAGCTTGATGTTGTGGACCAGCGAGTGCAGCCAGCCCTGAATGATCTTAAAGCGTCCGTGCACGGCGTCCGACCTCGACCACTCGCAGGCGTCGACCAGAGAGTCGAACTCGAACTCAGTCTCGGGGATGTCCACGTGCTCGGTGGGTACCCTGATGTAAACAAAGTCTGAGCTGTTGTAGAAAAGGTGCTTGAGGATCTCCGAGCCTGATCCTGGAAGGGTTGTTATGACGACGGTGGGGAGGGGGAGCCGGTGCTGCTCATAGAGTCTGACTTGTTTGTTTACTTCACTTTTGGCACCCGCACCTTTCCATTTTACCCCACAGAGAAGCTGATCGCAGCTGTTAGACACAAACAGCAGCTCAGCAATCCACAGAATGAGCACAGAGAGGAGGGCGTAGCGCATCAGCCTGCTGAAGCAGACATAAAACTTTCTCTGCATGGTTAGAAATCCTATGGCCACACAGAGAACAACCCCTGCTATTACATTGACTGTGAACCCAAAGTCAAACAGCTGATTATCACTGCTGATTTGTTTAGGGACGAGTTGCGTTCCGAGGCCGTATCGAGTGATTTGATACCTATCCTCAACTTTACAATGACCGCCGAATCCTAAATAAGTCGACCTTGCCCCTATGTCTTTATAGTTTGTAGCAATAGAAACTATCCTCTCTGTGTTGTTGATGGTTAAAGACAGTCTCACACCATTTTTACTGTCCTCCACAAATCTACAATTGGACACTTTGACGTATGGCCCGTGTAAAACATAAGCTACCCTGCTGACTGTGCCTGTCATTGGGAAAGTGACATTGACATACTGCGTCCACCTCTTCTTAAACTCGGCCGCCTGCTCCGCCTCCTGTATCCTGGTGTCAGGGCTGCGACCCTGGCTGTCGAACCAGAACATTTTGTAATGAGCGTCCCAGACATCCATCATGGCGCCGTTGTGTCTGTCCATGAATCTGAAGGGGACGTACTTAAAGTCAATGTCGAGATTGTGAAAGAACGCGCTGAAGGACTTCACGGGCGAGTCGGCCCACTTCTCCACGTGGTCGAGCACCAGCAGAGTCTGAGAGTTGAGCAGGACCAAAGCTCTGAACACGCTCTTCAGTCTCATGGCCGGGGAATACGCCGACACGGCCTCCCCGCTCACAAACATCGTGTCCCTGTGGGAGGAGGCGACAATCACCTCCCCTCTGGAATCACCCACACCCTCATCAGTCCAGCGCAGCCACTTAGCGCACTCCCCCAACTGACCCTCCCACGGACTGTTACACTGACTTGTCGGGGATGGACTAAACACCAGGACGTTGTTGAGATAGCTATATTTTGGACCGTAAAGGGCTTCGGACACAAAAACCTGCCCATTGGGAGCGAACGTGAAAGAGTTCTGATCGGGGTGCTCGTGACCTGGGTTGAAGCTGTTCCAGCCTTCCACCCAGGAGTAAGGCTTGTCGTGGACGATGTCATAGACCGCACGGCCACCCAGCTTGCCCGATTTAAAAGAGACAAAAGTATTCCCCTGTCCGTTGGGCAGCCCTGCTCCATAGGTCACCACGCCCCAGTTTGAGAAAATGTGCATCTTAGCTTTGCCAAAGTCATGTGGAGGCTGCGGCGTGAGGTGGCTGTTGTACCATATGTACTCTGTGTGAAGTGTGGCCCAGCGCTGCGCTGACGACTGCCCCATGGGACCGTCCTTGGGTCGGTGCTTTCTGATTTGTTGAGCCAGCCAGTTCCCAGTTCCGTTCTTCATGACAAATGTGTCCAGGAAAACAAGCTGGCTCTCTGGCCCATAAAACCAGTTGTAGTTGGAGTCCGCAATGCCCACGGTTCTCTGAAACCCCGGCAACAGGGTGGCATAATAAAACCAGAAGTGTCCCTGCAGCCAGTTGTTGTGCATGTTGTCAATGTTGAAATGACGCTGGGCTAAGAAGACGTACTGTGTGATGGACTTTGCTGTGTAGCTCCCGTATGCTACCCCCTCATCGAGAGAGCCGTCAACGACGTGGTTGAGGAGGAACATAGTTTTCTCCATGTAATTCACCGCCACTTGTTTCCATATCATCGTCTCCGGGTCCTCATGTGACCCAACCACTAATGCACCAGTTAGAATAGCTAAAATGTTAGTGGTTTGATGATTCTGAAGATACTGTTTCCCCCACCCTCTGTACTTTGACAGCTCATACAGCTCCTCTGTCTCAGAGCGAATTTTCTTTAAATAAACATCCCTCCGCTGTGCATCCAGGTAGGAGTAGATAAAGTCATAAGCAGTAGCAAAGCCAGTGAGAGAGTGCGCCATGGGGACCTCGTCGTTAGGAGCACTGGTCACCTTCCAGTCCGGGTATTCAGCCATCCTATCCATGAACTTGATAAGAAACTGCAGGGCGGCAGAGTCCTCCGGGCACAACAGGCAGTAGAGCGCCAGGGGAGGCATGTTGTTCCCATAAATCTCATTCCACTTGCTTGTAAACTCGGCGTGTTTGACAGGGGGCATGTAGAAGGGGGCGTTCGACAGCATGGTGAGCGCAGCAGCCCGGATGACTTTAAATATGTGACCGTGGGTGGTGGAGGACCTTTGCCTCAAGTGCAACACGTCCACTTGGTTAAAATACAGGCTGGGATGGGAATCACTAGACCGGAGTTTCCACTGCTCAGCAGCTCTGTCTTGTGTGAGCCTGACCTGCAGCAAATCGTCTGTAAAGATGTCTCTGTCGGTGGTGTTGAAGACCCCAGAGAAAGCTGTCCCAACTGCGAACAGCGGTAGTAAAAAAACAGAAAAAACAGTCCAGTTAACGGCCATGCTTCCGGATATATTTGAACACATTTCACAAAATGTTCAAATAAGGAGGAATGTTTTCTTTCTTTATAAAATTGTCCCATAGCTTTGGTTGCATTTTAAAGTGAATGCCCGTCCAAAAAATCATATTTGTGAGGAGAGAATGATGCAACACCAAAGTCTCATGCATGACAGCCAAAAAGAGGGGAAAAACTTTAGTGCAAAAACAAACACGATCCATATCCACTTGTGAAAAAAAAAAATCTTCAGTCTGCAAAGTCATCCAAACACATTAAATACACATAAAAGTCTCGTGGTGAGCGTTTCTTCCTGATCCCTTCTGATTTGAAATCCGTGAGATTAAAATCCTTTCTGCTGCAAGTTTCCCTCCGTCCTCACAGTTATAGGTGTGCTCGTGAAGACTGGCATCTCCCCCCCACACCCACCACCTCGCGTGCGCCAGTAACTCATATTGATCTCCTCCTCCAAAACATTTCCTCTCGAACAAACATCAGTCAGCCCCAATCCGTGTCCGGTCCAATCACAGCCACCCAAAGGCACCGTGCGCAGCCCAGCCGAGCTGCACCATCCGCGGACATGAACCTCAGCAAAGCACCCATCTCCGCAGACCACATCGCTGGGTGTCCCCCCCACCCCCCCCTCAAACTGCCTCCTGCTTAAAACTGCAAATCCTGATCGGTGAACTCATCTGTTTGCATTATTAAATCCACTGCACCCCCTCCCCCCTTTTCTTTTTTTCTCCCGCGTGAAGTCCGGAAAGAGGAAAGTTGTCGTCACTCCTCAAGTATTCAAAGCATGAGACATTTGGGGTTGTCCGCAGAAAACAGTAGATCCACAATGAGCAATATTCCAGATGTAAAATTCACTCCATCTGCAGGCTATATAATGCCTCCGCTGGCGATTCAGACACACATCTCAGAAGACTGCATGTGTGTGTGTTTGTGTACGTGTGTGTGTGTGTGTGTGTGTGTGTGTGTGATCTCCGTACGCGTCTCCGTCTGTGTCCTCGCGACTGTTCACCACAGTCAGTGTGATTGTTTTGCTGCCCTGGATGGAAAATTTCCACTGTACAGACTGTAGAGGGAGCCGTGAGTTCAGAAGCACGGCCTCATCTCTCATGTAGAGAGTGGGAAGGCGGAATATTCATTTCATTTCATCTCTCTCTCCCTCTCTCCCTCTCTCTCTCTCCCTCTCTCTCTCTCTCTCTCTCTCTCTCTCTCTCTCTCTCTCTCTGTATCCTAACAGGGTGTTTGACTGATGTTATACTAACTTCGTGCTCGTTATTGAAGGCTGAGGCTACAGAAGAAAAAATCCTAAAAGTGGTGTAAACATACACTCTTTTTTTATGCTACTGTTATTCTTCTATAACCTACTTAATACGCAAATGATCAAATGATATTGAAGAAGTTGGAAGACATGTTTGGAGATGCACGTAAATGTTCAAACATAGATGAAAAGATTGATGTTCCTCTACTTACCAAATGGCAAAACGTATTTTTGAGACTGCTACGGATCAATGCCAACTGTTTGAGCTTTGATTAAAAAAAAATAAAAAAAAACGTGTCTCCATGATTGTGCATCAGTTGTGCACCAATATGACTTTGCAAAAGTGCTAAGAAGGATACTTTCTTACATACCATGTTACATTGTTAAACCTGTCAACCGATCTGCAGCACCGCCGGCTCAGCTGTGCTGCAGACAGTAATGAGACTCATGTAACCGAACTGACCAACACACTAAGTGAACGACTATATTCAGAAACCACCAAAAAGCATTGCTTTATTTGCATCATCTGTAATGATCATGCAGGACCAATATTAATATTAGACAACAGATATTGGTTAAGCATTTATGAGCTGTCGTTGTTTTTTTTTTTAATGAAATTTGGAAGTGTTGTCTTTTGCCAATTTTGATTACATTTTCAGAATCAGCGAAGTGCTTGGCTCAAAGGTGAGGTATTCTTAGCATGCTATATTTATTCATCGGGCACAGGGGACAAGTGTATTGTTGTGTGTTTTTATGAGAGAACAAACAGTGTTCCCGTGTGCCCAAAGACTTAATATAGAAGGTGTAATGAGAACATGTCCGTATCTCAGAGGAGAACCATCCAGTGTATGTTATCTACACATTCATGACAAGTTCAGTATGAAAGTTATGCTCACAAGAGAAGTATCTGATATGAAAGGTATCTAATGACATCAATCCTGGTGTTTGTTCCTCTTTAAGAAATCCTTGCTTTGACTATCAATGTGTGATCTTGAGGTTTAAAAATGTATTCATGAGGTCTCACAGTTTCAAATTTGCAATGTTGGTATATACACTTCCCTAAGTACCAACATTTATGACTTTAGACCAATCAGAACAAATGTTGCAGCTTGTTTCCTTACTGTAATTATTAAATCACCCATTCTTCAGAATTGGGACAAATCCCTACAGTCTGATGGTGGTGGTTCGTAGTAGTGCAAGATCACCTCGCTGAAGGTTGGGGGAGCTCCATCTGCTCGAGAGTCTGGCTTCTAACACACTGACTGATGAAAATCTGAATAGATATCGTTAAAATGAAACTATCCTTATTAAATTTCCATTCAAATAGGAATTTAAAATGTGTTGTATTTTGTTAAGGAATTTTGATTCAAAGTATTTTTTTTTGCCCCAAATGTCTCTTGATATTTTTTTATGTTCAGTGTCGGTTTCATGTCTTTGAAACACATTTCCTGCGGCAACAGAAAAGGGCTTCCAAAGCATCTCCCCTCCGAGAAATGTGTGACATTTGCCGGTGCTATCGCGCAGCACTGTGCACTCATTGATCACCTCGTTCTGTGTGTATTAGGTGTCTTTGCGGCGTCTTCATTTAATGATGGATCGCTTTCACTATACCCCGGGTTCACATGTCATCTGCAGCATGCTTTCCCACAGGGAACGCTGTTGCATGATGCTTTTTTCTCCCCCCCCACGGTTCAAAAGCACACGCTGCATGCACACAGTCGGCCTTATCAGGATCTCTGCAGGAGGCACGCACAGTAATCTTCCCCAAGACAAAAGTCCTGCAAACGGAGAGGAGGCACACGGCCAAATAAACTGGCTGAATTTAAACGTTGTTAATCATCCTTAACTCTCATTACTGAAATCACTTCATAAACATGAAGAGTATTCCTCAAGGATCAAGACGGGGCTTGAAGAACCTGTAAACAACAACAAATCTTTAGAGCTCACTACAAGCAGGTAAAACATCCGTTTTCTTTTTGCATATTTTGTTCAATGCAACAACCGCCCACATGGCAAAAGAGACAGACCGGCACTAAATTAGCCATTTTAACTGGATAAAACATCATCATTATGTATTCTGATAACATCTATAATTACGTGATTATTATTGCTGTGTTCTGGCTTCCATTTCTGTACAAAGTTTTCTCCAAACACTCATCTTTATAAAAGTGTAAACCATTTGGAGAGCAGCAATTTGCCACTCGGTGTCTCTGTAGTTTTCAATAAATGAACAGAAAAAAGAATGACAAAGTATTTAGGGCTTCACCACATATGGTGTAGACCAAGCTGCAACCGCCGGTGTTGAAAAATGACTCCAATGCAGAAGTGCAAAATCCTGCAGTTTGTTGAGTGTCCACTTGAGGCTGACTCCAGGAACACAGGAAGTCAAAAAATCTGTTTTTACAGCAGAAATTAACATGTTTACAACCTGGTTAAAAAAAAACGAAATAGGTCTGACTAATTATTTTCATCACTGGCACTGTACAGGTTTTTTTTTGTGTGTGTGAAAGTGGAGGTGTCGCCAAACAGCAGTTTGTTACAGTTTCATGCTGGTGCTCAAGGGCGACATCTACTGGATCGCAAAGTCGCACATTCGTCCTTTAAGCTCAGAGTGCTCAGATAAGAGTGTTATAAAGAGCTCACATCAGAGGGGGCTTCGGGTGAATGGATGGAGACCAAAAGTCAAAGCTGGAGTATTTTAACTGATGTAAGGAAATTCAAGTAGCTTACTTTAACATGGCGTCACCTCCTTCTTCTATTATTTCCCTGAAGTACTGTATCACTGAAACCACAACCTTTGAAAACATTTCTATAACTAACCAAGACGTTTTGGTTTCAAAACCAAATTAAAATAAATGATTTTCAAATGTTAACTTCCTGTTTATTACTGCTTCCATGACAACAAAGGCCTGGTAATGCGCGGATGTGGTCAGTGTTGCAGACATGGGGATAAAAACTAGATAATTGTTGCCTTTGTTGGATGCAGTCGCCCCAATCTTAAAGCAGTGATCCTCATCTGGTCCAGCCTCAGGACCCCACCACCAACTATTTTATGTAATTCCCACATTTTCAACCAATCAAATTAAAAGTTGTGCAGTTTGGACCTCACACGGTACAAAACACGACAGAACAAAGAAACAGAACAAAACATGTTTAAAAAGTGCTCCATACACTCTTTGACACACAAGCGTGATCTACTGAAGACGGATTGGCGACAAACTTCTGGGTCAGTTTAGAACAAATGATCGAAAGCATTTTAACGGTAGTGATAACCACCAACACAACACCATTTACTGTTCTGATAGGCTGATACATTTGTGCTATTAGAAGTAAGATGGTTGTTTGATGTAAACATGAATCCATCCTTCCTCTCAGGAACATGAAGGACAGAAAACAGATGTTGTTTTAATGTCTATGGGTTGCATCTCTAACCAAGAGAATGGTCAAATATCTGCATTATTTTAAGTGATTTGCAGTTTAGGGTTAGTGCTGTGTGATGCAGTGTTAGTCTGTAAGATATAATGCAGGAGTGTATTCTGGAGAAGGCAAACAAACCTAAACTACTAGCTTAGCAGCAGCTCTATCTGCAGAAAGTCCCCAGCTCTTCCTCTCAGCATTTGACATGAATCTTCCTTTTGTGAGTGCAATGCATTTGCATATTTACTCAGAAATCTGACCCAATACCCTGCAGCCCGCATCCCTCTCTCCTCTGGAGATTAAAGATTTGCAGCTTTTCTCTGGGCTATGAGTTTTAACCACATTACGCTTCTGGCTGCTTCCATCACTCAGTGATGTCAGGGATGGTTTTTCTTCTCTGGCAGCAGCAGTGGCCTCAAGTAGAGACGTGTGAAAACTTATTCCCTCTTCCCCCTCCACCTTTCTGTGTGTGTGTGTGACGTCGGCTTCTACAGAGCTCCTGTTATCGTGTTACATATTGCCAGTAATCAGGGCAGTCCTCTGGTGCAAACTACGTCTCAGTCAGTGGTGTGCATCGGTTTGGTTCACTGCGAGTTCAACCCTCACTGGTGAGAAATATCTCTGCACAGTCCTCACAGAAGTTTGTTTTTTCAACAGCAAACTTGTCATTAAGTCTCACAGTGTGTTTCTATTTATTACTAACAAACTGTGTGTGTGTGTGTGTGTGTGTGTGTGTGTGTGTGTGTGTGTGTGTCATATTTGTACACATTTATATTTGCATAAATATGATTACAAAAAGTATATCTTCATTTTTCCCCTTGGTTTTTAATTTCTGCTTTAAACCACAAACTAAAACGTGAGTTGGAGTTAAATTGTAAAAAAACAAGCATTTCACTTTTTTTGCAGTGTGCACCTCCCTGCTGTCTGCTCTTCCCAGACTTTAACTTTCATTAATCGCCCATCTGCTCAACCTTTCTCGACAGACTTCTTTTGACTGACTTGATGCTCATTTCGATGCCTTCACTTGAAAATGATTCCAAAACGGTTTTCCCAGCGAGAGAAATGTTTGTCTGATGCACAGAACCACAACCCTCTGAATGTTTACGCCAACACTGACTAGGATTACTTCTAATTGTAAGAACGCCACACGTCGGTTCAGCCGAGTGTCCTAATTAGAGGAAGACTCAGAGTGGTGAAATGATTGACTGATGTCAACCACGGTAAACCAACACTCTGATCACTCTCGTCCACAGCTGCTTGGGCTTCGGGGGTTGAGCAGGAGGTCCTCCAGTTGTTGCTTAGCGGCATCTCAGGCACATCTGATCAGAGAAGATAAGTGGCAGGTTGCCAAGAACGCGTCAAACACAGATCCCGAATGCACCGGTGATTGACAGGTGGCAACTAGTGTCCACACGATTACCTTCGCTCTCCTGCTGTTTGTGTTTGCAGTTTGAAACTTCATGAATCTTAACTTTGCTTGTTGAGTGAATACAAACCTTCAGCCCTTCATATTGAAAGCAGAGGTGTGCGCCCCTTATTAAAATATTTCACGCTGCGAGCCGAGGGAGATGCGATCCAGGGCCCTTGAAAGACTCCTCTCTTCCTTGCCCTGCAGAGAATTTCAATTTCCCTCGAAGAGTCTGCGGTTGCTCAGCATGCCCGGGTCCTGCATCCGAACCCCTCATGCTGGAGGCAGAGGGGAAAATTGGCTCCAACTGTTCAAGTTTCAAAGATGGTTCCACTGCCTTCCATTAGTGCCGTCTGTCAATCAGCACAAAACAAACCGTCAAGCTGCTATGTTTGCTTGGGGCTCTCAGCATCATTGTTGACTATTAACACTACTAAATCTACTGGTCCAGAGGACAGGAAGTAGTTTACCAGATGAGCTAGAAACACTCAATGCAAAAGCACCTTTCATGATAATAAGAACTATAATGTCTAAACAGATGAGTGGAAAACATTTAGAAATAATGACAGAGATTACAGGCTCTTCCGTTCTATATCAACAGCCGGCAAAGTATATTAGGTTTCCATTTTTCTATTTCCTTTTGAACCATCCAAGAGAACACACCTTCTGCTGATGAGTGGATAATCTTCTCTCATTCTTCTTCTCTGTTGTTAGCAGTGTATCGCTAAATGCTCTATAGAAAGACGCCCTCTGGTATGCCACTCGATTCAAATGGCGAGAATATCCAGCTAAAGTAATGTTGGCTAACTTAATGTAAACTAGGAATGATCAACCACTTCCTGTCTAATATTACGCTAGCAAGGAAGCGGCTGAATGCTAGCTGAAGAGTAGCTAATGGGTCACAGAACATGTTTTACATTGATTTAAATGTCAATAACGTTTTTATAGAGGAAGAATAAGTGAAATATTAAGTCTGTCAGATTAATTACATTTCTTTGGCTAACAACCTTGAACACAGCAGTACATTGATATCGCAGAAGAAAAATGGCCCCAAAAAAGTTAGTTTTTGCGACGTCAATAATGATGACTGTGAAACAATAGTGACGGCTTTACTAAAGTGGGTTTATATGAGTAAAAACAGAAGAAAGGTTCAGGTTCCTCTGCACCTCACTGACAGTGTTTGTGCTGCTGATAACAACTGAAGATGATCACTTTACAAGGCTGTGGAACTGTGTAGCCTCTAGCCTCACAATATAATAACCTTGTGTGAGAATAGCGAGAGGAAAAGCCTTTTTGTGAGAGCTGCATTCCCAGTTGGGTATATTGTAGCTAAAAAAAAAAAAAAGCTTCTAATGTATTTTGTTTTCACATTCTAAAGCATATTGCACTTGTTTACATGTTTCAACACAATGAGTTGTCATTTCTCATTTGTCTCTGGTTGTCACTGACTGCGCTGTTACCTTTCTGTGTCATTTGCATCTGTCTAATGTCCTTAATACCTGCTGCTTAATGTGCTCTGACATCTGTTGTCGTTTCTGTTTGCTGACGTCGTTTCATCCCTTCATCACTCAGCCCGTTAATTTTCAGTTTGCACATCACTTCTGTCCTCTCTGTTTGCACATTTCTTTGGTTGTTTGAGCTCGCACATCAGAGTTATCGTCGCAATTTGCACATCACTTGTGATATTTGCATTTTTTTTCCATAGCTCGAGTTTAATCGAAACGGTCGCTGGCAGGGTGGCAGGTGAGAACATCAGGCAGATGCAAATGCAAAGTACTCATGTTTGCTTCAAAATGTAACAAAATGACACTTTGCTAAACATACTATTATTAAAAATTGTGGTGGGGGATGATAAAGTAAGGCAAGTAGTAACAAACCAGAGTTAGCCCAGAGTCTGCAGTTTTGCTTTTTTTGTTATAGAATCAATTTGAAGGGAGAAAATTAGTAAACCTGACATGTGTCTGACGTTGAGCATTCACTGATCTCGGTTCTGCAGCACGCTGCTCATGAAAGATTTACGAAGGCAGGAGGTGTTGATACAGTACCTGTTCAATTCCTCGGAGGTGTACAATACAAGTTCTGAAACTGGCCCATGAATATTTCAGGATGCTAATTTCAGCATCCCAGAGGATAATTTGAATTTTAAAAAGACACGCTTTTATAAGAGGTGACAGGAAGCAGAAGATGAAGACTGTGAATCTACTTAAAAAGAGGAGAAAAAACAGCTTGGACCAAAAACATACCGACAATTGTAGCTCACAATAGCCGCTGTCAGTGCTGCCATCACAACAAAACTTCTACAAGGCAGTTTTTTTGCTAGAATTGATTTGGTTCTGTTTCCCTGTTTGCTGATATTAGTTTGTGTAAGACGACACATCGACTCTGCACAGAAGCGAATAAACATCCCTCAGAACTAATTCCAATCCCAGAGAGTGATGTGTGATTTCCTACGCGGGTGCCAAATTAAACATCCCACTGTGACTGATACATCATTTACTACCAGTGTTATGGTTCAGCTCTTCACAGAGTTGAGATTACAACTCCAGAGATGGAACATTTTTCCTCCCTCCCCTCCCAAGTCGAAAACTTTCAGAGTGTCTGCGGTTTAATCTGACGCTGTCAAGAGTCATCTTTTCGCAGCAAGCACATCAAAGAGCCTGGGTTGAGAATCAGTGTTCTCCTAGGTGCACATTATTCAAATAGGCAAACTTGCTTCTCATAGTATGGCTTCTACATCTCATCACTTTCGGCGGGTGACATGTCGCCGTGAAGCGGGGGAATAGGAGATGAGTTTCTAGTGTCACTCATGGCAGCATCCAGTGGGAAACCACTGTGTCTGAAAAGGGACTAAAAGATGAGACGCAGTGCAGAGATAACTGTCTACTCCACATCATGCAGTGTTTTGGCAGGAGACCGCAGACCTCATCCACAGCTTGCACCACTGGCCCTTCCCCCCCCCCCAGCTCTGACTGTGATATACACTGCCTGGTGTGAAGAGTGTGTGTGAATTTGAGTGTGTGGGAGAGCTTTACATAAATTCATGAGACTATTTGGCCCTAATTAAAATCCATAAACAAGCGAAGTGCAAGTTCATCTGCAGTTCACAGCAAAATGTCTCATTGATTTCCTGTGTTCTTGTAATAGCCGAGGAGTTCGGAATGGTGGCCTTTCAGGGCAAATTCATCAGTTTACAAATAATCTTCGCCTCTGAAAAATCCTTCTCTAAATGGATAGTCATGCTACAAAGGTTTTACATCTCAACCTTTGTTTTCTGTATTTTACATTTTTGCGTTATTGTATACAGGGAAATGTCAACAGATGCAGTATATAGTGTATATAGTATATAGTGGGGGCGGCAGTAGCTCAGTCTGTAGGGACTTGGGTTGGGAACCGGAGGGTCGCTGGCTCAAACCCCGGTGCAGACCAAGCATGGAAGCTGGTCTGGTAGCTGGAGCTAGGCACCAAACCCCCTCCCCACCACCAGCTCAGGAGCGCTCACTGTGTGCCCACTGCTCACTGTGGGCAGCCCCGTCACTCTGACATCTCTCCCTTAGCGCATGACCATAGGATCCTGTTTGTGTGCATGTGTGTATATACTTCAGCCTATGTGTGTGTTGCATGACTACAGAGTGTATAAACTGAAATTTCCCCTTGCAGGGATCAATAAAAGTAAATCGTAATCTTAAAAACAACCTCCTCTCAGCTGACGCAGCAGCCTGGCTCTGTGGATGCTGGTGATGGTTGGTCTGTCCAATATTTTGGCCCTGACTGAAATATCTGAAAGAATATTGGATGGATACCCATTGAAATTGGTACGTCCATTTGTAGCCCCCTGAGGATGAATCCCAGCCATTTTTAATGCAATACGACCTTAACATCTAGTGCCACCGGCAGGTCAACATTTTGTCTTCCACGGTGAAATATTGCAACAAACATTTACAAAATAAGCTCTGGTTGCCATGGAAACATTTGTGGTTCCAAGATGATGAATCCAAGTGAACTTGGTGTTCTTCTGACTTTACTTCTAGAGGTTGACTGTCATGGCTTTGAACCAAATGTCAACAAGTATCTGATGGATTTCAATAAAACGATCGTCAAACTTTTCCTCCAACATAAGGCCTTACTTTTAATTTGGCCATGTTGGAGCATGTAAAGCGTGACTTAAAAGTAGGTAGGAATGTCTGAGCATTGGTTTCAGAAGTTATAGAAGTGGTCATATTAAGCCCCCACAATCTGACATACAGTAAACTACTGGACTATGATTGCAGCTTTGGACTTTTTGTGTTATAATTAAGGTTGTCAAAATGTTTGATACTTTTCATGGTATCATGGGTTTTGAAACAATACAATCTCCAATATTTCAATGATCAATTCTATGGAAAAGTACCAAAAAAACAAAAAAATAATCTTTCATCATACTGTAACGCCAAACTGAGAGAGAGAGAGTGAGAGAGGGACGCTGGGATTCATTCATATTTACAGGTTGACAAAAGAGTTGCATTCATGTCTCTTGCCTACAGATGGAGAGCATTGCACAATTACATTCGCAGCATTGCCAGCATATTTATGCAATTCAGAAAGTGTGCAGATGTTAAGCTGCATTTTTTGGTAATTCTAAACAAGAAATGTCCTAATGTTTGGTGTCTATGACTTCTATTTTTTTGTTGCCGTGGTACAGAAGCAGGTTTCAGTAGCGTTAGTTAGTCCTTTTTCAAAGGAAAAACCTAAAACTCATTGACCTGTTTTCATGTCCATCTGTTCTCCGAGGTTTTCAGCATGTCCTGTTTTTGTCAAACTGCCATCATATCCTCCCTGGCCGACACACACAGCGGTGCTCCAAGGCCTGGCTTGAAGCTGCAGCTCTGCAGGCCACAGAGACTGACTTCAAAGAGAGCCAGTATAAGAGTGACCGGTGGCTGGATGTTCCCTGCATAATTCTCTGGCAGGGCTGAGATCTCATGTTCCCTGCTTTGTTGAGGTTGCAAGACCGACCTGAGGGCAGTGTGGTGCCGTCTGGAAAGATTTATTGTTTCTAGTTTTCTCAATAATGGTTGATGTTTCTCTTATTTTTCTGTGAATGCACTGGATTAAAACGAAAAACATTTGCAATATAATCATGCACAGTAAGCTGTCCTGTCTTACAATTTCTTGGAGGAAATCTATAATTTTTCAAGTTTAAAATTGCTGAGGCAAGACCGGTGGGGAATAAAATAAGTGATAAGGACAGTGGATTCCCTGTTAAGATGTGTCTGCAGCGTACTGAGAATGTTGAGATTAAAAAATACTTTGATGAAAAATGGAATTATGAACACAGGCTTGTCCTCACTGAAGGATGCCTGAACAGAAAAAAAAAGGGGCTGCCTTCCTGAGCCTTGAAGTAAATCCCCTGACATCTCCTGATGTGATTTTTAATTAATTCTGAAGTTTCTTGCAAAAACACAGAAACTTTACCCTCTCAGGGAACATCCTTTTGACGTGTGTGGAATGACTTTTAAGGGCATATCTTCACTCGGCTGCAAAATGCCACCAAATCAATTTCACTGCATTATGGGAAACAACCTTAAGATGGGTTTGTGTAACCACCTTTTTTTTAGGCTAAACAAAAAAGCAGCTATTTCATTAAATCTGATATCTGATTAAACAAAAATGTCAACCAACAATTTTTTTTTCCTCCAATGCCTTCAGTAGCTTTTTTCCTGCCTTGGTTTGGATCCACTCTTCTCTGGCAGCAGAGCTAGTGCTAATTACAACGTATGTAGTAATTGAAGAGATAATCTAAGCCTTCCATATTTATGAAGTCATTGGCTGAAAAATGCTGCCTCAAACACATTTCCAGACTTACAACAAACGCTGAATTTACATGAGGTTTGGGTATTGAGAAGTCCTTGGCAAATCCTGAGTGTAATTACAGTTGAGCTCTTCATTGGGCGACGGCTCGTGCCTTGTTGACACAAAACGTGCGAGACGTTTTCTCAAATGTGGAATAAAAGTGGAGTCAACATGTTGTGTTTGTAAGCGATGAGAGTCAACTAAATTACTATCAATAACATTGAAGAAGGTGCACCTTTAACCACACTTGACATTATGCAGCAAAAAATGATATACCAACTTAAAAGACCCCCACCCCTCTACTTCATGTTAGAGCCCCAACCCCTTGGAGAAGGACAACCCCCCGCCCCCATAATGTGCCCAGTAATTATGAGTGTGCATATTGCATTCATTATTCATTTAGAAAATGTGTAACACTGAAACACAAAGAAAGCTAGAAGCAGTCTGTTGCGAGACAGCGCATATATTGATCATTTTAACATAAATACATGAATCCCACCTCTGACCAACAGCCAATCATTGTTGAGGATTTTGGCTTGGCACATGGTGGGGGCCAATCAGATTTCAAGGGAGGCCCAGGCCACCCATTGGAACCAACTCTGCCCCCACTTCGCGCCCCTCAGTTTGAGAGGCACTGCATTAGAGAGTGAAGCTGCCAGAGAGTGAAAAGTGCCACTTTCATCCCTCTCCAAACATTTTTTTGTTGAAATAAAGCCTGAATTATAATTGGATTCTGCATTGAAAAGCAGGGCGAAGTGATTAAAATTTCTAACCAAACAAACAGTGCCTGGTCCCGCTCAAACACACAGTGTTGATGTCGCACATGCTTATCATTTACTTATCATTTTTATGTTAATTGAGCAGCAGCAGCAGCGAGGCGGCTTTTTTTTCAACAGAGCATGCAGGAGGCATTTACATGTGTTACAATGGCTCTGTGATTTACGCAGTCTGCAGGAGGCGAGTGAAACCAACCGTCCAACAGCCTGTCAGACAGCTCAACCCTTGACAAGGAAAAAAAAATCACATCATGGCCTGCTTGGATTGATTAGCTTCAGGCTCCTGCCTCTTGATTGGCAGCTTCAATTCTGCTCCTCTCAGCTGGGTAACATAGTATCGAGTGTCAAAGTGCTCCACTGATTGAGCTCCACGGACCACACCGAGGACAGGGGGAAAGTTGGACCAAATTTTAAAAATGTACGCTGGCAGGCTGGATATTGGTGCGAACATTTCCATATTATCAGTGCTGCAGCTAACACAGAGCACATGCAGGTCATGTCCTGAGGAATGTTTGTGGGAAACTTCTGTGACTCTGAGGGATTTTACATTCTACAGTCAAACTTACTTATGTTGAAGTCGACTCAAACATTTCTAGAGGCATTTATTTAAGTTTGACTTCTTCAGTCAGAAATTAATTCATGATTCACTATTCCTCCAGCGGAATATCTCTCCCGTCAAAGACCGTGCAAAGAACAAATACTGTATTTTTTTATGGACAAAGGTAATAGAATTACAAAATGGTTATGTTGGGAATGTGTTGGTGAGTTTCGAGAAAACCTACTGAATATATTTTATACAAAAAAATAAAAGTGAAGTGGAACAAATCTGAATCTCCCAGAACTCCTCACCATGGCAACTCTCCCAAAGTAAAGTAAGGGTCCAGACCAATAGTCCTTTTTGGTAAGGAAGGTTCCTAACTGAGCAGAATGACCCGAAAGTGTTGAACTTTCCACTATGAGCTTCATTGCTTTCATTTTATCTCCTTTAGTATACAATACACTGGACCATATTTTAGGGGAAAAAAAGGAGAAAACATGACCCACAATTCCTTGCGTCAACTATATTTAAAGTGTATCAGAAAAAATCAAGAGGATATTTCACAGACACAACATCCTGGTACGTACGTCAAACCATCCAACACCTTGAGGCAGAAGTTAGTCCAACCGAAGGACAGAACTGGCTCAAAATGGCAACGCTAATATCCTGTTAAGCAGGAATAATGTTCACCATGATCTCCATCCTGGTTCAGTGTGCTAGCATGTTAACACCTGGATGATTAGCCTTAAATATGGTAGACAAGTACATTTTAAATTCATGGGATTGTCAGTAGTGTTGCTATATTCCTTATAATTTCCCTTCTTTCTAAGAAGTGTGTTGTATATTTTATTGTATAATACCGTATATCTTTATGCATATATATTTAGTTTAAGATTTCCCCCCGGAGTTAATTAAGTATTTCTGATTCTTATTTGCTGCTGGACAAAGAAAAATGACCAGACTAAGAATGTAGACGACAAGTTGGTGGATCAACAAAGTTATACAATGCATCATGAGGAGGAAATAAATGTCTGTCCCAACATTCATTGCAAACCATCCAAAAGCTGTGAAGATATGTGAAGTTAACCTTAGGCTGGATGAAAAGTCAGAGGTTTATAGAAAGTTATTCTGTACAACTCCTGGGCACCATGCATGTCGGTACAACATTTTGTGCTAATCCCTTTGATAATGGCTAATATATTTCAGTCTGGTCCATAGTGTTGGAGTGAACCAACAGCCCCTCCCTTGACATTCAACCTGACTGCTAAACAGCATCAACGTCTCTGCAGTTTAATTAACAATATCAATATAGTCTATAAAAATGTGCTAAGTTAGAGGTATTTGCATCACCCTAAATATTGATCGCGTTTAACATCAATTAACACCCTCTGTTGTGTTTCGCAGTTCAATTCACTTCACATTGCAGCATGCTTAGCACAGCATATTTGTTGTCTTTGTGCATTCATTAGGCAGCTCTGTACCATAGAGGTCACAGCTCCTGTTTGATAAGCTTGTCCTTCTGCCCTCTGCACAGCTGATTTGATTAATCGACATCAATTAGAGCGGCTTAGGGTGGCATGCAGGGCGAGCACGGTAAATGCTCATCTCACTGTATATCTGGAAGGCTAGTCAGTCATATATATAGACGAGGAGAAAAACCCTGTCCTTTTTCTGCAGAAATCCCCCAATTACCAAATTAGTTACCACGCAGACATGGCAAGAATATCTGGGTCGTTGTGTTATGATGGCTTCTAGTCCGAAGGCAGTGTAATTTATTCCACCAAGAACGACTTCTAGGCAAAGATCCGCCGAAGAAAACATGCTTTCCTTGTTTCAGCAATTTCACATTCTTGGATAAATGGCAGCGGCAGAAAGCATTTGCATGGTTAGGCAGAGCGGGCCCATTTATCTTAATCAGGGCTAATATCGCCATCAGGGAGATAGAGGGGCTGAGCCATCTATCACATCCCTTCACGGTCTTCTTGGGGCAAAAAATTACTTTCGATCAATCTCCAGAAGCAGATAAGTCTACCGCAGAGACCTGGAGCTTCATTACTTCAAAGGAGGAGGGTATTTTTTTGTGGAGTGGGAAGCTGCCAGGTCAAATTCCATCTGGGATGAGCTATTAGCTATTTGAGACCCCACAGTCTGCAGTGAATCAAAATGATCGCTCATGCTAATGTTTCCCATAACATCAGGTTTTATTCCACAGGTTGCTCTCTTAACCTTACAGTATTGATTTCACATTCTGTGAGATTCTGCCCAGCCGAGTCTAACCTTATATTGATGTTAGCATCATAACATATCATCCCATGATAATCTTACAGAAGGTGCATTAGCTATTCTGCAGGAGTCAGTATGCCGTCAATAAGCTGCTGGGTGCAAAACGCTAAAGCTACCAGGTATGCATTATGGAGCTGTTCATGTTCCTCTTTCAATCACGGGGAAATCACAGCACTCTGTAAAGCTGTGCATTCACATCATATGACTGCATGTCACTATGTAAGTTACTAAACACATACATATCTTCCCGGGAGCTCCCGGATTCCTCTGGATGGTTGGTGGCGACGGCCTGCTGCTTTGGACGCTTCTGCAAAGTGTCTTGAGATAACATCTGTTATGAATTGGTTCTATACAAATTAAGATTGATTGAAAACCCCTGGGTCCCCAATCTGTATTTCTCTGTAGCGTCCGGGATCGCCTGTAAAAAAAAATCCTTGCAAGTATCTAAACTATAAAATAAAGTCCGACCTCTGGAATATAGGAGTGGTGAAATGGACCACAAATCTCACAGTCCGGATTGGGTAATGGATGTTGGTCACAGATTGGATAGTTTTTCAGATGAGAATATAACTCAAGTTTCTTCACGATACAAAATCCGACAATTCCCATAACGGTAATACAAGCAGCTAGGGTTAGGGTAGACGGAGCACTGAGGGGATGCTACTTTCAAAATCTTGCTAGTTTTAGCAAATTACCAACCCTGCCTTTAAGGATGTTCGTTATAATCACATTACTTTATGAGGCAAATCTCATTTATCTCAAAAGCCTTGTTATCCAGTGAATGATCTAATTTTACTTGACACCATCACACAGACATGAATATGATTTAATTGGTTGAATAATAGTTTGATTAGGGTTATTCATTTTCAGTAAATAGAAGAAAACAGTCATTGATAACACTTTTAATGCTGTTTGATGCTTTCTTTTATTAATCGTCTCAAAACTGATTAAAAAACAGCAAAAGCCACAGATATGGTATCAAATTATAGATGATGTTTTGTTTTTGAACATTAATACAACTTGGCAGTTTCATTTTCTTTCTGTATTTGAGAAAGAGCTTTATGTTTGATTAAGTCAAAATGTTCATTAAAGAGAGGAGACGCAGTGAACTCCAGCAGCACTAAGTCTCAGGACTAAAGGGTTCATTCTAAAGTCATGGCGACAGTTTGTTTTGACGTTATTTACAACGAATTCACTTAAAACTCAATTAAACCCGGCGTGTATAGAGAGTGAGAATCTTGTGAGAAGAGTAACTGGGAAACCTTCAAACCAGAGGGTGTCAATGTCCTGTCAGACACTGTCAACGTGTAAGTGCCTTGCCTGAGAGGAGACGACAGACAGGTGCTTTTTACGCTCTCCTGAATGTATATTTCCCCAAAAGTGGTGTATTCAAACCTGGCGACACATTTCCCCATCAATCGGTGCGGGGAATGCAGCCGACCGGATGCCATGTGTCAACACGGCGACGCTTCACCATCCAGGAAAAGTGGAAGGAGTCTCTGCAAGCAAAGACGGGAGATCAACCTTGTTCCTGACATGGCAGAGTAGCTCAGCAAAACGGGCCCGCATGCAGCACCCACCCGGCTCCCCCGATCCTCTCATCCCTCGTCACGATCAATCCACGGCAGACCGACCGTAATCCTATTTGTTCAAATAAATAATGAAATAGCTGCAGCCTCACATGGAGGCACACGGAGGGTGGTAATTGCTGCGTTTCAGGCTGGATCAGATGGGCTCTGTGGGAGGCTGGCTCGCCTCCACTGTGACCTTGTGTGTGTGTTTGTAATTTTCCACAAGCTTAGTGGATACACCGCAAGCGGGGGCCCTCAGCGAGTGCGCGGGAATCCTGGCACCTGGGGAGTGAGCCAGGGCCATCCGAGTGAATGGAGCCTTTCCCACGACAGAAAAAAAAACACACACACACACACACACTCACACTCCGAGGAGGGGAAGATGACATGACAGCCATTAGGCAAGTGCAAGGCTGTAGAGCGAGTGTTATGTCCCTTTGCTGTGCTCCGATGCACTGTAATATGTCTTGTTCAATTTGTTTACGTGCGATGCCTCAGTGCCTTACAAGGACTTCTGTGGAGGCAAAAAAAAAAAAAAAACCCTGAAAGCTCTATCCTCCAATTGAACTTAGACTTCACTCTCCAGCAGATTAACCTGTAATACCAGACCTCCGAGTTCTAAAATTAATGTTTATCCCACCCTGCCAGGCTGTGTTCGTACTCATAATCCCATTATCCCTGACAAAATATTCCATTATCTGGAATATTTCCAATGCCGTCCTGACCAGTCAAGCTCTGGGTCACGCTTCGCTCATTGCAGCAGCAGCAATCTGTGCTGTTTGGCATTGGAAGCGACATCCTTTTGCAAGGTGACATACTGCACAGAGGTAGGTGTTCCCTGTTGGTCCAAATGGCCGGTCATTGGCTGAAGTTATGGCCCGTTGTTGTCAGTAAGGTGTGATTGCCCTGACTCTTATGGGCCATCTCTCTATATTGTTCAGACGTTAAGCAGAGTCAGGGAAAGGTCAAGCCGCGGAAATGTTTGGAGAGAATGAATTTGACTGATCTATAGCAATAGCTTTCCTCAATGAACACTCCAGCCTTCCAGTCCTTTAATATAAGATGTGTACAGATTTATGAGAGCACTGTAAGATGGGACGCGCCCAGCTGTTTACTGTATGTGATTGTAGTACTGCAAAGCCAGCGACATCTCATGTCAATTACATGTTTAAATGGCATTTCATTTGGTGAAGAGTACTCATGATTTGTTTAGGACTGGAAATTAAAAGTTGACGACTTTGGACTTGACTGAAGACTTGGCTGTCATTACTTGGGATTTCAGACTTAAGACTTGAAACCGACTTGTGACTTGCAAAACAATGACTTTGAGGCCAATATGTTACTGGGAAGAAACGGACATTTAGGGACAAATACGAGGGAAATAAAGCACCAAGGGTGTTAACTGAGACTCTAAAAACTACCCTGTAATAACATAGATGTTAGATATATATTTTTCCCTATTTCAATGTGGGTCAATTTTACACAAAATAAGAAGTCCAGTTGGTAAGAGCAGAAAAAGAAATGGCCAACATCACAACAAAAAACTCACAGTACAATCCAATAATGAAAAAAACGTTAAACATACATGTTGTTTATTCAACTGTTGGACCTGTGCCAGTCTTAAACAAATGTATCCTTTTGTGAGAAGTGAAATAAATAGTAAATCTGCAGCTCAAAGTAGTCTAAAGCACACATTTCAATCAGATGACGGATGAGTTGGGCTTTTATGAAACTGCCATTTATCTGAACAAAGACATGGGATATGGCTCAGTGGGTGCCAGCAACACCAAAGGTCAGTGATCCATCCTAAGCAAACAGAAATCAGCATGCGAGAACACAGGGCTGGTTATTGTTTTCACATCAGGTACAGGTTTGTGTAGGGATTAAAGCTCTTCTGTTTTGTGAGGAACAATCTGGTTTTCTCACTTTCCAAGTATGTGTGTAAGAGTAACTGTTTGAAAGGTGGCTGAAGGCACAACCCTGATACGCAAAGCTAAATGATCTCGCCTTGAGAGCCGCTGCGCAAGGCAAAGCTTTGCCCCCACTTTCAGGGGAACATTTGTGCAAGAAGATAATTTCTAGAAATTGCTTGTTGCAATGTATTTGCCAGGGGCACACTACTCCTGAGAGAACATGCTGCCGAGGAGCAATTTTGTGTCATGCTTTTATTAGATTTCTAATTCCATCATTCAGCCAGGAAAGTGCTGTGCAACCTGGAGATAAAAGAGAAACCTGGGCGAGGATAAAACTGCAATTTTGGTTTGGTTAAGGCCACTCTTTTAACCGCTGACTAGAAAATCAATAAGCAACCAGCGGTACTGTTTGTCTTGTCACAAAGAATGGCTCAACAATCCAAGGATTCTCTGATCCCTGCAGATCTAAACCCGCCTTTAACTTCTCATTTCTTGTCAAAGCTTTGCTTTCCGCTATCATCCATCATTCATTGCTTTACCAATGTCTCCCTGGTATTCTCAGGCCTCAGACCTCAGCCAACCCTGCAGCCAGAATAGAAGCACTCCATGCAAATCCATCTGATGGACAGAGAAGAGAAATGTAGCCTGTCGGGTAGAAGAATGCCGTTTAAAAAACAAGATATTTTCCTCCAACTTTTGTCCGAAATGTTTGTGCTGCTGTTTGTGTGCTGCTCGAAGTTATTTGGTGCCTGCTACAAGTGATTGTTGTTTCAACAGGAGTTGTCTTAAAATAGCTGCAAGAGAAATTTCATCCAGTGTCATCATCCCGAGCCATTAGTGAGGCTATTTGATCAGTGCTAAAGTACAGCGCAGACATGGATGCCGGCCAAGCTGCAAATCACAGCCACACCACCGAGTGCATGAAAGAGATGTGCAGACACATGTACGACAAAGTGTCCAAGGTCTAAACCACAGCTCTGTGGCTCAGAAATGGCTTTGTGTGGTTTACTTAACCATGCAGTGCTTGGAGAAGTTCATGGTTCAGTTACTGGCAATGACCTGAGAGCTGCCGAGCCAGCTGAATGTGCAGAGCTGTGTGCACACTGCGGGGCAGGAGATAAGCATCCAGGCTACATTCTGTTGACAGGAAGTGGTCAGAAGTGACGAAAAGCTGGCCAGGAATGTTTGGGTTGGATGCTTTGTGATCACCGTGCATTTCTATTTGACCCATTCGAGCTCCATTGAGCGCGCGGGGAGCAAATCTCATTGAAGCATTCCATTAAAGTTTCACTGCGGCCATTTTCTCTGACATCACAACCAGGACTGGAAGCTATAATGTTGTACTGTTGTGTCTCATGTTGTCAATCTTATAAATGTAGAGAATCTGACTGACAATTACAATTTCACTGCTTTTCCGACCGAAGCCTGGAGTCATAGGTAAGAAGCTGCCGTGTAAATTCACACTTTAGAATGACTTAGAAGTGTTTCATTTGCATTTCCTGTACAATTTTTTGTGCACCAAAAGCCACGTCTTGTTCCGTCTCAGCACGCCCAAAACGTTGCAACACAGAAACTCGTCTCCAGACTGTTGTCAATCCAGCTGAGCTCTGCGAGTGCCCCCGCTGACAGTCGTGCTCATTTCAATATTTATTGAAATGTTATCAAAACCACTCGGAGCTACTCGCGGCAATCAATGCTGTTTAGGCTCGGCGCTGCAGCGGCTGGTCCCCCCCCCCCGCTCTCGCTGCTATTGTTTGTCTTCACGCCATTCACCCCTCATCCCTCTGAAGAGACGATGGAGGAGTCACACCTCCGTAATTCTGGCTCCCAAAGGAGGGGATCAGCGCAGATTGGATGCTGACTGACAACAATGTGTTTTAATTGACTGAGAGTATATGTTGGTCATAAGAGAGAAGCCCAGGAACATGCTAAGGGACGGGGAACACTAATACTGCACAGAAGGCTTACCCTGCAGGGTTTCTCCATATTTCCAACAATTCATTGCCAATACTGACAATTCCTTTTGTAGCAGCGGTTTACTTGAAGCAGACCATTTGGCAATTTCAATGATCACTGTTCCTGTTGTAAAGCGTGTAACCTCCTGACAGATCCCAACAAACTGTTAACACTGATAGCAGTAAAGAGATACAGGGGATAATAAATGATGAATGAAACAGTAATCCTCAGTGTGATGGTATTCATGGGGAGCGGAAACAAGAGCACTTAGTCCCCGTGTTGCATCGTCAGCACCGACACAGAGATAGAAGTTTGTCGCGATGGACTGAGCTTTATGTTCTCGGCAAGCCTAAATATCTGTGTGTCTTTGGCTGCACGCATAAAGGGCAAGGCGAGAGAATGGATTTTCCTTTTTGGCCTTAAGTGGTCTGAGAGGGGCTGAATTAAAGAAACATGAGATAAACAAGCGGCACACTCAAACCTGAGGTCCACACCGAAAAGGCCAACTGTGCGTCAGCAGCAGCAGCAGCAAGCGCGTCAGTGGATGTCCTTAGTTTGCACCCATGACGACGTTTGGAGTAACTTCTTTTGATTTTTTTACCAAATCACTTTATTTTTCATTCCCATTAAACTGTCTAGACTTTTAAACATTTTAATTTGATAGATAATAAGCTCTAAAGTCAATGAATAACTTTAAGGCAATAATAAATGACACAAAATAAATATGTTTCTTTCGTTCTCTAGGAAGCAAAAATAAAAAAAAAGTGCTCTGAACTACGATCTTGTAACCTCTTTATGTGTAGGTCACAGTGCTCTTGGATGTACTGATTGTACACTTCAAACTATGAGCAGTGAGACGTTCATCAATTAAAAAATGACAGTCCTTTGTGCTAAATCACTTGATTTTCACGGGTGGACTATTCAAAAAGAGAGCAAGAAGGGTGGACTCGACCATTAACAGTGAAAACTATCATGTCCTGTATATACACAGTACATGATACGCACATTATGACCACCCATGCGATCAACAGTTCTCCGATTAAATCTACCCTAATACATGCTGCTAATATCTGTCCCACTCCATTAAAGGCAGGGTTGGTAATTTTCAAAAACTAGCAAGATTTTGAAAGTAGCATTCCCTTAGTGTTTAGCTACACCCACCCCCTCCCCTCTGCGCTCCCTCAAAAGCCACGCCCCTCACTTACATGAACGAGTGCCGTTGGTCCAGAAGCGGACCTCAGCTAATCGCTTGCATTGTGTAGAAACTACGTCGTCTCATGTTTCATTACAGTAAACACTAAACTTAATCATAATACATGTTGAATAAAACTCACAGAATGAACTCTGTAATCAGTGACCGAGTAGAACGAGCAGGGAGACAGGGAGGCTGTGATTGGTTCGTCAGATTGGTCCCTCATGGCAGACATTGGTGGAAGTTTTTACAGGCTTACAACTGCTACAGATGACGGACTTTCTTTGTCCTTTTTTCAGAGAACATGAGTTATTCATTTCTGTCAGGACCTAAAGACAATTTCAACCACAATCTTTAAAAGTGGATCTGGAGAAAACTACCAACCCTGAACTTTAACATACATGAAGGCAGCTAAATATAAGCCGCAGCCACCATCCGATACGACTTCAATAACACAACGTGTCAACGACAACTGAGGATGTAGAAGCTTCTTAAAAGTGGAGTTCACGGTAGAACTGTTGTGCTGGGCTGCAGCAGATTGTATAGATTGTCAAACTGTAGTGGCCAGTGTATTTATAATGAGGTTTAATAATATTCATGTTTGAAGAAGAAATAACAGAATGTCAATGAAAATGTCAGGGTCTGAAAAAATATGGTCATAACAAGTAACAAATGTTTTTTCATGCAAATCTTTAAGATGACACCTTTGCATGGAGGCATGTTGGTATTGAAAAAAGAAAAACACCCTCATGTATTAATAGGCCATTTGAAACAGTGCAGAAGCATGTCTGTGTTTACTGTTCTTTCAAGAGGGGATTGTTCTCTGGCTCTGCACAAGGTCACGAGTATTGACTCAGTACTCTTGTATCTGATAATCACACAATATATCTTGTGGCTGCATTGCACTGCGCTCTACTGACGCCGCCGTTGGTGGCAAAATTGGTACCTCTGTCCCTACTATGATGGATTTCCTCCAGTAGGATTGTTGAACACGCTGGAGGTGCGAAATAGAAAAAGCACTCACATCTCTGGCTCTCTGTGAGGGATGGCGCTTGTTATTGTTTCATACAGAATAAACAATCGGAACATTTTCTTTTATATTCCCGTTTCGCGGCTTGGAGATATGCGCTGATATATTATTTATGGCGAGATTATGACAAAGGAAATAAACAACAGAGTTACAGAGGATGTTGTGAGTTTTTTCCTCATTATTAAAGTTTTCAGCATGAAAATAAAACAATAAAGCCAAATGATGCTGAAAAGCATCTTCCATCCTGTTTTAAAAAAAAGATAGAGTGGAGTCTCAATTGAGCGTGTTGGACCATTTAGAGTTGAGTGTACCCGACCGCCTGCAAGAGTACTTGAGGATTTCTTTGGTTATGACTATCAATCGAAGTGTTTGTAGGTATTGTCCTTTCAGCGGTAAGAGATGCTCCTCCATATTGAAAGGACAAACAGAGTGTATCCATATGGTACTTCACCTTTCGACTCATCATCCTGACAAAATACAGCTTCCTCTGGAGCCGGGCCAAACATACTGACCTATTATACCTGAGTTTTAGCATTACAGCAGGTGATGGTGTTTTTTCTTTCCTTTTTTAATCTGTCCTTCATTTTCTCATAAACCTCGACACTCATGGACCCCCCCCCCCCCCCCCCCCCCCACCACCACCACCACCACTGTGCAAATAATATGTATTTACTGTAGAGGTCAAGCCAGAACTATATCACTGCATCCCACAGACTCATTCCAGCCAGACAGCCAATGTATGAACAAGCCCGGGATCTCACAGGACACCAGGCAGATGGCAAAACCACACAGTGTCAGCACTCCCCCCCCCCCCCCCCCCCCCCCCCCCCCCTTCCCCCCCGGCAACCTGAGAGACTCTCTATGGTCAAATGAAACACGAGATACGGCAGACACCTTCAGTCTCTATTTATATTGCTTTCTGCAGACATGCTTTTTGCTTTCAAAGGAGAATTTGAAAACACAATAATTCGTCCCCTGTAAAAGATTCCACACAGTTCCTTAAAACGTCACAAAAATGTCACAATACGTGTGGAGTCATACAACATGATACTATGGGGTTTGTTCAGTAGATGAAAAAGACAGGAAGACTGAGGCTGTTCTCCAAACCGCCTACCACTTACTGCTATCAAACGCAGTATGCATACTGCGTTCAACAGCCAGAGCTTATTTGGAAGTAATCTGTTATAAAATGTATTCTTTCTATATAAAAACCTTGATATGTCTATAAAATTCAGGCTTAAGAAAAAAAAAACACATGACAATCATTCTTGGAATGCAGAAGTAAACGACTGACAAGTAATTCATTTTCATTTTCATGATTTTGATCATTAGTGGTTATCTTCATGTGCTTTGATCTGATTGTGATTATTTCCCCGGATTATGATGGCCGTCCATTATTTCTTCTACTTCTTCTTCTTCTTCTGTTGGTTTTTATGGCGGTTGACAGCCACAAGTGTTGCATTACCGCCATCTGCTGAATGTCTGTCATTTTCGATCTCCGACCTGGCGCTTTGCATTGTGGGAAACAGCACTGGTCTGGTGTATGCTGCAGATAGGAAACCGGAGAGGAGAGTCGCCCCGTTCAAGTCACCAAATGTGGAAATAGGTCTGGTAGCTGGAGAGGTGCCAGTTCACTTCCTGAGCAAGGCACCAAACTGTTGTTGCTGTGTGCGCCCCCCCCCCTCACTCTGACATCACCAGGATGTCCATGGGATCCTGTTTGTGCATTTGTGTGTACTTGAGCCTGTGTGTGTGCAGCATGTTCAACAACAGAGTGTAAATATTGAATTGATTAATATATATCTTCTTCTTTTTAAGTTACATCTCTACACTTGCTGCTCACAATTTAATATTTAAAAAAGACACGGAGAACCTGCAGTGTAAATACTTCGAGATGTGCTCGTACTCGAGGTTTTGTGGTGACAATTGCCAAGCAACAAGCAGCTACTCCAGGAAGACGCCGCATCCTGCCAAGAAATGTTGTACAGAATGATCAAATATGTTAGTTGGAGAGCTTCAGAGGTGCTACTTGACGGTATTTGTCATCTTGTTACAGGGCCAGACTGAGTGTTTTAGTCAGTCTTTAAGTGGCAGCTGGCTCAAGCTACATATTCACGGATGGAGACGAGGGGGAAAAAAAAAGGTCATCAAGTTTCTCGGATAGAGCAGGAAGGCGCATCTCCAAGCCGTCCTTCTTTTCCTTTTAAGGGTTTTATTACAGCAAAGATTTGAAAAAGGTTGGATTACATCTAAAAGAAAGAGAAAAATGTAGCTCCAAGTAACACAGTACACTATGCGGCTGTACGAGATGTGGGTGTTTAATGCATGTGGTGTGGCTGGTCAGTGGTAGAACGCGGTGTAAAGAGGGATTGTCCTCTCACCAGTGCATTGATTGTTCCCCACTCTAATTCCATCCCGTCTCCAGTGTCCCAGAGAGACGCGGCTCACCACTGTCCGGATCCATCACAAGCAGCAAATGTATTGTTGGACGAGATACAATTGTTTATTGTTTTCTAGCTTACCGTGCTTCCTGATGAAGTTCATTGATCTCTTAAGGTCCCTGGCTCCGCATCATTTGTTCCTCTGTTCAAATGATCGGTTTGATCTCAAGGCCGGCCGTCAGCTGTAATTACCGAGAAGGGATTTCAACTGTCGGCATGATAAATGGCCGTTTGACTTTATTTGTCTTGGTCTGCCATTGGCTGGCAGTGCCGGCCGTCACCGGGGTATTCTATTTCCTTTACTCAGCACAGAAACATATTGAACACCTCTTCCATCACTTCTACAGAAAATCTTTGGATAAAAACACAGATTTTTTTTCCGTTTCACAGCAAACTACCCTCGCCGGGCGGAACGTCTTGACAAGTCAACGTTGTGTTTTTCCGAGAGGACCTTTTGTCTTGTTTTGTTTTCCGGCTGTCAGAAAACTTAGTTTCACTAACTTTGCCTTTCGGTTTCTGCACACTCATCTCCCTGGGACCAATATTTTTCCTTCATTTTGTTACAAATCATTAAGTTGGTTTGCAGCGGAGGGACTCACAAGGGGTGAGACGCTTGCAGGTGCAGATCTCTGGAGGTGTTCTTTGTGCATCAATGAATACAGCTCCTGGCTCCGGGTGACCTTAGCCCTCAGCCCTGAGAAAGAATCAATTGTGCCTCCTGACTTGCCTGTACCGGCTGCAGGAGTGTGAACACAACGGTGAAAGCCATGAACAAGGAGGGGGGGGGGGGGCTTTCACATTATTGAATGAGATGCTATTTTTCTCTACTTGGAAATTATTTGTCTAAATGGACGCGGCTGCAGTTTGCCAAATGAACGAGCCATTTTCGTCGAGCCTGCTGATAGAAATGTTTCCTTAACAGCCTTTCCCGAGCTGCACACAATGCCCTCGAATGCCCCTTTTTATAGCAACCTGTCCATTAGCCGTTAAACAAGCTGTGGAACACTCTGTCCGTCTGGATGTAGCTCCACCTCTAAAGACACTTTACTCCACAGCAAAATCAGGCAGAATGTTACTTAAAGCAAATCATTTGGCAGCAAACAAACGACAAAAAAAAAAAGCAGCAGAATCTCGTAATAGAACTTTTTTTTTCTTCTCCTCCATCCTCGGAGCATTTTGCTTCGTCTTTCGTGGCAGTGCTCTTTCCAGATCAATTATTCCCACTAAAATAAGTAAGAGGAGGCCATGAAATATTAAAGCAGAGGCTGAGCAGGGGTTGAAAGCTTCCCTAACGCGGGGGTGTTGTATCTCTTTTATTTTTCATGACGATGGAGGGACGGTGGGTGAGGAGGAGGAGGAGGAGGCGCTGCAGTCGCTTGGGGCCGTTTCTGTGGCAGCTTATTTAGTCGGCAGGCCCCGGATCCCACCGGCTGAAGCCCGTCCAGTTGAAAAGAGGACTAAAGCTCATCGCTCTGACCTCCCACATGTCCTCCTCCTCCTTCCTGTCCACATCACAAACCGTCTGTTTCCTATTAACAGCACAACTGCGGTTTATTCTTTCATGCTTTAGCTGTTTTAACCGTTTGACCCAAATTAGCTCCTCGCAAAACACAGAATGAGACGTGAAACAGTTAGCGTGTTTACTCCGTGTGCCTCGCAGCATTGTTAGTGTTTTCCTCGTCTTTCATCTGCCTCCGTTAGCTTAGCGCCTCGGGGCAGGAGCACAGGAGACGACTAAATGGGAGATTTGTTTGCCCGATTGAAATGCAGATCAAACTTTGGAAGCAGTCCTCGCACAGAGCTTGACTTATGTATTTCCCCTAAATGATATTTTTCTGCATGTCCTAATGCTAGATTAATGCATTTATAACGAGCTTCCATCTTTTGCCTGGAGCCCGCACACGCTGACACGCTGTCCGTGGCGAGCGAGTTCAGCCTGTTTATTACCTTGTTTTAAATGTTGCATAAAAAAGTCATGAGCATCGGCCTATTCTCAGAACTTCCCCAGGTCACTGTTTTCACAGCTGCCATGTTTTATGTATTCAACATCTTTTTTTTTTTTCTCCCTCTGGTCCCACCCCCCCACCCCCGTGTGCAAATAATCACATGCTACAGTACCTACTGTACAGTGTGTGTGTGAAATAGGGCAGCAGTGACGAGGCACAGCTCACTGCCAGAGCTTCGAAGATTATTGTCATCACAATATGCGAGCCGAGCGTCCGCCTGCTCCACATCAAAATGTTCATTTGTGGCTCTGAAACGGGGGACGGGATTCGTATTCATCACACTTAGAGAGCATCTTTTCAAACAAAGCGCTTCAACGAGTCGCCGCGAAAGCTTTGATGAACTTTATCAGTGATTTAAAATTCAGCCCCTTTGTCTTTATTAAAAAAAAAAAAAAAGATTATGAGCCGGTGACTTTGCTTTGTGAAAGAGGAGGCGAAGGTGAGATAAGGTTACACAGGACGCAGACAGAAAGCTAATAAAGGTATCGCACAATACTCATTTCTCATTGGCTTGTTATCCAAAAATCTACCCACGATGAAAGGGGGCAGCTTACTCAAATTACAAAAAGAATATTGCATTTTCTTTTGTTATCTCTAGGGGTATTTAGACATGCAGATCGTCTGGTGCTTTCTTCCTCGGGTTTGTAGATATCATCGCTTTTCCTTCCCGTGCCCTCCAAGTGGATGTGGACAAACTGTTTCTGGAAATTGTCTTTAAAGATTTGTCTTGAGTTTCCCCTCTGGGGTTCAATAAAGGATGATCTTATCTGATGAAAATGAAAACAAATGAATGACAAACGAGAGAGGAGGAAGAGAACTGCTCGTATTTGAACTTGTCCTTGTTTATAAGTGTTAGTGAAGAGAGCTATCCACTTCCTGTTTCCAACATAAACACTTTTCAGGAGGGCTGCATCTGCACTTCATTTCAACTTGAATTTCTCATGCTTCTGTTCTCCGACAATATGATCTGATTAGCCATGACATATTAATGCATTCTAGTTTTTTTTTTTTTTTTTTGCTCTGAGCGATGCCAGGCCCAATCCTTCTCGCTAATGTCCATTCCCCCCCCCCCCCCCCCCAAAAAAAAAAGAGAAAAGAAGAAGCAGAAAACTGTTCATTTAAAACTGACTTGAAGCAACCCAGAGGACTTAAAATGCTCCACAGGTTCTGGTTCCTGTTCTGAACCTGAGTGTAATGCTGCAGATCAAAGTTCTTCTCTAGTTAATCCGCTGCTATTTCAAGCGCAGAGACTTTAGCTGAGGTGCATCAGTGAGCCGTAAACAACACACCCGCAGAACGGTTTTGTGCAACGCGACGACAAACGAGATGCAAAAAAGCTGCAGTCGGCCTTAAGAGGAAACAAGGTGGATCGCTGTTGCAGTGTGTGAATTACAACAGCAGCCCATGAATATTTAAGAAGCGTGATCAGGAGAGACCTCCATTATGTGAACTACTGAGCTGTAATGTCACGGCTGATTATGAGAGCGCGAGCGGTTTGCGTGCTGCTGTCGATGTGGCGTGATCGACGCCTTGTTGCTGTGAACACACACACACACACACACACACACACAGGTAAAGCTGTTAGTTCATGCTGAAGTGTGTTCCCCACTTGTCAGATTAAGACTTCAAAATCGTGTTTTTTCTCACTTATTCTTTCCTAAATGACTGATTGGACTGATTCCTACAATCACAGGAGATGGAGGAAAGGTGAAGTGGGTGAAATGATACAGAGACTGTACTCTGTATGTGTCATCAACACACCTCCACCTGTAACCCAAACTTCCTTCACTGGAAGACGCTGTAGGCTAAGACGGCTAAAGACCACAACTTCAACTACATTCGTTCTACCAGGGTCGTTTGTCGTCCTCTCTTCATCATCAAGTCAACGTTTTCTTGACTGTTTGAACTTTTTTTTTTCTCTAGAAATCTGAAACGTACAATATGTAGAATTTGTCTCAATGTTATCTTTTGTTACTGGACTGACAGGATGAAAAACGTAAGCATTAGTGGAGTTTTTTGTGTTGTAGTCAAGACCACACTAATCGAGACCAACACAACCCTGAGACCAGAGGGCTCCGAGACCGAGTCAAGGCCGAGACAAGACCTCAAATATCTATGAAAAATCATCATCTTGTGTGGAGGGGGCGTGTCACTCACTTAGACCGTAACACTGGGAAGGTTGCAGCCGTAACTAGGGGATACAAAAGGGGCGTGTCCTTCTAATAAAAGTAATGACGTAGAACAATAGCTCATCAGCCCTGGTCTTGATTCAAAATCTGGAGTTGGCCCAGTCTGGGACCGAGACAAGACCTTCAAAAAGTGGTCTCGAGACCAAGACCGATTTCGAGGACTACAACACTACAGGTTTTGTTTCTTTTTCTTCTCATTTAACCCTTTTTCACATTAAATGTTTAACTGTTGTCTTACATTAAAAAATGATCACCCCAGAACTGAATAGATTATTAAAAGCAACACTTAGAAGAAACCTTTATCTTTTGTTTTCTCCTTTTCCCTCGAAAACAAGAAAACATCTATTGAATGTAACCTCTCTGTGGTGACATGTTTGATAAGGTCAGGTTCGGGTTCTTGGTATAATGGATTCATATTTCTTAGAACTTTTGAACCGTACTTTAAAAAAAGAACAAGCACAGAGCCTGACTTGTGTATTGTTCGGCTGTAAACCTTACCGACACCCCGCCACTCAGTCAGAGTAATTATAGACACATTCTGCTGTGTTTCTTATTGTTTGAGCATGTTGTTGAAAGAAGTTTGCAAAGGAACTGTTACAATGTCTGATGGTGATGGAGGTATGATTTAAAAAAAAAACATACAGGGAGATATGTTTGACGGCTTGAAATGTCCTTTTCTTCCCTAACAGCATGCCACAGTCACTGGAGCCCCTCGTCGCAGTGAAGAGTGCCGTGCAGTCAGAAGCCAGCTCCTTTACATCGCTGCTAATCTCAGGGGCGCTGCAGCAAATTAGAATCAAGAATTGATGAATTATGGCGTCCGTCCACACCGCGAGCGCCTCTGCCCTCCAATCAATTTAAGTGACTTTCCCCCCACGGTGCGAATAGACTTTTTGTTAAATGACTCCACGAGAAAAATTATAGCCATAAATTTGAAGGCAACAGCAGCTGTTATGAAGATTTATTAATGTAGTTAATGTTAATACTCAGACCCTGCCCCGTCGTATCAAACGCCGGGGCCGCTGTAGGTCAGCCAATGAGGTTACTCTTGTTATTTCCTTGGCCAGGAGTGGAATTAGAGTGACAGTAAAATGGTCGAGAAAAATCAACAGCTTCTGTCATAATTGCTGGTTGCCAGGTTTAAGGTGGACATGTCCTTGGTGAGCCTGGTTGTTAATAAATGATATACTCCGCTCTCTCCATCAGTCTGCTTGATTCAACTTTTTTGGCTCAACACGCCACCGACGACGTCCAGTTTTTTTTCCAATTTCAGAATATTTACACGAGGGTTAGCTCTGAAAACCTCTCTGACAAGAACATCCTGGAATATTCAACATCTGACATCGTTGATGACATTTGAAAACTGTTAGATTATGTTTTCAGTCGACCGAGCCTTTTCTTCAAATTGACCCAGGACAGGAGAGAGAGGAGAGTCGGAAATGGGAGAGTGGGAAAGGACAAAGGTTGGATTCGAACAGCAACACAGCAGGTTCAAAAAGCTTCACTTTGTCATACTGGGCTCAGGGAGGTTCCTCACACGTCTGCTTCCATTGCAATCTTATTTTTGGTGACATATAAAGCAGAGTGGTAACAAAAAAGATGACAGTTTTTGTGAATGTTGAAATCAAAAGACAAGCGATGGCTATTGTCTAGAAGCAGTATATGTGTACCATTGCACACCTGTTATGTACTGTTCTAAGTACGTACCATGAGATGCATTAGACGAGTACCTAGTACTTTAACCGGGACAGTGGAAGACATGTTCAGTCATAAGAGGTGAATTATAATAATATTAAACCCGAACTGATTTGAATGAAGTAAAGGGAGCTAGCTTAAGCCACACAAAGATTACCATATCTTCCTCCCAAGCATTTTAAGAAGAAGACATAGACACTGAGTATTCTGAGTGGATAACACTAACATGTGAGAATAACAAGTCCTCACATTTAGCATGCACCAAATAAAAAACCTAGTGGTGGCGGTGGTGTCATGTTTCACAGAAGATTTTAATTCCAAAGTCTCAGCTACTGTATGTTGGCAAACGTGTTTCTGTAATTTGCACTCTCATGCACACATATAAAAGTATTTAGCTCATGTTTTTTGAATTGTGGCTTATATCTTGTAAAGTGAGAAATGTGTTAGAGTTTCTCAGGTCGTAGGCCTGTTTTTAAATCTCCTGCTAAAGCCTTGTTTCACACAAATTAAAAAAAAAAAAGGATGTTTGCACGTGTGAGCTGTCATGCCATCGGCTCTGCATTTTTAACTTTATTTATACAGGTTTTAAGAGCACACTGCAGCCTCACACTTGTACAAGAAGAGCCTCAGCTGCCATGGCAACCGACAAACTCTCCTGTGCTTATTGATTTAAATGCCACCCCCATGGAAACTCAATGACATTTAAGTTATTTATTAGATTAGATCAACTACTGTTTAATTCATGTTTATGAACAAGCAACAATTGCAGTGCAAGAGAAAGAGAAAGAAGTTTCATCCGTTCAGTCTCACAGTTTGCTGACCAGCTGAGCAGCCACAGAGCCTGCAGCGCATGGTTGCTTCACAGCGCGGGTCAATAAGGATTGTCCCAAACAAATTGAATGTTTTTCCTCCCTTGCACCGACACTTCAGTGCAGCTGAGTGATGATGTTTGTCGATAATGGATCCGAAACAGCTGATGGAGTTTAAATAGTAGTTTGTGTGCAGGAGATCATGGAGTGACATCGGGTTGCATTCATCCAAAAAAAAAGATTAATATTTTGAACAACAGTCGAGAGAAGAAAGTGGAAGAAAAACTTTTCCATTGGTGCTTTAATGATCTCTGATCAAACCTCCCAACAACCATTTTCAACTGGCAATAATTCAAAGTAGAGATACTACTGATGAACAAATTCTTTGGGCTAAACCAAAGACTGTATATTACTGGATGAAGCCTGAGTGACATCACCCGTCTGTTCCTGCAGGGGGGGCTATGGAAGCTTGTCGATGTTGGTTGTCATGCTGGAAATGCCGTCTCAGCCTAACTTTCAGTCAACCTAACAGAGAGCAGGAGCAGAGGCGGGTTTAAAGCTACCTGACGAACAGCTACACCATGCCCACCTGTCAATCAGGTCAGCCTCAAGCAAACATGTAAACATTCTTATTTCTGCTGCATTCTTGAATGGGTGTGTATGTGACTTCTGGGGCTTCTGCAGCCTGCCTCAAGTGGACACTCGATGAACTGCAGGTATTTGCACTTCTTCATTGGACTCATTTTGAACAGAGGTTGCAGCTTTATTACAGCCTGAAGAGAGGAGTAAAAAGTTAAAGTATGAATTCAACACTGTATCCTGAGTCTTACCTTCTGAACCATACATGCAAATTCAAACTAAACCACCCATTGGTCACACAGTAAAAAAAAAAAGAAAGACAAGGTCAAGTGATTCACCTCGACTACAAACTGGGACACTTGTTTGTAGGGGAGTAAATTTATTGTGATACATTACTGTTCCTATTTTTTCTTTAAATTATACAGAATGTGTTCATATAAAAAACACTAAAAACTTGACAAACAGCTACACTGGGCCCACTCGTCAGTCATATCAGCTACACGCCTTGTTGTGAATAACGCTTAGCCTTCATAAAATCACAAGTGGGTGCTCAGTTTTATGCATTTTAGCATTGGCTTAATATTTAGCAACGCTGTGTGTCGCTGGTTTTGATGTTTATTTGTATCCTGCTTAATCACAGGTATATCAGAGACTTGTATACACCAACATAAAGGAGAGAACACATTACAACACTAAGTGAAAATGACACCCCAAGCCTGCGACCCTGTCTGAGAATCCTCATTAACAAATTCAAATCAGCAAAACAAAGTGAAACAATTAGCATGCTCTTCCACGGCGGGCTTTAGTATCACCACTTAAGCAGCGTGCTCCTCTTAATGCTTACATGGTGACGAGGGGATATCATTGAGATTCGGTTTAAAACGGCGCTCCGAGTGGGCTCTTGTCATTACACAAACTCCGAGACATTTCATTCTGGCACATCGAGCCGTCAGACCGAGCCTGAAGCAACCGTACCAGGGCCTAATTGAACTCTCTGTGATTCCCTCTCAAGGGCTACTCTCAGTGCTCATTATCTTAGCCCGGTCCCCGTAAAGACCACATGACTTCGCTTTGACTTTGAACCTCCCTCTCCAAACAGGTCACTTCAGCACCCTTTGTCCTTTCATCTTCCCTTTGGCTTTTATAAATAAGCGCTTCTCTCCGGAGGCACCGTTCGTTGCATCACCTCAGACAGCTGCCAGCGGTGGCTCTTCGTAGAACAAAGAGGAATCCAGGCAACGCCGCTCTAATCACTTTTGTCGTGCTGTGTGCCGACTATGCCAACAGACTAAAAATATACAGATAAAAAATGGGAAACACAGAATCTTCCAGTACACAATTACTCTGCTCTTGTCATTTTTACAACCAACTGCGCCCAACATCCTGTCACCGAACAGCCTTTTATGGATCCACATGGAGCATATATCACTCCAAAACAAAAACACCCACCAGCCACGATCACACATTCATTACTATGTAGCAGCTGGAATCATCATTTGCTACACTTTGATTCTTGCAAACACACATTTTTCGGTTTGCTTTAAATCAGCATGGAAACTCAGCGCCCAATGCTACCCCGTAGATATCTATTTGTAGAGTGCCATTCATTTTTTAATGTATATTATGATGCATGAATTTTACCCAGCGACCACAGCCAAAAGTGTGACTCTGCATATATTCTCATATAAAAGCTCTGCATTGTAGTGGTGAGGGTATTTTCATATCCAGATGGCCTTTGAAAGGGCATGCTGTGATTACTTTGGAGATGCAAAAAAAAAATGAGGACGGAAGGCCCATGGCAACTTCTACATGTGGACTGTGTCTGACAGTTTTGTTGTATAATAAAAAAATCTAACAACATGGAGTTATTTGAAATGATAAATGGACGGTTTTCAAGTCTTCAGACTACTCAAAGCACTTTTACACTGCAGGTCACACCTACACATTCACACACTGATGGTAGAGGCTGCTTTGTAAAGTGACCATCAGAGGTAACTAATCCCATTCATACACACTCATACGCTGCAGACGAAGCAGAGGGAGCAATTTGTGGTTAAGCGTTTTGCCCAAGGACACATCAGGACCTTCTGGTTAACTCTACCAACTGCCTGAATGTATGACTTTTTAGGAATCATATCATTGTACACATCATCTTTTCCTTTGAACCAGTGGTTTTATTTAAGAAACATGAGTGATGCAACATTGCAATTTGGAACGGGAAGATGGTGGCCGTTACTGGGGGAAAACTCAAACTACAAATGAATTTTGTAAAGTTATTGGTTGATATTAGAGAGGGAGGTTTTCCTTCTGCTCACAGCAATGATGCGGACATAAAAACCAGTGGGGGTCTTGGCCAGTCTTGACTTTGTGTTTGACTCAAAGAAGTCTGTGTCAACACAAGAGGGGCACTAGATTAATTCTGAACTGTGCCAAGGCCTTACATGTGATCTGGATCTGCTGTTATTGTTTGTTCAGGAGTCCGATCTGAATCCAATCCAAAATCAAATTCTTTCTTGGCCCAGGCTTCATCCTTCTATCAAGTTTCATCAAAAACGGATCAGGAGGCCTGAACATAATCCCGCTGGCAGAGACACAAACTGCACTGCAACCATAACCTCCTTGGTGTAGATAATGATTTAAAGCACACACACTACATCAAATACATGGAGACATAAATAACCACTGCATTGTGGTGCTGTCGACACCACATCTACTTTTTGGAACTTTTTGAAGAGGAACTATCCACTAGGGGGTTCCCTGAGAAATACACACCATAGGGACTTTTTTTTGTCTGCATCCGCATCCCCATGGTACCTTTCCTGAAGCAGGAGCTAAAAATGTTCCTCTAAACGGGGATTTGGAACTAAAAAGGTTCCTCTAAATGGGGACCAAGGAACTAAAAAGGTTCCTCTAAACCGGGACCAAGGAACTAAAAAGGTTCCTCTAAACTGGGACCAAGGAACTAAAAAGGTTCCTCTAAACTGGGACCAAGGAACTAAAAAGGTTCCTCTAAACCGGGACCAAGGAACTAAAAAGGCTCCTCTAAACAGGGACCAAGGACCTAAAAGGTTTCTCTAAACTGGGACCAAGGATCTGAAAAGGTTCCTCTAAACAGGGATCTAGGAATTAAAATAGTTAATTGTTACTGCGGAACAGAATGAATAAAATAGGAGAAGGATCCAACAGTTCCTAGAACTATAGAAAGTTCCTCCGGTCTGAAAACGAGGAAAAAAAGATCTAAATTAGAATTACAAGATTTGAAGTCAACATTTTAAGAATGAAAAGTTTTAGACCAAAAATAGTCTTCCTAAAAACCATGTTGTAATGACTTTTTGAGTTTAGCTCATAAATATGGCCTGTTCATTACATCATTTTGATGAATTGGCTCATTTAGAATTTCAATGCAATATTTTTTGTTTTGATTGGTAATTGAAAATTATACAATCATATCTCAAAATGTCAATTATTAAATTAATGTTTCTTAACTATACCTTTGAGTCCACATTTGACTGTCTATCTCCCAATGGGACATTGAATTAAAACAATGATGACAAAGCATTGAGATATTTTTATTGTTTTACTCTCTAATTAGGGTTATTTTTCCCTTCAAGGTTATATTTTTTATTCTGTATTCTTCCTCTGCTGGTGGAAATGGTCAACACGGAAACATAACAACTTCAGTACACCTTAGAAAAAACCTTCCAACTTTTGTTCTTTAAACTAACTTTGACAACCTTGCACCCTTAGAGTGATGTGGTAGAACCAAAAAGGAAGTCTTACATAACTCTTTCTTGCAGCGGTAACATGTTTTTGGTAGGAAAGCAGTCTTGTGCTGAGAGTGTTCTACTCTGAGTGTGCCTCTCTACCTGCGTCAAACGGAATAGACTCCAGTACCCTCTGACCTTGAACACCAATAAGGCCAAACGCTGGTTGATTTATTTTCACTTATTGCAGCACACAGGTCATTTGTTGAAAGTCTAACCTCCTTTTAACTCTGTGACCGAGGCTGTCTTGCAGTTTCTCTGTCAGCCCCACGGTGAAAGGCTTCATATCTTCTACTGTAGCAGCAAGCCCTCGCCGCCCTCTGTAAGACATCAGTACGAGGCAGCATCGCTCGCGAGCTTTGAAGTGTGTTTCAAAGGTACATCAAAGGCAGCTGCAGTACGGCTACATGAACGTCACATTTCATTTAGTGGCCGAGCGTTTCACAAATTTACGCTATCAATTTAATCGAGACAGTTGTAATGTACGTAATGACCGCAGAGATATTAAAGGAATGGTAGCTTCACACTCAGTCGTTGTTACAGATATGGCATTCTAAGAACATGCTTCTACCACACATGAAACATAACTCACTCTTGTTACATTAGCCTTCATGTTCCCACTCCTCTTGTAAAGACTCTTTACATCTACAGCAAACTGTCACTCACCTGTCAGCTCCGTCAACATTCAACTCGCACACACTAAAGGTAATTACCTCCTCAGCTTCAGAATCCTCCTGACAGCCAATTACAGTGTTTAAACATACATGCACACACACTCCCGAGCAGGCTTGGTATATGGTAGACAACCAAGTGTTTAATGGACTGCAGTGAAGTCAGATGTTGATGATGTTTGTTTGCTGGGAAAGTGAATCATCAATTATGGATGGTTTTGAACATAAATGTAGAGAAGTGGCGGAGATAATTTCTCTCACTGCAGATACATCATTCAAGATATTTCAGGACTTTAATTGGCTTTTAAATACTCATTATTCCCATTTTCCTTTTCTCCATTGTCTAAAATGGCGATGTGTTATGTGGGCGTCCCTCATGATGACTAACCTACAGATATAATCTTTAGAAAGAAACTTCCATGGAGCTTCAAATCAAGTTTCAGCTCATTGGCTGTTCCTCTCGAAGTTTCAGCAAAGAAGCTGCACTTTCATAAAGTTAGCTTGTGGTTTGAAACATAGCGGAGCTTTGAGGAGGCTTGGTAGAGACCAAAAAAACTGAGGTGTAATTGCAATAACGTTGGAGACCAGAGACATAGCGACAGTTTAAACAGATTTTTAACTTTCAAATCTGAACACACAAAAACTAGACGATTCAGCAAGACTGTGAGACCACCCACCTGCAGTCTGTAGTAGAAGTTTTGGGTCAAATTGGGCCTGAAATCAGACCTTTAATCGTCTAGTGTGAAGCCAGAAGGTTTTGATATGTTACTTTCTATTTTAACTTGTTTTCAGTGCCACAGAGAAAAAACTCTTACTACATGTTTGAATACTTTTTCATCCATGCAAAAATTAAAGTTAACAGCACAGGTGTGTGGCCCTTCAGTAGGTTAGACATTAGGGTCATACTGGGTGAACAGGTTTAAATTTGACTGGATTACTAAAAGGGGAATCCATGCTGAAGGAGACAGTGAGTGGAAAGAGTTGTGTTTACATTTTTAGCTAAAGGCAATAGCTACCGTACAACGGATAAATACCTCAGCTTCTTCAACCAAACAACCAAATCATTGACAGTAGTATGAAACATTATCTAGTAGCCTGAAACAATAACCAGTCTTTAATCCAGTTGTGTATAAAATGACAGTTGGTGTAAGTGAACTGATCTGACAGGGTTGGGAACCGCTGGTTTAAAGGACTTAGCCGCTCACGCTAATACAGCTACACTGTAATCCTGTTGACCCTAAAGTCCGTACCTGCATGGAAAATGAGATCAGGACAGTATTATTAATGTGTTATATTCAAATGAGATTCACTTTCAATGGACTTGTGTGATCCGTGACATGGTTCAAGGGACATTCATGATAATCTCAGAGTAGCAGATGTGAACACCAACTTGATACAGATTGAGATGGATCTCAACTTCGACTCCTCGCTTCATCTTTTTTTTTATTTCTTCCAGTGCCAATTGATATTTAGGAAATGTTTGTCCTAATTATTTAGATCATTGTCTAAATAATGTTGAACTACGGCTTAGAATTTCAGGTAAACATCCCAACTTCCTTTGTGGTTGAATTGGAAAAACAGGCTCAAAGGGAGATACAGAAAATGACTGTATGGGTTCATAAAACTTCAAGGTTTGCGTTTTTGTGGAACGTAAATCATAGAAAGTCTCAATAAACCAAACAGAACGATGTAAAAGTCATGGACGCTACTTCTTGGAAAGCTACCATGTCTCTGCTCAGTGCTTTGATCCTATTTAAATGAAGGCAATACACTCAACAAAACAGCCTCTAATTATTTCATCTTTGAATCTAAAATGAAAATACCCACGGGACTCTGCTGGAGGTCTGAAAAAAAAAAAAAAAAGAAAAGCTGCAGCCGAAGCTCATTTTCTCATTTCCCCGCGCTCTGTAAACCAGCCCCCCCCAAACACAGTGACAATGAGAATAAAGAGAATTGGCTGCTAGATGAAATCATGCATTCAAGGGAGACACAGGAAGGCCTCGAGTCGATGCGTTGTTCTAGTTTTCACAAGAGTTTATCTGCTGTCGTTCCAAATGGCACCCACCTATTGAAAAGTTTCATCTGCTTCTTTTACAGTGTTATAAATGAAAATAACAAAACAAAACAAAAAAAGAAAACCTGGCAACGTTTCTCATCAACACTTCCCACTTAAGAGAAAACACAATGGCTGGCTGCCATCTCTCTGCTGCTGAATCATTATATTCATCGCCATAACCAGAGAGGAAGTGCGCGGGGTGGGGACAGCAGACAGAAATATCTCAACCTTCTTTTCTCCAGAGGCCAACTCACAGCCCTGTGATTTTCACCCCTCAGATCCGCAGCCCACCTTGACATTTCCAGCTAATGACACTGACCGAGGGCGGTGGGCTCTTTCCTGGCTTTGTACGTGTGCGTGCCATTTCTGTGATTGAACTAATAACGGATTCTTAGCTGTAATTGTGTCAGTCAGCTCGGGATTGCTTTCTAAGAGCAGGCTGTGCAGGATGACTATGTCTCCTGTGCTTTCCACTAAGGCTTCTTTTTTTTCATCATATGAAATGATTCATGATCTCATTACAAACGCACCACTTTTATTATGAAATGTAAAATGCACCAAAAAGGCTGAAGATGCTGATATGTTATTAATGGACCCATGATGAGAAACAATGTCAAATCTAAAACATGCAGCTCAGTGCAACTTTTACGGTGCCCTGAGTAGGCGCAGTATCACACCTCTTGACATATTTGTTACTGACAACCAACCACAAGAAGCCTAATTTGTGTTCCAGAGGTTTTGAACTCACCGATCATCAGGTCCACAAATGTGATTTTGGTCATTTTCTGTGAGGAAGTGACAGTGGGATGTTAGGTAAACGCTGCAGGTAACAGATGTGTGAACAGAATCTTAAACTCGGTGGCATTTTGGGGAATACGCTTATCTGCTTTCCTGCCGAGATATAGATCATAAGATCGATACCGGCCTCGTGTGCGTCTGATGAATGTGTAGATTCAGCCAGCAGACGGTCAGCCTAACATACTGGGAAGAGGGGGGGGTCAGGGAGGAAGAGTTGGTGTGGCTCTGTCCAGAGATAACAGAGTCCAATTCAGGCATGTATGAACCTAATCTGACATTAACCCATGTGTAAAACAAACTGTCCTTTTACCCTTTGGAGTTTTTAATTTAATCAATTAAACACACAAGGATGTTATTTGTTAAAACTAAGGAACTTTTCTTTTTTGTTGATCCTGGCGACCCCTGAGGACATAGAGGTATATACATCTTATCTTCCCTGATTGGTCGAGTTCTCTGAAAAATAATTCTACTGCTGCCTTTTAACCGTCAAACGTATCCCTCACCATACATCTGTGCCCAGAAGAATGACAAAAAAGGCTGTTTGTTGGCTTATAAAACACTGACTTTGTGGCAGCGGTAACAGACATTAAAGGGGTCATATTATGCTTTTTCTGGTTTTATATGCTCTTTAGTGTGTTTTCCAAGTGTCCTGTGCATGTTTAGGCACATCTATGTGCAAAAATTCAAAGTCCGCGGAAACGCGGCTTCTCCTACGTCCTCCTGTTAGCTGCAGCATTAGCTGCATGTAACGCTCGGTTCTAGCCCCCCTCGAAGAAAATTTGCCAGTGTGACGTCTTGTCAGTGTGAGATCACTGATCTAAGCCCATTGGCTCGTTGTGGCAAACCCTGCAGCTCATGTTGCACGCCCTTTAACTTCTGTAGCACGCCCACGATATGCCGTAGCCTGCGGTAGCACAGTAGTGCTAAGGTGCTAATGTTTTTGCTCCCCTCGGGAGCCAAAGTGGCTGCATTCCCAATATGGTAAAAGGGGCGTGACATTTCCGAGAACCGTGCTGAGCGACTGACCAATTACGGCAGAGCCGACAGGCCGACCAATCAGACCAGACTTGGCACACGTGGGGACTCTGAACGTGGGCACTTCAGAGCCTTAGAGAGAGAGTCAGAAGCGAGCCGGTGCATGGAGCGGCAGTACATGAAAACAGACACTTTTTCAGAACTTTAGTTATTGTGAACATACTTTAGTAGGTACATAGATTAAATATATGAACCCCAAAAAGGGCAGAATATGACCTCTTTAGAGGGTTTTTACACTTGCAGAAAAATACTGAAAATCTCCTGATATTTCTGTTGCTCCGTCCACTACCTCCGCTCTTTTTCTTTACCTCTTGAGACCCCCCGATCCCCCTGACCCCCCGACCGTCTGACAGGAATAGTATCCCGCTGTGAGGAGAATATGAGAACAGCAAGGTCATGAGAATATCCGGAGCGGTCCTCCTCAAATTATCTAGATATTTTTCAGGAGTGTATGTGAAAACGGCTTAATTTTAACTGGTATATAGAAATAATCTTATCCCTGGGGTGCCAGTGGCCGAGAGGTTAGTAGGCACGCCCCATGTAGAGAGGCTGTAGTCTTTTAAGCAGGCGGCCCGACCTTGAATCCAACCTCTGGCTCCTTTCCGGACCTGATTTCCAACTCCATCCAATGTCCTGTCTCTACAATAAAGCCTCCACCCCCCCAAAAACAATTGTATTCTTTAATGGTCTCGTTCGCTTATCAAGGTCCAACAGAGGCATCATTAGTCCTTTCAGTTTGTTTCATAATCAGCCAAAAACTCCTCACAGGAGCTTTGATTCATTCACATCTAAAGGCTAAGCTAAGCTAACCTCCTCCTCACTCTAGCTTCACATTTAAAGGACAGATAACTCATATAACATACAACTCATAAGACACATAACAAATAACTCTCTTCAAGAAAGAGATGAGGTATTAAACGATCTCGTTTGGAAATATTCCCTTTTAGGTTATTATTTAGATCTTTACAACTTTTTTTTGTGGAGTTTAGAGTTGACTAGGAAACTGCTTTATCTAAATTAGCATTTCAAGGAATGTACCAGAATGTCTGTATGAATGACATTCATTTCATGGGTTATTACGTATGGATGATGTGTTCCATAGATTCCATATATTTGTATGGCAAAACACAGTCTTTATAAAAGTGGCGTTAGAGCGGAGAGCTCATTTGCACTCTCTCCCGGGGTTATTCCACATAAAGTGCATGAAGCCTGTAAATGTGTCATCTGAACAGCAGGAGATAACTGCTGTGCTTTCTTAGGTTTTCAAGCCTCTGAAGCCTACCTTTGATTTTCCTCTGCTCTCAGCTTTGCATTGATACCATCTGGCAGGAATATAGAGAGCCGGTGAGCTGGGAGAAAAGAGGAGGGGAGGGGAACCATGCAATGCTCTGCTGTCTGATTAATCATGCTAATCAGTGAAGAGGGGTTAGAGGTCCATTAACCTGTTTGGAAACGCTACAGACTGCCATACTTCTGAGGACGCCGACCAACCACAGATGGGGGGTTGGCGGTGGGGGGGTAGGCACTGCATGGAGGCAAACTCAAGAGAGGAACACCTGTTCTGATGAGATGAGAAAATCAGGAGAGTTGACAAATCAGCAACGTACACTCGCTTTTGAGGAATTCCACCTCTGGAGGGTCAGCTGTGAGTAGAAAACAGGAACAAGGATAATCCTACGCCTGGCTAACATGTGGGCTAACGTGACAGAAATAGCAGCTGATTTGGTGGGCGTTTCTATTTAAATCATAATGAGCTGGGAGATTACAGAGGCAGCGTGCTATGATAGCTGGTTCTTGTTTTCCTCTAGTCAGAAGCTTGATTTCCTCTGCTACAGTATAGCAAGAGTGATCAAGCAAAGTAGCACATATATTTCCAACATAAAGGCAATTCAAGTTCATCACATCTCTGCAAATGCAAATGTTGATTCTAGAAGAATGTCACAGCTCGTGTTGTTCTCATGTTTCGGTTTGATCCTCTTGAACAAGTCGGAGTGCTATTCTGTGACCACTACCATTTATCAAAGCCACAGCCTGAGAAGAACATGGAAGCTGTGTTTTTTTTTTTATTTCCTTCTTCAAAAGAGAAAAAAAGCACTGCAGACTGTACAGTGGGGGAGTTTTCCTTCAAACTGGCAGGGATTTTCTTTCATGGGGATATGTGCGGGAGTACTTGTGTGGAGAAAACAAAACTTGGAAACGTAGAGGAGGCTTGGCAGAAGGTAGCTAATTCAACTTTAAAGCAGATATCTCTTGAGTCACTCAGTGTGGATTAAACCACAAAATTATCTCCTAAAGTGAAAATCCACCTTCAAGCACAATGCCCGTGGCATCCTTGGAATATGAAAAAAAGCTCAATATTTGTTAACAATCGTCTCCCACAGCCTGGACCCAGATTACCACGATTTCTGAGGTCCAAAGCCTTCAAGCCATGAAACTTATCCAGCAGCAGTAACGTGGAAATTTCACCAAGTTGAGATTTTTTTCAGTGTGTATCGAGGATCATAAAAGCACTCTGCCTTTGGCTCCTGTGTCAACCAAGAGTACAAATTATACAATAACAACCTTCGGGTGGTCAACTTCCTCTCTAGAGAGCAAAGAGAAAGCGTGGCCAGGAACAGGGGTAGCAAATTAGCCACGGCTAGAAACCTATATGCATGGCATCTACTACTGCTGGATTTTACATATGAAGCCTGTTTGTTGCATTTGTCCCAAATAAACAAATACAATAAAAACACACGGTGATTTTGGTAATGCGGTTAGATTGATTAGCTGCAGCCTGCACCTGTGCTGAGTTCATAAGTGGTTGTTCAAACTTGAAGTACTTTGGTGATGTTTTAATTCAACTAGACACCAGGTGCATATTACTTTTGACTTGTCAATTGAGCTGTCTGGGAGCAATTAGTTAATTTCATTGTGATTAATGCATTAACGATTACAGCCCTTCTTATGACATTGTATACTAGATATGAAATGCTGAGTCATAGGCAAAGCTAGCTAGCTAGTTATTTAGCCTGAACTGTAAATGTAATAGTTCTTAATCAAGCTATCTAGTAGAAGTTAGAAATTGTAGCTAAGAAAATTGTCAGATCTGGTTAGCTAGAATTAGGGCAAAAGATGGAAAAACTTCCTTTGAAGTTGTGAATAACCATAGAAACTAGACAAAGTCTAACACACTCTGAAGGTGAGTGATTTAGGTGTAGCAAACTGGCTAGTAAGCTAGCTAGCACATTTTCATTACCTACGGGGGCAACATTAGCTGTGGCTAGCGAAGCACAGCCTTTGGCGAGGATAAAGGTCAATGACGTGTTTGACTCCAACAGTAAAGAATTTTAATAACTTAATAATAATAATGTGTTTTCCAAAGAACATACAGGAAGCAGCTCTCGAGCATAGCTTGGCTCAAGAATTGAGACTCCTCCACAATAATAATAGATTTTCCATTTTAGGGGTGTCTGTAACAAATTCGTCATTTTCACCACACAATCACCACTATTCCCCTCTTTGGGAGAATAGCTGTTTTTGTATTCACAAATCCCAATCCAACCTGGGAAGATCAACACATCATACACCAGCCTCCTTGCCAGTCCCCCCTCTCTGTCTGCATCTTTTCTCTGTTACTGTCTGTGTGTGGGTGCGTCAACATGCATATAGGCTGGAAATACAGACTCCACAGATGACAGGTCTTTCAGGCGCGATGAGCAGCTTTTTAAAATACACCTCTTAAACTGACTCTGAGTAGTTGAGTGTGGAACAGTCACTGCTGTCTTCATGCATAATTTCACCTGTAGTGCTATCAGCATATACTTTACATTCAACCTGCCTTCAAATATAGTGTGCTCTGAGCATTGTCAGCTATCTAGATCCAATCCAATCAGATGCTATGCATTTATGTCGATCTAGATTCTATGGGATTGCATGCATACTCAGACTAAGACTTTCTATGATATCTTAAGCAGTTGATTTGTTGGCGTTTGGGTTGGCTACATCGTCCATGATTGTAATTGTTGTCATTTTTGACTCATCTAAATAATAATAGCCTGTGTTGTAACTTTTGAGTAACTAAAACACTCAGGGTTGCAGCTACAGTCGGGATCAATGGCCCAGTTGTTATTCATACATCCCTGTGGGAGAATCCATCCTGACTATTTAAGAGCAAGGTGAAGCCACATTGCAGCACCAAGGGACCAACTCTTCACAGGAAGTGCTTCGGTCAAGGTCAACTATGATCATTAATTATATATTTTTATGTTGGGGGGGTCTTGAGTGTGTTTTCTTCTTATAAGTATCTTGTGTTTATTTAAATAAGAAAACAATACTATCTTTTTAACGCCTGCAGTAGCATGTATTTATTTGAAAGGAAAATCAGAACATTCAGAGAACACTAAAGAGAACACGCAAACACCACACAAAAAGTTCAGCTTCAGATTGGAAGAAGGGCTTTTTATGGCATTTAGATTGAGATTTAAATTTAGATTTTGTGCAGTTCATTGGCTTACAGCTGAACCTAATTAAACTGAGTACCCAGATTTGAACTTGCATTGTACTGAGGGTTCTTTTGTTTAGTACATTTCCCCCTAGCTGTGCAAGTGAGATGCTGTATCACAAGGCCCTACACATGCAAACTTTCCACTTCTGTTCTTTTGATGAGGAACAAAACCTCTCACAACACAAACAGTTCATAAATTGGTTCGGCTGAAGAGAGGCTTTCCAGTGACTCATTTGCACATATAGCTATGAATAGACTAGCCTGCATGTGAACCTACAGCAGCACTGATCTGTATCTAGATGTAACAAAAGTCTCGACAATGCAAAAATATATCAATTAAAGGGTACAAGATCCTCCTCCCAGTCAATACAACTGTGTAGACTAATCACTTTGTCCAGCAGATGAGGCTTTATAGAAATGCCAAGACTGTATTTAAAGGAGCTCTTATCTTTCCTCTGCAGATCTGACCAATCCCAGATTACTGTATCTGCTGCTGTCCACCAGTGACCGCCCTCGAGGCTCCTTTCAGCTGAAATTATGTCTAACTTTAATTGCACATAACACACAGCAACACTTACTTTGCTGTTTTAAGAATCTTCATTTTTACTGTTTATTTTCTGCCTCATATACCACCTTTTATCCAGTCTTCAAAAGTGGTCAACAAATCCCAAAGTAAACGAAACATACCACGCATGGGGAGTGCTTAAAGGCAGCCCAGTAGCATTTACATCGGAAAAACCTGTCACAAATCCAACAAGGACAATATATCACTTGATGCACTATGTTTCTGCTCCAACCCTGATAGGATCCAGGCCAGAAAATCTGGACTTGGACCAAGGGGGCTGTACATTGGATGTGTTATTTATCTCTATAACCGTAAAGCATGGAGGCAGACCAGGGAGGAAAGAGAGAGGGTGGGAGGGAGGGAGCAGTCATGTTAGGAAGGAGCCCATATCGCCATAGGAATGATTGATGGGGATGAGGAATCGCTCCTGTCATGGTGCAATTACACCAGTCGGACAGGATGTGTTTGAAGGACAGAGCAGCAGGGTACAGACTAGGAGGAGGAAGTGATTCATGCTGCAGGAAAAGCTCAGCAAAACAAATGATGTTACGGTCCTGACCTTGTAACTGTGACAAGATATCATCTCTCTTGTTAATTTTAAATGATTCCCTGCCTGTGGGCACGTGTTATACTGCAGATTTCTTCATTAAGACTCAGAATGGTCATGGCCACATGTCACTATCGGGTGGGGTTAAGTCTGTTAGCTTAGCCCCGTTTTGAGCCCAGTCTATTTATAGGCAAGTCATAAACTGGTGTGTAGTTCTGATCTGGAGGAGGTGCAGATCCAATATCTAAGTATTAAAGGTGCCATGTGGAGTTAATGACCACTTGTGGCGCTACAGGGCCGGGTTTTCAGGAGCTGGTCCTAGCCATCGATGTGTATGATGAGGCTAGGGTGTGTCTTCTGGTAGAGAAGAAGACATAAGCTAAACAATGCCTCAGAAAAAAAAAAACAGTGGGAAAGAAGACTGCTAGCATATAAATGGAAAAACAAACTTCAAGAGTATCTAACTGCTGTTTGGTGAGATAGAAGACAGGAGGACATGACATTGGGATGAATTCGATTGGATCATTACTTTCAACAAAGCTTTTTAATTGGTTGAAAAATAAGTAAACTGGAGGATATATATTACAACAAGACCGTCTACAGCCAGGCTAGAAGCTTTTCAAGCTGAAGATCAGCCTTGTTTCAAGTTAAATGCTAAGATGCTCAAAATAACAACAGTAGAACTCGTCTAAAATGAGTACTCATTTTAACTTGTCAGCATGTAGACATGATATTTAACAATAACTCACTGTACAGTTTTGCTTAAGCTAATGTCATTAGGTTTTGTTGATATCTCTTACAATGAAGGATTGGAGGAATTTGACATTTTAACATAGCATGCTAGGTGAGATGATAACCACAATTATTAAAAATCCTCCTGTGGACTATAAATGTTACCACATACGAGAAGTCTCAAATCGCCTTGTTGTTGGGACATTTCACCTAAACAAATAAGTTTAACTCAGTAGTAAACTAGCACCGGTCAAGGGATTAAAAACATTACTGGTAATAATCCTCTGGTGACCATGAATTTCAAAGTACTGTAACAATTTATCCAATAACAATGGATGTTTGAAGTCTGGAGCAAAGGGCCAACCACCCACCACTGTAACCCTTAGCAAAGGTAATGCTGACAAGAGATAAACCTTTTAGGCTGAAATTTTATCAAGCTTCAGTTTTAATGCATTCAACTGAAAAGCATGAAATGTAATACACCGCATGAAAAAAAAATAAAATCAACCAAAGGGAAAACAGCTTCATTTGCATCTCCCCACAGTCTCTTCTCATCTTGGAAAGCTTTTAATCTAAGGCGATGCTAATGTTTACACCAGTTTTGGCTCGAGACGAAGCACAGAAAATGTAGCTTTCATGAAATGCAATGGAAAAGCTTTCGTAATGTGATTAGGTCGTATTGAGTCACATTTTGTGTATGAGTTGGAAACTGGGAGTGGTATTAAATTTAATCTTGTACTTTCATTCCTTTGCCAGAAGTTTCTATCTTTTCCAAGTTAAGTCCCTGTTGATCTCATCAGCGGTTGCCAAAGGGACACCTGACCCTGCTGACTTGAAGAGCTCAGTCAGCAGTTCTACATGGATAACAGGTCGCAAGTGACCCCGAAATGAATTCAGTTCCCTAAATGGTCTGGGAATTGGTGGTGGATTTACAATAGCCTGCCGCGCCTTTAAATCTTCACAATACCTGACATTTCTCAGTTTTTTTCTGCCATTATTCCATCTTGTTTTTATTCCATGTGGCACACCAGCCACTATTTTTCCTCTCATGCAGCAGTACTTCCTCTCTCCTGTCAGCCTCAAAGGTTTTCTCTAAACGAACAGCTCTGGTGTGAGGAGCAGCATCGGTGTGACTCTGTTTGACTCAATTTCAAACTTATCTCTGTCTGTGGAGAACATTAAGACTGTATAGAAAAGTAGACCTAGCCAGTGTCGGGACCTATTTGTTTGACGACTGTCACTTTGACAGCCGGTGGCCATTTGGTGAAACTGCAGTTTTCACACGGCTGGCTTAATTTTTCAGCCAAGGTTCGACGTGATAGAAACATGACAAATGCTAATCAAATGAATTGTTCAAAAGCTCCCCCACTTGTTCAGTTAGCTTTGTGTTGTGATATTCTGCATCATATCACATTTGTCACTTGTGTTGCATCAGTGGCACCATAGAGCGTTATCTTGATCAGCTGACACATGAGGGAAACCTTCATTTGATCAAGCATTGACTTTTGTTTCTTATAGATCTTTGGCATTCTTAGAAGACACATCAGTGGTTCAATCTCACCAGCACAACATGACATTATATTAAAACGAGACGCAGAGCTGTGTGTCTGATATCGCCGGATGCAGAGCTGAAATCAAATTGAGAAAATCTGGATAAGGGATGCTGAGTCGCTTTGTCTAATCTTGAGTGACACGACCTTCAGTGGTCTCTCTTCCGAGAAAGCTTTTTTGAAATGGGCATTAGATTAAACATTCAGACTGACAATGCTCTTTCAGGCAGCACCAGAGACCACAAACGTCAGTACAAATCTAATATTGGCGTTCATAGCTTAATGAAACGTACGTTTTTCTACCTCTAAATATTAATCTTCTTCCATTAATTAAATTGTTTAGTACTTTTATTTTTTTTACTTTTTTTATTCAACCTTTGTTTAACCAGGAAATAAACATGTTTAAAATAAAAATCTCTTGTTCAAGAGTGTACCGGCCAAGACAGGCAGCAGCAAGCACGATTGTATTGACATCTGGATGTAGAGATGGGGAACTCTGAAGAACATTTTTGAAGTATGGTTGTCATTTAAAGCTTATTTATTACCCAACAGCACAGCAGGCCAAATTCTAACAGATAGTCTATGTTAATGTAAGAACTGAAATTACTCTTGAATGTGAAATGTGTGAACATTTTCAGTACTAGTGGGGCGCCAGTCGACAATTGGTTAGTGGGAGCGCCTAATGTACAGAGTCCAGGGTTCGAATCCCACCTGTGACCACCTTCCTGCACGTCATTCCCCCCTCTCTCTCGCTCTCCTCAGTTTGTGACTCTATCCACTAAAGGCATTAAAAACAGCCCAAAATTAAACCATCATTCAGTTCTAGAAACTACATTTCATTATTCTATCTATCTATATGTTTCATTTTAAATTTAAAGTATGAACTTAACCAACCAGTTCATATTAATTGGCATAAGAAAAGCTTCTGACAGTTTATTGAATAAGACAGAATGCAGTGTGTTATTGAACATCTGTACAGATTCAATAGAGCATTACTATTAATGGTGTTTGATTTAAAGAGAGTCATCTGGTGTTGATGAGGATTCATTAGAAGTTGAAGGGTTTTTAGTTGTTTCTTTGTATCACTGTATCACTGTTTCTCTGATTTGAGATTTCAGCCCGACATGTCCCATGTATTTATCTTTTTAAGACATCAGTCTGCCACTGAGGGACGGTAATTGCTCTGCCGTGTAGCTCAAATATGTTTTTAGCGTTAATATGCAACACTCTTTTAAACTTTCATTATCATCCTCTGGGCGTGTGTATGATATAACACAGAAAAGAAACCCCCCCACCCCGCATGTTGAGCTTCAGTGAGAAAATCCAATAGTGAGCTTCGGAAATGAAAAGAGAAGTTTGATAAGAGAAATGACTGGAAATGATTATTTTTTTTCTTTCTGTCCCTTATTGTGAGCCGTCTCGATGAAAGGCCACGAGTGTCTGTCATGAGTGATTCTGTTTTCATAGAGTGCTCTAATCCGGGCTCTCCATGCTGTCAGGTCCACTGCCTCTCATTGTGCTCCTTGCCTATCTGATTATCTTCAGAATTACAAGTGGCCAGAGCCACATCACCTCATTGTTACGGGTATAATACGTTTTGGCCAGATGTGAGCCTTTCAGAACCATGACTATGAACTACTTTGAATGAGTTCAGCACAAAGTCCATAGAGGACTGTAATGACATTCATAACCTTTGCTGTGTCCCCTTCAGCAGACACTGATGATGTATTTCCCTCTTGGTTCCTTGGTTAACTTGGAAACTGTTGGAGTGTGAGCTTTGACTTATAGGATTTTACCCCCACAGTCTTCTGAATCCATGTTGACTGAAATTCATATTTATTTGAATGTAATTGTAAACTGAACTGAAAAGCCAACCAGAAACAAAATCCATTTTTCTTAACTTGGCCCACTCAGTTTTGTGTGTATGTATCTATGTATAGTGCACTAGTATGTGCATACATATCTCTGTATTCCAGAGAGCTGGCCAATCAGAGGTAAGCGGGCATGAGTATTTTGAGCTGCAAATCATGCAAAGCTACTGTGAAGGTTTCACAGACTGACAGCATTAAAGGTGAAATTGATTTTAACATGGGATCTGTAGGAGAGCACCAATGTAAGCAGTTAAAATATAATATCTTCTCAAACTGATACAATCATAAATACTACAAATTCTTGCACATGAAGCCTGATGGGGTCAGCTGAGGGAAGACAAGACCTGTGATAAGCTGGACTTTAAGATAACAACCCTTTGCACACTGTTTTTAAACAGCCAGTGGATTCATAATTATGTCAATAGTTTTCTTAACAGTACCCTCAGATTCACAGTTTTAGGCATTGATGCCTAAAGGATAATGGGATTTTTCTCAGCAGACTCCAGGAGGGCTACGTACTCACAGGTCAAAAGAAAAACACAAGATTATCAGATACACTGATTTCTAAGGGGAAAAATAAAAGATTGAGGTCAACATAACATGAAGTATTGAGAGGCTGTGTACGTCCATGCTCCAGACAGATGTGAAACGTGAGAAGTGAAGATTGTTGTGAAAGGTTGTGATTGAAAAAAAAAAAAAAAAAATCTCTCTCAAAGTTTATTCTGAAGAAACCTCGAATGCTTTCTCTCATTTTCACCTCTTGTTGCTCACATATCAGAGTTTAGAGTCTGTCTCGTTGCCATAACAACCCCGGCCTGATCATTGCTGAGCTCACAATAGGCACTGCATCAATGGTGGCAAAAAAACATCACTCTGCAATCAGCCCGATCGCTGTACAAGCCTCTTATCAGGCTGCATGCACTGACGGAGCCCACAGCGCAATCAGATCCTCCTCATGAATGAACAAACCCAGACGCCGGCTGCCACTTTTAATTTGATTGGGCAAACAGTGAATTAATGGGGACTCGCTGGGAGTTGGACTAGTTTGGAATTGGGCAAGTCCATGCAAAGAGTATTATAAACGATGCCTTTGCCCCTTAAAGGCAGTCATTAGAGCACTTAATCATAAAATATTGCTCCTTGGATACCCAGCTAGTCCTGCTGCGACGGAGCAAAATTTGCTCCCCAGTGCACTTCATCGTGGAGCACACATTTTTCACAGTATCAGACCTACTTATTCGACAACATCCTCGTTTTTTAAACTCAAGTCATCCCCCATTCTAACTCTTATTCATGGAAAATCTTTCCTGCTTGCTTTTGAGTCACATAAAGTTCAATAATTTATTAAGTAATCACTTCCACAATCTTGTCAGCATGTATAAAGTTTCACATCTCATACAGTTCCACCTCTAGACAAAAACAGAAAGCATGTTAGTATGATGCAGCGTCTTTTCAAAGGACAAGTGATTTCAATTGGCCTTTTCATCAAAGGACCAAACGCTCACTTGTCCTTCGCAGCTCAGAGCTCCAGTTTGTCCAAAGTTCAAGCACTCTTGAATGATAAGCGCCGATGTAACACAAACAGTTTTTCTCCTAAGGAAAGAAAAATATTATCTCTTATCCTTGGCTATATATTATATATTTCTTAGACATAATAACCTTTAAGGAAGAGGAGTATGTTTGGGGGATATTTAAAGGCACAGCATGTAGATTCCGTCACCAGGGGGCTCTCAATCGATACAATAACAAAAGATGATGTTGAGGCTGGCAGGGAATCATGGGAGTTCTCTCTGCTACTCCCCACCATGAAAACGAACTCCACATTGACCGCAATGAAGACGAACGGGTGAATCAGACCTGAGGAAGAGAATATGTTTACTGACGAGCTAATGTATGCAAGTATAATTGACGTTTTAAGCAGCACATACAGCAACAGTTCAGCAGCTTTTAAGGAGCAATTATTACTTCCTTATGAAGCCGTCTTATGAGTAAACAGCCCGTGTTTCCAAAAGCTTTAAAAACATCAAATCGAACTAGCAATTAACAGCAGAAGTATCACCTAACTGCCAGGTTGTGAAATGTATTTGGCTGTGAAATAATTCGCAAATTCACCTTTTAACTGTGTTTTAAAAATTAAATAAATATGCAGTTTGAATCATACTCATACCAGAATGTCTACTTTTTATGTGATGTTTGTGTCATCACCTGGATGTCATTTGCATGCACACATACTAATCCACTCATTGATGACACCTTGTTCTATCTTGCTAATTGTCAAGACTTTCCGCTTGTTGTTACGATGCCGCTGTGTCTTCTACGCTTGAATTCAGACGCTCTGAATCTTAATTAAAACCTCTGCAGCCTTCCCTGTTGTTGGAGGAGCCCTGGCGCTCAGCTGCATATTCATCATGCGGTGTATGGCGGTTGATTGATCGTATCAAAGAAGCTTCCTGCATGAGCGATCCTCTCAAGAACTTCCTGATTGCTAATACGGCTTAGAGAGTCGTGCAAGAAATGCTGGTGCGCCGGATGAGTTTGTCTTTGTTGCTTTGCAGCTGCTTCATCGGCTCTCAGAAGAAGATTTCTGCTTAAGATTCTGTATTTTTGTACATTTGCTGTATTTTTGTTTGTAGCCTGCAGACATATAACTGTATGACTTAATGTCCAAGTAATTATCAGCAAAATGAGACGTTTTATTTTCATGTCACATTGACTGCAAAGCTGCTCGGGGCGGTATTAAAAATAACAATACACTTGTCTTATCGGAGTAAATCATGCAGTGGCGCTGTGCTGAGATCATCACATCACTTCTAATTTGTATTTGCAGTTTGGATTGGTGGATCATTTATCCATCTGTAAGAGGTGACAAAATCATATTTTAAAATGTCGCCTAAACATCAATAGTTTTTTTTCTTTTCTTGCAGTGTATTGTCAACATTACACAAATTAAAAGCATGAATAAATAAATAAAAAATGTCCAACTCTCTTCTAATGCAGCTGTGGATGGGTGTTCACTTTGTATGAGCACATCTCAATGTGGCTCTTAAAGCTCCTGTGAGGGCTTTTAGCTGTTTATGAAAACCTTTTAGGCAATGACTCAATATACATTAGACTGACATGTTCTTCTGCAAAGATTTTAATTGAGAGCTTCATTTGACTGTAATAATAAAGAAAGGCTAATTTATGTTTCGTTAAAAAGCAACACTCACATGTGCAGAACAAAATCAGCAATAAGACAAGACGTACCGATTGGTCCACAGGATGGCACCAAACTTGAGGGAAACCAAAAGTTCCTCAGGAGCTTTAACGTCATGTTAGATTTGTTTTTACATCAACGGCGAACTGTTGGGTCACCTTTTGCATCCTTAAGAGTTTCAACAAATTCTTGAACTAAATCATTTTTTGGGGGAATTGAAGCCGTACGGTGGTCCTTTCCTCAAACACTACAGGGTAACCTGCGTGCCTTCAAATTGGTCTATTTTTTCACAGGTTGTTACACTGCATCAAAAATAGATTGTGGGTCATGTTATGTCACCTCTGGAACAAGAAATCCTGTTTCATGCACCATTCTGTGTTTATGTATTCAAAACTATCATGCAAGCTGATTTATATCGAGGCGTTCTGCAAAATTAATGCAGTGACGCTATTTTTGGTTGAAAGCAGGTGAATGAATCAGCAGGCCCCGGCCTGGCAGGAGTCCAGCATGTTGGGATTAATTGCTGCAGTGTGGGTGAATGAGCACCTGCAGGTTAACTCATCTACAGCTCCAGCACGCACCTGTTTATGCAAGGCTACGCTTTCAGGCTCAGAATAACAAACATAGTTTAATGTGTGCTACATAATTGAGAAATGGCATTGACTTGGCTTTCTATTCTTTTTACCTTTAACTGCTATATCACAGTAGGGTAGTGAGGACTTTTTTTTGTAAAAGACAAATGTTGAATACAAAGCAGCATCAAAGAAAATGTCCTCATTCAGGTTCTGTTTTTCTTTCTTAGTCATACAAGGTGGAATCAAGCCACGACATGCCAGATAGAAATGCTACAACCAGCAATTTGCCCGCTGAAAAGAAACCATCCTTCAACCAGGCTCTCATGGAGGATAAAAACACCTCCACAGACCTACTCAGGACAAGTTCTGTCTGATCTATCAGGGAGAAAAAGGACTACAACAAACACATTTAGAAAAAAAGGAAATGTTTATTTTACTTTCTGCTGACTGCCTGCCTTTAAAAGTCATAATGGGCATTTGCAAGAAATGTTCAGATGCCCTCATGTCACGACATCCTTGTTCCATGCACTTTTGGTGGTCTGAGCACACAGGCAGAGCGAACCAAATCTCCCAACCCAAAGCAAAGTAACAATCACTGAGATTGTTCTCACCAAAATTGCACTCCACACTGTTTGATTGTTACTATGCGCCCACTTCCGCGCCCCTCCTTCTGTATAGTTCACAGGGCGACACCGAAACACCCAACAGGAACTGGTAAGAAAATAACCTGGGTGCAGTGGAGGGAAATGGCACTTAAGCAGCACAAAACCTCCCAACATCCTTCGTGCAATGTCCTAAAAATAGAGCCCTTGGTCCCTGCTGAGATGTTTGGAGACGTGCTCCCAGGATAAATAGAAGTCGGGGCTGCAGGAGGTTAGTTACAGAGGAAAACATGAAGGAAGGCAACCCTCTCACCTTCACACAGAGCCAAGAGAAATGACAACAGTTGACATCTTGTAACTCATTTTTTGCCTCAAGCCGATCACTTTTGCTCTGTTCAAACACATCAAGCCCTACAACACTATCACATAGCTGGCTTGTTCCCGACCATCTTACAGGACATCCTAGAAACTATGTTAGATGGCAACGCATGTACGCAGCAGCTCGGCTTGTAAAAAAAATGTCAAGCACAATATTCAGGTTTTTTTAAACTTCTTAGTTGTCAAGGCCAAAGGTTGTGGTTTGGGTCAAAATGACTTGAGCAGTTAGGGTCTATGTTAGGACTTAAACTTCTGTGTCCTACTTGAAAAGTTTTTCAAACATGATGTTAATAATGTATGTAAGTGACATACCCTAACCTTTTATGTAAGTAAGTGACACATGTATGTATAAAAGTGTCATTATTGAACAACATGTAGAGGTGTGTGTGAGTGACACCCCCCAATTATGAGAAAAGTCCATCCTCTCCGTCTTTTGTCTGCTCCACAATATGTGCTCAAACAGGCCGTTTGGATATTTTACCTTTGTGACATCACAAAGGGCAGTAACCCCTCCCCCAGGTGGGTGACACTCCCACAGCTAGGTGTTTGTTCTGCCTTGTTCGAGGTGAGTCTGCCTTCTCACCGTAAACAATAGGACATGGTCGAAGAAAGCCCGAGACACCAAGGCCCTTCCAGAGAGGGGGCGTGGTCAGACAAAGCTCATTTACATATTTAAAGGTACAGACACAGAAACAGCCTGTTCTGAGCAGGGCTGAAATAGAGGGGTTTATAGGAATTATAGGAATCAAATACAGGATCAGAGTGGATTTAGAACAAGAAACTTCACAGACTTATCAGCACCTCTGAGACTTATTTACACTGGTTGAATAGGAGAATAATATTTGACCTTTAAGAACGTTTGTCTTGCAATTTTTACAGTCTCAATACACCTGAAACACATTCCTGTACGATGCACATCAAGTATAAATGTACATTTAGTCTTTGAGTAATCCCCTTCTTTGTTACATATAGGTTGTGAGGCAGAACCAGAGATTTTTCTCTCCCTTGCCTTCCAATTCAGCTCAAGCTCTGAAATCGCTGTTTCAATCCTGTGTAATCCTTGCACTGGGTCACTCGCTGAAGGCCACTCAATCACTCCTTCACTCGCTGTGTTCTCCATGACAAATAGATGTGTTTCTGCCAGGCTTTTCTAAAACAAATGAATGTTTCTTTCCCCACACCTACCACCAGACAAGACCTGTTTCTTGTTTATATATTTATTTATTTTGCTGAACCAGGCGAAACACCTTGTTGTTTGTCACTTTGGAAGTCTACTGTATATCTCACTCCTCTTGCCATAGGTATATTTCAGGAAGACGGATTGAGACGTTGGTCGCCTCTTCTCTGCTTGGTGCACTACAAATAACATGCTTGTATCTATACATAGCCTGTGGTTGGCACTTGCTGAGAGATAAACCATGCCGAGCACTTTTCCACCCAGTCCTCTTTATATTTGTTTAAGCTATTTTACTTCAGTAAAAGCAGAAACAAATAATACATTTTGACAATAAGACATTTCAATTTAAAGTATAAGTTTAATTAATCTCAACCGAAGCATAAATGGCATTTTTGATTTTATTTTAATAAAGAAGGTACAGTGAGAAGGACACTTTATCCTAATTATGTATAATGAAGTAGGAAACTGTGGAAGGATGTTTTCCACCAAATCCTGTTTTCCCCTGTACCTGAAATATCAAAGATTTTTGTTCCAAGCTATAAAAAATAAGCCGTAGTAGACTTTTTTTTATGATTAGAATGCACCATTACTTTTTCATAAATCAAGTAGACCTTGAAATTGTGTTTCCAGTGGGAGATGCTATTGATAACGCGGAGCCTTTGATTGTGTTTAGGCGGGAAAGGACAGTCCAGCTTAATGTAGTAAAAACAACCTCTATCATTGTGTTCTCTCAAGCTGTTTTTCACAGTGCCATCTGTGCTACAGCACTACAAAGGTGTTGCTGGTTTTATTCTCGTAGAGAGACGGATATTTTTATCTGCATGGGAAATTTGTAAAGAGGTGCAGTTTTCTCTCTGAGCAGGTCCCAAGACAAATACATCACTAGATACAGTATGGAGGAACTGACACAGATGGAGTTTGCTGTTGTTCCTACTAAAGCATATTGTTGTGTTGTGGTTGAGATAAAACTTTGAATGGTATGTCAATGAATGATTAACACCTTTGGCTGAAAAATCTAAAAATGATTGAATGTCATCAGTGATGGTTTCCAGTCTTATCAAACCCTGGGATTTGATTGTCTTCTACCAGCATTAGGAAACCTGCCCCCTTAAAAAATCTATAAAAATCACAACAGGTGTTAAATGGTTTTCAATAAATTAAAGCAAATCTCAAATCCAATCAGTGAAGGCTTGAATTGAGGTCCTGACACACCAAGCAGAGGGCAAAGAACTAGTGGTGACAAAGGCTGACTGTTGAGTCGCCTCACGTCACCTTTGTTTTGGCCAAAAAGTTGCACTTGAACACACCGCAAAGACTATAGCCCACGGAGCTGGACACACAAAAACCAGGGCGATGGCCAACGGCCGATGGAGGCCTTTAGTGTATGGTGGTAATTTGCCTCTGTTAGTATAGGACAGTCACAGTGATGAACATTAAACCTCCTAGTGTTGGCATTATTCAGTGTAAGCTTTTACAACAGGCCAATGTCAGCACTTTGCAATACAATCACAGTGCCTTAGTACAGCCTCATAAAGCTGCTGTAGACTCAAATGACTTGTGAGGCTTTTAAACAGTGCATTTTCACACTAATTATCTTGAACTACATTGATTTTCCAAAATGATTACAAAAAAAAATCAATGCTGTGAAATTAATGGACCTGATGAGTCACATTTTGGTGAACCGAGATCTTGTAGCTCACACTGCTATTACGCACTGAAAACATTGCATTAAGAATAACTTATTATTAATGTCACAACAAGTCCTTATCTGACATTTTCAGGGCTCTGTACCAAACCAGCACCACTTTCATCACATTGGGAAGATTTTAAAGCCTCTCTGCAGGGCTGCACTATTTCATTATTTAGCTCTTTCCCTCCTCAAACATCTACCTGTATCAAAAACTAGCTGCTTCAGTGATTTGGATATTGCACTTGGCCGTACTGCAAATTTGATATTCTGTCTATTAGTAATGCAGCTCTAAAACAAATTGAATCTAAAAAAAAAATGGAGGCGTCAAAGGGCCCAGTATTACCAGAACTAGGTGAGTGTTTTGTTGATGCCTGGCAGCTTCAAGTAAAGGAGTCATCATATTAATAAATGACTTGTTCTCTTTCTTTTCTTTTTTTCTGGCACTAATCTGTCTGGCTCTTGGCGTCTTCCTCTCCATCCGATAATGAGGTGCCTCCAACCTCGCTCGGGGGCTTTTTATGTTGCTGCTCTGCCAAATTTGCACTTCTGAATAACTTTTAATTATACTCTCTGGTATGAAAATACACTAGCGGATGTCCAACAGCATTGGCAGGTCGGGTGCCAGTTAAAAATAATCGCACCATGCTTCGGTCCAAATCTCTTCATTAATGTCTCGTCAAGGTTTAACAGAATTTTTTAAGATATATTCTTGCCATATGAAAGATGAGTACTCTTGAGGTTTTAGCTGGTAATCTAGATCTCATTTCCAAAGTATTGGCTGGTTATTAACTGAGCATTAGTGGAGTCAATGATAAATTGCATATCAATAGATAAAGAATGACTGATGATAGTCATTAAAGGCCCATGACAATGCGTCGTCAGTAGATTTAATCTATTGATTTTACAGAGGTCACAGGATATTAATTATTCCAAAGAAAATCAGATGATTAAATCGTACCGCCCACGTCATGGATAATCAAATTTGAATTATGAATATGTCAGTGAAATAAACGCAGCAACTGGTAGAGAACACCTAGTAGAGTCAGAGAAAATAGAAATTAATGATATGGATAACCTTTAATGTTCATGACGATATCACGAGCAGCAGCTTTCCTATGCCCTTAATTATGTTCCCCTTCAGCATAAACCTGGAAATGACTGTCCCCGAGCCGCCATCACCAACAACTCGGCCGCCTTTTCACTCACATGTGTTTTGCTGTTGGGAGTGCACTGGCATTATGGTGCCTGATAGAAATTTGAGCGTGAACACCGCCTCCATAAACCCACGGATCATAAAACTTAACATTCCCCTAAAAGTGTGGCTGTGATTTAATTACGACGAACAGCCGCAGTCCGTTTCAGTTCAAAGACCGGTGCTGCTGACTCCAGCTATTCCAGACTCTTTTAACCGCACTTGCACTACATTTGCGTTTGTTGTTACAGTCTGTAATTGTTTTTAACATTCGGGGAACGGTAGGCTGAGTGGGTATTGGTGATCAACAGGAGCAGAGCGAGAGCACGAGGCTTCACGGGTTACAACTATGGGTGTTTTAACTTATTTGCAATTTCTAGGCGAGACGAGCAAGAATTAAAATACCATTACCAGTGTGGACTGCATTATATATCGTCTGCCAATTGTCCTGGTTTATTGGAGGCTGAGGATAAAACTGTGTTATTTAATACACTTGGTTTCTCAATTCTCTGAATAATAATTAAAAAAAGGCCATGTAGAGATTTTCATTTGACCATTTATCCAATAGGGTGTTGAAGGAGATCCACAATGGATTCAAACAGAACGAAATGGATATCAACAGCAGAAAATATAAATCGTAGTACAATGTTTTTTTTTATGCTCTTAATAAGATTTGTCTTAAAGGCTTTATATGCGATTTTTCACACTTCAGAAATCAAGTATATCCTCTGAAAATAACTAAAAATATTTAAAAACGTAGTTTCGTACAATAAATTACAAAAATAGTGTGATGGTGTTCTAATGCCAGTGTTTGGCCTAATAGTGTGTGCAATGTTCAATGTTTTAACCACCTCCAGGGTCAAGGGGGTCCCCAGTCTCTAGCTCCAACCCTGATCCAACCTAACCTAACCTTAAAGTCTTTATATGCGATTTTTCACACTTAAATATAATATAAATCAAGTATATCCTCTGAAAATAACTCTGTGAGTAATGACTGTCTACAATGGGTGTAACACCCGAGTCCCACTGTCTGTGATGTTTTCAGAGTTTTCAGAGTCCTATCTTCAGTTTGTTTACATCGCCTGGACAGCCGGCTGACTCCTCCCCTCGTGTATAAAAGTTGTTTAATTGAGGGACTAGAGAAAAGAAGAATAACATACTGTACTCACTGCTTAACTGTGTTTCTAGATCACGCTCATTTCAGGTAAATTTACATGCAGTGTGAAGATACGAGCATAATAAAGATCGCTAGCATTAGCATGCTAACACAACAATGCACCGCGAGTTGTTTTGGTTTCTTGCTGGTGCTCAAGGGCGACATCTGCTGGACCAAAAAATCACATATAAAGCCTTTAAAGGTGAGAAACTCACTTTAATTTCATTAAGTTGTTTGTGAATGAATTAAGTGTGTTTGAAGCCTCGCATTTCATGTACAACTGCAAGGCCTATAGAGTATCCAGTGGGTCATTCAAAACACTCTCTTCAAAGTACAACAGCTAATGTTAGCACTGAAGCATTTCCCTTTAAATGTGTTACGAGTGAGTTTGTAGCTAACAATCACTCAGACCAGCTTCTACTGCCCTATACCAAACTATTTAGTCCTCATGATACCAGCTAATGCTAGCATTGAACCAAACAATAACCTTTGATTGTGTTACTGCTGAGTTATAGCCAACAACAATGTTAGCTTGCAGATTTATGAGCTAGCAATTTGCTTAATAACTTTAGCTTTTGTGACTTGACACCTATACCTGCTAGCCCATCCAAAACACTTCCATTATCCAGAGGAATAAGTGGAGCATGTTAATGTCAGAGGTAATAGACTAACAGTTGTTTGAGAGGATTAAGCCTGCGAAGAAAAATACTGTGTAACTTTAATTAACAGCATTTAAATGATCCCATGATAGTCGGCTATTTTTCACTGGGATTTCCCCCAGAACGGCTCCTTCTTCTGACACACAAACACACTATCCTCTTAACAGACTCATGGTGCAGAACTATAGCCAACAGTGGGACGCGTCCTCCCTCCTCAGAGATCACAGGATGCTTTCATTCCTCTGTTCTTGCCTTCTGTCAGAAGGGCAGAGTCTGCCTCGATGCTTCTTTATCTTCCCCTGCAGCCACCCAGACAAGGCGATGGGCTGTGTCTGTAGACAAATGCTTCACTTGTTACAGATAACAGAAACATGAAAACAGGAAATGGCCAGTGGGTTTGAAAACTTAGATTCATACACAGCTCGATCAGTGTTTTCAGGGCAACAAGGAGCTAAACTTCTCCCAATAACAGGCTGTATTACAATATGTTTCCAGGAGGCATTACCAGTTATTGGTCTCCCTCTTTTTCAGAAATACTGACTGTCTGAATTTTATTGGTGATGCAAGTATCAAAACAAATGGTGAAATTCACTGCTAAAAAAATGTTTGATTCATGTTTTCTAGAATTTTGATGAGTTATACTGAATAGATAGTACACACCTATTCCTCCAAATTAAAATAAACTTGTGTCAAGTATTGTCCAAATTCGAGGGATTTTTAATCATTGAATTGGCATTGCGTGAAATTGCATGATGAATCCTGTAAAAATCTAAATATTGACACAAAGCGTGAAATGTGAATGAGGTCTCCTCTATACCAACAGGAAATCCTCTCAGCAGCCTTTATAAACCAGGCGAGACAGCGGTGACACAATAATGGTGTTGCTACAGTGAGAGCACATTGTGTTGTTAATGGAGATTGTGATTGTTGGTACCACGCAGGACGAAGAATGGCGGCAGATGAGCACATTAACCTTCATTAGCAGGTTGACCAGTGCTGCTTGGAGTGAATGGAGTAATTACTGGTGACACTGTGATGATTGATGGTAATGAATGCGACTAATGAGTGGCATCTTTCAAACACATTTGAAGATCTCAGCAACCTATTGTCTGACTCTGTGCTGACGTTTGAGTGCCTCACGATGAGTGCACCTGATTGAATGCTAACATCATAGGTACTATTTCTATTTACGGTTATACTCATCTTACATGGCGTATATGCTTTCAGAGAAACATAATGCCAATTTGAAGGACTTTTAATGTTGTTATAGTGGCCCCATTCTCTAATGAATGCATCTGCCAAAGTGTTAACATCCGAAATCAAACAGAAGAAAATCCATAAAAACCTATGTATCTTACTAGTTCAGCATCAGTCAGCAGACAGGCAAGATCAGATTTGGCCCTCTGACAGACACACAGTGCAGAAAACAATGCTTCGGTTCACCAACAATTCACTATATTGGCAACCATATCAGTAATATCAGTGATTAGTAACCCCCCACCAATTAGCATTGGTATTGGGCGTCTAAACAATGTGTTATTGGCCTGGCTTTCGTATAGCAGGAAGAAAGCCAGATATACTGTAAGAAGATGGTTGAGAACAAAAAACAGAGCTGATGGAGAGTAGCTATTGGACTAAAATTAATGAAGTGGCGAAAACACAATTCCATAAAAATGCTAATGTATGTTATTGGAGGTATGTTATTTTTCTACTTTTGCTCATGCTTTATCCTAATGCTCCTTCGGGGGTCCAATTTCCCAAGAGGAAAGGTGTTTCCAGCATTGTTGTGTTCACAAGCTGGAAACAATATTGAGGCTAGAAATGAAATATGTCTTGACACATGAGACCATTACACTAACATCTCCTAGGTCTGCCATGTTTCTGTGTAATATGACATCAGTTCTGAAACCTTGGGGTACCATTGGGTACCAACATTTCTGAAGACTTCTCAACTTGTTGCTCTAACTTGAGGGATACTTCAGGTACGTTTTACAGCCGGGAACTCAATTGTTGTATTTCTGAGTATTTCGACACCATGTAAAAGTAATACATAAAGTATCATCTTGGATACAGAGTTGGAACCAGTGATGGGAATACGTTTGTTTTTTTCAGTCTTACTAACTCTTTTTTTTAACTTTCTATTCTATCTATAACCCTTCTACACAGTATAACGAATGCCTGACATTAGAAATTTCACAGTCACTGCAGTGGGAATGGAGTTATGTCACGTCGTATTGAGATATGCAAGAAAATTGCTTGTGAATGTATTTTCCCAGTGATGCAATAGCGATGAAACATTGTCAGTCGTGGCAGTGGTGGGAGGTTGACAGTTATGTCCACATTGACGTATGGCGCCATTAAGAACAAAAGCTCCACTCAGCCAGAAGAGACATGACAACAGTATTGCCACTGATCTGACGGGAGCACACATCTTCCCAGTGTCATCTCTGACCTCTATATCTTTTAGCTCGAGATAGATGCATTTTCATGCCTGGCTTCAGGCTCTAATAGTCCATTGATTCATTCGCAATATGGCCCTGAGTCAGCCGGGTCTCTGATTATTTATTTTCCTCTTGAAAACACCCTGGCCCCTCTCTCTCATCTGTCTTATTAGAATGTAATGGCAAACAAAACCTAAGTCTCTCTCTATCTGATGGTGGAGAGAAAAACAATTTTAAGGGATTCGCGTCGGTTTATAACCCATGGCTCCAAGAGGGGGAAAACACTCAGAGGTCTTAGATGAGATAGACCTCCAAATCAATCACTACCGCCGGAGGACTCCTCACATTGATGCTGCTGCTGATTGACAGGCCTCAAATCTTCTCAGAGACTGTCAAACAGTGCCAACCCTGACCACCTGCTTAGGCAGTCTAGACTCTATGCCCCGCTGAGGTGACGTTGGTGTGAAATTTTAGGTGGTCTGCAATACAAATGTGGGGAAAAGGCAGCATACAAGATATAATTCACAGAGCATTAACTGTGGTGTGGACAAACTTCTGTGGAATATGTGACCATTTAAACCCCTTTTTTAAACTCCTGTCTGAGAAAACATAAACCAGCTGCCGCTTAATCGGTCATATGGAATGATTTTCTACCGAGGTCACTTTGGCTTTTTCCAAGAATGTTACTTATATACTCGACTGGCATGTGATCTGAAATTTTTACTCACAGATGGGTTTTCCAGATACTTCTTGTGCAGCTGGCGGTGCAGTCTAGCCGCTTTACATTCAAGGGGGTGCACAGCAGACCACATTGTTTGGGGCACGCCTTGGCAGTCCTGAAATGACAGATTAGGGAAACCCATGTCCCTAATGTCCATCTATCAGAGCGGGAACTCGCTGGAGGCTGGAATAGTTAGCTAAATAGAAACCTTTAATTTTGAAGGCAGGGAAGTAAGAATGGTTGTGGCAGTGTTGACTTAAAAGTCTGCCCTGTAGACTCAGGAGAAATGCAACAAGGAGGGAATCTGGACATATAGGTTCAGAGCCACTATAGCTGCAGTTGAGGGATGGTGAATGTCCATCCAGAAATCGTGAATCAATCTATCAAATAGATGTTAAGAGAATTACTGAAAATCTTGACATGCTGATAAAAAGTCAAGCTTCCTCTGAGGAACCTAAATAGTTTTGCAACATTTGATATGCCATCTAGTTTACAAGCTTCAGCAAATATCCCGCTGTTGTTTTGAAAGGAGTCTGAAGTATATTCTAAATATGTTGATTCTATTTACACACCAACCAGTTATGGATGGTTTCAAGAACGCTTTTATCAAACCTTCAAAACTCTGAATAAATACTGTCAGACCATTTTTGACTATACACGAGTGCCGTGTTGACATCGCTGTTTTCCCCTTATTCATTACAACCAGCTGATTTGTTTTCAAGATGTAAGACTTTATGGGAGGGAGTGTTTCATGTCAGCATGACGCTTGTCATCCACATGTAAAAGTTCCAGTTCTGCTCAAAGGAAAATAATAAACAAAAATAGATCACAATTTCTACAAAGAGACATCTGATGTTTTGCAATGCAGATGGTTGCTATTGGCAACATAGCAAAGGATAGCGCAGAAAAGCCTTTAGCGGGTGGTTTATTCCCCCTCCATGAGCTGATTAGGATTAGTTCTTTTTTACTTTTTGAATCATGGGAAAGGATCATATTATCTGCATTACAGAAAAATCCATACTCTGTGTATACCCTATAGTCACATATGGAGTTAGTTGGAAGATCAAACCACAGATGTGTTTTTAAGACCCTGAAACACTTCACTGCCCACATCTAATCTCCTATCTGTTTGGTATAATCTGCTGATAATCACTGTTTAGTAATAACCCTGTCACATGATCCTTAATTGGATGACACTTTGAAGTGTGCACGCAAAGGACGGGGGGGCAAAGTAATAAATGCATTCCAATTGGCCATACATGTAGTGTACTTTGTGTGTTTTCTGATGTCTGTGACCCCTGTGAGAGGAAAGGTTAATTGCCACCCCTCCGAACCAGTCAGAGATGGAGAAGTTGGCCAAACACGCCCACGCCAGAATCTTCCCTGAGGCTAGGTCTGGATGAAAAGAGAGAAAAACAACACACAAAAAGCTGAGGATGAGACAGGCTTATGTGTCTGTTACACCGGTTTTATTGTTCTCTCTTTACTCTGGTCACATATGTGAAGTGAGACAATGAAAAGCTAACCACCTCTTATCTTTGGAATAAAACCTGTAAATGGAAATTGCAATGGTGGTTAGAACTTAAAGAGATCTCTGTAACATAACTGCTGTAATTGCTCTTTTTCACTCCTTTTATTATGATTTTCAAATGAATACAATAAGGGAAACTTGGATCAACAAAAATAAAATTAACACAAAATCAACCTCTTGCTTTTTCTGTGGAGGGTAAAAAAAAGTGTTTGGATGTTCTGCCTATTTGACTTTTGTGTTGTCTAAGCCTAATTGCCTTCCAGTAGTTGCTCACCCTGGGGTGTTTTTCATGAACATCAGTTGCTCATGCAGTTTTAGAGTTAAAGTGGCAAAGGCAAACAAAACTAAATATGTCATATTAGAGCAAAAACATGGCATTACCAAAGGGAAAATAGTCCACTTAAAATCTGTTTGGATACCCTTCAATTGCTTCCATTTAATGATCCTTTCTGGACAAAAGCACTGATTAACTGTATGCTTTAATATTACCATGACAACATGTCAACTTGCTATCAGTTTGAATGCAACATCAAAGTGGGAATAGATTATTTGTGGATTTTACAGCCGCTCTATTACCATTTTTTTTCTGCACTTTGTTTTGTCCTGATTGTCCAGTTTTGCCTTCACCATTATTCACTTTGGACCTCAGCCTATAACATGGGCCCAGGTTACTAAATCTTAGTATCTTCTCATAGTCACTTTACATCTCTACCATCAGTGTGTGAATGTGTAGGTGTGACCTGCGGTGTCAAAGCGCATTGAGTAGTCTGAAGACTAGAAAAGTCTATACAAGCTCAAGTCCATTTACCATTTAAAGATATTGTTGAGGAACAGAATGTAGAAACCCAACAACAACAATGTTGACAGTTGAATGGAAACGTTAAAAACCCTTCAGCTCAGACTAGTCCATAGGCTCTTTATTGCTTTATAACAATATCCATCAACCTCCACCGTCGATGCAGACATGTGTAATTTGGGGGCACTTGCTTCAACCACTGTAGTTCTTCTTGGGAAGAAAGTACAGAAAAAGGCTAAGAATGAAATATGCTAGTCTGCTATGGTATGCAAGGTAGTAAAATGTCAGTTTTATAAGCAGAAATTATGTTTATGAACTATGTATGTATACCAACCATTCTTGGCAACCATAGTTTAAAGTTAGAGGCCTTATTGTATAGCCAAAAAAAAAAAACTTGAACCACTTTCAAGGTTTAAATCATAGCCTGGTTTCAGGCCCCAGAGAGTAGAGCAAAAACATTTAGAGCTCCCCCTACTGGCTGGCTCAAGATCAAAAGCTCTGCATCATCCATGTTAAGAGATGGTTCATAGGTCAAACTATAAAATCATCATACGTCAATTAAATCTTTCTCAAACATGATTTTTGTCTTGTTTTGTTCACCATGATTGACAGCTCTGTTGACCAATGCGGCTCCTGTATGGTGCTGTGTGCACGAGATTAGCAGAATAGAGGAGGAACAGTGAGTGAAAATGTAATGAACACTAACATAAGAGTCATTGAACTTTCCGTAACTACTACTGGAACCGTTCAAGAGAAGGAATTTGTCCTGCTGTAGACTGGGCCAACCTGAGGGGTCTTATCTGTTTTATCTGTCAATGAAATGTTTTGGTAAGTCAATGCGGCAGGATGTTCTAAACGTGGTAGTCTACTGCGCAACTCTGGCGCCATCTTTCTCATGCTCGTACTGAATAGAAGCAAAGGCTAGTGCTGCTCTGTTGAGGAGTAGCGGGTTGTGACTTCTTAGTCCAAACTGTTTTATTCAAATCAACAAAAGAAAAAAGGAGCCAGCTGTAATCAGGGGACTAGTCAGCTGTTTGGCTGAAAGCCAGAGCTCAGGATGAGCCCTGTTCTACTACTGTTAGGTTCTTAGATTCTGTGAAGCTTAATGAGGTCAAGTTACCATGAGAACAAAATACAGAGACAGAAAAACAAACATGTAAAATGGCCTGCTGTCTAATGCTGAAAGTAGCTTCAGGTTTTTGTTATCAGTCTTGCCGCCAGCAGCTGGAATTTCTGCTCCCTCTGAGGCATGCAGCCTGAGGCAAATTAGGTCTCAGGACACGGTTAGGCAACACAATAGACACAAAAACATCCATCACTGTGTGCACCTACTCCATTTCCAAACTGCTGCAATGGTGCCGCCCCAGCAAGAGACACCTGTTGCTAAGGCCACGGTCCTGTCTTGCAGAGAGTTGCCATGAAACCTCAGTCTTTTTATACTGGAAGAAACAAAAGAAGTAGCAGAATGAAGATCTACCTCCACTTGGGGCTTAGTGGGACACCCAGTTTCCATCAGATGCTACACCGCCAGAGGCATTTCTCTGTCCCAATCAGTTCTCTGAACTCTCAGGTGGCAAACAACTGGGGTAAAAATGTCCTCGGGCTTTTCTGAGTATGTGTTCTGCAAATTTAGAAAGGAGGCTCTAACGCTGTGGATGATTCATGGTGTAAAAAAGAGGGCAGTAATTTTAAAGGATAACATAGTTGGTCATTTATCACTGGTATACCTGAGTGCTCTCCTCAGACCTTTCATATTAGCCTGCAGCTCAGCCCTGTCATGGATTTTGTTGGATATTAAGCCTTAAATTGTTTAGTCTTTGACACCCTGCTGAGGGTTATAATTACTAAGACATCATCGCCATAGGAGGTAAATGGAAAGGAACTCAAGGTTAAATGTCTTTCCACATGGCTGTGTTTCAGCTAAAAGGTAGGGATCGAGACTAAAAATAACCCAAATATGTAGATTGTTAAAGATTGAGTTATTCATCATTCCCAAAACAGCCGAGGGAATGACATCCCAACGCTGTAACAAAAGACTCGCTGTACCTTTCAAATGGAAATGCCAGTGCCTTTCTCCTGGGATCGTTTGTCTCTGTACTTCTGTTTTAAATTAACACACCGACTAATTCCTGATGGATGGTTTTATGCATTCAGATTTTCTGAAAGGGACACCACTTAATGATATCACATGTAAAGTAAGTATAATAGTCCTGGCTCAGCATATTCCTAATACAAACAATCTGGAGGGAGTAAAAGCAATCCGTTTGTTATCAGCAGCAACAAAAGCCACGTTGTTTCCCGTGTTTGCAGTCATTAAAATGTTCCGTATCAAGGGACTTGCTGTCACTGATATCAAACTCAGCCCCTGAAAAATTAAGCCTTTGGCTTATGGAACATATTCGTTTACTTGACGGATTATTACTTCGGATAGTTACTGTAAACCTTTCAGCTGTGAATGCTAATGACATACCCAGTGTCATTAAACAATGTAGAAAAGCTCAAATATTCTCCCTTCATTTAAATTTTCAGCATTGACCAGTTTAAGTCATTAATAATATCGGTGCTCTGGACCAACGTCATGGTCGGTAGGTATATGGAACATTTTAATGACTGCAAACACAGGAAACAACGTGGCTTTTGGGAAGAGCTACCACATGTTTTCACAGATGTGGTGTGTGAAATACATTCAAGAGTCGTCCTCTACTTGTAAATGCCAAAATCGTTTTTTCCTGTCCCACTTTCCTGGACTACTCCGTAGTCACCGATGGTTGTTCATCAATGAGTCTAATCAGCCAGAATCCTTGACCGGATCCAAAGGACGTTTTTCCTTACCACAAATGCCGAACATTACTTGGGATTGATTCATGTTGCATGTCTCCAAATAATACTAGAAGTTCAGTCTAGAACTACCGATATGCAGTGTATGGGTGTTTGATTGATTTCTTGGTTTATTGGTTGATTAATAATCTCGACAGCAGACAACACATTCTACCTTTGTAGTTCAAAAGAAATGGTACAGAAAGAGATGCTTTTGGTTTACAGACAGGCAAACTATCAACCAGTGATACTGTTGGAGTTTGAAAGATTGAAACTTAACAGAGACACACAGTTTGGGCAGCAACAGGCAATAAACCCGTTGATGCCTGACCTTAAGATTCAGCCAAGTCATAAGATGATGTTCTGACAGTCTCACACGCAAACACACACACACACACACACACAAACACACACATACTAATCGTGTTATGGAATCACCCGCCTGTTCAGATAATGTTCTTTATCTAATACACACGCTGTAATTGTGAGTCCCACGTCATTGCTTGGTGGTTCGATTGCCCTAAAAAGGATGATGATGATTATATAAAAGAACTGCTCCAAATGCATTAAACAAATTCTCCATTCACAAGTCATAGTCTCTGTCGGATTATTAGAGCTCGCTCTCTACAACAACACTTCATGTGGAAATAAAGCGACATAGTAGGCGTCCAATTAGAGTCGTCATTCTGCCGCTCTGTTAAACTTTATTAAAACAGCCAACATGGATCTCATTTAAGTTGCTAACTTGTCCCTTTTTTGTTTTTGTAGAAGGTGGACTCACTGTCCGAGCCATTTATTTGCTACATTTTGCTTTGTGGGAAGCGCAAACCAAACCATGAAGTGAAGAACCGATAAAAAGCATTATGAGGCCATTGACCGTGATGTTGATTCACAGTTGGAAGAAGAAGTAGTAAAAGCGCCACCAGCCATTTTTTGCACAATCAGCAACCAAAGTCAGAAAGTTCGGGAATCAGCTTTGGTTCTGCTCTCACTGTGTGAGTGTGTGCAGTCATGTGACAAAATTTCAAACATGCAAAAAATACATGTGACCAGCCCTTTTCAGACTGCTTTGTAAATGTATTGTGAAGTCTGTCTTAACAATTAATGACAGACACTTGTGGGGAAAGTTTACATCTTTGAGGAGCCTGTCGTCCAGTCTCAGTGCCCGTGATAATCCAACATTCTGTAAAGTAAATTTAAAGCAATAAGTTCTGCATCTAATTTTTCTTCTGCCATCCTTACATGTGCTTTATATAAACCATGTTTGTCTGTCAGTACAATAACAGTCTCCTTGCAGCAGCTGTTGCAAACTAACAGTTCACACCCACATAACACATGCTCTACTTATTACAAAAATAAATTATTAATTAAGAAGCATTTAGATTTAATAACATCCTAAAGAAACATGGCATGATGAAGTTGGGTTATAGTACAATTTAACTGGGAAATAATAAACATCACCCACAATTCCACTGTGACACTATTTTCCTGCAAAAAAAAAAAAATATTTGTCTCTGCTAACAATATTGTCAAAGAACAAGTGTGTGCAAACATGATAGTCTATAGGTCCAAGCAAACAAACCTGCTGTATGCTGCTCATCCAAATGCATATCATTGTACCTTAATGTAATCACTACACAGCAAACACAGGCCTGATGTTTGTTATATTGCATATATGCTGTACCAAAATAGAAAGAGTTCATGAATACTAATGCATGTGGAGGCTGAAGTGTTGGTGAGATTTGCAGTACAGGAGAAACTGTGGTGTTGGAGGAATACATTACAAGTATAGACCGTTTTTTAACAGGGTGACCTAGTGATTATATACAACTGGATTGGTGGACACATAGATTAACAGAACTACTTTACTGCAAATGTGTAGTCATTTCAGAAATGAGATATAGGGATGGTTTTCTGTCAGCAAACAATGACTGTTACACTTCAACCTTGTTGGTCCCCAAAGGGCGATTGGTTTTATTGTTATTCAATGATCGCGTTCAGTTAGATTGGATGGCTTGTATGTTTTGCCCGTTTTTATCCATCTTAAAAGGAGTGTAACAAGGGCAAACCCATTTTAAAAATTGGTGTACTGGTTATGTGGTACTCTGTACACAGTTTTCTGGAAAATAGCCATGTCTGTTAACGTGAGACCCCCTGAGATCCAACAGATGTCCTGTAAATGCTCTTTGATGGAGAGTAATGTGTTTCAGTCAATGCTCTTTCGACAGTGACATAAAATAAAAAAAGGCAGCTTTCTTTCTTTTTTCACTTTATTTGGTGTCACATAACCGGTGAAGATTTACAGGCAGCAGAGGCAACAGGATGGAATAAAAGTAGATGTGCTCTATACACATTATGGTCACTGTGGAGTTAAATGGTGCAACGTAAAATCGAAAAAAAACAATTACAACCCATGTACAACAACTTCTGTGACTTATTTTTTACCAGCAATGTCTATCCAAGATGAGAAAAACAGATCCGGAAGAGTTTAAAATTGTAGAGCTGATCACAATACTGATGGTCGGGCAATCCAAGTTCTCGACTGAAATGGTGTAACTTGTGGACTGCTTGCCTGACGCCCAGCCACCTCCATCGAACTGTGTCATCCCACAACCACCGCCTGACGACCAGCCACCATCACCGAACTGTGTCATCCCACAACCACCGCCTGACGACCAGCCACCATCACCGAACTGTGTCATCCCACAACCACGGCCTGACGACCAGCCACCATCACCGAACTGTGTCATCCCACAACCACCGCCTGACGACCAGCCACCATCACCGAACTGTGTCATCCCACAACCACCGCCTGACGACCAGCCACCATCATCGAACTGTGTCAACCCACAACCACCGCCTGACGCCCAGCCACCTCCATTGAACTGTGTCATCCCACAACCACCGCCTGATGACCAGCCACCACCATCGAACTGTGTCATCCCACAACCACCGCCTGACGACCAGCCACCACCATCGAACTGTGTCAACCCACAACCACCGCCTGATGACCAGCCACCATCACCGAACTGTGTCATCCCACAACCACCGCCTGACGACCAGCCACCACCACCGAACTGTGTCATCCCACAACCACCGCCTGACGACCAGCCACCATCATCGAACTGTGTCAACCCACAACCACCGCCTGATGACCAGCCACCATCACCGAACTGTGTCATCCCACAACCACCGCCTGACGACCAGCCACCACCATCGAACTGTGTCATCCCACAACCACCGCCTGACGACCAGCCACCACCATCGAACTGTGTCATCCCACAACCACCGCCTGACGACCAGCCACCACCATCGAACTGTGTCATCCCACAACCACCGCCTGACGACCAGCCACCACCATCGAACTGTGTCAACCCACAACCACCGCCTGATGACCAGCCACCATCACCGAACTGTGTCATCCCACAACCACCGCCTGACAACCAGCCACCACCATCGAACTGTGTCATCCTACAACCACCGCCTGACGACCAGCCACCATCACCGAACTGTGTCATCCTACAACCACGGCCTGACGACCAGCCACCATCACCGAACTGTGTCCACTGGATGCGCTTAATGGTGCATTCTAATTCATAGCTCCTTCTTGCAAACGCGAGTGGAGAGGGGTTGGAGGTGAGAGAGAGTAGAGGCTATGGAATAGCGGAGGTGTCGCCAAACAGCAGTTTGTTTTGGTCTAATGCTGGTGCTCAAGGTCGACATCTACTGGATCAAAAAGTCACACATTCTTCCTTTAAGTAATCTAGCGTTTTAACTGTTTTGTAGACCTCAGGCAGAATAATCTTCATGAAACCTTTGAAAACTGTGTTGGTGCCCATTTTAAATATCTTAGTTGTTTCTTTGCTTCCAGCCTCCTTGGACCACAATAGACCAAATTATAGGCTTTTTGTCATTTGTGGGAAGTGTTGAAATGTCCTGTTTGGTGTCCCGCCGCTGATGCCGAGCATTGTGAATATATCAGGAAAGTGACAATAGAAAACAAAACCGAAGTGATGCCTAAAGACAATTTGATGCTTCACTTTATCTTAGAATGATTATCTCTCTTTAAAGTCCTTTCAGCTCCTGTTTGACACCTCTCCTTTGAAGACGCACTTATAAAAGTGTTTACAGCACATACCAATTCAAACTTAATTGCAAGGGCCCTGAGGAAACCAACACACATTAACACATGTCTGAGTGATTTTTATTTTGGAGCTAGCGTTTCTGATGCGCCAGATAGGATGAAAAGAATATGTCTGGTACATTGGCTCACTAATGAATCTTTAATGGGAAATATATTTGCTACAAATAACTACACTTATGCACACTATTTGCTGCAAATAACTGCGCTGGGTGATTTTCACAGTCGGATTGAACAAAAGAGACGCTGTTACAGACCTATCACTGGGTCCCTCCTGTCTGAATCACAGTGATTCATCATACTGAGTAATATGATACTCACACATTTGCATATTTGATACTAATGTGCTGTTTGTTTACAGTAATGAGCACTTGTAATTGGATTTTAATTCATTAAAGCAGAAATGGCCCATTGGTGGGAAAGGTTTTTGTAGTATTCATGTCAGTGAAGGCATCAATCTTAATGTCAGTGCTGAAAGGTGTCTCTTGTTTCCAGTGGGGCCTTGAACTAATCGGATTGTAGCACATGCGATACCTCTTTCAAGAGCTGTTTAGGGTTGTCGGTGACTCGGCTCAATCAAATCTAATTGTTCAGCTCTCGCGTTAAGTGTCTCCCACATTGTGTTGTGTTCATGCATCATTTGTATGTACGATGGGTCCTCCTGCGACGCTCAATCGATGTAGCGACACAGCTCCCAGCGAACGATGGATGAATATCTCAGAGCCCTCGCCGTCCTCGCTGTCCACCCGAGAGTTTCAGCAACATCAAAGGCAGACGACCAGAAGAGCCACATTGTGCCATGTAAATTAAATCATTGTCTCCCGCTCCTGCAGTCACAAAAGAAATTGTATTTGGACCAACTGGGACAATTCAGACTGAGATAACCAAAATGAGTTTCCAGAGATGGTAGGAAGACTTGGCACAGATTCATATTTAAGGCACTGAACAATTGGAATCTCATTTGGTTTTGGTTTTGTGATCCAAATTTTTAATTGCTTACAGGAAGTTAAAGTTAGAAATTTGGGGAAAACTTGTGAGTGCAGAGACTCGGTCATTTACTTTATCTATATTCAGAATGATTGTCCCTGTGACTTTAAAGTGTATAAATAAATGAATACATGTTTTTAAGAGATATATTTCAACATTTTGAAATCCTTTATTTTCATGTGAAGATCAACATCTCTTTGTCAGTCATAAAGAAAGTTTTGGCCAGCAATAGGACTAAGATGTTTTAACATGAGCACTACTTCCCGTTCCTTCCAGTGACCTGCTAAAATAGTCAATCAAATTAAATAATCTCCAAAATAATATGACAGAACACGCATCTACTTCTCTTGGTCTCATTAAAAAAGTTGTATATCTTTCCAAACATTCTTGAATATATTTTTCCTAATTGCTACTAACACTGTTACTTCTATAATTAAAACAGAATCGGTTCATGGAGCGTGATAGAAACAGACAAAGAGAGAGAAAGTGGAGAGGCTTACAAAACCCACATTTAAAGTTTCATGTATCTTCTCTTAATCTACACTTTTACCTCTGTCATTTCTCTTACAAATCCCCCCCGGGGCTTTTTATATCCAATATTTAAAGAAGCCGTTTAAATTCGCAGATGGCTAAATTGTCCGTAAAACAGCCTGAAAGCAGAACAGCAAAGCATTGCTTTCTAAGAAATATACCTTATGTTCAATCACTGGGCATATCAAGGGAGATAAAGAGTTACTTTGAAAATGCTTGGAAATGTTTAGTGAATATTTCTTGTATGCAGAGTCTTTCAAAACTATTTCATTTAACTTTCCGAAGCAGAAACATTCCGAAAGTAGAACTTATTTGATTCAACATTTAAAAGAAAGACTTGGAAGTCGCATTTTAAGGTTTCTTTTTGACTTTCAGTTTCATGCTGTAGAAGTATCAGGCACCAATCTCTTTGATTATTTGACTTTTACGTTATCTGTACCTTTCTCAAAGCAACAACCCTCCCATCAAACATTTCAAAGAACCTCGTCTCACTGTCGGACTCAGCTTATTTAGAAAAACCTTGCCGCCTCTCATAGTTCAGATTTTATCTCCTGAAGGCCGGCGCACAAACACAGCAACACTTTTCTCCCCCATTTTCCAGAGAACAAAAAGGTCTGAACTCCCATCCTCTTAACAGGAGTGAGCTGAAGCTCAGAGTGCAATATCAAACCGGCAGCTCTCACTCCCGGCTCATGTTGCCATGGCGATAATGGTTGAATCCATAGTTTTGTCTCTTTGCCGGTTTGGTAATTCGGTTATTCTAGCGTGAGAGATGGAAGATCCCGTCAGTGATACAGCCGAGCTGCAGAGACCACAATGAAACGAGGAAATAGATTCCAAAGATTAATGTGTTCACTCACTTCATGGAGCGTGATCGAAAGAGACAAAGAGAGAGGAAGAGGAGAGGCTTACAAAACCCACATTTAAAGTTTCATAAATCATCTTGTATCTCATCATAATCTACACTTTTACCGCTGTCATTTCTCCTCTTTATATCCAATATTTACAGGAGCTGCTACTCTGAAGTCACAGGCAGCTAAATTGTGGAAAACATCAAAATGACCTTTTGTATGGTTTGGGTGTACCATCACAATAAAAATCATTGCATGCAATCATAGCAGTGCACATTTCCTGAATCATGCTGCAATAAACACACAAATAATCTATCATTATCTATATAGCTTTTCCCGTTAGGGGTCGCGGGGGTGCTGGAGTCGATCCAAGCTGTCACTGGGCGAGAGGCGGAGTAGACCCTGTTGGCGACTTATTTGACTGTTGGCCTGTCAATCACGGGGCTGACATATAGAGACAGACGACCAACCACACTCACATTCACACCTACGGGTGATTCAGAGTCACCAATGAACCTAACGAGCACGTCTTTGGACTGTGGGAGGAAGCCGGAGCACTGACTGAGGAAGTCCATATCAGGAGTAGGTTGGAGTGGTTTTTATGGATGGATGAGAAAGCAGGACTTTCTTCTTATTGTTTTGGTGCTAGCTTGGAACCAAACAGTCGTTTAGCTCTGAATCTAATCACATATTCATTATCTTTATAACTTAATTGTGTAATATTCAATAAAATATCATCCGTGCATCATGTGGTTGATTGAATGACATCACCGAAAAGAGCCCAGAGATGTTAAACAGTTATACTGCATGCTCTCCAGGGCGCCGCGCCACATGGGACGAAGAGGCCCTAGCAGAGCGCCACATGCTCTGAAGACAAGGAACGCTCATAAATGTTGAATCTGCAAAGGCAAAATGTGGATTCAGGTTCATTAAAGAGCTCCACAGCAATGTCTTTCTTAAACAACATCTGTAGAAACATGCTCTTTAGGGGGGAGAGTAGCTCTCTGTGACCAATGTATGGTTGGTCTGAACATGAGATAAAAAGCTCAACATATATTTACTGAGCCTGATGCAATGTCTCTGTAAGGCAGCAGTCGAGGAACTATGTACTTAACTTAAGTAAGAATAGCTCTGCTACTGTGACAATACTAAGAAAAAGCACGGCGCACTGCAAATACATTTCCTCACATTCATAATCAATCAAATCAAAGTTTCCAAACCAACAGTCTCTGCTCACTTCTTGCCAAAAATGAGGTTTATTAATCTCATCTGTCATTTCCCAAACTCTGTGGATGATTAAAAAATAAACCAACTGCAAATCTTAGAGTCAATATTCACATATTTAGCTGTTAAATCAGATTTCAGCTGTCCATACAGCGTGGCCAGATGGACACTTCATATCCTCAAATTGAATTAATCAAGAAGAAGGACAAAAATGGACTTAGAAGTCATGAGTAAGGAGAGCTACACCAGATTCTGAGAAGTAATTCTATTAAAGGGCAAGAGTCCTTGAAACGGCCTTTCAAAACACTACTCGATATGTGAAATTAGGGATCAAAAGCTACGAGTGAATGATTTCTGTGCGACCTCAGTCTTTGGAGACGGCGCTCTCACAAAGGCCGATGGAGAGGCTTGAAGATGAAGCACACTTGATAGTGCCCCCCCCCCCCCGTGCACCGGGCACACGCTCTGCGAGGGAGGCAGGGACAGCGGTCTGCAGCTCCCCGGGTGCACTTAAATCATCCAGCCTGATAAAGACAGCGCTGGATGGGAGCCTCATTGGAATTTTAAAACTGCAAGCTCCACAACCATAAACAAGGCGTATGCTACTTTTAGAGGTGGCAGCAGAGACGTAGCATGAGCTATTACTCCAGGGTCCCACCGCTAACTGGCCCGGCAGTCCTTGTTGCTCCTCAATTATGCTCGAGCCTTGCTCCCAGTTGGGAAATGGTGAAGAGCATTTCACTGCATGAAGCTTTACAATGCTCCTCTTGCATACATTAAGCCTTGCATTCTTACTTTAAAAGTTGGGTGCTGGCATGAGAATATAAATGCTTTACAGGAAAACTGGTGCACTTTTGGTACAAGGTGTGACATTGTGATAGCAATGAGACAGATGCCACAAATATGACAATCTCCACACGTAGCTGCCACCTCTACAGCGAGGGATTAATGAGAAATAAATAAATAAAAGTCAGTGTTTTCTGCTTACAACTTCGCCCCAAGGGGCGTTATCAGTGTGACAGGCCCCGGCGTCATGACGCTGTGAAATGTCAGACATGCAGACACCCGTGCCGTGGTCCATTCTTAATGATGCAAGACACCAATCAGGCTCGTTTCTACCTGCCAGCTTCATATTCTTCCTCTGGAATCACACAATGGGGGGAGAGCGTATCGCTGCGAGCAGAGGATTAAAGGAAAAGAAGAGGGGAGGGGGACTGCTTTCAGAGCGGACATGAAATATCCAGGAATTTGCCTCCATCTCAGAGAAATGAGGTGCAGATGTAACTGTGAGTGCTGTCACATGATTGTGGTCCGCCTCCTCTCTGAGATGATGTATTTTTACAGCCCAATCTGTGTTCTTTGGGAATAAACAGGCAGTATGATGTAGGGCTGCTAATTTGAGAAGTGTGCGGCGCGTCTGGGACAACATCGCGACAGTCGTCGGGACAGTAATGAGAGCTGCCATAAATTGGCTGTAACGAGTGGATGAAACACGGGTTTCCGAAAGCTTTAATCATTCCATTTTGTCAAGATTGAGGTGCGTCCTTCCTCTCCTCCTCCTCTCTCTCGTCCCTAATTCAGGCCGACTAAAGGAAACGCTGTCGGTTGCCGTTTCCAGGGCAAACGAGCCCCTCTGGTTGAGACACAGCTGGATGGAATTATGTCGAGAGCGTCGTCTGAGAGGAGGAATGAAAAGTGGAGCCTTAAATCTTCAAGCGCTCAGAACATGTGTTGTTCGCTCACAAACACAGGAGAGTGTATGTATGTAGAGTGGTGATGGTGGCTGGAAATGTAAAAGGGCCCGTGTCAAGACGGGTGGCAGGATGGCCCAGTGATTACAGGTCAACGTGCCAGCAAGATTTAAGATCGGTAACGGGCTTGACTCGTAAATTCTTTGAGGTCCTTTGGATATGGGTTGTAAAACTAGTTATTGATGATATTGAAGAGGGAAGAGATTGTAACTAATGGATTCCACCAAGGTTACAGATTATTACTCTATAAACACACTAACAGAATGTTTCAATCTCGTTATATGTGGACTGATTTATTTCCCATTTCATGATTTTTATTAATTGTAATGAGAATTGGCAATATTGGTCACTATATTTTTTATTGATTTCTTTACATTGACATGCACATTTTGGCGGGAAACTATACTTTTTAAGTCTGGAGGATGAAATGTAAGACTTTCTCCGCAAAAAAAAGGAGCTGATTTCACACCTCAGCAGTTTTTGATGTTTTCAGTATAACCCAGCTTTAACTATCAGGACATTTATCTTCACTGATGACACCATGCTACCTTTGTCAGTTTGACATTCAGATATTCTTACTTTTCCTCATTATTATCCGAGACGACGCCACATCTTGTTTCAACCAAACTGCGCAGCAGAAAGATATATATATATATTTAGATAAAGAGAGCAATGTGTGAGGGCTTTGAACATATAAATAAGCTGCCTATTTTGGGAAGCCGTCTCCCTCACATCATCCTTCAAGACTGCACTCAAACAAGAATTACTTGTGAAAGTCAAAGGTAGGCTCTGACAGAAGTACAAGGTGCAGTGTTGAATGTGCAAGACGGCAAATGTCAGACGCTTGTTTATCAGGAAACTGAGAGGAACATCAGTGCTCTTTCACTGCGGTATTTTTGTGCTGTGGTACTGAGGGCGCACCGGGACGCTGCTGGGGTTCAAATGACGCCCTTTTTGTCTAAACGCGCTTGGTGAACGTCGCATTACTAGTGACACTTTGTGATCACACGCACACACCTGAGATGCAAAAGACATGAAGAGCGTCTGACATTCTTGCAAACTTTTTTCTCCTCGAGTGTTTTTTTTTTTCAACATGAGGAGTCATTTCAAGTGTTAATCCCCCAAGAAGACACAAAGTTGGAATTGTGTCGGTTGTCTGGAATAAATGCATAATTTAAAAGTCTGCTAAGCAGGGTGTATTTTCAGCTTCAAAACATCCTATCAGCTCAATGAAGCTGAACTGTTGGTATCACATTTGAAATCCCTACATCTCTAATTGGCTTCAAATGCTTAGTGGTCATGTCAACTGTAAACATTGCAACATGTTTTAAAGCTTAGTATGGACTAGGCCACAGAATAATGTATTCAGTTGAAAATCTATATTCATGATTAAGCTGGATCATTTAACACAGAGCTCTCAAAACAAAGAGGTATGATGAATGAAATCCTTACAAACAGAAGATAAAACGGTTCCATTTCTCGTTGCTAGAGGTCACCAGGGTTGAAGCAGGAGCTAAATTCTCTAGAGAGACATCTTCCTCTACAACACAAAACAAAACACTGAATATAGTTCTCTCACTTTACGAATTTGTGTTTTTCTGACTAAGGCTTTGGGGTCTGGAAGGAGAGCTGCCGATAGCTTGTTTCTCAGTACTCACTTTTTCATGATACAGATTCTTTAACACTGTGGAATCAATGTGGATTTTATTTGAAATTAATCAGATGTCTCCTCATCCCCAACACAATCAAACCAATTCTAGTAAGACACTGCAAAAAGTTTTTTCATATCAAAAAGTCTGAGTTTGTTGGGCTGAGTCAATCTGCTGCTAGCTTGTTTCTAGGTGCTCAGCTTGATTTTCACTTCTTAGCTTTCATGAGTGTTTAGCCAGGAGATGAACTATCCACACAGGTCTCTTCTCCTTCAAAACAACCAAACCTGGTGATAAAAAATAGTAAAACTATTATCTTTTTCAATTTTTGGACACTCTTTGAAGGCTCTGCATGGGGGCTGTGAGCTGAGCTACCTCTAGCTTATTACTTGGTGCTCAGCTTGTTTTAGGCTAGGACACAATGGAATTATTGAGGGTTTCACTTGAAGCTGAAATAACCATTGAGGTGTCCTCCTTTACAAAACATCCAAAGCAAGTTCAACTTTGGTTGAGTGATTAGGTCATAAAAAAGGTCTGTAACTTGACTTGAGATTTTCAATTAACATTATGCCATGTAGGCTGTTTAATAGCTTTGTGTGGCATTTAACGAACTGAACGAAAAGTGCAGCTTCTTATTCAACAGTCAAATCTGATTCCACTGCATCAGATACGGTCCTTACAGCTACAGGCTGGATAACAATCTATCAGTTAGAGGCTGCGTAAAAAGAATGCATGACTTGTCTCTGTTTCCATAAACATCTCACCAACAACAGATAAACCTCAGATCAAATACTAGATTTTGAATTTGTTAAAATCAACACTGGATCTCTAGCCCTGGAAGAGCAAGTTAAGCGTGGGAGTCTCCAAAAAAATAAAAAAATAAAATAAAAACCTGTACTCAACCCTATGGACCTTCGAACTGTCGAATGTATTTTCTGCAGGTATTGTTTTTTTCCCTTCTGGAGAATATGTAAATGTGTGTATTTAGACTAAAAAAACTGAGATCTCACATTTAATATGCCGAAGGTATCAAATCCTGTCTCTGTGCAGAAGGTCTAACAGAGGATTTGGAGTCACGCAGTAAGAAAGCCTTGAAAAAGCTGCATTTCGAGTGCTGTGTTTGCTGAGAATGTGACACACGGCAATAAACCCGGGAAGGTAAATACTTTCCAAACACAAAGAAAGGAATATCTGGATTGTTTTTATTTGTTCCAGCTCACTCTTAACTAGCTTGTTATTTTTTCCATGGCAGCCTCAGTGCTCTCGTCTCTATCATATCCCCAGGCGGTGGCACTACGATTCAGCCTCTTATATGCACTACAGTTGACCAGCTGGCATAGAGATTGTAAACTCACTTTTTTTGTCCAAACAAGACGGTGCTCTTCTCTAATCCGCCTGGCCCCTTGTGTGATCTCCTTGGCCTGAAAATGGGGTATGTTATCATTTCTCCTCAGACCGCTGACTGGATCCCTGGGCCCTACAGTGCTCCGAGTAATGCTGCTAATGAGCACGAGGAGGCTCGGTAGCAGGGATCAATGCTCGGAGCCGTGTATGTCGGAGAAGCAGCTGCCCTGGCCTCGCCGGCTGCTCACCCTGCGTGCACCGCGGCCCTGCTGACTCCAGCACTGCTGAGACGCTCTGGGCGACACGGGGCCTACGGGTGTGGATGTTGCTATAATCACCTGTTATCTCTCTCACACCAGCACCTGAGCCTCTGATACTGTGTGGACCTCTGAATAAGTACGACAACGGGTCACATAGTTTCTTCTGCTCTTTGCTTCCCTATACCGGAACACACATTGGAACCAGTTTCCTACAGATCAGGGGTGGGCAACTGGCGGCCCAGGGGCCACATCAACCCTCAACGTGGCCCTCAGGTCAATTTTTAAATATCAATTAATTGGGAACATGAAGAAAACATGACAAATCCGTCTAAAATCAAGAAAACCAGAAATATGTCCATGATAATATTTGATCACTGGTATATGTTGAGTTAAATTGGAGACATAATTGACTGTAATCGTTTTTGTATCCTACAATTTCCCCCCCTGGCAGTGAGAATTAAATCAATGTGGCCCTTGCTGTGACCAAAGTTGTCCATCCCTGCTATAGATGTACCCAACCTGTACTGTGTAGAGGATTTTCATAATAATCAGTTGTATGTCTGAGTAAAGATACTAAATAATGCCAAGAATACAAGCTAGTTTAGGCCAATGGTTTAATAGGTTTTTTCCCACACTGTTTAAAGATTGGAGAAAGATTAGTACAGCCATTGGGAAAAAATAGTCAGGGTAGTCTGTATTTCTTTAAACTAACTGAACATTTTCATTGGGAAGGTGGAACATTTACAGATCTGTATATCTCATGTATGGGCTATCATATCTGAGCACACTCTACCCGTCCTGGCTTTCATAACTGTTGGAAATATTAGAGGTAATGTAAGTACTTTTTACACATAAATATATAGATCTAATCAATTTTTAATTAATGTAGATATTTTATTGTAAACATTCCAATAAAAGTCTACATATTATACCTTTAAGATCCAAACTTCTTTCTCCACTGATTTCACATTCATGATTTTCACATTCAATATATGAATTTACTGTGAGCTTTTTCTCAAGGTCTGAGTTGAAAATGATTACAGCTAGAAGGTGTTTATTTTCTCATTCCTTTTTTTACTTGACAAAGGGTTATTGTGTGGTCCTCTCTAAAACGCTGCAATACAAAAAATGAATGAAGACATGAGCTTCTCATTTCATCATTTTCGACCTTCAGATTTTTTAATGACTGTTGTCTACAATGATCAACCCAGAAGTCTTCAAAAGAAATAAACAATGACCTTGGAATGGTATTTACGGTTGATACAGTTTTCTTCATCGTTGCATCATTAGCTGTCCGGAATAGTTTTGCACTAAACAAATAGGTGACTTTGAACACAGTCTGAAACCACAAACAGACAATCTGCCACACCATGAAGTGAATCGTATCAGAGCCAATTTCAGAATGGATTAAGGATCTTTAAGTGCCTCTCACAAACAGATTGTGATTCCACTGTGGAGCGACGCTGACTCATCGAGCAGTTCAAGCGGCTCACATAAGTGGGCGGATGTTTGCTCCATGAGAGGACTCTCATATGGAAATGAGAGAGAGAGAGTGAGTGAAGCCTGAAACATTGTGCTGTCAGGTCACCTTTGCATACAACATTTGTTTTATTGTGTAATCTGTTGTGCTTTAACATTTCATGACCGAGTCGGTCAGATGCTCGACTCATACTCACAGCCCACAGATCATTAGAGGGACTACAAGGTTACATAACAGAGATGGTCTTTGAGGGCAGGTCCAAGACAAGTCTCAAGTCTAAGAGGGCAGCCTCAAGTCCAAGTCAAGTCTCAAGTGATTGAGGGCGAGTCCAAGTCAAGTCTCAAGTCTTGGAGGGCAGCCTCAAGTCAAAGTCGAATCCCAAGTGATTGAGGGCGAGTCCAAGTCAAGTTTCAAGTCTTGGAGGGCAGCCTCAAGTCAAAGTCGAGTCCCAAGTGATTGAGGGTGAGTCCAAGTCAAGTTTCAAGTCTTGGAGGGCAGCCTCAAGTCCAAGTCAAGTCTCAAGTGATTGAGGGCGAGTCCAAGTCAAGTCTCAAGTGATTGAGGGCAAGTCCAAGTCAAGTCTCAAGTCTTGGAAGGCTGCCTCAAGTCAAAGTCAAGTCTCAAGTCTTGAGGGCGAGTCCAAATCAAGTCTCAAGTCTTGGAGGGCAGCCTCAAGTCAAAGTCAAGTCTCAAATGATTGAGGGCAAATCCAAGTCAAGTCTCAAGTCTTGGAGGGCAGCCTCAACTCAAAGTCAAGTCTCAAGTGATTGAGGGCGAGTCCAAGTCAAGTCTCAAGTCTTGGAGGGCTGCCTCAAGTCAAAGTCAAGTCTCAAGTCTTGAGGGCGAGTCCAAATCAAGTCTCAAGTCTTGGAGGGCAGCCTCAGGTCAAAGTCAAGTCTCAAATGATTGAGGGCAAATCCAAGTCAAGTCTCAAGTCTTGGAGGGCAGCCTCAACTCAAAGTCAAGTCTCAAGTGATTGAGGGCGAGTCCAAGTCAAGTTTCAAGTCTTGGAGGGCAGCCTCAAGTCAAAGTCAAGTCTCAAGTCTTGAGGGCGAGTCCAAATCAAGTCTCAAGTCTTGGAGAGCAGCCTCAAGTCAAAGTCAAGTCTCAAGTGATTGAGGGTGAGTCCAAGTCAAGTTTCAAGTCTTGGAGGGCAGCCTCAAGTCCAAGTCAAGTCTCAAGTGATTGAGGGCGAGTCCAAGTCAAGTCTCAAGTGATTGAGGGCAAGTCCAAGTCAAGTCTCAAGTCTTGGAAGGCTGCCTCAAGTCAAAGTCAAGTCTCAAGTCTTGAGGGCGAGTCCAAATCAAGTCTCAAGTCTTGGAGGGCAGCCTCAAGTCAAAGTCAAGTCTCAAATGATTGAGGGCAAATCCAAGTCAAGTCTCAAGTCTTGGAGGGCAGCCTCAACTCAAAGTCAAGTCTCAAGTGATTGAGGGCGAGTCCAAGTCAAGTCTCAAGTCTTGGAGGGCTGCCTCAAGTCAAAGTCAAGTCTCAAGTCTTGAGGGCGAGTCCAAATCAAGTCTCAAGTCTTGGAGGGCAGCCTCAGGTCAAAGTCAAGTCTCAAATGATTGAGGGCAAATCCAAGTCAAGTCTCAAGTCTTGGAGGGCAGCCTCAACTCAAAGTCAAGTCTCAAGTGATTGAGGGCGAGTCCAAGTCAAGTTTCAAGTCTTGGAGGGCAGCCTCAAGTCAAAGTCAAGTCTCAAGTCTTGAGGGCGAGTCCAAATCAAGTCTCAAGTCTTGGAGAGCAGCCTCAAGTCAAAGTCAAGTCTCAAGTGATTGAGGGCGAATCCAAGTCAAGTCTCAAGTCTTGGAGGGCAGCCTCAATTCAAAGTCAAGTCTCAAGTGATTGAGGGCGAGTCCAAGTCAAGTTTCAAGTCTTGGAGGGCTGCCTCAAGTCAAAGTCAAGTCTCAAGTGATTGAGGGCGAGTCCAAGTCAAGTTTCAAGTCTTGGAGGGCGAGTAAAAAACAAGTCACAAGTTTTTGAGGGCGAATCCAAGTTAAGTCAAGACAAGTCTCAATTCCCTACGGACTGAGCTACCTCCGCCCCTATATACTGAATATATGTGTGTGTTTGGGATTAATGGTGATTAATTAATTAAAGGTGTGAAAATTTGATGCCAAGAAAAAAGGTGCTGCATTTATATCTGCTGGATCATAAATGAATCTTGACAATCTGGTTCCATTTTTGTGCCACAGAGCAATATTTTCTATAAATTAGCAAAATGATTGGGAGGTAATTTAGAAAAACCATGGTTGAAAGACAATTACCACATATTTGCAACACATACTTATGTAGTACCAATACAAAATATTTGAAGCTACAGGATAACCGAATGTTCCGCAAGTTGACCACAAAAAAAAAAGCAGACACTGTTATCAACAAGGGTTTCAAATGTCCCTAGTGCTTGTTTTTCTTTAGCCGGCTGTCATAGCATTAGATCTAGCCAAGGTTTAAAAGGGTGTAAAAAGAAATGCAGGTTTGCCATCCATGAAACAATAAGGATCTAGCCAGCATCCTCCAGCAAGGTAAACAGACATGTTAGCTGACATTTCTCCACAATTGATTCCCATCATTGGTTCAACCTTTGCGAGTGCTTTGGTCTGACCTACACGGACTCCACAGGGAGGCACAATGCCACCGAGGCTCACACAAAGCGGCCCTCCTATCGATCAGCGCTCGCCTAAAAATAAAGCCAGGGCCGCGCAGTGACAGAGAGGCGGGCAAAAAGCCGGTGTCTGCTAATCAATTGTGACCTAGAATTATATGTCCTGAATCGATACATCATGCTTTCCTCTTGTGATCTAATGATCCCTTGGATGTGTCTGTCTCTGGCAGTGTGGCTGGAGACGAAATGTCAGGAGGAGAAGAAATGTCGTTGTCGCTTGCTGTTTTGATGTGAAATTGCTTCGTTTGTTGCAGTTGGAGTAAATTATAAATGCATAGGGATGTGTTTTCTATTGTTGAAGAAATTTGCAAACAGATGTGACCTTTCTGGGCGGAGTAAAACATTTAACAGGCGCTGAGGCAGATTTACAGTTTTGAGGTTTTTAATTGCCCACTGGTCATTCTTCCACCTGTTCCTTCTTTATCTGTGCTTCAGTAAATCCCTTTTTACGCTCCCCATCTTATTCCTTTTTTCCCCCCAGTCTCTCCCAATCTTCCTCTCTCTCATTTTCTGCCTGCTATCTCAGTCTCTCTGCCTGCATCTCGCAGCAGGAGCCCTGCTTTGCTCAAGGCTACTTGCTATCTCCCCGTATTTCTCTCTGGTGAATATTTTATCTCCCCTTTCAAGTATCGCTTTCATACCCAACGAGGGGGCCCGTGTCCCGCAGTGGTTTTAGCATCGCTCGTCATTGTGAAACATCTCTGTTTCAGACAAGGTGACAATCTGTTTGCACATTTCAGGGGGGCTTTTGATCAGAGAATGCAGATCCGGATTATGAATTTTCATCAACAGGTGCTCATGAAAGAGGCATGAGGCCAAACTGTGGTCAGCTGGCACAGAGCCATGGATGACAAGCTTAAATATAAATGCTTTCCATATTTACTGTGGCCTTTGTGGCCCTACAGCGACATGGGAAAACTCATTACTGCCTCCTTTTTTTTCTCTCTCTCCATCCCCGTCCTGCTCTTTCTCTCTGCGTCATTGCCCAGATTGACGGTGATTTAAGCCGTCAGACTTTTCAAGGCCCCAAAATTCTCGACTTAGTGACTCACATTTCGGATCAGCAGATCCCACTTGTTTGCATTTGCCCAATTTATATCCTCAGGCAACGCTTCCTGCATGCACAATGGTAATAGTCCAATTCGGTTTTTTGGCAGATAGCGAACGGGAGGAAATGGAAAAAGGGAGATGGGGGAAAAAAAAATATGCTAACGTCAGTGATTATGGAATAATGGGGAAGAGGAAAGGAAAGGAAGGGGACCAAATCTCAAGAGCAATCTAGAGCGTATTCATAGAGTTATATTTAAATCAATATATGTGTTTATTCATAAAATGTTTTATTCATTGCACACTTTTTCAGTGAAAAGAAAAAATGAGCAATAAGTTGCTCCTGCAAAGCTGCAGCTTGTGCATTCATCCAGTCTGGAACGAACCTGAGCATGTCTGAGTGCATGTTCGCGTTCTTCCCCCATGAATGCATGCTGGGAGTGACGCGTGTCTTTTTTTGTGAGAATGTAAATGTCACAAAGCTTCTGATCAATCACAAGAGCTCATTGGGATCACATAGGGCTTCCTGATGCCCTTCAGCATACATCAGGATTACCCATCAAGCTTTATGTTACACCTCACTGGCATGGCCGCTAAAAAAAAAAAAAAGAAGGAAAAGAGATGGAAAGCAAAAGAGGATAAGTAGACGGAGATGAAGCAGTGACATAAATAAGATTTGGGTGAAGAAAAAAAAAAAGAACAAGGACATAAATCATTTAGTTTCCCACCATTCCAAGAAACTGATAAATCACCCACTCAGCGTCGTGTGGAGCGGCTAGCCAAGACGCCAGATCTGGGTTGGGATTCAGCAGAGAGACAAAATCTGGGTTAGCAAGTGATTTAAAAATGCTGAAACCACCGGAAAAAACGGCCTTTGATAGTTTCACATGTTCAGCTCTTTCAGGTGGGAAACTGGGATACACACACCGTCTGTGTGGGAAAGTGAGGAGTCTGAGCGGAACTGGTGCTCAAAAGTGTCTTTCAGGTTCATTTATTCTGTAACAGCTGTGTCACACTTTGCTGCTGTACAATTCAATTCCTTTCAAAGCCTTTTTGTTCTGTTGACATTGGCTTTGCTTCCAGCTTTCTGTCCTCTTTATTTTTGACCTCGTTAAAAAATGTCCAGCTGCAAACCTTTACCTTCGCCCTAAATACAAGATAAGGTAATAAATTACCATTCATCACTGTTAATACATCAAATCAGAAACTGGTTTTTTTTGGTATGATCAGGCCCATGCATCTATTGTCTATACTGCTTTTCCCGTTCAGGGTCGCGGGGGGGCTGGAGCCGATCCCAGATGACATTGGGCAAGAAGTGGGATACACCCTGAACTGTTATGATCTGGCCCATTCACAGATAGAGAAATATGACTTCTTTTTGGGGTTAATTAGAACCAAGAAAGGTCAAACTCCCATGTAAACCATTGGAGAGTAAACCTTTAGGAAGAGAGCGGTGGTATCAGAGATCTTAATAGACTCGTTTGAGATTCAGGAAACTATTTCTGCATCAAGAGCAAAGGAATACGTGAGCACAACCCTAACCCTAACCCGAAAATGACATTTTAACTGTATTGAGCCTTATTAAAAAAAAAAAAAAAAAACATTGGTCCCGGGATCTTAAAACATATCTTCAATTAAAAATCGTACAAATACTGTTAATACTTGGATCTCCTGTTTCAAATGAAACCTGGTTGATGGGTTTTCGTCCGACCAATGAGATTTGGGTCGGACAATGGTACGTGTTACTTTCAAAGGGAAGATGAGCTTAATCCATTAGTCCATCCATTGTACCCATAAACGAGAATAAAGAAGAACAACTTTAAGGTGTCAAATTGTTCCTTTACCTGTTCACTTCATTTCAATAACAAGCATCCCTCTTTCTTCCTGGATTCACTGTCCAACACTGAACAGCAGTCGTACAGTCACACGGCCCTCATATTAAGTTATATTTTGTGTCTTGAGCTCCTCAGTCACGTCCCATCATGCAGTGCGTGATAAGTGCTGAGGCTTGGAAGCGGCACCGCGCGGACACACAACGATTACGGCCGATATCTGCTCGGACCTGCTGCTCTCCTGACACGTCTCCAATCTGTGCGCCGCTCTGTAACCGCGAGCGCACACAGTACACTGAGGTCATCGTGCCGCCTCGCAAGTGGCCTGCCCATGCCTGACGTTCCCTTGACACCGCGTGGAGCCGGGCTGACCGCTGATGACAGATGGCCGCTGAGATACCAGAAACCTATGTGGCAGCCGCTCTCATCCAAAGACAGGGTGAGGAGGCAGCAATGAGCCACCAAAAGAGCCAGGGAAGGGGGGGGGGGGGGCACACACACACACACACACAAGTGGAGAGAATGATGGGAAGGCGATACAGTGCTAGGCAACAGGCTTAAGATTCACCCGGGGGGGATCAGACACATAAGTCACACACAGGCTGTGGATAAGAGGAGCTGTCAGAGGAGGGAAGTGTCGTGCCATGAGGACTCCTAATTGGTGACATTTACAATTTTGACCTGGCAGATGATGCCAAATGTTTCACTGTCAGCGGCTTCCAGAGTTTTAAAACTCCTCCATTATTCCACTCAAAGCCGGTGGTTCCCTTAATATTCACATTAAAAAAAAAAGTCAGAGTCTGCGAACAAATTGTTACCTAGAGTGTAAAGTCCTGAATCAATACATCATTTTCTCTTGTGAGCTAATGATCGCTTTGGCGAGTCTGTCTCCGGCAGCGTTGAGGAGCAATGTCAAAAACTGAGATTTAAACGTGGCACATTACATTTACGAACGGCAAATCAAACACTGTGTACTTTATTCATTACAGACTGAGCAGGGGTTTCCTTTGGGGTGTTTTTGGGGGGGGGGGGGGTCTAATAAAAGTGTCCAGTGACTCTGAAAGAAATATGCTTCAAGATTGATTAAGAAGAAAAAGTGAAGGTGCAGTGCATCCTAACTCTGCATCCTTTCACACCCTCAGGTGTCAGCATATCCACCCTTCTAAGTCTGTGTGTTTTATGGCCACAAAAGCCGGAGCAGATTTGAGATGGCTTATCATTGCGGCCCTTAAATGATTTCACAGCTCATAGATTCATCTGGTCTGCTGAACGATGCCTCAGTGTGCGCAGGAGTGCCAATAAAAATCCTGCTGATGCACACGGACCGACATTAGTGACGCAGAGAAAGTGCATCCAGAAGTCACGCTTAGACGTCTCTTCTGTGAGTGTGAGTGTGTGTGTGTGTGTGTGTGTGTGAGTAATTTGTTGATGAGACAGAAGCCCAGCAGGAGGGGAGAGAAGTCTCCTTCTATGATCACACAAGTGTCTCGCCACGACGGCTGCCAATGAGTTATTATTCACATAACAAGCTAACACGAAGCTCTCTGATTGTTAGCTGTTAAGGGTTTCAGTGAGAGAGCGCGGGCAGACGGCGGTGGCGGCAGTTAGGGAACGCTTGTTAGCCGAGACAACAACACTTCATTATCGCAGGCTGAGACCGCGGCCCAGACACTCCAGTGACACTGAGGACGCCGTCATCATCGTGTTTATCTCTCACAGGAAACTGATGAATTTATACATCAGAGGAAAAGAAGTTTTGACTTTATCATCGGTGGTTTAAGAAGTTCAGCAGGTCACACCCGTTCACACACTGATGGCAGAGTGTGTCAAGTGTCCATCAGTCCATGTTCAGATATAATCACACACTGCCGAGCGGGAGCAACTTTGGGTAAAGTGTCTTTCCTGCTGTAAGGACACATCAGGAGTTTAACCTCTGACCTTCAGGTTGAGAGAAGACCGACTCTACCAACTGAGCCACAGCCGCCCCATTGGTCCCCCGACCCAACTAAAATGGAACCACTATACCCTAAACACATGATTGAGACTTTGCACATCTTAAAGGCTTTATATGTGATTTTTTTTGATCCAGCAGATGTCGCCCTTGAGCACCAGCATGAAACCAAAACAACTCGCGCTGCATTGCTGTGTTAGCATGCTAATGCTAGCGATCTTGATTATGCTCGTATCTTCACACTGCATGTAAATTTACCTGAAATGAGCGTGATCTAGAAACGCAGTTAAGCAGTGAGTACAGTATGTTATTCTTCTTTTCTCTAGTCCCTCAATTAAACAACTTTTATACGTGAGGGGAGGAGTCAGCCGGCCGTCCGGGCGATGTAAACAAACTGAAGATAGGACTCTGAAAACTCTGAAAACATCACAGACAGTGGGACTCGGGTGTTACACCCATTGTAGACAGTCATGACTCACAGAGTTATTTTCAGAGGAGATACTTGATCTCTATTATATTTAAGTGTGAAGAATCACATTTAAAGCCTTTAAGGTTAGGTTGGATCAGGTTTGGAGCTAGAGACTGGGGACCCCCTTGACCCTGGAGGTGGTTAAAACATTGAACATTGCACACACTATTAGGCCAAACACTGGCATTAGAACATCATCACACTATTTTTGTAATTTATTGTACGAAACTACTTTTTTTAATATTTTCTCAGTTTTAAACCATTTTTATATGTTTTTGGAAGAAATCTTGTGACCCGCCTAACAGTGTCTGGCAACCACCCACTTTAGGAACCACTGGGTTAGATTACCAAAAAATACATGGATTGGATTATGGAAGAAGGTCATTTGGGTTAAGTTATTGTTTACTCTCCTTTTACTGACAAGCAAAGGACAGACATCTGGGGGAAAAACAGTGAGCTGTTTTTGAGAGAGAGAGTTCTGATTGGAGACTTTCAACACGCTATAACGCTCTATATAGAGGTGAGTGTCATTTGACAACAACCATGAACCATGAACCATGTGACCATGAACACGGATCTTAAGAATATCTTTTTGTATTTTACTGTGTTGAAAGCTAAAAGGAATTGCCTGGTAACCAAACCTTTGTTGACAGACCCAGACAGAAGTGTTTGAATACCACTCATTCTTAAGACTAGAAGAAGAAGAACCTTGAATCAATGCCGACGATCCAGCTGACACTTCCACTTCAGAATGCATCAGGACATTCATTTCTTTTATCCACCTTTCTTTCTGTTTGTTCTTCATCCTGAATTAACACTTTCATTTTACTCTGCTTTATTCTGTCAAAGATTCAACAAAAAAACAACATCATTTCACCAAGTTTCCTTTGGAAAGTCTCTATCAACTACTTAATTTAAAAGTTGATTAATAAGTTAGAAATGCTTTACAATTCAGAAAGAGCATTTATAAAACATGTCATGATTAAATGAAGAATGTCTCGTTGATGTGTGTGCACTATTTATTTAACTCTCTTGGCCTTTTAGCCGGTAATGAGGATAAATCTGTCTTAATCTAACAGCCAACGTTAGAGGGGAAGTACACAGCTTCTGGTTTTAAGCAGCATTTTAAACTAAGAGAGTAAGAGTACTCTGGTGCAGACAAATGATCAAAAGCCTTTTTTTTCTATACAACAATGCTTATGCTCAAACATGCAGCACTTCAGCACCTGCACTGGTGCCCACAAACTTGAGTAGTTTCGCACCGGATCATCCCGTTGGAGGTTATTCTGTCTCCTGTCTAAAGTGCCGACTGTCATGAGGTTGGAAGTAAACACTGCGGTTATTCAAATGAATGTTTCAAATGGGATCAGAAAGTGTCAATCAGTGTAAGCGTTTAATCTTTGAACCTCTTGAGAGGCACACTGTCATCTTAATAGCTGTTTATTCACATGCAAAAAAAAAAAAAGAAAAAAAAGATGGAGGCTCTCCTGCATGCTAATGGACGAAGAATGGCAAGTTCTCAGATTCGGTCTGATATCAGACACTGAGAGAGCGAGAGAGAAAGAGCAAATGCTTCTATCTGCATCATGAGTGGGTTTGGGGTCAATTTAATACAGAAGTATTTTTGAGGTGAAAGGAGACGCTCTGCATAATGTGCTTGTGTGTGTATGTCAGTCATGGTGGATAGTAAACACCACAAATGATGGGATTTCACTGCCGCAGTATATAAAATGGACGTGTCAGCTACAATAAAGCAGAGGAAAGTCTCAGTTGCTCGGGTCGGTCGTCCCCGTGCCAATAAGGAAGTTAAGGTGCTTCTGATACCAGCACACACCATGAAAATGGACAATTTTGTTTGAGTCACATTCATTTTGGGAAGTCATAAATCCTGTTTATTGTTATAGTGTCCTCTGCACATTATTTTTTTTTTCCCCATTCACAGAAGCAACAGCACTGACTAGAGTGAAATCCCAACACGTATAAAAAGTATATAAGTTTGGTTGGTATGGTATGGTAACAGTCGTGGAAGAGATATTTAGTATTGATCCAAACAATCTGATGTTCAGCAGATGAAGCTGTGCAGTTTAAAGTAGGGCCCGACCGATATGTGATTTTTGGGGCCGATACCGATATTCAGGAGACAAAAAAAAAATCAGATACCGATATATTGGCCGATATCTTTCTTGGTTCCATGTTGGATCTATAGAGAAAGATAGATATCGTTTGCGTCGATCCCTCACATGCAGTCGTCAAACTCTTGTGGAAAAGATTTAGAATTAAGACAAGATGGTCACTCGACTGGAAAGTAACTGAACATGTACGTGCATCACTGCTTGACACTCTTGGAGAGTGATGATGCTTGTTGTAATCCATACAGCGCCCTCTGCTGGTGAGAGAGAACTGCTCGCGTAATAAGATGATACTCAAGTGAAATGCTATTTGACTCATGAATAAATCTAGTAATATCAGCGCACATCTGTGATAAAATTAGCCGATACCGATAGTCACTTGATAATAATAATAATAATAATAATAATAATAATAATAATAATAATAAATGTTATTTATAAGTGCCTTTCAAGATACACAAGGACACTGTACAACAATCAACATTTTAAAAACAGCGATGGATAAAAAAAACAGCATACAATAAAGAAATGAAATGTAGGACAGTGTAATTGCAGTTTAAAATGTTAGAGTGAGGAGGAGATCTTGAACAGATGGGTTTTGAGTCTGGATTTGAAGATGGGGAGAGAGTCAATGTTGCGAATGTCAGGTGGCAGAGAGGCTAATATCGGCTGATATTATCGGCTGGCCGATAAATCGGTCGGCCTCTTGTTTAAAGCTCAACAAAATGCAATGAAGAGAAACAAATCTGCGTGTCGTCTCGATGCATGTGATGGAGAGGGTAGACGATCAAACAAACAAAACAAAAGTATTGCCAAAGAAAGATGAATGGATAAAGCGGCGGAGCCGGTGCTTCAGCATTCATCATTCAGGAGGATTGTCCTCTTAATTGCATTACGGGGTTTTCTTTCTACAAGAGGTGCAGCTCAGCACTGCAGACTCCTTGTTTTGTTTTGTGTCTTTCTTAGGGGGATAAATAAAATATGATTTTAAAGTGCAGGTTCCAAGAACAAGAACACATACATTGTTACAGATGTAGGGATGCTTTTCTTGCTCTGACACATAATCAAGCTTTTCTTTTTCTTTTTTCCTCTTTTAAGTGTGAAATAGTATCTACAATAAGACTGCTATAGCGTCTCTGATGATTAGTACTTTTGAAATATGTTGTTCACACCTCTGGAGGAATAGAAAATGGGGTTATGATGAGTCTTAAAATACGGTGTAAATGCTTCCCGGACTGATAGTATTTTTGACACAGATCCTTGATAAGAATGTAGACAGCTAACTGCAGACATAACATGCACTTTTTTCAGGACATGTGGCATCTGTTTCTCCTCGTGCTGCTGTCAGGACAGTCTGATTGATACAAACCGGTGCCACAGAGGACTCTCTACCCGACGCCGCCGCCTGCTTTCTTCCCTTTCTTTGCTCATGACAAATGTAGCCTCTAAGTGTCTGTGGCAGGCTGTGATCTTGCAGGACCCTTCACGTTGCATATGAACGTTAAATTTTTTGTCATTAACTCCAGGTGCACCATGCATCCAATCCCCCCCCACCCTTCTGTCATTGCTGGTCAGAGCTGCAGAGCTTGTATATGGAGCTGCGCTTTCCCTTTCCGCTCTGTTTAAACCAAGTCCAGATAGGCGGAAAACGCATGACAGACAATCTCTGCCCTACTTGCAGCTACGCCGCACAGGCACGAACATCATACAGAGAGGGAGACAAGTAGAAGTGAATCGGCACAAGTCAGCCCACTCAGGGAAAAAAAAAAAAAAAAAAAAAAACAGGGCTGAGGGCCAGTCCTGAATCCGCCTCTGGCTGTCCTTGACGAACCTCCAGGCCAGATCCTCCTGGGTGGTCTGAGCAGCGTGGAGCTCTGAGAAGATTTATCTGGATGCTTGACAACTTGTGCACGGCTCATCCCGGCTGCTCGCGTCCCCACAGAGAGCACATGTCACTGCCTTAAAAGCAAAGCTGCCTGACAATGACATTGTGGGCTTTATTTTTATTTTTTTTTATCCGGGTTTCACTTTCTTTTTGGAGCACTTTTGAAGAAGTTTGGAGGGATGGAAGGAAGTACAGTTTGAGTTTATGCTTTTTGTTTGCTCAGCGACAGATTTTCATGTAACATATTTACCAGGCTGCTGTATGTTTATTTGGATTATCATAGTCAGTGCTGTATAAAAATATACATTAAAACAATAGAATACTGAACAGCTGCACCGATATTCTTAGGCCTCGTGTCCACCTAGCGTTCCTTTCTGAGAGCCAGCGTCTTTCTTCAAAGCCTGGAAGGTCTCTGGCTTTCTCGCTCCATGCCCTTTTGTTTACGGTGAGAAGGCAGACTCAGAGGGCAGAACAAACACCTAGCTGTGGGAGGGTCACCCACATGGGGGAGGGGCTACTGCCCTTTGTGATGTCATGACGGGAAGATCTCCAAACGGCCTGTTTGAACACACATTTTCTGAAAAGTGGAGCAGGCAAAAGACGGAGACTTTGGACTTTTCTCATCATTGGGGGGTTTTTAGACAGACTAGAGACACATATTAGTGTTAGAGAAACATGGTGAAGTGTATTTAGCATCATATGTGACCTTTAAAAAGCAGCTCTAAACAATAATATGTTGTATTTCTGAATAAATATGTTACTAAACAACAAAGGGGAGGTTTCATTTTTAAGTTCATGTCCTTACAGACATTATCTTAATGTCCTAAGATAATGTCCCACCTTCACTGTAAATGGGACATGATGTGGATAAACTAGGCTCTCTGCTAAGTTTGGACAGAATTAGAATCCTTTTTTTAGAGGCAGCAGATGTTGAAGACAGGAAAATGACATCTGGCTCTCTTAAATGTGTGATTGTTTTTCAATTAAAATTTAAAATGACCCATCCTGTTCCTTCCTTTCTTCCCCTCAATCTTAAACCTGGAGGGAAGCCGTGCCAGGAAGTGCCATTTAGGAAGTTAAATTAATGAGTTTAAAGACAAACTTGTTTCCTAAAAAAAAAAGCTTTTAAGCACGTACAGCTTCTCACATTAAATGCTTATATAACCTACCATATTAAAACCATCTGTGTATGGTTGTGTGTTATATCCATGCACCTCTAAATGTTCATAAATCACTTCCTAAAGTTTTTCCAAATATAAGTCTCACTGCAGTAAAGATCAATTCAGTCCCAATAATTCAGTACAATCAGAAAAACCGGGTGTATTATTACAACCCAGAAGGTTTTTTTTCTCACATGTACCCACAGAGAGCCCACAGGAGGGTGTTCGACGTTGCTGTGGCCCAGAGGGTTTCAGGCCTCGAGCCTCATTACTGCTTATTTGTTACAGCTCTTCTAAGCCATCTATCAACAAGAATGTATTTTTAGAGATTACCTCAGGGTCGTTTTAAACCAAATAACTGCTCACAATTATGTTTTTCTAATTATGATTATTTCATGATTACATTAGAGTGCTCCCTCGCTGTAGTAAACACAACACGGTCTCTGGGCGATCGAGGGAACAGAGGTGACAATGTCACTAAACCCAATTAGAAAGCTATCAGAGGGAGCTGAAAAGAAAAACATTTCACATTAGATTGCAGAGTTAACCACTGGCCTGAGTCGAATGTGGCCACAGGAGCAGTAAGATGTTATTACTCTCTGCAGGCGCCGTGTTGTTCCTCCTCCGTGTTGTCAGACGCTAAAGTGGGCTCAGTAATGACCACTAACAGCACTTCCCGCCGCTGTTCTGAGGAATCATCACGAGCCGCCGTCTCTACTCGCACGCGTCATTGTTCACTTGAACTCTCAAAGGCGTCTGGTACTTTTTAAATGAATCATTTTCTCCCAGCTTAGGGATACAGGGCCGTGTGAAGGGGGGGGGGGGGGGGGGTCGGGAGGCTCGGATCTGTCCTGCACAATGAATTCCTCTGAAACTTTAGATTTCCCACACACCGTATCGAATTTCTTTTTGTTTGTTTTTTGATGTCTTCTTTTATTTGAAGTTACTTGTAAATATTTGGTGGAGTGTGTGAGATTGACACCCTGATCTTAAAAGATAAGAAAACTGGATATTGATATAAAAGATGGAAAAGATAAAAGTCTAACATCAGACATCGAATGAGCTTTAAATGTTTAAAGACACCAGCAGGGGGTCCAAACTCTAATTAAACAGAAAACACACAGGCTACCCTTTTAGCTACAGGTGTATTTATAATTAGAGGACTTCATGAATCTTTAAAGAGCTCTATATTAGTAACTTAACTGTTTTAAGTGCAGATCTTTGTTTTTGTCAAGTCAAAGTCAACTTTATTGTCAATTTCAAAATATGCCAGACATACAGTGGAATCGAAATTGCGTTTGTCTCCGACCCGCGGTGCAATACAACCAAAATGAGGTAAAATAAGATAAATAATATTTACAGTAATAAATTCTAAATTGTGCAAAATGGTAAATAAAATACAATTTTAAGAAAAAGTAAACTTGTGCAATATGTGCAGTGTGCATTAAACTGATTGTACTTTTGAGATGTGTGGAGATAAATGACATCGTATTTTGCTCTGCTCTGGATCATGAGCCCCATCCCACTGAAAGCATTACTGTGCTAAAGCTCTCCACTTCAACAAATCCCACGTTCTTCACTGAGATGTTCATGTCACTGTAGTATTCCTTTGGGAAAATCCAGTATTTTAAGGGTTAAAAGGTTTTTGGTTTTTTTTTTCTCCCACAAGCTCTCCCAGTTCTACGGCCAGGGCATTAAATGAAATGTGTTCACATCACCGGAGAGTTTAAGAGCAGTGTGTGCATTAGTGTAGTGGTCGTACATGTCATTAAAACCCGGCTGGCTGCGGTCCCTGTAAGAGGGCTTGAGGGGGAAAAAAAAAAAAAGCTCTGGACCTAGAAAGCGGGTCACGTAACAGCCTTGAACCCCCCGTGTGAAGGGAAGGGACTAAGTATCAGATTAAAATACATGCTGAAGCGCTCACACACACGCGGCAACATTTCCGCTGTACGTTGAGAAACCTGTCTCCGCCTTTGACTGTGAACGCTGGGTTTTAAGCTCTTTGGATATGGAATCAGGTTAGCCCGTGGAAACGGTGCCACCAGCTGCGCCCAGGTACATGTCGTCTCGTCAGAAAACAGCTCGTCTCAGGTACTGTAAGTCACCCTTAACCCCCCCTCCCCCTCCCCCCAAGGGGACAGGTCCCATCAGTAAACGATAACAACCCAGGCAACATCATTAGGCGACTGCTGTGTGGCAGCAGCTCCTCGGCATGGAGTGATAACAGAAACACTGAGCTGGGAAAATGCTTACAGTGCACTTAGAGGTGGCAGGGATAATGTGGGCCATGCTCTTGTTATTCTCTGCAGAGCTGCACATCATTTGTACGCTCCGGCTATAAATAAAGATTTGTCACAAACCGAGATATGGAGTCCAGGATGAGGCAATGAGCTGCAATCCTCCTGAGTTTTATGATTTCTAGTTGACCCCTCGACGCTTTTCCCCCAAAAACAGCATCCACACACAGCTTATCGGCCGTAACTAGGCCGGTGAAGAAGTTAGGCAACACAACACTGGGAAAGATGAAATGTTGTGATTATTAAACATGTTGTTATGGATGCATGTAAATAAGGCTTTCTTTGCCTTTTTTGTATTCAGACTGTTCTTCTTGCAACTTTAGATTTGCATGTACAATGATAGCTGACTTTTGATTGGTTTAATTAGTTTACGAGTTATCCTCAAAGGTACTGAAATCTCTCGTTAAGCATGAAGTCAGTGCAGATACCAAAGTCTCATCGCAGAGAGGTTGAGGACGTTGAGGAGGACTACACGATATATATATCACAGATCCAATGGGAGACATAGGAAACAGAAAGGTATGCAGAATAAAAAAGTAATCTCCTTGTAGTACTGAGTGGACTTACATAATTAATTTAAGCCACAGGTGATATCTGTGTGTGTCTTTATGTTTATAAAGAACAGCAGACACAGACATTGTTGCTGTCCTTTTTTTTTTTTTTTACATATTATTGTGACATTTGTGTTTGTGTCTTCTTTCATCTTGTGACCCCCCCCCCCCCCCCCCCCCCCCCCAGTGTCTTCCCTCTCTACTATGGGAACAACAACTGCATTACAACGTTATACAGCAACCTGTTGATTTAAATCAGCATCACCAAACAATGACATAATAAAGTTAAGCAGCCAAGAAAACCACGGGCAGATGTGGAATTAACACAGTTTCACTAGCTTGAAATTCAGTGACAATATCCACACAGCCACAATTTAAACATACAAGTCAGTGAGCAAAGAGTGGCCTGATGTAACAACAATAAATAAGCAGACACGCGGTCTACATACATCACAAGCAGCAACACTATTTTTTGGAAATAGGTTACACAGCAAGCGTCTAAAAAAGCAAATGCCAGTGAATAAAGTGCACAAAAAAAAGACTTACCTTTAATGTTTCCATCCTACAGCTGATTCTGCTTCTTAGGCTTCAGTAAGTCAGACTTGTGCAAGCTAGCTAAATAAAAACAACTACACGTGATTCCAGCTCTCGTTAAAGACATATGCATATTTTCCTGCGTGCATTTTGACGTCTCAGCGCTCCTCTAGAAAGTTGTTTTTTACAGTTTAAAGTTGACAGGCTGCTTAGTTTTAAAAGTAGTGGGCAGCCAAGTGCACTTGTTGTCAGGGGTCTTATCAAGGGGTGAAATAGACGATATTACAAACAGGACTCAGTGCCCCCTGCAGGTGCTGTTTTCTGAGAGGAAACACCTTAGGCCAGTGCTGGTGTGGCCCCCTGGTGGGCCGTGTGGGTACTGCAGGCCTCAAAAAGCCCTCCACCAATTAAAAAAAAAATCACAATAATGATGATTTACCATGAGTCAACCATTTAAGTGATTAGTAAGGCGTGTCATGACTATTCACGGACATGTTGTTTCGTAAACTTTTGGGTCTATCTTCCCATAATATCATGTTGTAATGTCCAATAATGTACCCTTACTGAAAATTAAAGCTGTAGTCAAAAAAGATAATAATTATAATGGGCCCCGGAGTAATTTTGTATTTCAAAGCGGGCCGCGGCAATCTTAAGTTTAGGAAAGGCTGCCTTAGGCATTAAAGGGCCTTGCCCATTTGGCAACCTCCAACAAGGTGCGGAAGGAAGTGCAAAAAAAAACTGCTGTTCATCGAGTGTCCGCTGGAGGCAGAAGCAACGGAAGTCACATGCACAGATTAAAAAAAATAGTTTTTACAGCAGAAATTAAAATGTTTACAGCCTGGTTCAAAATACAAAATATGTCTGATTAGCTCATGTCTCGATTGGCACACTTTACAGGGGTGAATTATTTTTCTCAAACTCATCCATTCACAATAAGGCGAGTAGCTGACCTAATGGCAGACGGGCGTGGTGCAAGTGTTCTTCAAGGACTTAAAACCCGCCTCAGCTCCAGCTGTCAGCCTGTCGTCAGGTTGACTGAAAGTTAGGGTGAGACAGGATTTCCAGCAGGGAGACCGCCATCGATGGGTGCAGTGACAGATGGGTGACGTCGCTCAGGCTTCGTCCATTAATATTTAGTCTAAGACCTTGACCGAGCCCCGAGGAACCGACCACTGTCTAAAAGTGAACGCTAGGCGGCAAACATTAGTGTTGAATTCAAATTTTAAAAAGGAGCTCATAAGACGTTCGTCTTTCCAATGCTCATACAAGGTAAAAGTTCTGCAATAAAACATTGTTTTTTTTAACGAGGTCTCAGAAGGACAAAGCTTTTTTGCACGATATCTTGTAAGATATATTATCTGTATATATATATATACATATATATATATCTGTATATTATCTGTAATCTAGTATAGCATGCTCACTGCACCTTAATCTGTATATTATGATCTGAAGAATATACTTATATTTATAGCATTTATTTATATTTATAGCACCCCATTAATCCAGCCATATATACCCAATAATTCACTTTTTTTTTAGTCTACATCTGTAAATTTTGTAATTACTTGTACATAGCACAGATTCTTGCACTTTCTGCTTATTGCACTTCTGGTGAGATGCCAAACCTCATTTCGTTACTCTGTACTTGTATATGTGTAATGACAATAAAGTTGAATCTCATCTCATCTCAAGAATGAAGAAATAGCTATTTAAACAAAAGTGAGATTAGTTTACTAAGCTTGTCTTACAATTACGCAGCTTGCATATAGCTAAAATCTAGCCGATTGTTCAAATATAGTTTTAATAATGGTACTAGTGTTCATTTTTATTGAGTAAATCTTTCCTCTTTTAGCTGTAGTGCTGCATATAAGAGAACTGAAAACATGGGGTGTACAGGAAGTGGATGGTAAACAGATGTGGCAACATGCAGGCTGGGTCCTATGGAGAACTGAGGTTTACATAATAGCATGTTAAAATAGATAAAAAATCATCTTAAAATCTGTGATAACAGCCCAACACAATCATTCAATCATTTTATGACTTCATTTTCTGTTTTCTGACTAATAATCCATCATAAAGAATCACAATGAACAATTTAGTAGATATTTTTGAAACACTGTCTTTTTGTCTCCAATGTGTTTATGATAGCTTCTTTTCATCTTCCAGATAGTATCCTCTGCAGGAGTGTGTGTGTGTGTGTGTGTGTGTGTGTGTGTGTGTGTGTGTGTGTGTGTTCGATGAGCTTTGATGGGCAACAGTTGCAGGCAGTCATTTTCACACGGCCCTGAAGAAAAGTTTTCCAAAATGTCAGGCCGTTCAGAAGAAAACAACAGTAACAAGCACCATCTATCGACTGACAAGCTGACAAGCGGCTATTAAACCGAGCTGAACCTTCGACGTGAAGTCGCAGCACCGAGAAAAAAAATAGTCAGACGGGGCTGCTGCAAGACATTATCTAACTGCTGACGATGGAGCGAAAAACACACACACAAAAAAAAGCTGTTTATTGAAGGGGCTGATCTCTCAAAAGGGCACGTTTACCTACATTGTTTGCCTAATTAGGCATTGAGGTGTTTTAAAAAAAAAAAAAAAAGAAGGCAGCAGCAAACAGATGGACTTCAGCAGCTGTAACCATCTATCAGACAAAATGTGTTAACAACGCAGCATTTCTAACGAAGAGCTGCAAAAACCTCCACAGAGAACGAGAGAAGGCTTATTCCCATAGCGGAGCAAAAGGAAATCATCCACTTCTCATCGAGTTGATTGACTCAAACTGAGCCTCGAGATACATCCCCAAAGCATTAACTCAAATCACTGCCCATCTCTTTACCTTGACCCAACAGACGACCCGGAGAACCTCCCATGTGATTCAGAAATGAGATGATTGCTATCTCGCTTTAATTTGCCAGTTCAACATAAGACAGGCGTCAGAACGAGCAGCGGTGTAATTGCCCTTGTCTGGTGTGCTAGATTGTTGGTCCTGAGAAAGAAAAAGAGACAGCAGGCCTCCTTCATTTGCCACACGATAAAACTCATTCTCGGAATATATAGCGGGGTAATTGAGCGATGAATTACTTTTGCGTCAGCACCACTCAATGACACTGATTCTGATGTAGTCATATATTATCTCCCTCTTTGTGGTAATTTATCCCTCGAACGACAGGAGATGGAAAATGAACATCCTTCTTTTTCAGACCATAAAACCAACCAATCACCGTTTCCAAAAGTTACCCCCCCCCCCCCACTTCAATCTCTCTAACTGAGCGAGGGTCAGTTTTCAGGAAGTACACAGCCACATTGTGCTTTTTCCATTATGTAGAGTCACGTCTCTGTCTAGTGAGCGCCGTTATTCCCAAAGGAGAAGCAAAATAAATGAGTTTCACATCAAGAAATGCAATCAGCCGCGGTTAAGCCGAGATATCCCAAAATGTGATTATGCGAGGCTATAATTGAGGAGACACCTCTACCTCGGATTACGATCGCCGAGAAAGAAAAACATTTGCGCGCGTGACAGTTGGAGACAGATGGAGAAATAGATGTCTAAGTGGAAGACAGGCAGAAAAAAAAAAAGATGTCAATGTAAGGGAAAACATAGAAAGCAGTCGACGAGAAAAAAAAAAGAGGACAATCTTTATTTCAATCTTTCAATCCTGTAATAAAGTGTGACAGTCTCAATTCAACCCCAATAAGGAAGTTTGGCAGAGAATGGTAGGCAACTACAAAGACCAGAAGGCAAGGCGAGGGCATGGTTTCCGTAAGTGCAGTTTCACAGTAACAACACAGAAAAACTCTGCGTATTCAAAACAACAAGTGTGCTTAGGTTGAGGCGCCTAAGTCGACCAAGGTACGAGATTAACTGAGCTGCAAAAGCACAAACGAAAAAGAGCGATGACACATTTATATCAAATCCTGGAGCCGTCTTATTCCTCAGCTGTCAAGACACAAAGTTACACAATGGGGAAACTAGCTCCAAACATTCATTACCCTTTTTGAAAATATCGTCTCAAGGCCCACTCTTAAAATCTTAACGGGGTCTGCTGTGTTGTCAACGAGTCTGTGAAACTTTACCAAAATGTGTGAAATAAATCAGGACGTGGATCTACAAGAGTGGAGCGTTAAGATGAATGTGTTGCACTTCTGTTCCCGAGGTCAAGCATGAACTTAATGCTCGTTCATTACAGCGTGTTAAAAGCCCCCCCCCCCCTTGAGAGAAAGCCTGTTACAGACGCCTTCATTGCTCATTTCAAACTTCTAATTACTTTGCAGCTCTGTGCGTCACGTCGGCCTTTGGCTGCATGAATGTTTCTGGTGAATAATGTAAAAACACAAATGATTTCCTGTCCTGCTTGGAATTGGAAGAGAAGACTGAAACACAAATATATCATCTGAATGGTTATAAAACTAGAGCCAGCAGCTGATTAGCTTAGCTTAGCTTAGCATAAACACCAAAGCTAGCTTGCCTCTTTCCTAAGCTTGTTAGCTACCTTATAGCTAACATTGTCTGATAAATTATTAGTGTAAGGCAACTAAAGAAGACTCACACAAAGTTATAATTTTAAGATGTAGCTTTAAAGATTGTATTAGTACCTTTTAAAGTGTCTGCTGGTGGATTTCATCATCATGTGACTGAACAAGGCTAAGCCATTGCCCTGAATTGTTTTGAAGCTAAGCTAAACAGCTGCTACCTGTAGCTTCATGTATGTGCGTCAGACATTGAAGTAGTTTAAATTGTCTTCTCCAAGCAGGAAAGTGAACATACTAATTACATCGTCAGTTTTTGACTTTCTTGTAATTTGAAAATATTTTTTACTGAATGCAAATGTTTTATATTTTTCTGCGAGTCAATTAGATATTGCAAAGAAGATATTAACTGGTGCACTGCGTCACACATTGTTTGCACAAGTTAGATGATAGCTTGTGCACACAACATAATAACTAGTGGGCAAAAAAGATAATTATCTCATCATTTGTGTGCATAAGATATTACTTTTTGAGACTTCAGGGGCTCCGTAGCTCTTCTCACTGGTTTTAAAATGGATTGTAGTTCCAGGCAACAAATGCGAGAAGGGTTGAAATGACCTAACGCCATGGAAACACCACTAAGTCGAAGCCTGAGACTTGGTGTTCATTAAGCAGGTTTTCTGTCATTTTTATTGCCTTCTTTAAGGACACATGTTCTCCTAACTCTCAAGATGATGTCACAAGCTCTCAGGTTGCTTTGAAGTGCCCCCGCTGAGTAAAAGGCACCATCAGACCCTAAATCCAACAAGGTGCACTCCACTGTGTGTTTCTCATAAAAATATTACACTGAGTGCAGCAGATTCCAGGAACACTTGCTCTTGTCATAAAGTGAAGTGGCCAACCTTTGCCCTGGAGGAAGCCATAACCCTCTACTTGATATCAGCCATTATTACATCCACTTCCTCACAAGGACACAAGAGCTGGATCGAGATGAATTTGCCTCGAGAAAGCTGAAAACACCCTCCACTCTCAGTTATTTTATACCAAGAAAAAAAAAAGAGGAGGGGGCTTAGTAGTAGGAAGATGGTCCTTATATTTTAAACCCTCGCTGTACTTCTCAGTACATTTGGATGTAAACTTCAACCTGCCTACCGAATTCAATAATAGCAACCAGTGACGGGGAACAGATTGTAATATGGAAGCAGACAGAGCCAGTCCATCCGAAGAATACGTCTTGTTAAAAGCTGCAGGAACTACTGGTGCATGTTATGGGTGTCTGCTGCACAGGTACAACCCGTCTACACTGGGAATTTTGAGCAGGCTGGGTTTGAAACAAGTACCAAAAAAAAAAAAAAAAAAAAAAAAAAAAAAAAAGTGCATTTGCCATATTTCAGCATCAGACAGACTGAAACCAATTACCATTCCAGCTGTTCTCCATCAGCTCTGTTTATGAATGGACAGTAACAGCTTACAGGTGGCTGGGATGAGACATAACATGAAATGCTCGGCACTTTGCATTCCTTAGAAGAAGAACTCATTTCAGGCAATAACATACAATAGAAAAAGCACGATTCACTTATGGCAGATTTTCCTTCTTGGGCACTTCCTTTGCTTTCTAAACGCCAATCACTTAAGCCTACACACACTTTGAGGTGGGGGGGGGGGGGGGGATGGGGAACAAAATGTCTCTGTATTTAAGTTGAATTCAGTTTGAAGGCAAGATATATCTACTATCTACAGCTTCTAATATTCTAGGCTAACATATTGAACAGTAAATGAAAGAAAATGTGGAATATGACCAAAACAAATAAAGATATAATAAGGGCATTGAGGTGGTTACAAAAACAACAAAACAAAGAAAGGGTAACATATCACATGGAGAAAACCACTAGTTTGTCCAATCATAATAAATAAGTTGTATTTTTGGTTCACAGCCATCCCTTCTCGTCTTTGAAACGTGATTCGATGGCTCTGCTAAGCAGCTGACCTTATAAACTGACACACAGAACTCAAAGGGGGGTGGGGGTGGGGGGGTGGGGGGGGGGGGGGGGGGGTGGGGGGGTGGGGGGTCTGTGCTAGAGGGGCGTTAAGGGGAAGTGATATGAAAGACAAAGAAGCAGAACTGTAATACATTGATATGTCTTCGAGTTTCATGTCACTGAATTTCGACGAGGCCTATCATCCTGTATCCGGCGGGGAGCCCCCTGTGTTAATCGGTTTTCTTCTCCTCGGGATCCTTCTCCCCGCCGTCGTCTTCGTCGTCGTCGGGGCCCTCCAGCTCAGCGGCGCGTTGCCTCTCCTCCTCCTCTTCCTCCTCCTCCTCTTCCTCCTCCTCCTCGTCAGTCAGGCCCTCCCTCTTGAGCGCGTCAATGTCATCTGGCCCGTCATCCGACTCGGCCGTGCAGATGCCATAGCACATCAGGCTAATTACACCCAGCGGTAGGCCGAAGAGGAAGCAGCCGAGCAGTGGAGAGCTGCGAAACACTGACTGATGTGTTGACAGAGGCGGTAAAAGATGAGAGGAAGACAAAAATGGGAGAGTGTTAGAGAAATAATGGAATAAAAGAGAACAGCAAGAACAAACAGAAGAGAGAAAAGATGACATTTAGGCTTCTGTTATTTACAATTTTTAAATCCAGTGGACTCTTTATGGATATTGCACCCTCATTTTTTTTTGTTTATTTAAATCATATTAACAACTTAGATTGGTAGGTAGCACTACTATGCAGAATCTCCATTTTCCTCCCTAAACAATGAGCCCTTAAGAACTTAACTGCCGTTGATGCGAAAGCGCTCAGTGCTTTAATATCACAGTAGCAAATTGACCGATTAGAGCTTTGCCAAAAATAAAGTCGGGATGTCCTCTTCGTACATGGCTAGTTAGCTACTAAGATAAATTGTTAAATATGATGCAGAAAAAAAAAATGGCCATACAAACGGTGAAATTAACTGGTTATTGGAAAAGCTGGCGCAGCTCCTCTGTCAACTAATCATGTCATTGGACAGGATGTTCAACATGATAACCCCGATTTCCCTTGGAGACAATGTCCGAATGAATGTATACAGAAAAAGAAAGTGCCGACTCATTCAGATTTAAAAGTTACCACTCGCTGGAGTTTGGGATCATATTCCAGGTGTGATTTGAGTCTTAGGGTTTGGGATTAAATATAAGTAAGGTGGCAGGTGCACTGCTCAGGCAAATATTAAATGCACAAACTGAGAAAGTGGGAAGACCAAGGATGAAGGGGGGCCAGGAGCTCATTTTTGCCCTCGACCTTAAATTGGTAGAATCCGGCCCTGGTAGTTATTTTGTTTGTGCCACAGAGATCACACAAACAAACGCTTTACTTCTTGCATTCTTTCAGCACCTTTAAAAACAATGAAGCACAGGTGCAGAATGTGTAGTTGGGCCGTTTAATAAAAGTGTTACATCTCTATTTACAGCCGGTGTTTGCAGTAATGAAAGCCTCACCGCTTTAAGTAGAGTGAATTAAATTACTATTGGAGGGCTGATCCAAAAATATTTTGTGTTAAAAGATTGCAGACTGCCTTTTATGTTTTTATTCATTCATATATTCATTCATTAGCATTAGACCATTAAGCTGGGCTGAGTGTGTTCAGAAGCCAGGTCACAAATCATTTGCAGAAACTCGGCAGGCTTTAATATTTTAGAATGAATTAAATTTCACTCATAATTTAAGAGAGCCTGTATTGTTTTATTCCAGTCTCATTTGCCCTGTTTGTTTTGGTTTGTGTTTACATTCACGGCCATATTGAAGAGTTGTAGCCTTTTATCTGTAATCCTCTGGGGTTTGTTGTACTATTACGCGGTAAGAGTTTGAAGTGAAACAAATGAAGAAATCTCACACTTCAAACACTCACTGTTACTAACCAGTCTGTGAGAAGATGTTTTCTGTACACACAAAGCCGGCTTCTTCTTTTGTTTGCTATATCATTTAATTTGCTATTCTGAAAACGTTCTAAGTCGTGGACATGAAAAGAAATCATGACAAGAACGTCGATTTCACATCCATGATCTGATCTTGAAGATAAAAATGAAGCTTATTTAAGGGTATACACACACACACACACACACTGTTAGAAACACAACCCCTCGTCTCCACAGAGCACAAAGACGGCCCCCGCTTACTGAAGGACAACTTTGCAAATTCCTCTTCAAATGAACCAAGAGAAAATGGCGTCACTTGGCCTTTTTTATAGCAGGATTCATCATTTGGCTCTAATATAATAGGATACAATGTACCTAGAAGGGGGTCCTCAGTCACAACTTCTGTCAGCCGCTGAGCCGAGAAGACGAGAAATATTCACATCCCCTCCGGTCACTGCCACTGGAAGAGGGATGGTAATTGCCACTGCTGTGATGCTACACGAGGTAGAAATGGGTATGCTATGCTAACAGAGCTGGCTATGAGTCATTGGGTCTAATGGCTGCTCCCTCATGCTCCTGTCAGACGTGCATTTAGATGGACTCTCTGGGGGCAAGGTGATAGCTGCTGCCTATCTCCTCTGTGTCATATCATGGCACCGTGAGCGAGAGTAGCCATGGTGATACTTGCAGCATGCTAAATTTAGGGAAGCAAGAAGGGGGGGGGGGGGGATTATTTCCTCTCTCTTACAGGTGAAAAACGAACCCTTTAGACAGGACGCAGATTCTTACTTTGGTGCTAATTGCTTGCAGTGAATCCAGTGAAATCCTGAAAATGATGCTCTAACACGGCTTTATGACAAAAAGCAAAAGATTTGACGATTTCTGACAGCCTGAGTCCATTTAAGACTTTTCTTGCTGGACAGCTGAAATGTTAAACCTTCAGGAAAAATACTTCTACAAGCTCCAGAAGTCCCTCTACCTTTTATCTCACCTTTTCCTTAAATAGAAATCTATAATTTCCCTCTAAGAGTTTTTCTGCATTTCTTTAAGGACACAGTTAAGGGCAGCTCTACTACCCGTGGTTTCAGCACCAACAACACAGCTGTATTTACATTCCTATCACACCCTCGGTAAAAATACACCCGTTCTCCCAAAAAGAAGCAGCAACTTCAGAGACAAAGTGGGAGGAGAAGCAGGTTCAGCCTCCTGACCCTCTCTGCTGCCTCATTACTCCACCTCCTCCTCCTCCCGCTCTGCTGCCTGCTTTCTCCCTGCCCGGTCTGTGTTTACTGCCTGCATTGCATTCTCCAGGTTTCGTCCTCTGAAAGTTGTTTTTTATTCCCACAGGGAGAGAGCAGGAAACTCGGGGCATTTGTATTACAGCTTTACTGAACTTGGCACAGGTTGCATATATACACGGTATTTACCCTCGACGGGCAAACAGAGTCAAGGTGAAGCAGGGTGAGAAGCAAGGTGTTCAGGAGTATAATAATAATAATAATGATGATGATTGGTTTAAATGTAGAGCTGTAGAGAAATCAGGGCTGGAACTGAAGAACACCAATTATTGTAGCAGGTCACTTTGGTAAATCAATCAAAGTAACTTTAAACCAACCTTATTAAAATCGTAATATGCATTATATAATCAAATGACTATGTTATGTGAACGAGCCAAAAAAAAATTATTATCATTCTAGTCTGCAGTTTTGCTAAAAGCGTTTCTCTCCCTGCAGCCCATTGCTTTGGTTTATCCGCCTTTATATGTCCTACTCTGGACTTCATGGGCCCTTTTCACCACCAAACAGCAGACAGGAAGTAGCTAACAAAAGGGAATTTAAGCTGCTAAAAACATGAAACTGACGTCAAGCTGGTGGAGACCAAAACAGAGCTTAAAAAAAAAAAAAGAGAGTGACTGTGACATCTGCACTTCTGAAAATATCGAGATGATTTTAGGAGGCCTGCCCCGGAGATTCTCCTGACCCTCTGTCAGACAGGAAGGGGGGGGGGGGGGGGGTTTCCTGAGGTGAGACATGACGTAAAAAAAAAAAAAACGACGCAGAAGTAGCTGACGAAGCAACAGAGTCTGCTATACGACGGCGTAATGAGAATATTTGCTTTTATCAATGCACTGACTTGAGATGAATTCTCTGGAGAATATCCTGGTGTTTTCTCACATCAGCCCACTCGGGCGATGAACAGATAAAATACTCGGGGGTCTGGCAGGGGAAACTACAGGTGAAGTCAGAGGGAAAAATGCGTGTATATGTAGCAGCCTGGTTTGAACTCTCACTTACCATAATGGTGGATCGAGCATCAAAGGCCACGCGTTTGATCCTCTGGATGATGCCATCTCCTCCGTATGCCTGCAGAGAGACACAACATTTAATGCCTACATATGAACTACTGCAGTTTGTAGTGTTTAATCTGATGCAATAACTTGGGGCATTTCCCAAAGTAACATAACAGCATCTTCTTGTTCATATGGTCAGACATTTAAAGCATTGTTTGATTAACTGCTTCCACCCTGGTTTGTTTACTGTCCAGCAGGTCCCGTCTGCCTGAGCTCATTTATTGGAAACACCACCTGGACTGTGGATGAGTGATCCGTCCCAACGCTAATTCGTCAGGACGGCCAATTAGTGAGCAATGACTGAGCAAGACTTCTGTCGACGCGCTGGAGGTGGGCAGGAGATGATTTCTGTGGAAACAGCTGTTGCACAGACTTAGGCTTACGCTGTGTGACGACTGCCTAAGTACGGAGGAAGGATTTTTCATTTTTTATAAAGTTGTTCTTGCTTCATTTCAAATGGGCAAATGATCGAGGATTAAGAAATTCGTTTTATGAACCATGGAAGACATGGAAGCGGAGATTTTCTCGGAATAACTCCACAAAAGAGACCCTGAGGCCGGTCAACTCTGTCTTTCTCTGACTGGTTTGTGTTTGGGCTTCTCAGGAGAAACGCAAGAAGTTTCCACATTCCTAAGAAAAGACGCAAAAGGCCTCCTTAAAGAAACTACTGATGCTTTTTGCACCATGTTCATCAGTTTAATTGCATTTGAATGCATATAACTGTCATTATTGGGTGTTTTTCTGCATGACACACAAACCAGCCCTGAGACACCTCATCGCCGACGTTTAACAGGCTGAAGCTGTCCAGGCTTTGGCTCGAACCGAACTGCAGAAACATGGAGGTTTCTGTTCCTGTTTATTTGGTGGGCGGCGGCGGTTTGTTTTGCTGAGCAAAAAATAGCTCGGACCTTTTGTTAGGGGGGGAAAAAAAGAAAAGAAACAAAGAGGAGGACCTCTGGCTGTTTGGCTTATGGTTTCATACATCTGGTGAGTTTCGTGTCGAGTGGGGAGAGCGGTGACATTTCTTTTTCCGGATTAGAACACAATACAGAGTCGTGTAGTAATTCCAGTGTGTGAGTAAGACGACAGAATTATTGCAGATAATCTATTCAGAAGAGACAGCGGTATGAAATCTAAACATGCAAAAGAAGATTGCAGAAATACCTCATCTGGGGGGAAAATATTTTCCAGGAGGGACTTAGAATGCAAGGCAACATGCCTGATTAATGAAGACTACTGGTGTGATTACAATGGTACAACACAAGAGAGGAAAGGGGGGGGGGGGGCTGCACTGAGCTGAATGCATAAACAGGAAGCAGGAGTGGGAGAGGAAGGAGGGAAGACGGGAAAGATTTGTACCTGTGCAGAACCGTTCAAAACGCTGTTGATGAATTGGACCAGCTGCTCCATGGTCTCGATTGGCTCGCTGGGAAGGAAGTACTGCTCGTTGGAAGTGTTGAGGATGATAACGGAGGGCACCGTCACCTCGCTGAGGAAAACAAGAATACACAGCTTTTAATCTTCTTCACCTCAGCACCTTGAGCTGCCATTATCAAAGTGCATCATTAGGTACGAACAAATTGTGGTTTCTTAAAGAACAAATTGCAACACGGAGATTACAACAGAGGGATAAACAAAGGCTTTGTACGAAGAGAAACCTAACTTTTCCCATGGGCGTTCTTTCAAAGGGAGGATTCTGCAGCCTGGCCTATTTCAGGGTGGCATTTCTTCTATCTTTTATGCAAACCGCGTGCAACTCAGGGGCTGTATGGGTCCATGCCGGTCACAGTTAAAGAGACCTCTGCAAATTACAGCTGACAAGGGAATTGCAGGGAGTCCAGCAGAAAGTAACTCTGCATCCATACTGAGACTAAACATACACAAAGAAGCCGAGAAGTCCAGTGGTGTTGCCTCATTTTTAGAAGAAAACACAGAAACAGAAACACACACACTGTTGGCTCTCAAGCCCTCTTACTTCCACACATCAGCAGAGGAATTACAGAGCTCAGCGAGATAACAAACAAGGTCATATAAACAAGCAATCCCTCTTTCACATGTCTCGCACAAAGCAGCAAACCCAGGCTTAGATAAGGTATCCAAGTGCTTAGAAACACACACACACACACACACACACATACGCTCGGGCACACCAACAGTCCATCACAGCGCTGCCACACACACATCCCTGCGGTGTTACTCAACCCGGCAACAAATTTCACATCACAGACGCACGCACACACGCTCGTATCCATCACTGTCCCAATCCACCACCCAGCTGCGATCAGGAGCGCAAACACACACACGCCTGGGCAGCAGACTCATCAACGCCCCACAACTCTGTCCAGCTGAGAAATGCAATCACACACACACACACACACACACAACACAAGTGTGTATTCCATCTGATATCCGGCCTACTGCAACAGATGGCACCCATTTAAAATAAATATGGATTAGCCTTTGCACCTCTGTGAGTGGAGACTACCGGGGTTTGCCGCCCATAATGAAGGGTCATATACTGTGCTATAGCATTAAAACAGCTTGAAAGCACACATTAAAGTCATATCCTGTGAGCTGCAGTATAATTAGGGCTAATCATTATTTTCACTTTTGAAGTTTATTATTAAAGGAAACTTCAGAGTTTTGAGTAAATACACTTAACTTGCTCTCCTGCCTAACCTTTCAGTGCTACTCTTTACCTGTGTGTTTAGTAAAGTTAGCATAGATTAGCATGGTCATAACATGTACGCTGCAAACAGGAGGAATCACTCTGTCAGGCTTTTTGTGGAGAGTTAAGGGGGGAGCAAAGATACCGCTCTAATATGTGTGCTTTGATTATGTAGCTAGCCTATGTTAGCATCAAGGCTAGGAGCAGGGGGAAGCAGCTACAGGCACAGCTCTTTCAAAGATGACCAGCACCTCCGAACTTCACTCACGATCTTCTTGTTTCCACTTTTTCTTGCAAAATAAGAAAAGAAATTGAGAATTTGTTGTTTCTGGGACTTTTACGCGGTGACTCAATCTCTTAGCAAACATGCCTTTTGTGCCATTATTGGAGATACAGGACAGTGGATAGAGACGGAAACTGGGGATAGGGTTAGAGAGAGGGTGGGGAACAACGCTCGGGAGAGGAGCCAAACCTGGGCCGCCCGCTCCGAGGACACTCGCCTCTGTACATGGTGCACAACAAGCCCCCTCAGCCACCAGCGTCCCTTAATGCAGTGTGTGGCTTACAACCTTCTTATCTAGCTCCTAGTAAAAACTAATACTTGGATTCTCTAAAATCTTTGTAAATATTTAAAAATAAATCGCATTCATTCCGTAAGATCCATAGCGTACTCATTTTTTTTTTTTTTTACTTATTTAATGAGTCTCATTATCAGCAGTTCATTAGTTCTTTTTTCCTCAAGTTTTCTTTTCCCTTTTTTGTTACCAGAGGCATTTTTTCTGAGCTTTAATTATTGAAGGAGGACTTCATTAAAAACTGTAAACTTGTTAGCCGAGACTTGCTATTGTCACTCGTTAGCCGCTCGAATGGTGAGCGTTTCCAAAAACACATTTATTAGAGGTTCCACAAAGGCGCCATTTAGTATGCAAATGAAATGACGGCTGCTTTGTGTGGACGTAATGATCCCTCTACTCATTCACCTCCTATGGTAACAACTTTCCTCTTCCCACAGGGGCTTTACAGTCACCTCACATCACTTCAGGATTTTCACAGCCCACAATGCATTCTATATAAGGGGTTAGCAATAATCCCACGTTTAAACAGAGGCAGAGACAGCCTCGGGCTCAGAGTGGTGCTCATGCTTGTATGTGTGTGAGCGACGGTGCGTTTTCCTAAGCGCGTCTATGTGCCTCTGGTGAAAGCCGGGGCAGCCTTACGCCAGACAGACCGCTGCCAGAACACAGTAATCGCTGCGATGACAGAAAGAGGGATAAAAAGCCATCAGATTTATTTCCACGGCTCTCCTAAGGGAGAGAATTAGTGGACATTGACAGGCCAGGATTTCATTCCTCAAAGGAGGGCAATTAATCCAGTGCTGCAGCGGCCAGAATCAGCCCTGTGAAACCTGAGGAAATACATGTAATATATACTCGTAAAAAAAAAAAAAAAATAGGAAAGCTCATCACCTCTTTCATCCAAAAATAAAACACTGTCTGTCCGATCTGAAGAACCGTCTAAGAATCTGCTCGCTCAGTGTTGTCATGCATCCCAAAATGACTTCTACTGTACGCGCTGACACACTTTTAATTACAGAGCACTTTGGAGACCGTGTCGGTTATAATCGCCATCATACAAACAATAACATGCTCAAATTAAAAGAACATCCTGTAGCGGTCTATTACGCTCGCGGATTCTTACACACTACACCCACATTACACAAAGACACATAATTAGATACAGTAGGTTTGGTAGACACAAAACAGACACGCCAACTGCTTCAGCCCTGCTGGTCTGTAACACTAGCGGGGGGGGCTCTGTCTAATTAAAAGTGTGGGATGTCAGTTGCAGGGCCCTTTCAGGGTAACACACGCATACAGTCGGCCTCGGCGTGGGCGCAGAGTTTTTGCAGCGGGGCTCTCTCGGCGTCATTAGTGCAGATCTTTGTCAAGCTATTAAATCACATGGCCGCTATAGATTTAATCCATGCATTGCCTTATACCTCCTATATCGCTCTTACAATCCCGCCTCTCACATGAGAAGATTTCCAGCAGCCTTTTCCACCTTTGTGTGCTTCCTTTGTAAGCGTCAGTGCATGACGGCGGGGCAGGGGGGGCGTTTAAATTGCCGGCAGCACTAAAAGAAAGAAATGACAGTCCGTCTGTGTAATTGACTTCTCCACAAGAGAGCGTCTTTTACAGTAGAAGCTGGCGTCATGAGTCACTCTCAACCTGGTTAAGTATCTGACAGAAGGTACTGAGTGCTAGGGAAAGACGAGGGGTGACATCAGAAGAGAGGAAGAGGCAAGTTAGATGTGAAAACTCACCCCATAATGAGGCTGTTAATGTAGTCGTTCCCGTCCATGTGGCCAAACTGGAAGTCTCTGGGGGGGAAGCAAGACAAATCAGAGGCGTGAGAAAAGGAAACAGAGCATCAAAAACAACATGTAAAACACTAAAAATAGAGAGGGTTTTTTTTTTTTCTGTCTCAGTGGGCTTCATATCACTACAATAAACTGGGACACTGACTTTCCTGCACAATACAGAAAAAAAAAAAAAAAAATCACATTTAATGGAATCCCGTGTTCTCACTATGGAAAACTGGGATGATTTTCTTCCAAGCAGAGATAAAAAAAAAATGTATATATCCCCAAAGCGCCTTCCTGGGCCGTCTCGTGTTTCCTCCCAGTCTCCTCCAACCACAGAAGCGACTCAGGTGATTTATCTAAACGATAAGGCAGGAGGAGGAATTCAATTTGTATCTCATTGTGCAGCACTATGTCGGAGCAGAGTGTATTGTGGGTAGACTGGGGGGAGAAGGGACGGGGGGACGGGGGGACGGGGGGACGGGGAGAAGTCCAGAGACTGACTTCCACTGAATGACTGATTATGTAGGCCTCTACATATATATTATATTCATATTGAATCATAGCTACATCTTGCACATTTCTCCCCTGGGTGCTGCCTGAGCTTATATCAATGCCATGATTATGAAGTGGCTGAACTCTATAATAAATCCAGTGGATGCGATATAAAATCATTTTGTGTCAGGGATAATCTTGCTGACAATAGCAGGCGAGACCGGGGAACAGAACTCATTAAAAAGTCCGTTTGAAACATCAGTACGCGTCCATGACTGACAGGCGGTGAATCCATATTGATGCGGGGATATTGATGCTTTACACAACTTTATTTTTTTTTTAAACTTTGTCTTCTCAAAAAAGATATTTACAGCACAGGGTCTGTTTCCAGTCGAGAACCGTCTTCACACTCCCACTGACTCTTCTTTTTTTTTTTTTTTGGCCTGAGTGATGAACAGACCGGCCAACAAGGGGCGAGTAGCCAACTGAGAAAGTTGCATGTGTTCAAGAATGCATGGAGCAATGTGAGGGCAAGAACGAGCAACACACTTTGAGGAAAACACTCGCGGATGTCTGCAAAAAGTTCAAGTTTGGACTATTTACTCAAACACTCCCTGTGGTAATGTTAAAATGTTTAAGTTATAGGGCTTTCACACTTGCAGAAAACTCCTGATATTTCCCGGTGGAGCTGTATGTGTGAACGCAAACAGCCGAATATTCTCATTATAGCGTCCTGGAGCGGACTCTGTTGCTCCGTCTGCTACTTCTGCATCTATTTTTTTATGTCACATCTTACCTCAGGAGACCCCCCGCCCCCTCTCCTGTCTGACAGGGATAGTCTGCCGCTGTGAGGAGCATATGTGAACAACAAGGTCAGGAGAATCTCCTTCTGATTATCTAGATATTTTCAGGAGTAAATATATATACATGTATATATACATATACATGTATACATATATATATATATATATGTGTGAAAACAGCTTCAGTCAGGAAACATTAACAGACCTCTCCTTTGGTTATCTTCGAGGGTGGCATTGAGGCCCGATTCAAACTAAATGTATATTCTAGGGAAGCTTATCACTGAGTGTTTACATGGACTTGAGTATGCCGGTTATGAGCCCTATCCCGGTTTTGATCATATTGGGGATGTGGTGTTCACATGCACACACAGAGAGAGACGTGTTTATCTGGATCACAAACGATGGCTCAGAAGAGATTCAGTTCGTGACAAAACCCTTTGTGTCAGATCTACTTGTCTGGTCTTGTCGAGACAATAATGACTGTTGCAGAATTTCAGCCCACCAGCTGATGAAATCAGACTTTCCCACAAGTGCAATTTACGCACACATGTAGGCACGAGGTTGAGGGGAGCTTCACCCACACACAGCCTCTCAGATCCGACTGCTGAATTCACTGCTCTGTTCAAATGTAACCAACACTGTTTGAGCTGCACACCACCACAGTGAGCACCATGAGATGCTGTAGTCTTCCCCTGTGATCTTCTAGACATTGCGCTGCCTTCAAGAACCTCTGGAGGGGGGGAGGGGGGGGAGGGGGGGGGGGGACACTGACACCTGCGACTTGTAATTGCAAGTACATCGAGCTGCGTCAGAGCCCTGCAGGTAGCTCTGATCTCAGCGGGGATCTCGCACTCAAAAATGTTCAAAACACAGAAGAAGTGTGGCGGATAGCAGACGAACTGATGATAGAGATCTGTGTAATTCAATCAGCCCTAATGGGAACGCCTGGTGAGGGAGAAACACTTTGATCATGGCGGTTTGAGATACACCCCTTCATTCAAAAGCTAAAGAAATCTCTCTTCTGAGAAACACGGACAATGATGCGGCAGAGTGAGAAAGCTTAAGCATAACATGATGATGGAAATGTGAGACTTCCTTTGGATTAATCCTTTTGAGGAAATCCTGGGTTTTTTGTTCGCCTGCCGACGCGCTGGCAGTGTTCAGAGATGAGGGTCGGACACAGAGGAGCGACCTTACAGCTGATTTGAATGCAGGACAGTTCATCTGAGCACTTTTGTTTGTTTTGAGCGCGGGTCCCCAAGCTGATGACTGAGGGCGCACTCACACTACCCTGCTTACGCACGATTGTCCCATAACAAACGTGTTATGTTGATAATGAACTGTGATGAACCCTCACAGAAGAGAAATTGAAACCTTCACAGCCGGTTATGATCAGCTGATGTGATTACAAAAAAAATGTGTTTGATCATGAAGCCCGATGTTCCTCTTTTGTTGGATTATCAGTGAAATAGACGAACTGCACTGCACAATCCAGTCTCCCTTTACTGTCAAAAAAACAAGTTATTATCATTATATTATTTTCCCCCGTCTACACATGAACACCTTAACCGGAGTTTCTACAATCTCCACCCTGGAGGGAGTTTAACCGAAGGTGCGTTTTCAGTGACCTAAAACGCAGTTAGCGTATGAAAGGCCAAAACGCCAATAAAAAGCTAAATTTTCAAAAATACCCACCTACATGTGGACGAGGCCTAAGACACCTAAAAATTCTAAATCAACTATTTGGGCTGTGTTCCAATACTGCCGGTAGCTTTCTTTGCCGTTGAATGTGGCAGATTTCAAGTATTTCAGTAAATACGAGTATTTAGAAATTGTAACTAGTTATGATTAAACACAGATTTTACTCTAATCAAACAGGATTATTATTTTAATAGATTGATAGCTTGTTTTTACATTGTTTATTCGATTTAGACTAAGGTTCAGGACACAAGCAGGAGGACGCTGCTGTTTACTTTTCTCCTATGTTTTTATTCTCTATTTAATGTTATTCACAAAATTCAACCACCTTGTTTGTGCTAACCTACAATTAGTAATAAACACCAAATCTGATCGTTTTGTTTCCTTCACATTCTGTTTTTAAGCATCTTTCTCGCCGACCTTTCCTGTCCCTTATGAGGAAAAAGTAAAACTACAACAGGCAGGATATTCTACATCTCCTGCATATTCCTCCCTTGTATTCAGCGCCTTGTTTAATTGGTTCCTCTCCAGTCAAAGAACAGGTCCAAACAACGCAGCGTGGAACATGAAAATCCCATCCCTAGTTGTTATTTCACAACTGGAGCGGGAGAGAAACACAAAATTATGCATAAATACAAACCGGAGCAGAGTTTGTTGACTGACAGCTGAAAAAAAAAAAAGAAAACACCTATATTTGGAGGGTTGACATTTTACATAATTACCTTTTCTACTGAACCTCAACGAAAACAGACAAAGGCATAAACTTGCTCGTGAGAGAAGACAGGCGACGGTTCCCCAGTGAGCGCACCATCCCAGAATAAATGTATAAATTGGATGTTCATCTTTCACAGACTCGTGCCTTACCTGTTAAAATGTTCTCTGTATTCCTTGGCCACCCTCTGAATCAGGGTCTTTAATCTAAAAGCAAATGAGAAGAGAGTGAAATACCACACGAGTGGAAGAAGAAGAATAACCTTATTTTTAGCCACTGTCTGCAATTTGTGGGAAGGCTCGAACAATAACAGCAAGACTTATCTTCATTTGAAAGCAGCTATTGTGGTAGCAGTGGGAGTCGTTTATTCAGAGCCATGCTTTTTAATTTTGAGTGCTCTTTGTACCTGCCACTCTCCTCTGTGGGGTCCTTCTCATCGATGACTCCAATCGCCACCAATTTGCCTGTGGTGTTAGACAGGGATTACAAATCACAATCATGCACACACACAAATTAAAAAAAATAAGAAGAGGATGAGAAGACAACGGCAGGCGGATAAGAGGCTCTGGAGGAGACGGATCACCTCTCAACAGGGAGGGAAAAAGAAAGAAAGAGTGCTTTATTCATTCATCACTCAAACATGGAGCTAGCTAAAGGCTTTCTGCTCCGTTTGATCAGGAAACAAGTGGTCACTTTCAGGTTGAAGAGCTATTTCTGAGCCATTCGAACAAAAAAAAAAAACCATGACAAATAGGTCTACTTAAAAGGGGAAAAAAAAAAAAGAACTGTTACACAACTTAAAAAAGGTCTGTGTTGCAGATGTGTATGGTTTAAGGCTAGAAAGCTCATTTTTGAGGGGAGTAGAGAACCAGCCTGCCCCCTGGTGGTCACTCATGGTGGTTGAGTGGATAGTTTGAGGGTATGTAAAAAAAAAAAAAGGGGGGCTCAGTTTGGCATCATGAAAAAAAATATTTTATATGAATTATTCAGCATTTTCAAGTAGGATTTGCACATATTTCACCTTCCACCTTGATTTAAAAAGGTACAATATGTTGAATTTCATTAGAATGTTTCTATTAAAATATCTAAATTAATTAAAGATTGAGTTTTACAGAATTTAGTTTTTACTTTACCTCAAATATTTCCAACAGTTATGAAAGCGATAGAAATCCATAATTTGATAATTCTAACGGGACGTGTCCTGTTGTGGCGGCCGCCATAATGAGCCACCATGACAGACATGAAACTTTTATCGTTGCCATGGAAACACTGGATGTTACGTGAAAGAAGGCTGCATAAAAGGAAGTGGAAACGGCTGCTGAGAGCTGCTGAGAGCTGCCATGCTGCCATGCTGCCGTGATATAAAAGTCATGTAAATTATACTAATTACTGACATGGTTAAAACGTTTGCAGTGGAGACGCTTCTTCAAAGTCTTTTTTTTTTTGTTGTTGTTGCTATTGTGGTTTTCCTGATCAACAAGCACATTTCTAGCCTTGAGGAAAAGGAATTTCAAATAGTTTTTTTGCACCACTAAAGAAAAATACCAATGTTAGAGTGTGAATCTGTGGAAAAGATTTTGGTTTAGTTTTTCATCTTGGTTTTGTTGCCATCAGCTCCGTTTTTCTGTCCCTTAAGTTTCGCCTGCCTAAACACATCTAATTAACAGTTTGAGAGTATTCATCAATATTCTGATCTCTCTTGTCTCGTAGATTCCACTGGATCATGGGGGCTGGTTCATTGCAGCAGCCCACTCCCTTTCCCCACCCCTCGACTCCCAATTATAATCTCTAATCATTAATATCAAGTGAATCTTAGAGCTGCACTTCAACCTCTAGAATTAACATAATTAGCTGTTACTGCTAATGCTACACATACTTTGATCATTATTACTGACATGAAATAATTTTACACTGACCATTATTAGACACAAATAAAAGGTTGAGAGTATACTGATTCAGTACGTTGAAGCAAGGTCGCCCATAAGGGGGGAAAAAGCGTTCTGCGGCCCAGTACCATTTGTCTCTGTGTTAAAGTATATGTCAGACCATCAGGATTTCACACTTTGTCTTTTAGAGCTTTTAAAAGTCTTCAGCTCTCCACAACGAGCTGGAGCGAATGAAACTTGATGCCTCGTTGAAAAGCCCTTTAGAGAGAAGGCTGTTGATTCTATTTTCGCAAATTCACTTCGATTTCGACTCTCTCTAAACTAACTTATTTTAACAGACAGGAGCCTCGGACTCCGCCGCCTTCGATCAGTCACACACTGTTTATCCAATTAGAACGCTTTAGAGACTTTTCAGTGTTCAGACCTGCCAATACCGAGCAGCACGTTTTGTAGAGATGTGTTAAATAAGAGAAATCCAACCATTGTGCATCACTGATGGGAGTACGGTGCACATTGAGAAATAGAATACTGTATCTCTATCTCATATTAGTGGGCACAGCTTTCCCTGCAGAGAGCAGTTTGTGTCACTCTGAAGATTAAATGTCCGGTGGCTGAGATTACATCTACATTTACAAATTCTTTGGTCTGACGTAAAACTTCATCAATCAATTGATAAGTTCCCAAATATAAAACGATAGCAAAACATTAAGGTGATCAATCAATTGGTTTCGGGATGATTTTAGAGACAAAAGCAAACTTTGCAGATAGAGAAACAAATAAAAACAATTTTAAAATGTGAAATAATCGTTACTTTCTGCTTTTTTTTCTGTTGAAGTGTATTTGACAAGAGACTAACCCAAACATATATGTTTTCTTTCAAATTAAAAGATGTCACCTTTAGAATTAGTGAACTTTTAAAGCCCCCATGAGGAGGTTTTGGTTAGCGTTATTTAGGTATTGGCTGATTTTTGAAGGAGTGTTTTCTGACAGAGAAAATCTCATACATCTTTATTTCAAATGTCTCACATAAAATCTTTGATTCTTTGCTCTTTCTGCAGGATGTGGAGAAGGTGTGGTGATGGGTGATGTGGTTTCACTTCCTGTCTGACACCAAACCCTGTGGTAGAGGTGGCAGTCATATAAAATAACTATGTAGAAGGAACCAATCTCAGCCCTGACTGTCTTCCGTTTACGTTTGTAGGTCATGAAGAGGCATCAGAGTTCATCTCAGTCTCTTTCATCACCGGCTAAAAACTCCTCACAGGAGCTTTAATATTTACTGAAAAGTAGTCTTTGCCTTTGTGCTTCGAGAATCAACATTCACAATAAAGTGCATGTTTGAGAATAATCTGCACGAAAACTAAAAAGAAAAGAAGTGCTTAAAAATGTAAAAGAAAGAATCTATTTGAAACATATAATGGATGAGATATTTGATGCACACGCCACCTGTTTCTCCGAGCTCGTAGAGTGTAAATCCATCAATCTGCAGGTATCCTTGGAAGCGCTCCTTGTTCACCCACGATGACAAACTGGCATCTTCGTACTCTGCGACACAAAGAGACAGAATCTGTCAGAGGCAGACGCACACAAAACAACTTATTGACATTCAGCTCACAGCCTGTCTATATTAAAAGCAAAGCAGAGGAGTGTATTGACGCCAGGATTGTGAGAAGACCAGCGTGTTTACCACCTGTTTGCTGTCCCGGGAATAAAGAGTGGCACAAGCTGAGCGCTCAGAGACAGAGGTCGGCTAAACAATGATCGGAAATTGTTTTGATGGAGGGATGCAGCTCGGTTAGGAGGTCAGGGAGGTTATTCTGAGTCTGAAACAGCTCAATGTGATCGATTCAGAGGTATAAAAATCTAAAAAAGTATCCTTTTTTTGTTGTGTAAAGATAAATAAATCCAAAGTTTCCATGCTGGATCCTCCTTATTAAGCGTGCTGTAAAACATCAAGTGTTTTGTGTTTGTGGAGAAAATGAAAAGCTGTCATTTTCATTCACACTCTGCACAGATTTTCTGTTAAGCTGCCTCACTTGACCTCATTTTTACAACTAGCATGACCTTCTGTCTTCACTAAACACACACACACACACACACGCACGCACCCACGCACACACGCACCCACACACACACACGCGGTTTGAAGAGAACTCTCCAGCACGTATGCACATTCATTTTCCAGGACGCATTGTTGGCAGATATTCCCATGTTTGGAGCAGATGTATTATTCAACAGATGCATAAGTGCAAAAAAAAAAAAAAAAAAAACAACCAAAATGATAAAGTGCAACAAATAAATAAAAAATGTGCCAAAGTCAAATGACGGATTGCTTCCTGTATGCGAGCCACATGTTGTTGCTACCCGAACATCTGGAGGCAACATGCAAACAGGGGAGCCGGCGCCTGTCCCACCAGGGTATAAATAGCGGCGGCTGCTTGAACCGGAGCTGAGAGAGGCCACAGGACGCTCATAATTGATGTCAAACGTAGCAGAGACCTCATTATGACATGTTAATAAGTTATCATGACCTTTCTGCAAGCATTGCAATAATTACAAGAACACTGATGACTTGGACATGGTTTTATAAAGCTGCAGGGAGCTCGGAGTGTAATACCGAACATGACAAGCTACAACCTGAACACGTTTTTAAAAACGCCAAGGTCGTAGCTTATACTGGTATTAGAGACAATGACCTTAATGCAATGCACTGTGCTGCCGATCAAAGGCGGAGCAGCAGTGTCGTTAACGCTGCGGAGTCAGTAAATCTGCGAGACATTCCTGAGAATTCATTCCACAGATGTTTTGGCTTTATAGACAGCACGCAGCTGCACCAGAGAGAGAGACGAGGGCCCCCTAACTGGGATCGTGCACGGCGCCTGATGAGCCTCTCGTCTACGCGGACAGAACCCCGCTTCACCTTGAAACAAATTAGAGCTGCGAGCTTCCTCGGCGCCAACGCTGCAATCTTCATACTGCCCTACAGGAGCCTGTCAGCCCAGAGTTCACGCAGCGGGAGGCGAGGGAGAGAGAAAGATGAGGGGCAGGAGGGGAGATAGAATCAGACGCAGGGTGGAGCGAGGATGATCCCGTGTCAGAGCTTTTGAGCAGAGGGGAGGAGGCAGCGCCGACACATTTCAAGGATGGAGGTTAATCCTGCAAAAAAAGACCTCCAAGACAACGCAAATACACTGGAAACAAAGAAAAACGGAGAGAAGAGAAGGGAAGGGAGTGGGAGAGGAGGGACGTGATATCATCAAAGATTATTCAAACAGGCTGAGACACAGAGCACTGATGTATTTAACAGTGAAGGAAGGCTCAGTGAAATGACAGGGCAAGTCAAGCTTTTAGAGGATTGACTATGAGAAAATGGTTTGGCTCGCTGCCCAAAAGCACAACAAAAAGTGACAGCACGGGGTGGGAACCATGTCAGGATTTGTGCCAAGAAAGCCAGCTAACAATATTGTATTATACAAATGTGTAGAGTAAACAAACAAATGGATCTGATTCAGCTAAGTCCTGAAGAAGACATTGTTGTACAGTAGGTCCACCTGTCAGTCCAACCACTTAGGCCATAAACAAATACATTAAACCTGCTGATGGACAATGAGTAAGAGGATCAACTCATTCTCTACAGGTTACCAGGCGTCAAATTTCTGGCCAATTCCTCCCAACAGTTTCCCCGACGTGGGGCTGGAGGGAAAACTCGGAGGGTAACGCAAGAAAGAAAGGACTCATCCATCGAGGACCGAGAATAACGGAGGCGGAATCTTTTTGTGTTTTAGCTGTATTCATTCAAACAGAGCACAGAGGGAAAACAGCAAGCATCAAAGTCGGTCAAATTTGCTCACCGGATTTCTAACTGAACACAAAACTAAAATTTGTTGGAAGCAGAAAAAAAAATTTCAGACCCCCCTGCATGGTGCAGTAACAGCACGGGGCAGCTCATTCAGCCACAGGCTTCATCATCATCATCACCTGTGTGTGTGTGTGTGTGTGTGTGTGTGTGTGTGTGTGTGTGTGTGTGTGTGTGTGTGTGTGTGTGTGTGTGTGTAGGAGAAATACAGCAGGGCCTTCCTTCCTGCTGCAGTCACAGTCACACCCCTTAACCAAGCCTTCCCCCCCCCGGTAGATCCCAAAACACACACCAGACACAATTCACTCCAAACACTCGTGCTATATTATCATATTAAAATATCATCTGATACTTAGGTGCAGTGATATACTGAACTTACTTGGTGCAATAAAATGTCGAACTTCATGTGCCCTGTGTGCATGATAGTCCTTTTTTTTCTGTGTAGCTGTGAATGTTCAGACAACATTTGTAACAACTGCAGCTCTGTTCCGGCTCCTCGATTATTTAAATTGTGCACTGTGCGCTCTTTTTTTCCCCTGTCTGTGCTTTCTCTTTGCTGCTGTAACGCCGTCAATGTTTCTGTTGTGGGGTAAATAAAGATGTATCAGTGATGGTAAGCTGCTCCCACTTCCACGCTGACAGTACTGTACGGTGTCAGTTAGCTAACGCCGTCTGACACTTAAGTGAGGAGGTGTGACTTCTGCTGCAGAGTGACTACCTCAGAGTACTGTGACATGCTCATTACAGTGGTAGAAAAACAGAAAAGAGTTGTAGCTTAAGATTGGCTAATATATACCCACAGTAGACTACTGGCCATACCAGGCCGAGTGGAAACAAATCCAGTCTTCACTAAATTGAACATGTTGTGTGTTTTTGATTAGTTTACATCCTGGTTCAAATCCCCGTCTGACAGGAGCCTCTCCGTGTCGAGTTTGTATGTGCTCTCTCTGTGCATGCGTGGGTTCTCTCCGGGTACTCCGGCTTCCTCCCACAGTCCAAAGCGATGCTCGTTAGGTTAATTGGTGACTCTAAACAACCCGTAGGTGTGAATGCGAGTGTGCCCGGTTGTCTGTGTCTACATGTCAGCGCTGTGATTGACTGGCAAAGAGTTCACAACGCAACCCCCCCGCCTCTCGCTGAAACGTCAGCCCGGGCTCAGCTCCGGCCCCTCTGCGACCCCGATCAGTGGAAAGCGGTTTAGGTAACGGATGGATTTAGTTTCAAGTGAATTCAACATATAAAAATAAAACGACAATATCCTTTTTGGAAACGTACACAGTCAAACTTAAAGCATGAAGGCATTCTTTATGATGCAGATAACAGGAAATATGTGTGTGTGTGTGTGTGTGTGTGTGTGTGTGTGTAGATGACTGGTTGATCTGTATTGTACGCCTCGGGACTACAGATGGAAATTAGTTACTTAGCGAAATCTGCTAGCATCTTTTCTCTTCTGAGGCTATTTTGTTCATCGTCCCTGATTCAAATAAACTAATAACTAAGACTTTGATAAATACTTATCTTATCCCATTTTTACATTTTAACTGGATTTTGATCGTTTGGGGACGTTACATTAATCGGGTTTAGGTTCACTTCCTTGTTGTTAGTGCACCTTTTTTTTCATCAGCTCATCATGTGCACTGACCTCATCGTCTTTGGAAAATTCAAAACCAGTCCTTTACCATGTGTGCCGTCACAAAGCGTCAACGGTGTGTTATCACCTTTTCAGGTGTGATCCCCTTCTTGTCAACGCATCCACCGGCTGTTAATCTGACTGTCACTCAAGCGCTCCCAATAAACCTATGCAAATAGTCCTCTCACATCGGGCTGCTTTACCTTCCTCTCCATATGAGGAGTGACAGGCTCAGGTTGTGAACTGCTGAGACGCTCTCACAGAGACGCTCTCACAGAGACGCTCTCACAGAGACGCTCTCACACAGGCCTCTTAGTGTTTACTGTGTATTAACACAGATACATGTTTCAGAGCTAATTCCAGGCCAGTGAAGCAATTTCAAAAAGCATACTGCGTGGACAAACACACCGCTGAGCACACACTTTGATCAGAAACATTTAGCGCTTGCAGCACAGAAACAGAGCAGACCTGTGCAGCAGTATAGAAGTTAGGATTTCATCCATTAAATTATGCATGAGGCTGTGCTGGACTATATTTTAACGGAGCTCTTCAAACGGGATGCAGCACTTTGTGATGTGCACTAAACCAATCAAAGCTAAACAACACAACAACAGATATTATTTTACACAAAGCAAGAGGACAGAGAGGCTTTGCCTGCTGATATCTAGTCTTAAAAAGGCACAACAAGTAAGATCTATAAATGAGAACTGAATCATAACAAGTGTTTTTTGGTTTTTTTTTATCCTTACAAAATAAACACAATTACTAAACAAGGGGGAGGATGATGAAGGTTTCTTATATAATGTGGGAGCAGCCGGCCTCTCAAGTCAGTAGATTAAAAAATACAGCCAATGAAAATCAGAACATCTGGCTTTTAATAAGTTTTTGTCACAATACCAAAATGATGACTTGGACATGATTACCTGCCCAAAATATCTCGATACAGATACTGAAACGATGCCACGGCAAAATCCTAAAACACCAGGAAAAGTGATTAAATAATATTTAGTGTAAGTCCTGACACGACCGAATTAAAAGGCTTCAAAAATGGACACCAGGGGAGAGGTGTTTACGCTGTTTTAATATCAATTTATCCACAATGGACCATCAGCGAGGCTAGCATCTGAAACATTAGCAGCCCTGGCTCTCGTTCTGCTTCTCACCATGAAAGTAAACAAATGTTTGGCACGCCCACAACGCCTGCATGGAGTAACAGCAGAGCTCTGGACAGCGTGCACAAACACTGATTTAAGATCAGTCTGTTCACGGCGATGAAAAATAAAAAGAAGAAAACAGCGGAGAAAAAGTTCTTCTAATAAACAAATATCTAGAAGACAGCTGAGTGTGCTAAGTGGAGAAAACACAGTATGGCCTGTGGCAGCGTGTGAAGATGGGTTGATTCAGAACAAAACGCTGATGATGACGGTGCTCTGTGTGGTGATTTCCGCAGACTTTTTCACCTTGTCTCGCTTCACTGTCATTTGAAAGTTGTAGTTTCTGTGGATTACAGCAGGTAAAGTAAACCGATGTGATACTGCGACAGAGTTATCCATCACCTTGGAAGCAGCTCACGTTAAGTCTGAAGTCCTTTTCGTGCACATGCACCTCTAAAAAAAAAATCTGCTAAACTTTAGGGCAGCCTGCCCCTGAATTCTTACTTGAGTTGGCCTTTCACAAATTTGCTTCACAGCTGGAGATTCCTCGGGAGGCAAGACGATTTGCGTTGTACTTACTCCCCTCAAAATTAACATTTAGTGTCAAATTTCAGTATTTAACAGTGTTTCAGCAGAATAGAGTCCAGCAGGCGGGTTGTTAAAGCAGCAAGAACCCCCTCTAGGATACGTCAAGTGTAACAATCTGCTCACGGTACTTTATATTGCTTTTTACATGCTTGTACATTATCGCTTAAACAAATGTCACAGTCATAAAACTGTGTCACTGGCTGCTGATGCAAATGTGTCTCAGAACTTCATGCAAAGTGAGCGCCTCAGCCTTATTTTATCCCCGAGTGAAGCATCTAGAGAGTCGATTTCCAGCAACCAGAGTCCTCGGAGAAACACAGCAAAGCACAGCTGGAGGAAAACCAGATGCACAGGACCACAGGTGGTGAGAAAAAAAAAAAACAGACAGGCAAACTACTTTCTCTTATGCAGAGCGGGAAATGTTCTTTGAGTAGCTAAGCGCTAAATGAGGCAGTATATATATATATTTTTTTTTACAAATTTTCACATGCTAATGTTCCTCTTTCAATTTCTAGACGCTCAAAATGGGAGAGGAGAAATCCGCCAAGTGAGAAAGACAGGACACAACATGTAATTTTTGCCATGCTGCTCTAACCCTGCTTAATGCACCGTCACCATGGCGATGCCAGACATCCACCACATCCTCTGCATCAAGGTCCTGGAGGACTCTGCGGAGTGTGGCGTCTTTGTCGTCGATGTGTACTGCGGTGAGCCTCTCCTGCTGAGATTCTGGCGCCGGAAGCCCGCTTTTCGGAACAGTCAGGTGGAGCAGACCGACGTCAACCCCCGCGGGGACCCTGCAGAGATGGATTTTGTCCTGCGGGTGCTCCACCGCTCTCCGAACCTGCCCAACAGCCACTACTGGGGCCCGTTCGTGCTTGCATTGTGCCTCGACGCTCTTCACTTCCGCTTCCGACTCCCAGCTGAAGCCCTGAGCGGCAGCGAGATCCAAGAAATCATGGAGGAATGTGGCGAGCTCACGTTGTTGCGGTGAGAAGCTTCCAATTTGGTGACAGAAAAAGCAGCTCTTATGTCAGTGTCTGCTGTTTTTTTTCGCTGGGGACTCGACGGCTGCTCCAGTGATTCATCTGGGCTTGTAATGACTGTAAATACAGTACCAGCGCTTCACTGGTTTTCCTCAGTATAAACTGTGGTCTCTCACGCCCACCCAACCCCGGCCTGCTATGTTATGCATGTCCGCCCAAAGACAAAACCACCACGACATCACTGGCCTCGCCGCACACACAATAGCGGGCAGAGCTCTGGGTGCTTTATGACGGGCCAGGCACACCATAACTCAGCGCGGTGAAGAAGATGAAAGAGGGACGGGGGAAGCGGGAGGAACACGGCCAGAGAAAACAAGGACCGCAGGGAAGGAAGGCCGAGGAGCTGTACACAAAGGGCTCCCTACTGGCATCTTAAATGATTTCTTCTTCTGACTTAATACAGACAAAGCAACCCGAGACACGAGTGGATGAAGACAGGGAAACAGCATCCTTACCATCGTAGGTGAAGTAGGCTCCGTCCTTGAAGACTACGACTGCAGGGACCTCTGGCAAAGTGACAGACTGTTGAAAACACAAAACATCCTTAGACTTCATTTATGTCACATTTTTATTCATGAGTGAACCTGAAGAGAATCCAACGCACATATGAGACTTTTACAGTTTATGAATACTGCAAAGATAGCATGCAAAGCTAGTGATTGTACATGCATTTACTGGAAGAAAAATCTACTCCTGCGTTCTCTCAACCTTGAAATCAAGCGAAGGCAGAAACATGTTCATGGGGCAACAATACTGGAGATTATTAAGAATATATGATATGATGCATATTCAAAGAGTTACCTCTGGAAAGACGTCCTCTGACGCTGAGAAGAAGTAAGTGTAGACGATTAGCTCAGAGGCTACGTCGTTGTACTTCTCCTGTTACAAGAAAACACACCACAGAGTTTTGGATCCATCAGGAGGAGTCTTTTGAGGCGTTAAACACAACTTTTCCTTTTGTCTGACGATGTGAAAACATTTGTATTTACACAGTTTTAAGACTACGATTGATCTAAAGAAGCTGGGCGCTTAGAATAAAGTCCTGATTCATGTTCGGGTTGCATAAATGTCGCTTACTTTGAGGGGAGATTCCCCACCAACATACACGAAAAGCACATCGTGTCGCTTCATCATGTGCTCAAACATCTGCCTGCTGGGAAGCGCCCGCACGGCCGGTCTAAAGGGGAACATAAAACAAACAGGGACGAGTCCATTCAGCTTAACAATAGCTCACTGGTGTAGAAAACTGATGGAAAAACTCCAAACGTTGACGCTTCTGCTCTTGGATTTCTGTGCTGCTAGCGCCACCCAGTGGACGTTCAACACCTTGCAGCCCCGCTCCGAGTCAGAGCCAAGCTTTTGATCAAGCCCTCTGTCACGGATCTGACTGGAATTTCCCTCGAGGAGGGGAAATCTGTCAGGCTCAGTTGATACAGGGCTTAAACTGGAGCATCAAAAGGTGAAAATCCACTGAGCTATGAAACAAATATGGCCTGCATTGATAAGCCAGCCTGGGTGATTTGTACTTTTCACAGTTTCCTGTGCTTCAAAAATCTAACTTCTTTTTTTTAAAGTTTTGAGATATTTTATTTTCAAGAGATTGAAAGCCGTGACTCACCCCGCCACCCTGTTGGCAAACTCCACGATGTCATCTTTTGTCCTTGGTCCTTTGTAATTGTAGGCAAGATCCCCCTTTAACCTGAACAGGACACACAGAACAACAAGAGGGAGATGGTTTTATTTGCAGAACCATTACAAAGCATTCAATGTTGTATGCCTTTCATTTGCAGCTGATTGAAAACACCAACTGAAACTTTTAAATGAGAAAATTAAATTAAACAGAAATCACTTCAGTGATTTTGAACTTTGCTTTCAGGATGTTGGTTTAGTCTGAAAAAAAGCTCATTCAGTGAAACAAGAAGGAAAAGAATACTGCAGCAGAAGCAAAGCTCAAAGTAAAGGCTTTGATTAGTCGATCACTCTTCAGACCAAACAAGTCGTTGGTTGAGTTCTTTAATCAAACAAAATCAGCAAATCGAAGCCTGGTCATTGTCTTTGCTTTATACACTCACTGAGACTCTTCCTTTAGGCCCTGTTACGGCTGTGAGTGCCAACAAGACCTCTGTGCAGCATGAGAGATTGTGTGTTTTGTTAGTCATGGTATCTGTATGTAGTATGCATTGACTTACTGCTGTAAAAAGCTAAAAAGGTTATTAACATTCACAGGTAGTCGTGCAATAAAGTGACCACTGTGTGTATCTTTAAGTGAAAAACGAGGGATTTCAAACATCTTTTAGGCTCCTAAAATATGTTAGAGGCTTTTTTTATGTTGCTGTTTTTTTTTTTTTTATTATAAAACAACAAACACAGAGAATAACATTTTGGAGTCCTTTTTGAACTTACTAAAACACAAATGCTAACTTTAATGGGTCGAAGTCTGTGTCCACCATCTGACAACTGCAACAACAACCTGTCTCTTCCAAGATGTTCTGATGAAACAGCAAATCCATCAGGAGACTCTTCTTCAGCACTCAGGTCAACTTAATCTAAGTCTTTGCATTTCTGATGGGAGAACAAAAAAACAAACCCTCACTGAGTCCCAGGCAGGCCAACTGCCCGAGTCCAACCCCTCCAGCGGGCAGAGTGCATTAAGGATTGCTAAGGTTGCATCATCCCCAAAGAGCTTAATGAACTCAAGAGGGGGGGGGGGGGGGGGGTTCTAAATCAAGACTCCTTACGTCTCTGGAGGGAGGCATCTCGTGTCTTCGATTGATGTTTCATCACTTGCTTGGTTTGATGTTATGAACCCTGCCGCGATCCTGTGGCACGTTCCCAAATGAGCTCGATGAAACTAAACGGGGAGCCCATTACGGGCGGCGAGCGGGTGAATGACTGTTTGGAATACACGGAGAACAAAAACGGCGCTGTGTGGAAAGATCATTTCTCTCAAGTCAACGTGAGCGCTGCCTTCGAGCAGCTGGCGTCTACCTCCGTTCATTCATTTCTCAGGAAAAAAAAACCAAAAAGAGTCACTTAATGAGACACATGGGAGAAATCAGCGGATTCAGAGGAAATAACATCGAACATCACCTTTGATTTGTTGATGAACGAAATCAAATGATCAAATCAAAGGAGATGGGGGCGGAAAATAAGAAAAGGGGGAAAAAATTGCTCTGAATGATTTTAAATACACTAATTAAAGCATCCAGCTGTGCAATGTGTAATACAATTAAACTCTAAAAAAAAGGTGTGAGCAGCTTAGTGAAAGCCTCAAGGAAGCAGCAACAACACCTCGCTCCCTCCTGAGTTCGACTTCTGAGGGCATCTCGAGAGGCCAAACCTCGTAGGGAACAAAAAAAGACAACAGGGGGGTAAATGATGCTGATAATAACACAACTAAATATTATGTAACACCGCCTGAGGCATCAACATGAAGGGCTTCAGCTGAAAGATATGGTCAAACACAAACCCAGAATACACATTACACCTGTTTGAAAAGCTTTACACTGGCTGCCTGCACTACGTGGTCTTGCACCTGACTACCTCTCAGAGATGATTTTAGTTTATGAACCAGGACGGCCCCCTCAGATCCTCCGGCTCCTCTCTTTTAGTTCTTCCAGAGAGCAGGACAAAACTGTTTGGTGATGCTGCGTTCAGCTGTTACGCTCCGAGACGGTGGAACAAACTTCCAGAGGAGGCGAGAATATAGAGATTTTTTTAAACGCTCATTAATGCAGCCTGGCTTTTATGTATTACTTCATCATTTCATGGCTTTTATTTATTTACTTTTTTTGAATTTAGGTTTTTTTATCAGTAAATGGACTTGAGTTTGTATATTTCTTCTAGTCTTCTGACGCCTCAAAACGCTTTTAAGTGCTGTTAAGCACTTTGCTGTTTTGCACTTGAAAGGTGCGATATAAATTGATTGATTGATATTCAGTGAAACTCACGACTTTCTGCCACAAACTTCACAGATATGGAGGGTTAAGAGCTGAAAATACGATCTAATCTGCAGATGTGTGGGTATGGAATAATCATCATACTATGTCCAGACCCTGGCACCTTTCAATACAGATTTCTCCAGGCCTTTTTCTAAAGCTGCACAGAGTGGTTGAGAAGACTGGAGGCAAATATTTTGATTAGACACTTAGATATAACTACACGTTACTAGAAAGTGTTAAGTCAAAGTTTGAGTCTAGTGTTGCTTCTAGGTTTGAAATGATGTTGATGAATGATGTTTTAATTCTTAGAGGTGTAAGGTGAGTATGTGTCACTTACAGTTTTATTGTGGGGTAACCACGGACACCGAACTCTGATGCCATTCCTGCAACAAAGAAAACAAAAAAAGACTTTAAAAAACAACCTTTTTAATGCAGGTTAAATGTATCCTGTTGTCATTTTCTTGGTTACTGCTTCAGCCCTAGCTCAGAGTATTTTACTTGCTGTTTGAATTCAAACCTGCTTTTATTTTGAAATCCAGTAAGGACCTTCTTCAAAGGTTACGACATTAACTTAACCACGGGAAAAAATAACTCCAAACGGATGAAAAACTAAATAAAGACAGGCACAAAGAACAGTAAACGTTTGATGTCATGGGGTGGATATTTCTTTGGACTCGTCAGCTGAGTTGTCTGAGAGTTTATTTTAAAGTGACATTCAAAGATGCAGCAGAGTCGTTATTTTCCATCACTATGACGACAGGGAGACACTGAGGAGGCTTATTAGCGCCGCGTCTTTAGGGACAAAATAGCATGCGATCACGATTAACTAGTCAATCCTGACAGCCTTAAAATAAAAGACACTTAAAGAAAGAAAGACCTGACAGGACGTCATCGTGTTGTTGAACGACTCAGGTCGATAAAGGTCGATCTTTGTCATCAGCTCATGAAACGATCACCTGGGGGGAAAAGAGAGGCTCACGGGAAAGACAACGGAAGCGCTTCCTCGTCATCTACTCACCAGAGTAAGCGGTAGCGTCCATCTTTCCCACGCGGACCGGCGACCCGGAGCTCTTCAGCTCAGCTCCCACGTCATACCATACCGGCTCAAGTTTTTTACAGTACCCACACCACGGTGCATAGAACTGGAAATAACCAGGAGAAGAAAACAGATACACTGTAAACACGAGGCTATATAACACAAGACAATACTCAGAGGGTAAATGAACCAGAAGACTTTATGGCCATGAATTAATATTTGGTCGTGATGTTTTTTAAATGTTGATTCCTTCTTCTGAAACGTACTTTAGTTTTCTGTCTTGAACCTCTCACACATGAAGACTACTTGATATAGTTTATGTGCTTTGAGAGGGATTCAGAGCTCAAAACACTGAAATGTTTTTTAGGTTACAAATGTGAAGCATGTCCACAGTAGGAGCCTGGCTCATAATGCAAAACACTACGAGGGCCCTGAGGTCATCAAGTGAAGGTCTGTTAGTCGTACCGAGAGTGAGATCAAGCTACCTGTTGACCTGAGGACTTTAGTGGATAGGACAGCTGAAGAGAGACAGGAAATGTTGGGAGGAGAAAGCGGGGGATGACATGCATTAAAGTGCCAAGGTCGGATTCGAACCCACAGTCACTGTAGAGCACACTGCGCTTACCTGTGATGAAATGTGCTTTCTAAATAAACTGTCTACTCTGATCTTTTGTAAATGATAACACTGTTTCTAATCAGGACCGGATGAAGAGCTGTTTCAGACTCATCAGGACACCTGAGGCAGTGGCAGGAACAGTTAAAAACACATTATTGACACACTGTCAAGTCGTACCGTTTAACTTGATGAGGCAAACTTGTTAGCAAACAGTTACTTATTTACACACCCATTTAGATTAAAATGTATTAAGTGCAATATTTACTCTCATTTAGCTCGTTTTTTTTGGACTCCATGACCTACTTCAGAAAAAAATATCTGGCTCTTAAACTACTAATCCTACACTTTCTATGTTCACAAGCAAAGTGCAAAGTGTGTTTCTAAGTTAGGGTAGCTTTTTGAAAACGTCAACATTGGAGAGGAAAAAACAGGACAGACAGCTGAATTGAAAGCTTATTTTTTTTGTATTGTTTAGCCACTGAAAAACAACATCTCATACATTATGTAAGACATCACAAATACCAGTATGTTGAGCTTAAAGAATACACATACACTGGTGTTAACTGGCAGTATGGGTAAGGTAAAAATCATCATTTCGCTGATGAAGGCTTTGCACTGAAACGCGTCCGTTGTTGATCTGTACGCTGCTGCTCCACCCAGATAATACAAACTTCAGAGGACACTGAGTGTGCTGACTTCTCTGTTTTCTTTGTCGTCTTTTTGTGGTCGTGCACCTGAAGATTTATTACCGTTTGAGCGTGCTACTTTTTCTGCTGTGAGGTAAAAATACCCAACGACATTGACCAGACCAGCAGAATTCATTCTCACCCAGCTTGACTTAAAATCCAACTCCTCTAACAGGCTTCCAATGAAACTTAATAATGAATTACTTTTGATCATTTCTGAAGACAGAGAGTATATGAAGCATCTAAACATCTATAAAGTAGTTTTTTCACTGCTGTAACTTCCCAGTTTAAGAACTCACTCCTGCAACATGAACCAGGAGCACAAGCACAAACTTCATGAGTTTATACAGACCCAATCCCAAACTGTGATATAAACCCCTCCGAGCCCCCCTGGCTTTGGCTGGCACGCATGACTTCTCATTCACTAATCACAAACACAGAGGACAGTCTGCACAGCCCTCCGGCCCCCCCCGCCGCCCTCCAACCTCCCACCCTGACCGCTGCCACTTCCGCAGGGGATGATGTGGACAGTGGCGTGCTGGATCTAAAGTAAAGCGCAGCGGAATGGACCCAGACCGGTTTGTGTGTTTGTGTGTGTGTGCATGAGTGCGCAATGCAAGACTCACATCCACCAGCCAGACATCGCTCACTCTGGTGTCTTTGAATCTGTCAGAGAAAAAAAAAAAAAAAAAGAAGAGTGCATGACTTCAATTAGACAAAGTGAACAGTGTACAGTGTGGATTACAGTATTTGGAATTACCCACATTGTAAGATGCTTTAAATAATGTCACACACAGCCGACAGAGGAACGGCTTCTTTTTGATGTCGCCGGGATGTAATTATCTTCAAAAGTTGCAGGAAAAGCGCCCGAATCAGAGCGACAAAAAAAACACACAAATACACAAGAGACTAGATCTCTGCAGACTTTTAACTGCAGGCATCCAATTACAAAGTATTCTGCAAACACAAACCTCTCAGAAAATCAAGAATATACTCATGTTTTTCTGCTTTAATTAAGCCAAATTCTGTTTATTGTAAGTTTTCACGACCTTTGGAAATGGGATGAACCCTTAAATGATTTCATATTAGCAGCATCCTATTGCACAAGTTCAACAGTGGTGAGAGGAAACAAGAGAGGAGTAAGAACTGAATTGAACTCTGATTTTCGCCCACATGCAGTGTAATAGGAAGTTGCATTAAATGCTCATGTGTTAATGTGATGGCTGCACAGGAAGGTGAAGCAGAGCATTCAGAAAGAGTGCATCACTTACGTGTCATCTAGATCCTCAACAAATGCAAACACCGCTGAACTGAGGAAGGCCGCTATCACTGAAACAGTAAAACAGCAGTGAAAACATGTTATCTTCGTGTAGACAAGAGCTTTGTATATCGTTTGTGTTCTCCAGCTCTGCAGCCTGGAAACCTCATGACTGAAGCATCACCAGCTAAAGCTGTCGTCCCCCGGCTAACTGGGCATCAATTTGCCTCGTAAATTCAGCACAGGGGGCTTCAATGCTCGTTTTAACACAAGCTGGGGTCGCACGTATGGTGTAGTGTTAAATATACGTAAAATAAAAACGTGAACGTACCTCCATAAAACAGGGAAGCTTTCACTTCTGCCATCGCTTCGAGTGGAAACAGTGAGCAGGAAATACAGCTGCTAAATCTGGATCTCTTGCGCATGCGCGGGGTCACGCAAGAGTCCTGGAGGATTCAGGCGCGGACAGCAACACATTATTTATTGTTGAGTAAAACAAGCAAATAAAAACGTAGAAATTATGTGCCGTTTTATACAAATATGCTTTATATGAAATCGCGTTTACCTCTCTTTTAAAAGCATTTTCTTACTGTTTTTAAATATGAATAAATAGATACTGATAGTGCCTACCGATACTCACCACAAGGTGTCGCTATAAGATAATATACCATCTGTGTATCACTCAGACTAGTTTATGGTATTACTGCACCATCATTTGCACTATTTATCTCTGTACACAACTGTACATACACACAGACCATAGAGCTGTTACTATACTCATTTCTTAAGCAAAAAATAAATTACATTATCTTTATATTTACATTTTTATTTCATATTTTATATTTTTGTAAATTATCTGTAGTCATCATCAGTATATGTTTTTACATTTTCTACTAGTATTTTTAAATCAAACACCAAACTGTTTTGATGTACATAAACTTTGTAATACTGGCATCCTGCACTGCTCTGTTATTTACTTTTATATTAGATTTTTGATATTCTTTAAGTGTACCTAATATTGTGTTTTATTGTACAATGTTACATATGTTTCCCATGCTTATAAAGCCCTTTTCAAATTAATTAAAATAAATTAATTTAAAGGAACATGATGCCAGATTCCCCACTGGCACTTTAAATTAAAAAAAATCAAGAATTCAAAGTCACACTTTCAGCAACATGTCCGATATTCAATATCACTTGAAAAAGAAGCCTTCAGATCCTTTAGTACAGTGGTTCTCAACTGGTGGGTCGGTCCCCAAAAGTGGGTCACAGAACCGTCTTTAGTGGGTCACCAAAAAAAAAAAACTGTATCAAAGTCTAAATATTGATTTTGAAGATATTTGTTTTTTTCCATTTCTTTGCTCTGCGTCACATGTTTTGTACCGTCTCAGGACAAAACTACAGAATTTGTCATTAAACGACTCTGATTGGTTGGAAAATGTCATACATGTGTGTCGTGTTGTCATGAAGCAGTCTGTGGTGGATCCTGAGGCTACACCAGCTGAGAACCACAGCTTCAGTAAACTAAAACACTCTGTAGAGATAATTCAGCAGCATGTTGTTTCACCAGAAGAAAAAAAAACATCAAAACGATATTTGTCGTATCAAAAACATATTTATTTTGAGGAGCTTTGAGAATAATAATTTGTATCTAATACTGTCTGGATAGCTTTAAAGTTATAAAAAAAAAAAAAAAACATCAATTTTGAAGGTTATAATTATCTACATTCATCTATTAACACAAACATTTATCCTAAAATCATCACACATGAAGATACAAATGAAATGACAAGGCATAGGTTAGCTTCACAGAGTGTGGCTGAAGTTTACAGAATAAATAAAATCATTTGTGTTAAATTATTTTCACGTCAACTTTTACACTTCCTTTTTTTCTCTGAATCCTCGGACCCCCTCTCTGGCAAGATGGGCGTTGACATGTTTCAAAATGACACTTAGCTGGAGTATAAGCACTACACATGCCTGTCACTGCACTGAATCAGCCGAGTACCTTTATGTATAACTATTTATGATGCGTTTACTCAGCCTGCATCGAAAGGTCTCTTATAAACTCAAACTAAACGTTTAAAATCTACACAACAAAACAGGTTCTATTTGTATCACATTATATTATCAGGACTAATATGTGTGACTGACCAAACATTTCATTTCATGGCCTAATTCTTTCAAGAAAGAGAAAACCAACACAAAGAAATAGTTTTGCACCCTGAGAAAGCGCTGCACTTTCTCATGGGCTGAATGGTGATCATGACTGTGTTACTAAACAGACTCATGTGGAGGAGCGTCCCGCTGTAGTCTCGTGTGCCAACTTTGTGAGGGTTGAATGGCTTTTGTATTCGGAGGGGCAAAAACACACTGGACACACGCTGTTAGCGCACAATGTAATGCAACATTGACTTCTACAGAAACAAATCTGTCAAAACAAGGAATACAAATGGACTTCCTTATTCAGCCTAACGCAAATATATGTTGTTTTTTTCACCCTTCACTTGCATTCAAAACACATGTAATGCATCAACAGTTTCATAAAAGGAGGCGCATGAAGTGAAAGCAACCTCCCCACAGCCGGCGGGCCCATAAAACATACAAAAGCACGAATCTTAATCGAGTGTTTGCCCATTTCACACAACTTCTCCTATAGAAAGTTTTTACTACAGCACAGTCGTTTGTCTTCCTTTTGATAAAGAGCGGACTTGTTTTGCGGGCCGAGCTGCAGACTCCCGTGGTCAGCTGTCCCGACTGTGGGCGTCTGTGTTAACCCACGCTCGTCATCTTGCAGGACGGGCTCAGATGTGACCTCGACTGACCCGTAAAACAAAGCTCTCTTTGCCCCGTTTTATCACTGTATCTCACTGCAGCATGAGCAGTGAGACGATTCTGCTAGCCACAAAAAAAAATGGGCAAAACACACTGTACGCTGCTCTGCTCTATTAGGTTAATTGTTCATACACAAAAAAATAGGCAACACAGGCGATATTACAAACACTTAATACATTCTAATTTATAATTCTTACAAAATACAATATCCAAAAAGGCAGCATTATGTTCTCACTTTGGACAGTGTGTTGTAACAAAGTGATAAAGACACTTTCTACTGTATCTTATACTGACAGTACTCCAATAATCAAGCAAAAGTAGATTAGTTCAAAAATTGTATCTAATGCAAACACTAGAAAATGTTTTAAGACGTTTGTGTTTGACTGGAGAGAAACGAAAACCTCTACTCTTGGACCCCGGATAGCCCAGCGGCTATGTTGTGCGCCCCTTGTACGGAGGCTATAGTCTTCGTTGAGCGGCCACGGGATCGAATCTGATCTCGCCCCTTTGCTGCATGTCACCCCCTACTCTCTCTTCCCAACACATCCTGTCTCTCTTCAGCTGTCTTATCTACCACAATGAACGCAAAGAGGCAGAAAAAACAACTTCAGAAACCTCTTCTCTTTTACCTGAAGCTGTGCCTCACTCTTCTCTTTCACATATAAACACTCGAGTTTAGAGTTTCTTGCATCTTGAAGATCTCTCAAACCAAAGATCATCTTATTCATCACAGCTACGAAACCAGAATTTATTCTTTTGGCTTTGAGCTGATATTTTATGAACCAAAAATCTCTCTGAAATGCTGGTGGAAACGGCACCATGAGAAAAAAAACAAAAACACAAACCAAGCTTTGTAACGTCTCTCTGTGTTCCCACAGGAATAAAACACTGCGAATGAACCTTCACGAGGATGCAGTTAAAATGACATTAGGATTTGTAGATGCCTCCATGTAGATCATCTTGTTGTTCCACTGGAGAATAAGAGTGGAAGGTAGAAAAACTGACAATTCACTGAACCGTCCAACACTTTAAATGTATCATATTAAAACCTCTTTCCTTTAGATCCAGGGTTTTGAAACGTCTCCAGCTGTTTGCATCCACCCTATCAATACTGCCACAGCTTTAGTTAAAACACCAGGCCCTATCTATCTCACATCAAGTCATTCTCGCCTTCTTTTTTTTTTTTTTTTTGAAACATTAAGCTCTGAGCGAGGCACACCGGTGATGTTGCTCAAAGTGGCAGAAAACTCCTCCTGAGGTTGCTGGGACGAGCAGTAGCAGCGTACATGTGGAGCAGCTATGCACAGCGTTGCACAGCGCAGGACCCATTTAAGAGTTTCTGTAATACTCCTCGAATGTCCGTCGACAAGGCGTCCGTTCTTCATTCCAGGATGTCCGTTTCAAAAGGGACCAGGTGGTAGTAGGAAAGGTTGGTGACATACGCTTCTGTTTCCTCATCACAGTCGTCTGCTTCCAACGGCAGAAACTCCAATCCATCATCATACCTGGAGATAAAAGAAAAGTAGCATTACTCAAAGAATCCAAAGTGTGGTGCATTTCTTTTAAAGGCCATGTGTTAGTTGTCTGTATCATTTACAGACTCATTAGCAAACACAAGGTCGGATCTCAGTTGTAAGAATCTGAGTTATTTCAGAGTTATGTAAAATCTTGTTTTGTGTAAAGTCTGAGGAGGAATGTGTTCCGCTTTTGTTTCCTACACACCCAGGGAAGGAAGAGGTGCACAGACACTCATCCTGTTGGGGTGGAGGGTCTTGGACTTGATTCACAATCAAGCACTTCTACATCCACTTACATCCACTCAAAGGCAAACAATGAATTCCTTACATTTGTAGAAAACAAGGCGGTAATGTGTGAGTGTAAAATATGTGTTTACATCATTAAGTGATTCTCTGTTTACACTTGGATTGTTGTTTCTTTCTTTCTCCCTGATTTCCAACTCTATCCACTGTACTAGCTTTACGGTAAAAGCCCCAAAAAAAACTATACCTATAAATAAATATACATATACTGTATATATTTTGAGGGGTGGGCACAGTACTCACGTATGCTCCACAGAGTCAGTAGATGAGGGTCTCTCTTTTTCTTCAGGCAGGCTGTGATCAAATACGATTGTTTCCGTGTTGGCCAGACAGAATCCGTTGGACCGCATGATTTCTAAAAAAAAAAAGGTTAAGAGTGGAATATTGGATCAGCTGTAAGAGTCATGACATGTTCGTCAGCAGTGGGTTACTAAAGAATACCAGATATGGACCTGATATCTTGATGGGACTCTCAAAGCAGGGCTGGATTCTGTGGACTTTGTCATTCCTCAGCACCTGGTCCAGCGGTGATCGCTCGAAGAAAGTCAACATGACCTCTGACCTGGAAAACTGTGGAAAAGGGTTTTAATTATGTAGTATGCGTTGACTTGAAGGACGAGGCACCACGATAATCTCCTAATGTATAATGAACATGCCATTAAAGTGCTGATGCAGAAATATACTTGGAACTAACCTTGAAGGGCATGTTGATCGCATTCTTCAGCAAGCTCTCCACCTCGTTCAATTTCTCCTCGATGTCGTTTGCCTCTTTGATTTTCACCAGCCCTGCAATGGATAGAAATTTAATCATTTTACAGCTTTTCAACTGATCAGCAACAGACAAAAAAATGCCAGAGAATTGCCAGAAAGACATTGGTTCATATTTCAAGTAAAAGAAAACATGTTTAATATCTGATTAGCTAGAGTCAGAGCTACCATCGGACAACAGCTAAAGTTAGCATTTTGCCACTTACTACATGATATAAGTTTTAGCTAGGCAGTAACTGAATGTTAATATTACTTTCAAAATGTGTTGTAAAACAAGATATGAACGGTATTACCTCCAATATACTGTAACATCATGGAAGTGGATTAAAGCTAACATGAGCTGTTGTCTGATGTTAGCTTAATGCTATCTTCTGTGGTCTAACAATAGCTTATGGCTTATCATAAACCTTGTTTTCCTTTAACATATGGCCTTACGCCCCTTCAGAATTTCCCTGCCAGTTGTCTTATCAGTTGGTCATGAATAAGGAAGTTGTGATATTGTAGAAATGGTCAGATATCGTTAATTTATAGAGTTCACAACCTGGGGAAAAAAAGTCGTCAGCATTAAACTACAATGTTGACTTCCCAGCACGAGCATGATGTCAGAGGAGAAATGAAGCTGTGTTAATATCGTCAATAACCTTTAATAACATAATACCTAAAGTTCTTATCTAATTTAAGGTCATTCTCAACCAATCGCATTAAAAAGAATAGAAAATGACAAAAACAGGAAATTACAGAAATAATCAACCCTGAAGTCCAACATACAGAATCTGTCTTCTATTAATAAATGTAGCGTAACTTTTTCTGTGCCTGCAAGATAAAAAAAACAGCAGCTACTTTGACCTTTTCTACCATCACACTGTTGATTGTCCAGGCGCAGAGGATTAAATGTCAGGCTGGTATGAAAAATCTCCGGTCTGGAATAAGGTTGCCACCAATGTATATAAAAGATAGTGTTTAATACTGTAACCTTTTTAAAAAGCAATACCCACTGCTATTTACAGCAGGACAACTTATCATTGTCTTAAGATCAAGGAGACAATGCTGTTGCTTAAATAACAGAGTAGAGTAATAACAGAGACAGAGAGAAAGAGAGAGAGACGTCTGTGATAACATGTTAATCCCGCACGAAGCTAGGAATGTAATTTAAGAAGTGATGGGAGTGTGAAATCAGCACTTTTAGCGATCCAAGACTGCCGCCCATAAGAGTGAGCACTGAGCAGATTATCGTTTACGACCGTGCTGCTGACAGAGGGATGTGGTGAGGAGAATAATGACGCCGACAGCAGACACACTGACGGACCTCTGTCTGCTGTAAGTGGTCACACAGCGGTTACTGTTACATGGAAGTACTGAGTCAGAGGGCCTAAAGCAATACTGTGCACAGTCACCGGCTCATACAGTATTGATGACATCACAAAGCGGGGGACGTGAGGAGTGATGGGCTTTAAAACAGGAACCAAGGGAGGCAACCACCCAGTGAGCACCTCATACTGACTCCGGATCATGGTGTCTAATGTAATTTAGAAAGCCTCTTCAAATCATACATGTTTAAGGATCCATATACATTTACATACATATACATAAACATACAACAGAAGTGTTGTTTTGTCATAGCCGTACAGCTATAAGATGAACTTTAAGGTACTTTAATGCAAACAATAATCCAAACACTTTTATCAAGCGGAAATCTTGAAAAATGAAACTAATGTATAAATGTCATAACCTGCAGTTCCTCAAGTGACCACTTGAGGCTGGCCGCAATAACCAAGGAAACCCCATTAGGTCCCTTGTTAAAATGACAATTTTTACAGCCAGAAAGATAAAACATTTGGCATAAATATCTCCATTTGTATTGGTACAGGTGATTATTGTTTTCTAATAAGGGTCATTAGTTGACAGATTGATGGAAAAGAAGCAGCTGTTTGTCAGAAGGTGTAAGTCCTGCCTCACCACCACCTCTTTACCCGAGTCTAGATTGATCAGAATAGGTGAAAATGCATTTCCAATATGGCCACCCCCAAACGTTAGGCTTCATCATGCCTCTTTAGAAACCAATGATTGATGTCACTTAGAATATACGTCCATGTTTTATACAGTCTGTGACTTGACATAAGGAGTCACTTGGCGTACAAAAATAGATAAAATTTGTTCCTTTTGAACATGTTAAGCAGTAAGGAGGACATTTGTATTTAATGAGCTTAATGTAAGAGAAGACTATTGAACAACGCTGCATAACATGAAGTCCAATTTGCACGTCTCAAGATGAAGCTACAGGTGTCACAGTCAGTTGGCATCTTGGACTGAAACAAAGCATGAATGATGAATCCACTGCAGACATTTTAAACTAAGGTTTTGTAAGTTATGAGTCTTGATAACATATTAGTAAAGTGTATGACCATTAGGGCTCTAATGTCATGAATCAAGTGCAAAACAAGCTCATGTTAGTTACAAATCGCAGGCTCACAGTGTGCACACCAAAGGTTCCATGGAAACAGGGTTTGGATGAGGAAGAATTTGTTATGGTACATTATCAGAGGGCGTGTTAGGGACGGGTGATAATCATCAAAACTCATCTCAACCCCTTAAAGAGCTGTTTAGTTGACCGTTTGGATAAAGAGCAGAAAGTCCAGTGAAGCTTTTCCCCAGCTGTGAGCTGATGGTGTCTCTTTTCTTCAGTTTTATGGGCACACTGAAAGTTCAAAGGTCTCCATGCCATATGGTAGGCCTACTAATTTAACAACACGAGCCACATTAGATATGAAAAAGTGCTACAGAAATAGAGTTAACATTGAATGCTTTTGCACAAAAGATAGTTTGATATGATGAACTGAAGTATGTGTGGTTTATTTCTGCAACAGCTTGGTTTATGTTGTGCAAGATTTAATCGCGTTTACCTCAGTGTGTATGTAGTTGTAACTTGATGATGCATGCTTTTCCAATTAGAAACAGCAGATCTAACACATACTTTCTCCAATCAGAAGAATATTTAAGATGTTAATCAGCTGAAAGACCTTCATATAAATACATGGATGTTGGTTAGAATCTGATATTTTACATCTTTATTACTATATTCAGAATAAACTGGTGGATTGCACCGTGTCATTAGAGCTCTCTGCGGAGTTCCTCTTTCATTTCTTCTTCTGCATAACGAAGCTTCAACGGTCGATTAAAGATGTTTAGGGCGATTTCAGCGAAGTTAATGTGTGTCCCCCTGAATCAATGAAAGTGTTTAAGGGCACAAAACTCTGGAGTGCACTGCTGACTTTGTCCAAGCAGGCGGGCGTGACAAAACGCAATCAATCCTGACACTGAAATTGCAGAGCACCACTTAATTACCAGAGTCACCCCTCCTTCTGCTCCTCTCCTCCCACCGAGGCACATGGGAAAAAAAACACTAAAAATACCTCACGGGCCCATGCAAGGACGAGGAACACAAAGCAGGTTTCAACTCCAATAATCTCAGGTTTGCCGTGTTTGTTGAAATGACAGGGTGGTCCTCTGCAAAACGACCCTGACACAAAATGCAGCTTTTCCACCAGAGTCCCTGAGAGTATTTCCTCCAATTTCCTGTGAAGAGTCTATTTCCTGCAACAGCTTCCTGGATACAAAGGTCCTTGTGTTTTAAGTAAAAGCATTACGCCGATGTCTTCTTTCTAAGATGTTTAATTCAGCCCCTGACATCTTTAACTTTCCTCTATAACCACCGATCTTAATCCAAAAACGATTAGCCCGGAAGAGCTTTGAGTTGTTTAGGCTGTTACTCTTGATTACATCTGTTTTTGGGAACAGCAACTTTAGTGAGTATTTATCTGCCCGTGCAACAAGTTAATTAAAGTAACAACAACAGTTACTACACATATGCATGGAATTTTAGTTTCCTTGAATGCCTCGTAATCTCTGTAATTGCCCCTTAAAGTTCCCGTCTTTTAGTTACATCATCTATTAGCTGAAACATCACAGTCATCACAGTCGCTAGCACCAACTCTGCTGTGTCATCCTCCAGCACATTATCTACACAGCCATCAGATTTTGCAAGCAGCAGTTATTTCACATGTGTCCTCTGCATGGACCCGATAAGCACATGTCAGCGGTCTATCACTTTCACATCTAACCACCAACTCTCTGCTGTTTCATAGCAAGTGTGTTATTTTTGGACATCTCTGTCAGCTAGCAACAATCACCAAAACCTAAATAAGAAGTCATGTCCATGCAAAGGTTAGGGTCATTATTTGTTGTACCTAAGCATGCACAATTACCAACATAGTCTGCAGTGGATATGAGTGTAAAATCACAACCTATTGGCTCAGTAGTGTGATATGTTGAGCTGTTGACTCTCTACGTGGTTTTATTCATGTGTGCATGTGCCAAAAGTGTTCAAATCAATCAAAATAAAATATTAGCTGTCACTTTCTTATTAGAGAAATATCACACAATTGAAGTTAAGGTTGCAAAGTTCTCAGTTAAAAGTGCAATTGCAGGAAAAGGTTGTACTGGAATTTGCTATACAAATAACCAACATTAGTCTAAATAAGCCCTGTCATTGACTAACAACCAGTCCAGGGTGTAACCCCGCCTCTCGCCCAATGACAGCTGGGATTGGCTACAGCCCCCTGCGACCCCGAACAGGAAAAAAGCGGTATAGATAATGGATGGATAGTCTAAATAACATCTAATATCCAAATAGTCAAACACTCTGGCCAGCTGAGCAACTCCAAACAATAGTTCAATAGAATTTAAGAGCCAGTTGGATCAAGGTAGTTAGCTTAGCATAAAACTAACATTTTCTGTTTTGGCATTTGTGTATTAAGCTCATATATGAAGTGTAGTTTGATATTTATATACATATATTAAAAAAAAACCTTTATAAACAAAGGTTATGTTACACTAAGCCATGGTAGCTGTTTCCATTCTGTCTGCTATGCTAAGCTAACTGGCTTTCGGTTACAGCTTCCAACTCAAAAGACTAATACGAGAGTTGCATTAATCTTCAGCCAATCAGAACTAAGACATTTCTGTGGTCATTGTATAAAAATGGAATAACGCACATCAAGTTGTGTTTTCTATCCTCTGATACATCTATTGATAATTCTGTCAATACTAAAACACTATTAAACAACATAATGGTAAATTGATCAAATAACCGGCTAAACTGATGATTCACAAGTGACTAACATCTAAGTGATTTCACAGCCACAGCCTGCGTCAGCGCTCCTCTCAGGAATCGGGTTCGCGTGTTATGCGTGCAATCACTTCCTGTCTGTGTCCACTCTGAGGTCACATGGAAGGTAAGTGTTATGAGGCGTTTGCAGACCAGGCAGACTAAATAAGGCAGGCCCACTCGTCTCACAGCCTCCCTCTTTTCTGCGTGTCTCATCATGACATCAGTGTGAAAGCTCTGCACGCCTTCCTTGTTGCCTAGGTGCAGCAAAGAAACAGGAAAACACGAGCCGAGCCAGAATCTGGAGCAAAGTGGACTGAGGAAAGGCCAAAGCATGGGACTTTAAATACGAAGGGCAATTCAGGATGCAAATGAAAAATTGAACCGGGATTGTCATTAACCAAGTTCCTTCCTTACATCATTGAGTTGTCTAATTTGCTTGAGTCAATAAAGTAAAACAAATGCCTCCTTGAACGCTGCTATCAATCTCCATTAGTCTTTTTTTTAGCTTTGCTCATGATTCGAAGAGGAATAGACAGTAAAAAAAAAAAGAAGTGAAAAGTGAGTCACAAGGTCCAAAATGCCCCTTCCCAAAATGCACCACACTCTGCTCTGGTAGCCATAAAGCACTGAGCTGTCAACAAGATGTCAGCTATTTCAGGGCCTGAGCAGGAAGCAAAGCTTTCCAGCCGCCACTAAAGGGACGTTTCCAAAACATTCGTACAGGCTCAGTGGGTAGAGACAAAAGGCAAATGCCAAGGAGACTTTGTGGGGAGATCGTACACACTGAACAAGGTGGGACCTCTGCCAGACTTGTTGGCAGTGTCACAGCACCACAGTGTCGAAGATCCAGACCCTGAGGGCCAAAGGTTTGGGCTTCACACGGTCAAGGACTGTCCTTTAGAAAGCCCACATGTAGCAGAGCATCACAGCTTGGTAGTCCACACTGGAAGTGGTAGAAAGTAAATACAATGCTGCATATTATTCAATACAAGTCGTGTTTAAAAAACGTTTTCAAAGAAAGCAGCCTTCTGAGTGTCTTTGCATAATCAAATGTGTGCAAAAAAAAAAGTTGTTAACTTTCATTCTGGATAAAGAAAAATCCCCTTATTGGCCACCATATCAAGTAATCTTTGAATTATGTCAATCCTACAGCTGTTTTTGTTTTTGTGTTTTTGTGTCAGTCTCAGTTTTGGTGAGCTCAAAACAACCTCAATGGTATTCTCTTACTTGGACAAAAATAGTAGTGGCCAAGTCAGAGGCCTGGCTGCAAGACTGGCTCTTAAGTTGTTGGCGAGAGAGTGAATTGCACACTGAGGGCCAGAACAAACAATACCAGTTCTAGCATAATGTTAACTTAAATGTCGATGTTTTAGCCGATGAGATTGGGGCAGCAACAAGTAGCGACCTCTGGTAAAAATGAAGCCAATGAGGAAGTCAAAAAACTGCAGTTCTGGCCGCTGGTAGCCAAGAGGTTAGTGCGTGTGCCCAATGTGCGGAGGCTGTGGTCCTCTGGGCGGGCTGCCCGTGTTCCTCTGGCTCCTTTCCCGCATGTCATGCCCCACTCTCTCTCTCTCTCCCTGATTTCTGACTCTATTCACAGTCCTATGGCTAAAATAAAGGCATAAAAATCCCATAAATACTGTTCCTTGAATGTCCACTTGAGACCGGCTGCCAAGCCCCAAAAGTCACATTAACATCCATGTTTTAAAACCCATTTCTACTTCAGATATAAACATGTTTACAGCCTGGTTCAAAAAGTCTCAGTTTGAGAAGACATTTCCAACATGGCGACCACTATTGTTGGGCTTCAAAACTCTGTGGGTGACGTCACTGAGTCTGGGCCCATTTTTTTATACAGTCTATGGACAGCACCTGGAACTCTGACCCCCACAGTCAGGTATGTATCACAATCCTAGTCATTTCTCTGCAAAGTCATTATATATAAGAACTTCTTCTTCTATTTTGGATGTTTTAAATGCTGGCCTCTGATTGTTGCATCAGATCCGACGCCCCAGATATTAATTCAGCCGCCCAGTAGTATCTCCTCCTAAAGAGTAAGGATGTTTAGGAGTCCAACTTTTAGGCCAAAAAGTGATGAAAGAAAGGCCTCGCAGACCTTTCGGCCTTTAAGCCCCCAAATATTGACAGGGATTTAGAGATATGCTGTCAGCATGTTTGTCTTGTGGTCTACTCGTAGTGACATTGGAAAAAGGATTTAGTTAAATATTAACCTGTCCAAACAAAAGCCTGTATTTTCAGATTTGAAGCAATTTAGTTCAGATTAGCACAAACCTATCATGACCTGTATTGATTGTGTTTTCCTTTTTTAATTGTCTCCCTAAATTTATCAATCCAGTTTCCTGGATACAAGTTAAGCCTGACAGTGCAGCAATCAATGCATAAAAGTACCATCTACCCTACCTACCATCTTGTCCTCATGGTTCTCTTGTCATTTAAAAATGGTTCATTATTCCCACAGCCTGTTTGGCAGCATGGTCTGACTATAATCCACTGAAATACTTTCCCAAAAGCAAAAAAACGCAGCTGTTGTGCTACCCTCGTATCAAGAATATCACTTTGCAGGGGTTTTCCTGTGCAGGCCAAAACAAAGATGTCCTCTCCAGAATACACAATTGAGAAATTTCCCATGTCTGGTGGAACCGAATATGCAGCTTTAGAAAACTTTCCAAATCCAAAAGTGAACAGATTGAAGTTGAGCTGAGAGTTGTTCCACGAACACTCAAAGACAGAAACTCAATTTACAAAATGATTGTTATTTCTGTAATTAAAACAAACTTTTTCTTTTCGTTTCTTATTGAAAACAAGAACTTCAGGAGGGGGTTGCGAGTGTTGCATTATGGGAGTTGTTGCCCTCGTTGTATAACAAGCACCACTGCCAAACACAATCTGTCTGACATGAATCGAACAGAGTCGTAATCAGTGATAGGTAATGTATCTTGACACTATGACAGTTTGTCAGGCTGGTTCAGAAAAACAGTTTTGATGTGAATAGATTGTGTTTTTAGCGGTGGAACTACACACTGTACAGGGCTGATTTTTTTCCATCACTCATCCTCTTTCATTCAATTCAGGCTAAGACTTAGCCTTTCTGCTTAATCAGCTGATTTGAACAACAGGTGGACATGTTGAAGCTAAAGGTCGGCATCAGCTCCACTTCTTTGCCTGTTGATTGGTTGACCAAAAGTTATTGTGGGACAGCCTTTTATAATGCTTTTATTGAGGCTTCAAAACTCTTAAACCAACGAGCTATCCACTTTTTGTACAGTCTTATTTAAAAGTTTTTTTGGGGGGGGGCCTCCTGAACTCGGGCCCCAGAGTTTTAGTAGCTACGCCCCTGCTCAAAGTGTTTTCCTTCTGACAGACTGTTTTCAATGCTCTAACCCCGCTGTCTGCCTTATAATGATATACTCTCACTCTGTAATTCTCCATCACACCCACCTTCTATCAGCGGACACTTGGACAGATCTCTCCTGTCTTCAGGAAAGGACTCCGCAAGTCTTTTGAAAAGCCGTCCCAGGTCCGAATAACTCCGGTGCAAGTACAAAATATTCCTGTCAGACCACTCGGTCCTGATCTCGAAAAAGTCCTCTTCCTCTCCCCGCTGGCTGATGATGAGTCTGCGGATCCCGTTGACCCAGCAGTCCCGCACAAACATGTTGACCAGCGACGTGCCTTCAAACACAGCCGATGCCATTCCTCACACGTCAGTCCCGCATGCTGCTCTGCCGGGGCGGACAGCAGCAAGACGCACAAATGACAAGAGGACTTTTACTAAGTTTTCTGTCGGTCCTCTCAATGCAGCAGCAGCAGCAGCAGCTGTGTTTGTGAAGAGGAGGATGACAGCTCAGCTCACAACAGGCGTAATCTCAAACGTGGCATGATTTGAGGAAAAAAAAAAAACATAGGCTTTATACTAGTCAAAGATACCGCCCCCTGTAAAATTGATTTGGTGGTATTGATCCCACAAGCGTTTATTTTCCACGTCATCCCTTTCAACACGCAGAGTAACATGGTCCAAAAAAGTCCAAAGATTAATGCCACATCTCTAAAAGTATAAGCTCTCCCCTCGTCCACTTTCCTAAATCTAACATTTCACTTCACATTGACTGGATCAGCAGTTGCTCCTCTTTCTGCACAGTTTCCTCCCCTTTCCTTCCTCCCTCCTTCCTTCCTCCCTCTTTGACAACACAGGGTATTATTATGCAAAGAATGCTCAGAGCTGCGAAAGGAAAACCATCTCCTCAGGAGAAACAGGCTACTTGATTTTTTATTTCTTTACTCAGTTTGCTTTTGATGCCATGTCCACGTCTATGCTTCCTTAGTTTCAGATTAGATAAATTGAAAGTACCAAATTAAAGTTTCGGAGAATATGCTACTGAAATGCAATCTCATCTCATGATGAAGTCCAAAAAAAAGCTTAAAAAATGTCATCATGCAAGATTCCCAGTTTCTGACCTCTCTCGAAAAAACGATATTTTAGCCAATAGCCTATTACCCAGTAAAATAAGAAGATGCACTGTAACCAGGGGCGTGTCCAGACTTTTTTTTGACTGCGATGGCCCACCTTGGGCACTGACTTTTGCAGAGGTGGCATGAAGTTTGAGGGCACACACGCGCAAGTACATTTAATTTTTTTTACCCTTTCTATCCCAAATAATGATCAGAGGCGCTGCTTGTCAACAGGCAAGGCAGGCAACATGCTTGGGGCGCCAGGCCAGTAAGGGGCCCCCTGAGGGCTGACAAACTTTAAACCCCAGCAGTATTTCAAAATGTGTTTTGCAAGGACAATAGGAAACCTCCCTAAACTCCCCCGTGTGACAGCACTCACTCTCGTTGCCATGCTAAGCATGTCTTGCATTACTCCTGTTAAAACCACTGAAGGAATATGAAGAGGAATTATTTGTTTTGGAGGGAAAGAAGCACAGTGAGGGTTGGGGGGGGGCACTGTTGTCTCCTGCATTATCAGAAAAAACCCCTTCTCCCTTTTGAGTTATAAGAGGTTCTGTCTGCTTTGAGTGGTGCTTCAATCTGCGGTTGGCCACATTTACAGAGTCAGCACATTCTGACTCAATATCCTATTCCTGTATAATTCCTCTGAAGAAGTAAACTTCCAATGGAAAAAACCCAGACTTCTGCCCACTCATCTTTAAAAGCTTACTTGTGCAAAATTCTAAACACATTTGTCCGTCATTACGACAAAGCTGAGGCCCAAACTTAGCAGGGCGGAAAGAAAGAGGGCAAGAGGAACTGTTCAAGGTTTGTTTGGCCACAGACTGATGTTTGAGCAGATAGACAGCAGTTTGTTTATGTTGACTCGTCAGCTCATGATAGAAAGATATGAACAATTACTTAGGAGGAGGATACGCTAACCTTCCCTCGCTGTAGGTTACTCTTAAAGGGACTAAAGCGGGTCAGGATTGGGTACTAAAGAAAGCTTTGGTTTGGCTTGGACTGTTTCAGTGAGAAACAGAAAACTGTAGGGCTTCTACATCTCCTGATTTGTAATTAGAACACCACCACTGCCAAGCTCAAAACCTACCCTGCAGTGATGCCGTCATCATCTCAAATCACACACCATGATGGCCTTTCATTCTCAAGATGAAATGTGATTATATCCATTTTCTAATCAAATCACTTATGATGACAACACAGAACTGGTGAGGCCAGTTTCATGGTCCCTGTGCTGCAGTTGCTCTCAAGCCATGAGGACGTGACGCACCTTCTTCATCCTGTCTCTCAGAGGAGACATCACTTTAAACCTCCAACGAGGCCATATGCTTTGGTCCTATACACCCAAACGCTACGATTGTAAATCCTTTTTGCCAGTCTCCTTTCCTTTCAGCTCTCAGAAAATCAAACAGCAGAGGCTCGTAAAGCAAAGAGAGGTGGAGGAAAGAAAGAGAACATAAAGTTGGACACATCTGTCAGGGAACAAAGAACATCTGCGTTGATGGACGAAGGCGTTCCCTTTTCATTGATCAGCATTGTGAGCTGCGGCAGAGCTGAACTCGGAGGAAGTCACTTTGAGCCATAACTCTGTCCTCCGGCAGACAAAAACCCAGTGAAGAGTGAAGGGGCTGAGGTGACAGTGGGTTAGAGAGCTGCCTGAGTGTTTTTAACAGGCTGCATAATGGACTGTGGATGTCGTCACTGTGCATCTGTTGGACCTCATGTTTTATGGCCCCATCCTCATTGTGTCTCTAGTGAAGCTTGGAGAGCAGAGGCCCTGAGAGTCTGCTTTATATCTTCTCTATGGAAATCTTACTTCCAGCTACAGAGGCCATAAATCAGATTTCTGGCTTTAAGGCATCTAGATATCCATATAGTTTGCCCGTTGGATTTTGTTTTAACAGTTTTTGCTGCAAAATATGGCATGAAACTATGTCCTGATTTATGGATGTATGAGCTGCTTCCATACGTGGCAATGATTTGTTGGTAATAAAGCTCCCATGAATCAAAAAACATGTTTAGGAATTTTCCTAGAAGAAAAAAAAAACAGAATGCAATGCAAGCGAGCTTCAGCCCCAAAATCATCTTGATTCCATTGTTTCCTATTTGAGTGTCCTAAAAGCCCGTGAGATACAGATGGATGCAGCATGATAAAACACCATATCCAACGATGGCGTTACTGTCAAGACACGGTGTTAGAGTGACAGACTCCTGGCCAGATGAGATGTTTTTCAATCTCATTATGTTGAGATATACAAACTGGGCCCCTGTTCCTGTTCAGTTCTAAAGAGATTAGTAAAGATACCTCGCAATACAAATCCAACGTAATGCAAAGATGGACAATTTGAATCTATTTGACAAAAAATATTTATTGCAGTACTCTCTTTAACCAGCAGGGGGTGCTGTCTGCTTGTAGCTTCTCTTGTTTGATGTCAGTAGCTGAAGAAGAGACGCTTACAAACATGTCGGTAGCAAGAGAAGACTTGGAGACTTGTTAAAAATCAATGTGATTGCTGGACGCTGATGAATGACACATACAGCACAACGGACAAAGGTTGAACTACTCCTTCATGACTCCCACATAAAGCGTTGAAATTCATGAATTGGATGTATTGCCTTCTGTTGCCGACTCCATTGTCACAGTAAAAAAGTTAAAGCTAGAACGTACACAAAAGAAAAGCACATATTGTAGAAGAAGAGCTTCATCTGGTCACCTGCATGATAAATCAGAACTCTGTCCGACTCAACTGGAAGACAGCTTCCTCTCCCGACTCCACAGCAGTACACAACATTAACCGCCCACTGCACAGGTCCATGATTTACTGAGCACACTGGGACGCAGGTCTCAACTAATGGAATATCTAATGTCTCCATGACCGACACTTTAATCTGTGGTGAGACCTCCAGCCTCCAACTTCATCGTATAAATTGTATATTTACTGTAGATGTGAGATACACATGACCACAGAGCTGTGAGGTACGACCTCTGGACCCTCTGTGTATTCTAAATAGACATGTATTTACTGTATTCTAGATGGCCTTGACAAAAAAACTGTAGATTATAAATAATAATGCATGGAAAAAATGCATTTCTAGTCCAGCCTACAAGTTGTCATTAAAACAGATGATGATTATCAAACACCTGCCGGACCGTCATCTGCCAACAGTTTCCCATCTGTCAGTATGTCAACATTAATGCTGTTATATCAGCACACCTCTATTACTTTCACATTTCTGTGAATAAGCAACCACAGGTGCCTCACAATAACACAATTTTACTGCTTCATATAAAACTGACAAGCCTTGAAAATACAACCCGTGAAAGATCGTACATCCTTTGATGCCATGTGATTTCACTGAGTTGTGTTTGCTCTATAGTTTGTGCACAGTTTGCATTCCAGGAAAAAAAAACAATCTTAGCTCTGTCTGATTACATTAAACATTTCGTTTGAGGCAACACACCAAGTCAGACTTGTTTTTTTTACTACTTATGACCTTTCATGTTAATTATCACATTTTGTGGTTTCACTTCTGAGAAGGACTAACATCTCTGAAATTTAATTTTATCTTTGCATGTGGATAAGCAGTTTAATTAGTAGGCTATCTTCCCATCCTGGCTTGGTCATGCAGTGTGAAACATTGAATTTCATCTTGAAACAACATATTGTATACTATTTGTGTCAGAGGCAAAAACAACATCAGCTGTACTTTGAAAATACATACTATAAAAAGAAGGTCAAAATGATTTGCCTTGGCCAAAAATAAACTGCAAGTACAGTTTTGCAAAGTTTTAATAATGCAAAATGTTAATAATGTTAAGATTTTTATTTTTGGGCCTTTAATGGAGAGACAGGACAGTGGATGGAGTCGGAAATCAGGGATAGGGAGTGGGGAGTGAGGTGCGGGAGGGAGGCCACGGGTGGGATGTGAGCCCAGGCCGCCTGCTTGAGACGACAGCCTCCATACATGGGGCGCGCGCACTAACCATTGCGCCACCAGCGCCCCAATAATGTTAAGATTAAGATTTACTTTTATTGATCCCGCAAGGGGAAATTCTGTTTTTACACTCTGCAAGTCATGCAACACACACATAGGCTGAAATATACACACACATGCACAAACAGGATCCTATGGACATGCACTAATGGAGAGATGTCTGCTCCTGAGCTGGTGGTGGGTAGGGGGTTTGGTGCCTTGCTCAAGGGCACCTCAGCAGTGCTCAGGAAGCGATCTGGCATCTCTCCAGCTACCAGACCAACTTCCATATTTGGTCCGCACTGGGACTTGAGCTGGCGACCCTCCGGTTCCCAACCCAAGTCCCTACAGACTGAGCTACTGCTGCCACCCAAAAAAAAAAAAAAATAATATTAAAAAAAAATAAAAAAATAAAAAAAAATAAATAAATAAAATAAAATAAAAAAAAAAATAAAAAAAAATAAAAATAAAAAAATAAATAAATGAATAAAAAAAAAAAATAATAAAAAAAAAAAAAAAAAAATATATATATATATATATTAAAACTACTATTCTTTTCTGCTACAATTAAACTCTAGTAGCATTTTTATTGGACATACAGGCCTTTGTAAGGAGTGCAGTATGACTGAAAGGCCCCCCCAAAACTCCACATGAGCCACTGTTTGACTATCAGGACAAAAACATGTAGTTACACACATACACACCCTGGTGGACAACAGGCAGACTTCAGCGCACATGTCTTTGGTTGCTGTTGCACCTCCAGGACAACAGAGGGCGTGTAAGTGTTTTTGACATCCATGCATTCTGTGGTGAAAACAAACGAAGAAGAAAAGGCCCCTCAGTTGAGGAAAATGGCCGACGTAGAGATGGACATCGCGTCCAGCAGAATGAATAATGGCAACGAACACGTGTAAGTCATTGAATTGAAGATAATCCCTTCTTAATCAAATTTTACATTCGTATTCATCACGCGGAATAAACGAGGAACTGTTTCATGAGTTTGGGCTGCGAGGTGTTATCGTATTAGCAGCTACACGCTAACTTACTTATCAACGAGTGTCTTTCGTTTTAGCATCCGAGCTAATGTTCTTGAACGTGCCGAGCAGTAAGTTCCTCCAAAACCAGAGGGTTACTGAACCATCCCACAGCTGCATTGTTTACGATTGCATTCCGTCTCATGAATGCGTGTTGAATAACTCAGTCAAACATTCACATTTTGTAACAAGCGGGTGTCAAGTAACGCGAGTTAGCATATCTGAAGCTAAGTGGCTAATGTGTGAAAATCGTCTTGGCGGTTTCTGTGAGAGAGAAACGATTATGTTTTAAAAGTTAAACCTTTTTTTTCCCCTACTTTCCAGTCTTTGCTTTATTTTGCTACATTTCTGACCGAACAGCTCCTCAGTTTATATCTAAATCCAGCTCGTTACGTAACCACCTTTAACCTCATGTTAGCCTCTGTTTTGTTTTCTGTTTATCTCATAATCTTCTGAAACGGAAGTAGATCAACCTACAGGTTTATGTCACTTTATATTTTATGTTTTTTAAATACTTACTTTAAGTTCTGAACACGGTGGGGAACATAGTTTATGTCTCCCAAAAAGGTCAGATTAATTTTTTTAACATGATGCTGAAAGTCGCCAGTGCCCTCGTTGCCAATGGTTACGGTGTTGGAGGAGGGACAACAAAGGAGGGTCAGCTCTGTTCCCTCAGTGTTCAATACTGCTCCTACTACAACTTACCCAGAGTGTAGAACTGAGAAGTCTTTTTGTTGTCCAGCCAAAGTGAGTTGCAGAATATTGGAAATGTGGCAATTCTTTGTCTTTATTAATGTACATAAAACATCTTGAGGTCAAACATGACCTTTGACCCTTATTTGGAAGTTAAGGTACTCTGCCCTGTACAATAATAAGGCGTCATGCCAATGCAAACGGCATTAATTCTCCAGAGTGTAGAACTGAGAAGTCTTTTTGTTGTCCAGCCAAATGAGTTGCAGAATATTGGAAATGTGGCAAGCAGGTTATTAATGTTCATAAAAATCTTTAGCTCAAACATGACCTTTGACCCTTATTTGGAAGTTAAGGTACTCTGCCTTTGCATTGCCTGTACAATAATAAGGCGTCATGCCAAGGCAGGAGGCAGTAACTTCCATTTGTTACTGTATTTCACTTTGTTGCATGGTTAAAATAAAACAACCAACACTGTTTCTTTGCTACACTTTAGTCAAGCTACCGTGTGTGTCAGACGTGCTTGATGACAGATATTAAAACAAAGGCATAACACCTTAACTCCACTGCAGTGAAACAGTAACTTAACTTTGATCTGCAGTAAAACAAAGACAGAAGACCTTAACTCAGTTTGAGTATTACAGAATGCTGCAGTACAAAGACCCTGATGAGTGAAGTTACTGGACTCTGCTTTGGTTTCTCGAGGGCTTTTGGAAGTTAAGGCAAATACAACCTACTATTTTCTCAAATTTAAAAAAAAAAAAAACCACAATTGTCTTTATTAATGTACATAAAAAGCTTGAGGTCAAACATGACCTTTGACCCTTGTTTGGAAGTTAAGGTACTCTGCCGTTGCATTGCCTGTACAATAATAAGGCGTCATGCCAAGGCAAAAGGCATTAACTTCCATTTGATAGCTCCCTTGGTTGCTGATCACTATATTAATGGTGTTGGGGAGAAGGATGATTCAGAAACTGTTGAACATTATGGACAACAACACGCATCCCTTACACAATCTCGTGTGTGAACAAAAGAGTGTTTTTAGTGGGAGGCTAAGCTGCAAAAAGGACAGATTTAAAAATACTTTTTTACCTACTGCAATTGCACTTTATAACGACTCCCCTTTAAGTAAGGACAGAAGACATTTAAACTTTAGCCTGAGTTGCATATATCATATATCAAACTGTATTGTGGGCTCATGTTTTTTTTTTGTATGGGTGGGATATGTATGTATATATGTGTTGTGTTGTCTGTTTGTATGTATGCTGGCTGCTGGAACACCTAAATTTCCCTGCTGGGATGAATAAAGTATATCTTATCTTATCTTATCTTAAATCAGTATATGATAAATAATTATAACATATAGGGGCGCAGTGGTTAGTGTGCGCGCCCCATGTATGGAGGCTGTAGTCCTCCGGGCGGGCGGCCCAGGTTCGGATCCAGCCTGCATGTCATTCCCCTCTCTCTCTCTCCCTGATTTCCACCTCTATCCACTGTCCTGTCTCTGCATTAAAGGCACAAAAAGCCAAAAAATAAATCTATAATAATATAATAATAATGATAACATATACATGAAATCTAGTGATCATGGCACAATTAAGTGCTTGATGACAGATATTAAAACAAAGGCTTAACTCCACTGCAGTGAAACAGTAACTTCACTTTGATCTGCAGTAAAACAAAGACAGAAGATCTTAACTCAGTTTGAGTATTCCTGAATGCTTCAGTTCAAAGGCAAAGACCCTGATGAGTGAAGTTACTGGACTCTGTCTTGGTTTCTCGAGGGCTTTTGGAAGTTAAGGCAAATACAACCTACTATTTTCTCAAAAAAAAAAAGAAAAAACACAATTGACTCAAGATATTTGTCCACATAATAAAGCACATCTGTAATGTTCCAAAAATGACCAAAAAATTGAAGTTACTGCCTTTTGCCTTTGTAGGGCAGAATAGGTCACCAACTAAGGTTCATTCCTTGTCTTATTTAGATGAAGAATTGTTTGTTTTTCATCAATGAAAATGATGGTGGTGGCAGTAGCTCAGTCTTTAAGGACTCGGGCTGGGAACCAAGGGTTGCCGGTTAAATTTCCTGCTGTGTATATGTAAGTTGGTGTGGTTGCTGGAGCGATGCAAGGTCACTTCCCGAGTACCGAGGTTCTAGACTAACCTCTGGCTCTCCATTTATAGCAGTGTGTACTAGGGCTGGGCGATATGGACCAAAACTCATGTCTCAATATTGTTTAGCTGAATGGCGATACTCGATATATATGGATATATATTTTATTAACAGTGAAAACACATGGAAAGTAAACTACCTGTTTGTGAATTTAAAAAGTAATATTATAAAATAAAAATGTTCCTTAAATACAATAAAAGAGAGAGAGAGGAGGAGCAGGGTTAAGAGGGACAGACAGTCAGTCATCATCAGTGAGATGAGAAAAAGGTGACCTGGCACCTCTGTAACGTTATTTTAATGCAACAATATTAACGATATTCTCTTACCCTATATCTTGTTTGAAAATATATCGATATATCTTAAAAAACTCTATATATTTCCCAGCCCTAGTGTGTAGCAGCCCGACTCTGAGACCTCTCCATTAATGCATGTCCACATGTCCTGTTTGTGCAGATGTGTGTGAGAAGCATGTCTCTCACAGAGTGTTAATCATAACCCTCGGATTATAAAATATGAAAAAAATGAATTGCCCATCATGTCATATGTCACTGTCTAACTCTGATATAGTAACTGTACCTCCTTTCTCCTTTTTTCATGGTGGGTAGATTATCTTCTTGACCTTGTCTAGATATGAAAATCTGTGTTTTCTGCAAAGTGTACATAAGAAACAAAAATGATATACTGTTCTTTCAATAGCATGTGCTCCATGTCTAAAGATTGGACTTCTTTTAACAGGAAGCAAGATCTGGAAAGCCAGGAACGGAGTGGAAATGAAGACAGCGGAGATGTTTCTGAGGAAGAGGAGGAGGAAGAGGTAGGGGTGGACTACAGCAAGACCTAAATATCTTAAGTGGTATGATGCCATGATTATGATTTGGTGTAAATTGTGCTGGTTATTGTTCTTTATGTTTACACCCTGATTTGGACACATTTAACCAGAAATAGGGTCAGTTATGTATTATAGTGGAAGTTCATTACAAAGCTCACACGCAGCTTAACAACACATCTAATTTCCCTTCCTGGCATTTTGTGTTGCCCTGAATGAAGTGTGATTCTTCTATTAGTGTGGACACGTTATTAGAGAAATACAAGTTTAATCAAAATGACCTAAACCACAATAACCAACACTTATTTATTAAGACAAGCATAAAAACTGTCATAGAAATGGAGGGAAAAGTGCATAAATTAAGTAGATGTATGCATTTTCAGGTACAAATAGTCATAATTTGTACTGCTCTAACTGTTTTAGAAAACGCCTAATCTGCTATAATCTGCTGTTTTATCCCAGCACATACGTAATCGCAACACGGCTACTGTCTTATCTCTAAATATAGACATAAAAAGCCCCAAAATAAACCTTGAAAAACACATTGAATAACACAAGGTGTACTGTGTTTTTGTTTTTAACACCTGTTAAATAAAACCCTGTTTATATGACTTTAAGTCCCTAACCTTACATGTTGAGTAATGTAAATGCTGAGATGAAACTTCACCTGATTCCCTCATGCTGATATTTGTCTTGTCCCAGGAGGAGGCAGTGACTAACGGCGAGAAGACAGAAGAAGGGGCCAAACATCACAGCAGCAGTGGAAAACACAAGAGGAAAAAACACAAGCATCGTAGTAAGCACAAAAAACACAAGCATGCCTCCGACGAGGACAAAGACCGCAAGCGCAAGCATCGTCACAAACACAGGAAACACAAACGCAAAGAGGGCGCCTCTCCTTCGGGTGCTGTCCTCTTCGCCTCCTCCAGCCACAGAAAAGTGGAGTCCTCACCCTCCTCCGGAAACCCAAGCCTGGACGACAGAGCCCTTCTGGAGGACTTGGAGAAACAGAGGGCCATGATAAAAGCTGAGCTGGACAGCCAGTTGATGGAGGGCAAGGTTCAGTCAGGCATGGGTTTGATCCTTCAGGGTTATAACTCCGGCTCTGAAGAGGATGGAGAAGCTCGAGTCAGAAATGGAGAACAGCGTCAAAAGGGCAGCTCAGGTAAACCTATCTCTCCCAGAGGGGGAAAAAGTGGGAAATCTAGACGAGACTCAACAGAGGCCAGCAAGTCTAACTCCAAGCGTCGCAGTCGAAGTAAGTCTGCGGACAGGTCGGGACAGACCAAGGAGCCTAAGCTGGACAAGGTGACCAAAACCACCAAGGACCCAAGTGTAAAAGACAGAGGGCGAGGCAGGAGCAGGTCCAAAGACAGAAAGCGCTCAGTCAGCACTGACAGGTCCAAGGACAGAAGCAGGAAGTCCAACTCCCCCTCCAGCTGGAGAGGAGAGCAGAAAGGCAGCCGCACTGAAAAACGTTCCTCTCCACAGCGGGACGACAGACCAAACCAGGACAGAGCAGTCCGCAGGTCCAGATCACCTGGGCGAGAGAGGCCCGGTCGCTCAGATGCCGACCGGGACAAACGGCCAGCAAAATCCCCTTCCAAGGATGCTTCGTCAGGTAAAGAGAACCGCTCTCCTCATCGCCGAGGGCTTCACAGCCCTATGAGGAAGCGCAGTGCTTCCCCTCGCCACAGAGATGCCCACCAGCCCCCAGCTACTGCCTCAGACAGGACATCGAAACAAAGCCACTCGCCATCTAGAACAAGATCTCCCCAAAGGAGAGCCCGAAGTCGCTCGCCAGAAGCCAGGAGGAGGGAGGTTGACAGACAGGACTCACCACTGAGGTTGGTGAAAGTTGTTTTTACTTCTTCTGGTAGGTTTAGTTGAATCGCAGGGGAATCGGTGAATGTTTTTGTCGCTCTGATTGAATCAGGAATCGATCATTAAAACAACAGAGAGAGTGTTGTTTAAAAAAAAACCTGTGATACCGAAAAGTATCAGTGCAATGACATTTTTTAAAACTATATGTAACTAACTAATATGTAACATCATAACCCGAACAAGATTAAAACCTGGATACTGGTGACCATGTGAATGGTCTCAGTGATCAAACATTGTTTTTGTAAATCAGAAGACTTGAAGTGTCTCTTTGAAGGCAAATGTTAGAGTGAATAATAATGCAATCAAAGTTTAAAAATATATATATTTTATCATAAAAGAAATGTACTGATTTTGAAAGCCTTTACTGGGAGATGTAAAAGTCCTCTTCAGCTTGCCTGTCCTCTGATGTTTGCACAGGAAGCGTCCCCGGCCAGACGTAGGGCAGGGCAGAGACAGATCCCGAGAGAACAGTCCCAGAGCAGCATCTCGCCGCAGGATGAGTCGCTCACCTCTGAGACGGAGGTCCATGTCGCCACGACGACGGTCCCGCTCTTCCCCTCGCAGGCGCTCTCCATTGGGACACAGGTAATGGTTCTTTTTTTACTCATCTTTCATTTGTCTCTGCTCACAGCAGAGGTCTTTTCTCTACACTGTTATCTTTTTACGTAATCAAAGACACACTCGGCTTTCTAATTTTAGTCTGGCATTTGTCATGTTTTTTTTTTTTCCAGGGGGGTTGGCTGTCAAAGTTTCTGTGTGGAACTTTTCTTTGATTTAATGCCTGCTTTTTCTGGTTAAAACTTTTGCAAGGTAATAAACCATTCCAACTTGACATCTGTTCTCTGCAGGGCCGGGGAGAGAGACCGGTACGGGAGGCTCAGACAGTACAGGCGTTCAATGTCCAGAGATCGTGATAGGAGAAGACGACGCAGCAGGGACGAGGACAAGTTCAAGGGCAGCCTGTCAGAGGGCATGAAAGTTGACAAGGAGTCTTCAGAGGAAGAAGTGTGAGTGAAAGAAGAAACTTTTCTATCCATACATAGACAGTCGTTCTATTAATATCCTTTCTGTGATTTATTAAATCAAGGCAGCTTTTTGTTTTATGTGTCGCAAATTCAAAGAAAATGCAAAACAGCGTGTTTTGATTACGTTTCATCTCTGATTCTGCGTGACTAAATTTAAAGTATACCAATGCAGAGTTTCATTCTGACATTAAAATAAGGACTGTCAAGGGTTTATTAAAACAATGCAAATGTATGTTATGATTTTGAGTTGTAGATTTGGTATTTTAAGAAGTGCTGACGGCTTCAAAGTGTTTATTCTAATGCAGCGTAACACTGTCGCACATCATTTATATATGCAGGAGTACAGGTACTAGTGTTGTAGTCAAGACCATGCTAAACGGGACCGAGACATACCCGAGACCAAAGTGCTCTAAGACAAGACCAAGACATTTAGGGATCGAGACAGAGTCAAGACCAAGACCATAAATATCAATGAAAAATCATCATCTTGTGTGCAGGGGGCACACTTAGACCGTAACACCAGGAAGGCTGCAGTTGAACCAGCGGGATGAAAATCAAATGAATTGAAGTTTTTCCTTCGACTCAAAGTAATGACGTGGGAAAATAGCCGTTCAGTGGTGTTCTTCACCGGTCTTGATTTAAAATCCGAAGTCTGCCCAGTCTGAGACCGAGACAAGACCGAGTAAAAATGCTTTCGATTCCAAGATGGGAACGAGATCTTCAAAAAGTCAGATTTCGAGTGCTACATCAATAGCAGGTACACAATGACCCACTGACGTCTAATGATCCCGGTTAATGTGACAGCATTTGCCCTTTTCAGGAGTTCCAGTTTAGTTACTTTCTCCTTTTCATACAGGTCCTGTATGTGTGAAACTATTGGTCCCTGTGACGGTAATGCATATAACACGCCAACCTGAGGACGTCCCTTAGACCAGAGTCTTCCACAATGTTGACTGGCCTGCAGTCAGTTGCCATCTATTTCGTAAGAGCCGTAGTTCTTGGATTTAGTTTAATCCACTTGTCTGTGGCGATTCACACATTCCAAAATGGTGCTTTACCGGCTTCGGTGATTCCAATGCCCTCTTCCTTCAGTCTGATTAGCTGCACCTGTTCGCTAAGCTCGCAGGTGGTTGATCAAACTCGAAGTCACACAACATGTTTATTGTTAACTGAGCAGTCAGTGAGTTTTTCAAAGTGAATTGAGCCATTTCAAAGCACAGCGGTGTTGTTTTTTTCCCCCCATCACTTAAGACAGCGGCTTACTACGGAGGGCTGAAAGGGACAAAATAGCATCTGATTTAGAAGAAATGAATGTGTTCATTTAACATTTTAACTCCGACAGCCACCGTTATCATAATTGTTACATTTGTTTAGTGAATCATGACTTCTACCTAAGCTGAATTTGATTGTATTCATCTTGTAAATGGAAACCGCTTATGATGTCGCATTGCATGAAAGACCTGAACGACGAGAAGTCCTCGAGCTGATTTGTACCACGCGACTCTCGCACATTGGCCCTGATAAAAAAACAGGAGTCTGTGCTTCATATTTCATAGATTCTTGTTTGTGTTTGAAGGTTGGAGGACTTTGATGGCGAGGAGGTAGATGAAGAGGCTCTCATTGAACAACGCCGCCAGCAGCGCCTGGCCATCGTCCAGGTCTGTATCCTCCTCTCTTAGTCCAAAGTTTCTGATAAATCAGTAATAATATGTATACGATATGTTGGTGTATGTGCCTGAAAATGGATAACTCACAGTTAATTACTGATCAAGTTTTAAATGTAGTATCATGGTGAAACGTTTCCTGTCATTGAACAGAAATACAAGATAGACAATGAAGACAGCAACATGGTGTCAGAGCCCAGCAGCCCTCAGAGCAGCACACGCAGCCGGTCCCCCTCGCCCGACGACATCCTGGAGAGAGTAGCCGCGGATGTCAAGGAGTATGAACGCGAGAACCTCAACACCTTCGAGGCCAACATCAAAGCCAAGCAGAACCTCATCGCACAGGAGAAAGACGGTAATGTCCAAAGTAAAACCCTCTTGTGTGTTGGCATACAAGGCCAACTGAATGAACCACGGTCAGGTGAGAGCCCGAGAGTTACCCACAAGTTTTTACATACAGGTGATTTAAAAAAACAAAAAAAAATGGGGAGGCCTTTGAAAGGATGCATAATTGAAATGTCTTTTTCTTTGATATATGTAAACAGAACTTGATTAGATTTGTCAAAGGGAGCGCGCACAAATCAAATTATTCTCCTGACTGTTTTCAAAAGTTGGGCTTCCTCATTCAGCAGGTAGCCTTTCATGATGTAGTATCATGATAGCTCGAGCTGTTGAGAGTACATCAATCATGTTTGGCTTAAAATCTTCTTCAAATTGTTAAACTGGATGGGTCAAGAACTAAATGAGCTCCATGTACATTATCTGTGGCTGAATGGGGTCAGCTTGACCCAGGTAACTACAGAATAGTGCGATTCATCATCCCTCCAGCCGCACTCTTAACCTAAACCTTTGATATGTAGTTTCGTCTTCTGGCCTTCATCACTGAAGAGCTCAGTTTATGTGAGCATGGAGGAGATCAGAACCTGAACAGATAAAAGCTCTAAAAGGCGTAGCAATCATTTTTTGGACGGTCTCTTCCGAGTTGTCCGTATTGATTTTTCTAGGACGTAAATGGCCATTTTTCATGTTCGGCAATCTAATGCCGTTTCAAAGTTCAGCTCCTTCAGCAGATATGGAGAAAAAAAAGGGGGGGTTGCCTTCCTGCTAGCCTTTTTTGCCCTTCCTTTGAATTCACAACTTTACACACAGCATGAATGCTTCCTCTTTAAAAAACATATCTGTTGGTTCTGTTTGATATCCGTCAAAGAAAACTGGGCTGAAACTAAACTAGTTGCATTTGGGGGCCTAATTTGTGTGAGAAATGCAGAGTTGTATGATGCAGCCCTTTTGATTTTCTTTCTTTCTGTCATGTGTTCATTCAGTTGCTGGCTTGTAATCCAAAGCCTGGGTGTCTCTGCCACCTGCAGCATATTTTGATCTCTGCAGAGTATGTGAATCAATCGCAAGTACAAGATATTCTGTTTTACAACATGGTCGATGAACAGAAACTCACCCTTTGTTGTTGTTTTGTTTTTGTTTTGTTTTTTTGTTTCAGGAGCAAACCCAAAGAAGCCTTCAGCCCCCGACATGTTTACAGAATCTGATGACATGTTTGCTGCCGACTTTGATGTAAGAATTTAAATTTAAACATCTTTTTTTTTTTTCATCTTCTGCTGTGTTATAAATGTTCTGGGTCTCAGTTATACACAGTGGGTAGAATCCTAACTAAAAATGTATGAGCTGCTAAATCATAGAAATAATTTTCAGATTATTAAAACCCCACACCTTCATGCTCCCTTCATAAATCAGGATCCACCTATAAATGTGCTCCCATATCAGCCCCCCTAAGCAGCCCTCCACACACCCACATTCATCCTAAAATGGTCAATGCAAAGCAGCTTGTGAAAGAAAATGTATACAAACGTGCAGGCAGCGGGTTTGTTTTTATAGATCTCAAACTTTGGGTGGGAAATGGTGCACGGCCGTGTCAGGCCCCGTTTTGTGCGCACACACACACACCGCGGTTATAGAGGAGTCCCCTGATCATGTTTGGATTGTTTCTGCAGAGTGCCAGGATGAGAGCAGCAGGTGTCGGGAAGGACTTCAAGGAGAACCCCAACCTCAGGGACAACTGGACTGATGCTGAGGGTTACTACAGTAAGTTCTGATTTGTCATCCTTTGCCAATCACATCCCTGATACATGGAGTGTCTTCTATATAACGGCTTCTCCATTTGGTAATTGAAAAGGATTAAGGACATACACCTGAGTCTGTGTTGAGTCTATTTTGCCAACATGTTTGTTTGCGGTGTTGTTATTTAGGAGTGAACATCGGGGAGACTCTGGATAAGCGTTATGATGTGTACGGATACACTGGCCAGGGAGTGTTCAGTAACGTGATCAGAGCCAGGGACACTGCCCGGGCCGGCCAGGAGGTGGCAGTGAAGATCATCCGAAACAACGAGCTCATGTGAGTCAGAGCCTTTTATATCAAGTAGTAGCATTCATACATCAGAAATATATCTAAACATTATAGATTCTGAAAAATAATTCTGTCAACTTAAAAACAATGTCATTGATGTTTGATTGAATTAGCTTTGATTAAGAGTTTGAACGCCTGTTTGGTTCACAGGCAGAAGACCGGGCTGAAAGAGTTAGAATTCCTCAAGAAGCTGAATGACGCAGATCCTGACGACAAGTTCCACTGCCTCCGTCTCTTCAGGCACTTCTACCACAAGCAGCATCTTTGTCTGGTGTTTGAGCCTCTCAGGTACTGGAAGACACCCCTCTCCTTCCCTCCCATCATTTCAGACGTGTGCATCCCGTCACCCTCTAATGACCTGTTGTTTTCTTATCTGTAGTATGAATTTGCGAGAGGTGTTGAAGAAGTACGGTAAAGATGTCGGGCTCCACTTCAAAGCTGTGCGTTCCTACAGCCAGCAGCTCTTCTTGGCCCTCAAGCTGCTCAAACGATGCAACATCCTCCACGCTGACATCAAGCCAGATAATATCCTGGTACGGTGTGACTCTCAACCTTCTTCTTTATTTTTTTACTTGAAATAAAAAAACAACACCGTGTCTCATGTTCTTATTTTTTTGTCCTCAAAGGTGAATGAGTCAAAGACCATTTTGAAGCTGTGTGATTTTGGTTCGGCCTCCCATGTGGCTGATAACGACATCACACCGTACCTGGTCAGCAGATTCTACAGAGCTCCAGAAATCAGTAAGTTGCTTCTTTTTTTTCTTTCTTTTTTAAACATTACTCCTCTCACCTTTTTAAAGCAGTCAAATTCAAAAGCTCACCCTTTCTCTCTGCTTCAGTCATAGGAAAGCCGTACGACTATGGCATCGACATGTGGTCCGTTGGCTGCACTTTATATGAGCTTTACACCGGAAAAATCCTCTTTCCTGGATCTTCCAACAACCACATGATCAAGCTAGCTATGGACCTGAAGGGCAAGATGCCCAACAAGGTAAGATTGCATCACACAGCCTCAGTTGTGTCAGCTGTTGTTTGCCTTTCCTAGATGAAGTGAAAGTTGGATCCATGCAGTGTTGTAGAAGTTAGAGCTGATGTAACGCCGTGGTTTCCTTTCCTCAGATGATCCGCAAAGGCTTGTTCAAAGACCAGCACTTTGATCAGAATTTGAACTTCCTGTACATCGAAGTGGACAAAGTGACAGAGAGGGTAAGGACGTTCTTTACTTCTTATAGTGCAATCACCTGATAAAATGAACATGCCCTTTGGGAATTTTCCCCCCCACATGCATTCAACTTGAAATGTCTTTTCTCCGCCCCGTTAGGAGAAGGTGACGGTGATGAGCACCATCAACTCCACCAAAGACCTGCTGACAGACATGATCGGAGGCCAGCGCCTGCCTGAGGACCAGAGGAAGAAAGTGATGCAGCTGAAGGACCTGCTGGATGGCACCCTGATGCTGGACCCAGCCAAACGCATCACCATCAACCAGGCTCTGCAGCACCCTTTCATCCAGGAGAAGATCTGAGACCTTGGAACGCCACAAACTCCCAGAGCAGACACAGAACCAACCAATAAACCAGCTCTGACAGGAACTCTGCAGCAAACCCCACAGACTTCTAATCAGAATGTCATGGATTTTTGTTCTTCCTTGACTTGTTCTCTTTATGGATACATAATTGTTTTATTGTACATAGATCATTCAGATGGTAGCCATTCTTGAAGACAGATTTTGCGATATATCATTGTAAAATTCCCCTCATACCCAGCAATGCAGTTACGGACTTTTTTTTTTATTTAACTGGCATTGGAGTGACAGATGTTTTAAAGAGGAAAAAAAAGATAATTCCTGTAAATACTGTACGTCTATTGCATTACCAATCTCAAGCAGCAGACAGTTGAGTTTTGATGTAGTTGCAAAAGTCTAAAAAAAATCTCATCTCTTTTTTAAACCACAATTTCTCATTGTAGAGCAATGCATGCTTTTGAATGTGCACTCTGTGTGCGCTAGATTTCTGTGGTGCAGGCCTATGTAAATGCTCTGTATGTGCATCAGTGTCCCACATGTGGCAGCAACTCCAAATTCTTCAGGCTGTGAGCTCTGAACTGAAGGCAAAGATGCAAACGATAAACTCCTTGGAACAAGAATTTTCTTTTTTCTTCAAAGCAGGTAGTCATTGTTTTCTGTTGCTGGACATTTCCATATTGTGTTTTCTTTTTTAAACCTTCCTCTCCTTCCAGCGCTCTGGCTCGGTCCTGGCTCTTTAAGGCTCTCACATTTAAGTGCCTCCTGTATGAGCCTAGTGTGTTTAAAAACACCAAACAATGCTGGCCTCATGAAGCCACACCTTTGACCCTCCTCCCCTCTTATTGTTGTATATAGTCCACAGTTAGTCATTTCATGTGTGATTATTTTTTTTCCATGAAGTGGTAAAAAAAACAATCTTGTGATTTCAATAAAGAATAGTTGTGGAAAAGCTGCTGAAAGAGCACCTTCAGTATGAGACCACTTTTTAGTAATAAAATGTTTCCTATTATATACCAACCCCCCCGTTCTTCATTCTGATGTCCTGCACATCCTCATCATCACTGGATTCATATAAAAGATGACAGGAATCAGCCTTGACATCAGTACAGACCTTATAAGTGCACGTTAGCTGTCCAAATAAGAGCCTGAAAAATGCACTCTGAAGATGACAAGATGGTGAATGTGACTATTCCTGCAGCATCAGACGCTCAAAAGTACAATCAGTCCTTCTTATGTCCAGTTGGAACAATTTTCAGCTCTTAACTGTATCCTTCATCTCGGTCACCATTTTTGCTGTTGTGTAGATCTTCTCAAAAGCATAATGGGAGACTCTCAGAATGGAGTCCAGTTTTTTTTTTCTCCATCTGAAAAGTTAGGCAATGATGCAAGAGCGTTCTGTGCTTGCAAAAAAAAAAAGTGCACTAAGAGGACTTCAGAAATGAGCCGCTGTGCTGTGAGCCTTAAAAAGCTCTTTTGGGCTCTAGTGGAATAAGCACTGGGATAGATGACGGTGTGAACGAGCATGGCCACTTAACGGCAGCTGACTTTAATCTTATCGTGGAGGGGCAGGGCAGGTTTTTAATGTAAATATGTAACCAAACAAATCATTCTTAACTATGCTTACAAATCCAAGAGGATCAGATTCTCACACTCTTAACTCCTGCCTTTAAGAGTTATTGTAGTTTCCTTCAAAGACCACAAGAGGGCATCAGAAGTTCGAAGAACATACAATGAATGAAGTCTGTGGTGTAGACTGATCTTTCTATCTACTAAATTCAGTTATAAAAGCAGTATTTAAATGTTAAACGGTTGAAGCGAGCTCTGCACTGGGTCAAAAAATGTAGAGGAATCAGGTGCTCTTCAAGAAAAGGGGACAGAAGTCTAATAGCTAATAAATATATGACTGATTACAAACAAAGTTCTTCACAACGAACTGTAATCAGGACAGTCACAGGTAATGCATTGTTGTTTTTAGATAATGTATGAGGAGGTGATCAGGATAATATAAGGAGAGTTTAAAAAGTGGCTAAAGTAGATCTTCTAATATTGGTTTGTGGTCTGCAATCCAAACCAACACGTTTCATGAATGATCAAACCCATCCCAATAAAAAACCGAGAGGAGACTTGAAATATAATTTCCATTTTTATTAAAACCATACAAACATTTGTAGTCAGTTATAAAAGAGCAAAGCGGCTCTTCGGGCGGAGGGCAGTGCGGGGCCCTGAAAGCTCTGCACTGAGCCAGATCTGCATGGCCCTCTACCCAGGGCCTGGGAGTCCCTGCTTTCAAAGTCTATTCTTTATTGGCCCCAGGATTACTTCCCCTGTCCTCTGCTAAACCTACAGAAAGAGTATTGTATTTACACAATATATATAAAAAGCACAATTAATGTGAAAATGAAAAAAAAAATCAAAGAAAAGTAGAATGCATTTCGCAAATCTTAACTTTTCTCATATTCAGACTTTTCTTATATAAATTTTCTATCATTTTCTCTTTTTTTCCCCCGGTCTTAAAAGACACTTAAAATGTTTCTCTTTTTCATAATTCACAATGGAAGATTGGCAGTGATCTTTCTCTTTACCGTCAGGCAGATACTTATAAGGCACATACCTCAATGTAATTTCCTTCCTTCAAAAGGAAATGATTTCTACTTTTTGAAAACAAAAAACAAAAAAAAAAACATCAATGCACAGCTACAAAAATGACAAAAGTACCAAAGAACAAGAAAACCATTTGTACCTCATTGCTTTGACGCTGAATAAAAGGTAAACTACTCAATATTCTGTGTTCAGTCAAAGAAGACTGCAAGGCAATACTAACACTGTTTTGACAAAATCACTGCAATACTCGATGGCAGTACACATTCTGAATTTAAGAGCTTTGGAGAGAACACAGATGATTTCCTATTGGAGAAAAACACCACTTTACAGCATTTATAATCATGAGAGGGAAAATCATGTGCTATGGACCACTGACGGTCATTAAGACAGATTAAAAACATGAAGTACAAATATCTATTTATGTAAGCATACATAAAGCACCGAATGGGACCTTTGATCACCAATGTCCGTTCATCGTATCGACTCCAGCAACCGTGCAATCCAACGTCAATAACAGGATTATCACAAACAGATTATAAAAAACACTGTTATATACACGTGTGAGTACCTCAGCAGACTAACTAAATTGAGCCATTTTAGATATCAAGAAGACAACCGTGGCTGCCTCCGAGTCTTGGGTGATGTGTTCATTTTTTGGACTCGATGCCATACTGTAGTTACTAAAACACCACTTGGTAAAACCTGGTAGAACACTGTAACATTTACAGATTCACAAAATTAACATACAAACTAAATGACAACAGATTCCACCACTTTTTAAAACGTATGATATATAAAGATATCATCAGAGTTAGGGTTATGTCTGACCTGCTGTAAGGAGAATGGATTTGAACCTCTGGGACCAGAACGGGTGATACTTGGTGTATGGGCTAGAGTAGATGTACTTATATTGATGATTTTCATTACCTTGAGTACATGCATTTTGACCATCAGTGTGTATCGCAAAAACAGTGACAATACACAGAATACTGTTTCAAGGAAGTGAGCTTTAGCTCAACATTTCAAAGTTTTACAAAGAGAAGAGCTTCCAAAAATAGCCTACATTCCAGAAAAGGAATACAACTATGTATCTGTACATTATTTTGACACATCCCATTTCTGAGTGGGATGACATTTTTTTTTTTTACAAAATTAACAGACTTGGCAACTGCCTGTTTCACAACACTAAGTACATAATATAGTTCTCATAATTGACACTTTGGTCTTAATCTTCACATACACCAGAGTTTTCTCTTTTTTTTCTGAAGGGAGGAGAAAGTTGAGAGAGAGCGAGCAGCTACTGCATGATCGCCAGGAACTTGCTCTCCTCGGCAAGTGTGGTGAGGAGAGAGCTCATGTCTCCAATGGCCATGTTGTTTAGGCCAGGGGCCACACTATGGAAGGTTGCAGATGCTCGAGGTGTAGTCAGGCGTGATGAGGTTCTGGACAGACCCTGGAAGATGGAGGGACTCAGCACCCCAGAGACCAGGCTACCTTGGTCGAAGCCATCCTCTAGCATGGCACTAAAGTCCAGACTAACCCCCTCATCTAATACACCAGGGACAGTGCCATCCACCGTGCTTGTTACCTGGTCTGCACCAGGAGAGAGAAGGGCAACAGAGTTCCCACCTCCACTGCTACTACCTTGTCCAACGGTCTCAGCCATTGAGTCCAGTAAGCACTGGTCTTCCAGAACAGGGTACGAGGAGGCCTTGTGATCCACTGCTTCATAGGAAAGGCAGTCACCAAAGCCCTGCTCTTGGTATCCATGGTCTGGGGCCTCCAGTTTCAGCCCAGATACCTGATATGCAAGGGAGCAATGGTCACCACTTCTCTGCAATTGTTGCTGCTGGTTCAGACAACCCTGGATTTCACCAGAGTTCTCCAGACTGAGACACTGCTGGGCTCTGACCAAGTTCCTGTGAGTGTTTGGTGGGCGAGGGACATGGACCTGCCGATTGTGAAGAGGAGCAGTTCCCTGGGAGAGACTGGGTAGGTGGTCCATAGAGGCTCTGGTAAGAACTAGATTGTTCCCAATCTGGCAAGAGGTGCTGCTGTTGTGGTTTGGTAGGAAGTGGCTCTGTTTTCGAGGTCCATGAGAGGCCTGCTGTTTTAATTCATGCAGGGGCCCATTGTTGATCTGTGCAAAGTTTGGCCTTCCAAAGGGGTTTGTAGGGTTTTGACCAGTACCTCGCATCTCCATGCAGGACCTGGGTGATGTCTCCAGCTTCACTCCAGGGTTGACACAACAAGAACTTTGAGACTGATTAGCCTGGGCGCAACTGTTCTGAAGATCAAGGGGCACTTGCTGCTGGACAACCATGTTTCCAAACCTTCCAAAAGGTGCAGACGTCGGTCCATGTTCGGTATCTGACCACCTTCCACACTGTGTCTGGTGGTTTTGTTCCCTCTGAGGAGACCTGTCAGCACTCCCAGAGCTCACTTCATTCCACTGGATTGGAAGCTTACTCGGGCTCCTCCGCTCGATCATCTGCTGCTGTTGGAGACAGTGGGAACCAGATAATGCCATATTCAACCCATTCTGGATCTGTTCTATCTCCTCCATAGATGGATGGGAGTTTTCCCTTTGGCTAGAAACTATTTGGTCCTCAACGTTCATGTAGGAGCCGCCATCCACCTGAACGTGGGAGTGGAGATACTGCACCAGGTCATCTGGTAGCATATCCTCATCCCCAAGCAAAAGACCAGCCTCCCCCTCATCCTCCATGGCAAGGGCTTCTAAGGCTGAGTGTTCTGCGATGCTAGGAGTGTAGGGCGAGTGCTGAAGACCTCTTTGCAGGTTGCCCTCGGAGCGGGTGTAGTTCTGAAGGCTAAAGTTGCGAGTTTCTGGCGTCGAATATTGAGACAGAGGTGGAAGAGGGTGGAGGTTGTTAAGGCTGTTGAAGCGTTGCACTGGGGGCAGACTGCAACCATCAGGAGCCTGCGTTCGCACCGGGTCACTAGCCCTCCGGTTCCCATTCAGTGGCCCCTCACCAGGTAAGAGAACCCTCCTCCTGTAACCTGAATGTCCCGTATACCCATTGGTGTACCCGTTGATGCCATCACTGCAGCGATGCGGTCTAACAAGAGGCGGTAAAGAATGGTTGCTACCACCCTCATCCATCATGGCCATGCGAGTCTTCAAGCTCATGCGCTCCATGTTGGGTAGAGGGGTGGGAGGTGGGCCACCAGTTGCTGCTGCGTACTTGGCTTTCAGGTGGTAGTGCTGTGCTGGGGTTAAAGTGAGCATCCCCTGTGACCCTCCTCCTCCTATACCGACTCCTCCTAGACCGCCACAGCTCCCAGCTAGAGGTATCCCTCCATACCCTCCACCGACGCTACCACCATAGTGGCTTGCCTCACTGGACCGGCGGGAGGCATCAGTGGAGATGGGGTCGTAAGAGTCAGTGGAGCTAAGGTTGTGGCGGCGGCGATGTTGGGTGGCTGCCATCATGCCCTCATTTTGGGAGGCCTGGCTGGAGCGTCGACTGGAGAAGCAGGGGGAGATGCCCGAGGAGCGACGACTGCTGCTCAGGTAGGCTGAACTGGTGGCGCTACCGCTGCTGTCACGTCGGTCCCGAAGCAAATTAAGCACTGTTAGCTCTGTGCTGCCCAGCTCAGCATGAGCAGGTGGCTGAGGAGCAGACACCCCCCACTGCCTGCCCAGACAGGATCCTGAGGTGAAACACAAAAATAAAAAAGGAATTTAGAACGTTTGGGCAGAAATTGAGAAAATAAGGACATAATGAGGTCATAGTGGGTTCACAGGAAAATGAGTGAAAAGACGAAAAAAAAGTTAGATTTAAATGTGGAGAGATCTCTTTCACAGATGTTGCCGTAGACAACAGGCAACACTTGGCCATGAAACATTGTTACATGCTATTTTCTCTGATATGATATACAGCTTGATATGGTTTGATACCATTTCCCAGTGGAACAGACAATTTTAAGCATTTGGTTTGCATAAATGCCCCAGCCAAGACGGGCAAGATGGAATGCAGGATAAATCGTTTCTCAAAGCTAGATTTGTGTACACAGTTGGGATGCAAAGTGCCATTCTTCAACCCCTATGTTGAAAGAAGGATAATCTGTTATGTAACTCCAAAAGAAGACTTTGGAAAAACATTATTCAGGACATTACTTCTGGGCAGCTGTGGCTCAGAGGTTGAGCTGGTTGTCTTCCAATCAGCAGATTTACAATTTGAGGCCCAGTTCCTGCAGTCCAATAGACAATAATGAACCCCAAACTGCTCCCATAAGCATGTGATTAGATTATTTTTTATTGGCAACCTGGAACTTCGCAAAGCCACATAACATATATTCTCAAACCCATTTAGACCTCAAATTTTATACTTTTTTTTATGCGTACAAAGTTTAATAAGTTAACCTTACCCTTCCCCAAGATGGTGGGTAGTGTGGAGCCTTTTGGAGGGGGTGTAGGGGACAGGGTCCCTGGCCTGGGCAGCCCTCCATTCACCTGCTTCAGCCTTTCCATCTTGATATGCTCCATCCAGCGCACGGGACGGCCAACACTTCGCCTTGCCTGCAGGGTCAGCATGGCTGTTGTTGCCGTGGAGACTGTGGAGTCCATAATGGGGGCCGGCTCACCCTCACACTCCTCCTCTGCCTCCACTTCTTTTTCCTCTTTCTCCTCGTTCTCCTCCAGCCCCTCCCCTGGTGAGCGTCCGGCGCTCACAGCAAGCTGGACTCCACTGCTGGGATAGGTGCTGAAGGGGGACTGGTCACTGCTGCATGTAGACTCACCGCCAGGGCTTGGCTGAGACGCCTGGCAGACACAGGCCAGGGAAAAGAAAAGAAATAGAAGTTAAAATCAAGTTGACCTAAGGTAAGACACGAGGGAAGTTCAACAGTGCCATGTGTCACAAACAATGATGCGATGTAATCTGTTGAAGGATGCATTCCTCAAAACATTACACAATGATAAAAATCTATAAAAGACAATTAAGACAGATAATTCTAATTATGTGTTCAAATAATCATCATGCATAAACATTGAGGTTTAATCTGGCTGTTCAAATGAAAACTTCTGCAATTATTCCTTTAGAGAAACAAGGGATCCGGGAGAGAACGTTTCATAAATTATTGGGGCATGAGTAATGCCTCCCCGTGTTCAAGGCAGTACAGGCCAAAAAAAAAAAAAAGGGGGTTGTTGTTTTCAGAGGATACACAAATTGGATAAAGGGCTCTTCTGTTAAAAACTGGTGTCTAACTATTGTTGTTCACTGAATTTTGGGAACTATGTTGCGCTAAGAAATAATGAATTACTTTGTTGGCAGGCACCGTCATCAGTGTTTTATGGTTTTCGCCGTTTTTACAGTATGAAGGGTTTTGGCAGCACAATGAAGCCCGGAGCGTTTCCAGGCGTGCTCTCAGTGCCCTCACAGCTCTGCTCAAAGGCAGGCACTACTGTCACACAAAATGCATTGCCTTTGGTAAACATAAGTGTGCTTCTTACAATGTGTTACAATGAAATGATCCTGACTGTGCAGGATGAGAGAAACTTACAATGAAAACATTGATTTTGGTGAAAGTCAAGCAGTTGTTATGGGATGAGAAAAAGTCTGACAGACAATAAAAACTGAAAGGAAAATGTTCAAATTTGACAAATAGAGAGATACCTATCTCACCTGATTACCCACTGTCCATAGAAAGGGAAGGAGAGAAATGCCGAAGCATTGAATAGAAGAAAACGTTTACGGGTTAGAAGACTTCAGGGTTTAAATGATCGTGGCCCAAGTAAATGATAAATCACACAGAAAGCTACATAATAGGAACTATGACTAATATGTATAAGTAAAGGAATGAGCAGAAAATTAGTAGACAACAATCACACAATGTTAAAGCTGTGAGAGTCTGCAGCATTAAAAACAAACAGCTTGGGTTAAGTCTCACCATAGGCTTCTCGGTCTTGATGGACTTGACCTGCAGACATTCATCCTGTTTTGAGGTAGCATGGTTGTACTCCCTTTGGTCCGTATACCCACCCAGGGGCAGGTGCCCTGGGGACCGTCCCTGGCTGTTGCCCCCAGGCTCCCTGTGTTGGGGCGGAGGGCGCGGGTAATCTCCACGCTGCTTCTTTGTAACGTGCGCCTCTGGTCCGTGAACCGTCTTCACGTGCTTGCGTAAGGAGCTGGGGTCCGTGTAGCGTTTGGTGCAGCCTGGGATTTTGCACACGTACGGTTTCTGAGAGTGAAAGGAGAAGGACACGCTGTGAGAAACATGTTGCTTATTTGAAGCAGTGAGAACAACACGACCGTCTGAAATGTAGCATGTCAGTACCTCATTCGAGTGCGTGCGGTTCTGATGCTTGGCCCGATCTGAAGCGTTAGAAAAGGCCTTGTTGCAGCCTTCGTGCTCACACACGTAAGGTTTTTCTCCGGTGTGGGAACGTAAATGAGTCTTGAGGTTTTCCAGACGGGAGTAGGCCTTGGCACAGCCCTCAAACTGCAGGAAAGAGGAAGAGAACATCACTCATACATCCTGAATCCTGTGTAAGCGAGTTACATGTACAATTGAAAAACTTGTAATTAAATGCCGTAAATTGAGCCGCATCCTTACCGTGCACTTGTGGGGTTTTTCCCCAGTATGCCTGCGCATGTGAACCACCAGCATGTATTGAGCCTTGAAGGGCTTCTGCTCTCGAGAGCATTCCTCCCATCGACAAACAAACTCCTTCTTCTCCCCGTGGATGTGGTCATTGTTGATGTGCTGGAAAAAAAATACAACAACAGAACTTAAACCAGAGCCATCAATGGATTCTGTCTGTAAACAAGACTGGAGTAAGTGCACAATGTAATGGGACTCATTCACCAACCGCTCTCAGGACGACATTTGTTCTGAAAACCCATTTATACAGTTTTCAAGACGACATTCACCGACATTTTCTTATCTGGGATTTGAAGAAGCGCCAAACAACCCAGAGTACTGTATTTAGATTTATATGTCGGCAACTTATATTTCAAATTTGCAATGTTTAATCTGAACTGTAAAATGTTGATTTATATTTCTGTTAGGAAACAGTTTTCAAATGAAAGGGGATATTTGGACCTGGCTTTCCCAACCTTGGGGTCCTGACCTCACGTGGGGTCGTTTGGAATTCAAACGGGGTCGCTTGAAATTTGTATTTATTGATTAATAAAAAATATATTGTATATAAAAATACATCGGAAACAGGCTACTGTGAGCCAAAACATTTGCAGAGTCTCTGTCTATCATCCATTGTGTACTTAGACGCCAGAGGGCATTCATGTTTAGATTTTAAATTTGGGCATTCCCAACAACATTTGACTTTTCTATTTTGAATTTAATGTGACTTCTGTGTGCACACAGCCCTGCAGTCTCATGCCCTTATATGGACATTAAAGGGGCTTTTCGCTATGCTAATTAGGAACAACATGCGCAATCTTCCAGCTTATGAAGACATTACAAACATCAATTTCAGAACACAGGTGGGAAAAATTCTGCAGCTTTTGAACAGCTCCATGAATCTGCCTCAGACTTTTCTAAAGATCTTAAGAAGAAGTTTGAGAAAAAACACAGGAAGATATTGGTGAATGAGGTCGAATGTCACCTCGTCTTGAACTTCATCAGGAAATGTTTGCTGGATAGCATAAGCTGCAAATACTGATTTGCATTCCTTTAATCTATTACTTTTGTTGGTACGCCCTTTTTCTTGTTTATTTCCACCGTCACTCTTTAGGAATCTGCACAAACAAAGGGCAAACGCAGAGTCCTGTGTCTCAGGGTCCGATCCAAACAGGATTTTCAAATAAAACCCTGTCACTTCACATCACACTGGGCTCCTGCCCCCTCCATGACAAGTGCTGACAGTTATGCTGCCGTGGCAACTTCCAATCTGAGGCTTAGGAGGAAGATGAGATGAGGAGGGAGGTGAGGGAAAAAAAAAAGGGGGGCAAGAAATCAGAAGTTCAGTCGCAGCATCTGAAAAGTGAGGGCTTTACAAGTCCAGCCAAGCATTATATCTGTGAGCACCACCTTTTTTTTTTAATGTACCATCCTTTCCCTCTACCATCTTCTCTATCTGTCTCCTTCTTCTTTTCTCACTTACTATCTTGTTAAACCAGGTAAGTGGTGGATGTTACAGAGGAATGAGGAAGGCTAGGAGGGAAAAAGAAGCGTGCTGACTTAGAACCTCTGGGGACAAAGTCAACATCTGGCTGTCTTTCAGAGGCATCACTGTGGTGGCCTCTGAAGTGCCTTTCTGGGAGCAATTCAAACCCAGAGAGACAGACACAATATCCTGACCAAAAGAAACCTGTATTATTACATTCCTGAGCAGCAAAGAAGAGTCTTTTTTTTTTTTTTACCTTGAGGGGGAATGAAGAAGCAACAGGAGGAACGGAAGGGGGGGGGGGGGGGATAAACAGAGACTTTCAGCTGAATGCTCTGGGGAAGACGTGCTTTCTTTGAGCACTTACTCTCAAAATTGTTCGGCTTTAAACCATGCAGGACCAAAGTAAATAAAGAATCAAGGGTCAGTTCCCTTTAAGGCATGACTCTGCTCCGACAAAGGCATCTTTGTACCTTCCTTGTGCCCTGCCTGCAGGCCAGATCGTGACCCCCATAGAACCATGAACCGTGACCATGGCATCCACGAGGAACTGCTCTATTTTCAATCTTTCTTCCAAGACTTATTGACCCCAAGTCACTTCCACTGAACTCACACCCTCTATAGTCATAGCAAAGGAGGAGTATTGGAAAAATGAGTCAGTGTAGTAAGAGCAGGGAACAACAGCAAAAGCAAAAAGTACAATTGACACTAATATATCTGCAAAGGGCTTCCATTATTCTCACTTGACATTTTTTAATTTCAAAGTGACAAAACAAGACTAATTCCACAGAAAATGATTGGGGACTGGATGACCACAGACGTTAGTTAAGTTTCCCCCCCAAGATTGATCTCCAGCCGACCTCGGTCAGAGCCTCAGAAGAACCTGACTCGTCTTCTCTTTTTCTTCCTCTCTGTGAGGGAATCCCTGTGGCAAGCAATCGGTCTGTTGTGAGCAGCGTTCAATATCCCCGGGGCGCGAGAGCGATGAGAGCACGCTGCGGTGCTGGATCACGTGGGTGGTTGGCACAACACGAGCGCATGCACACACACACGGATACACACTCACACCCTGTTTGTACAAATGAAGGAGGCCGTTGACGGGCGTGATGCATGAGCCTCCGAGCTGACAAAGAGGGGGACAGACAGCACGGGGTGAGGGGCCGACGAGGAGCCTAATGGCATGATCTAATGGCAATTCTTATTGAATCAATAATCTCCATGCTGAGCAGACAGGCCCTGTTGGCCGGCTAAATCGACAAACAGGTGCTGATAGCAGCGGAGCGGCAGGTTATTCATCTTCCCCCTGCCAGCTTATCGGCCAACAACTGTAAAAACGCCACCAAGATGGATTTAGAGGAGAGTCGCGCGACAGGGAGCACTGGGGACGCGGACACGGGGGACACTGTGGGCCGTCTGTGACGTATGAGAGGTGCAAGCACGCACACACGCACACACACACACACACACACACACACACACACACACACACACACACACACACACACACTGTGGTTCAGGCCCCTGCTGCATGGCTGCATTGCTAAAACCTCCATAAACCTAATTTGCAGAAAAACACACAGTTTTACATTTAGGTTTAAAATAATAAAAAAGCCCTCCTTCTATGCAAATTCTGGAACCCACACATCTCTACACACATTACTATAACACACAGAATCCCACGTTTTTTTTTCTGGCAATTTACGAGCATTTGCCCACTTCAGTATCCATCTCCACGTCTCCTTATCAAACCCTCTCTGGGACGTAGTCCTCATGCATTAGAATGCAAGCGTGCATGAAAAGAGGGCCTGTTTACAAGGCAATTTCACTAAGCTGTGGGACCCGCAACACCGTTTAGCTTTATCAAACATCGCCTAATAAATCATATGCTCTTTTGTGATGTCAGTTGCTGAAGTGCTTTGTGTAAAGGGGGGGGGGGGGGGAAGGGAGCATGAAAAAAAAAGGCAAAAGAAGGGAGGTAAGGGAGGAGGGAGGAAGTTAAAGAGGGAAAAATTGAGCGAGCGAGGAAAGGAGGGAGGAGGAGAGTGAGTGAGTGAGCGAGCAGGGGGCAGGGAGCTAGAATTGGCATGTGTAATTCAGCGCAGTCTTTTCATCTTAGAGTAAGATACTCTTGACAGATAAGGAGCCTAATCCTTCTCCTGATCAAAAAAAATCTGCATTTTACCAATTAAAAGCCGTTGCCGGCAGCCAGAGAGGGGGGCTGCCTTCAGACTGCGCCCGCGTTTATCTCGCTTTAACACCAGGGAGGCGCACAGCAGCCGCCTCAACAAGGCTGCACACGGGGAGAGCCAGCTGCCCCCCCCCATCACAGCGCCACCTATGTAGATGACCTGGAACAGGATGGTAGACTGTGGTGGGTGGGACAGGCCTGATGAGCTGTGAGAGAACACACACAAACAGACCACCAACCCCAGTCAGACTGCCTTCATGTATCTGTCTCTTACAAGGCTAACAGTTCAACAAAATCACTTTAAAGCTCCTGTGAGGAGTTTTTATGTGGTTATGAAACCGACTGAAATCAACAGTGATGCCTTTGTACGACTTATGAAAGCAAACGATTCCATCAGCGACAACACTGAGCATTTCTAGATCGTGATTTTTAAAGCCTGTAAGCTCTGCTGCGGGGGTAGATGTCAGAGGAGACTTTTTACAGCAGCCTGAAGAAACAGCCTTCATTTTCCACAGCAAAAAGAAATCACATTTAGTTAATAGAAAGCAGGATGAGATTTCTTTTTTATAAAACACTACCTAAGCATGTACAGGACAAGATTACTAAAGAGACAAGATGTCCACAGGGGGCGCCAAAAGCGACACTAACCAGAAGTGAGGAGCTTTAAATCAAAACAGTAAAGTGATTTGTTTAATGAAGAGGCGTCAAACAATTAATATACTACTTCATTTTACAAATGTATGTTTTGAAAATCTAATTTAACCCCCACATAGTACTACATGATACTATGTTTTGTCCTCCCTTATCTTACAACTCCACAGCTTTTCTTCAAAGTCTTTAATACTGGGAAATATTGCTTACATACATTTTTTTCATCATACCAGGGCACTAAAAATGCATCTCTCCCTTGTAGATTACTGTGAAGTGAAGTCTCAGCATTAGATCCCTGAGAAAATAAAAGATTGTTGAGTAAGACCATATTAGGGAATTATTGGAGTGTGGGGTTGGCATCTCTGGCGACACAACCAGAGGGAAAAAAAAAAAAGGACCACTTCAAGAGAGACATTAAAGAAGCCACCAGGCCTTATCTTTAAAAGTACTCGCTCCGAGGGGAAAGAGGGGAGGGGGAAGAAAATGAAAGAGAAAATGAGTGAGGGAGAGGTTTATGCCCAAAAATGGGGGAAGCAAAAGAATGTGGAGCTGTGCTGTGAGAGGGCGAGATGGAGAGGTACAGGGAGTTGAAATGTAACAAATGAAATAAATACAGCAAAAGAAAAATTGACACCCGCCTCGCTTCTGCTGACTGGGTAGGCCAGATAAGTGAGCTAAATTGCGTAGATCTGATGTTTATCTTATCGGCGGCACCGAGAGCGCTTAAGCGCAGATGATAAAGGAACGCTGTGGCACGTCATGGTGAGAGCACGTTGGAGGGTGTAGAAATATGCATGAAGAGCGCGGCAGGAGTGCTTTTGAACAAGGTGGAACGCGATGAGGGTGGTGTGAAGGCTTAATTCTAAAATTAGGCCAACCACAAAGGGAAAGACGTGTTCAGATCAGTGCCACTGCTACTTTCAATACTTCAAATAAACACCGACTTAATGACGTAGGTCGTCAACCCGGCAGTCAGGTTTTTAAGACTTGTATAAATCTTTGTGTAAACTTTATTCAAAGGCTGGTGGTTAACCAAACAAGGAGAAACTGGTGTTTTTTCTCTTATCATGTTTTTTCCCCCCCAAAGCTATTTCAAAAGACAAGTACAGGGGGAAGGGACGCTCCATTGTTTGGTTGTATGGAACCCCCCCCCCACACACTATCCCCATCCCCAAACCCCTCCCAGTGTGCGAGGAGAGCCACTGTGGTCCAAATACTGTACTTATCCTATTACTGAGGGGGGTGGGGGTGCGGAGAGATAAGAGCATTTTCTCGTCCGCGCTTCTGAATTAGAGGGCAGGGACTCTGTAGGCGAGGACTTTTATTGGCATCTCTCTGCATATCTGCAATGTGCATAGAAAATGAGAAATAAAATGCAATATCAGAAAGTCAAATGCGAGGGGGGGAAAGAAAAAAAACAATTCCATGATGGAAAAAATGAGAAACTAATAAGGATTTTGCCGCCGATCTGATAATAAGTGCAGCTTGGCAAGGTTGAAGCGGTATGAGAGGACATTGTTTCGTTGCTCTGACGGCCACCTGGTGCAACTACAGTAAGAGGGGGAGAATGTGAGCGAGCTTTTGCTCAGTCCCCCCCGTCCCCCCCCCGTCCCCCTCCTCCCCCTCCTCCTGCGCCACCTTTACTCATCTCACCTCCTGAAACAGGGGCAAGAAGTTGTCAAGATCCTCAACCTTTGAGCCGAGCCCTTCAAACACTGGAGGCAGCCCATTCCGCGCTGAGGATATCAATTATAGATAGGGGTTACCACCGCGGCAGAGGATTGCAATGTCAAGACGGCAAATAGACAGCTGTGAAGAGCTGAGGATCTTTCTATCAGATGTGTTGTGATGTGTGTTTCATGTGTGTGTGTGTGTGTACGCTCCAGCATCCCTTGTTCAGGGCATCATATTGGTGTATTTTCACCACTCTCTCCAACTTCAGTGCTCTCTGTTTGCAGACCGAGGGTGATGGGTTCACAGGCCACAACAGAGCAGCAGAGCTAATAGCGTCAGTGTAAGTAGCCCTATAGTGGAGGAGGGCACAGTCCATAATATCATTCATATTTAGCTTAACGGTGACCCCTCTGGCGCAATAAGATGAGAGCCATCCATCTCCCGGGCTGTGTGAGAGTTGTGATAACAGCCAGGAGGAGGAGGGACCGACCAGTGTTGTACACGAAGCTCACACCCTGACTCTGGGAAGGCTTAACCCGCCCAAATCAGTTAGCCCCCGTTCAGCTTTTTTTGAGCCCATTACCAGCGTCCCTGGACCCAATCAGGCATCCAGCAGCAGTATCAGTCGACGCCTGCAGCTCTGGACTCCACTGTGCTGGAAGTCGCTGCTGTGCGGACACGCAGGCTGGAGTTGAGGCCTAGCGGGAGGTTTTGTGTTTTTGCTACAGCGGCAGCTAAAGTTGCTGTGATCAACAAAGCTTGAGGAAAGAAACACTGAAAAACTATCACAGCATAGAACTAAAAGACTTTGAATGCTGTTTATCTCCTTTGTTGCTATTGGTAACCATAATAGTATTGCTGTGTAGGCTACTGTTTTAATGAAAGCCAATTGTTTGTGTGTGAAGCTAATACATTTTGCTAACCAATTTGTGCTTTGGCTAGCCTACCCTATAGGCTACCACATTTTTGGCTAACTCCGAGGTATTTCTGACTTTTTATTGGTAGCACCACAACATCGTTACAGAGGGGATTTATAGCCTTCATTACGTCTTTCTTAACTGTGAAAAGTTATGTTCTAAATGCTCCTATATTAGCTTACAGGAAATCTTGATATTGAAATATCTTAAGCTGCTTTTTTGGAGTTTCCACAGAAGAGAAAAACTTTGAGCAGCTCATGTGGACATTCAAATCCCCGTGCAGGAGTTAGACTTGAAGTAGCTTGTATCAACGTTTTCTAATGACAAAGAACATTTTAGCTTCTGTGCTACTTACTTGTACTAGCTGCTCCTGCGTGTCAAACTCGCGGCAGCAGTTCTCCCAATGGCAGTTTGTCTCGTAAACCACCTCCGGCTCCTGTTTGTTCTCATCCTTGTCCCCTTCCTCTTTCACCAGGGTCATCCCATCAGGATGGTCCTGAGTCAAATCAGTGGAAAAAGTTCTGCTTTAATAAACACATGAATGGAAATAAATATAGACTATTTAAGGCTTGATATTTAAGTGTATAAGTTAAGTTCGTCTCCCTCACATCTGTCCCTCCGAATTTGTCATAACATTTAATTTTTTTTGCACCACCCTGCTGGTTTACATGAAAGGCTTAGTGAAAAATGATTTGGTTACAGGTCTCAGCCACGGTGCCCCTGTGAGTCTGGCCTTGTTTGGCTGCCTGGGAGAAAAGTCTGGAGAGCGGAAATGTAGCGCTGAAAGCCCCTCTCTGTACCTGCGGGGTTGTTATACGGCAGCACTGGGCCAGTATTTGAGGAATCTAACCCCCTTTTCCTGTTGTAGGTTGCTCTATTAGCTCAGACATATTTCACTGTCACAGTTTTGTGGCTGAGTGGAGCAAGAGAGAGCTGGTGTGGGCTCATTCAGGAGAGCTTCCACCACATCTGCTGCTGTTCCAATATTCATCCAATTTTTTCTTCTGCAGATGCAAACACATAACTCTTATCATATTTCTCTTTCATTTTTTTTCCAGCCACCTACAATTTCTATTACACACACACACACACAAAAACTAAATAAAAAAACAATTTCCTCCCTGCTTCACAAAGATCAATGAATTGTTTCGCTACAGAAAAAGGAACTGATAAGAGCCGTGTGGGAAACGTACACCCACGAGCAGCCAGGTAAACAAATACAAACTGTGGCTGCTAAGCTTGTCTGTTGTTGCAGCCGTCTTGGCCCCTGACCAGACATTATATAGGCTTCCTATTCTAGAGGGAAATATCAAAATAGTGTTTGCAAGACGTGTGGACGGCTACTGAATATTCTATGGAGTCTGCAACAAACACATACACACATATAATAAAGCTGCAACTGCAGGTGATCCTCACCTGTACGCTCACTGCTCCTGGGCTCGGCAGATCTTCCTCTGGTTTCATTTTGGAGCGTTTGTGGTGCATGGGGTCTCCTGTGCTGCTCACTGCAGATTCACTTGTTGGTTTGGTCTGAAGACACAGAAAATATTTCTAAATTCCCAGCTTCGTTTTTGACAATATGCAGATGATTCCATTTTATACCTTGCTTATTATTTCACATGTAGTCCTCTGTAAAAGCATTAAAAATGCATGTGCTGCTTATAAGTCTCTCAATCATTTGCCTAATCAAACAGAAGAAACTACTCTGGCTGCGCCGTAATGATTTCTGTGCTCTCAGTCACAGGCAAGAGCTTTAAATATACAAATGAAAAACAGTGCAATTCACGGTATCACATTAGCTCTTCTAATCACAGCAATTAAAACAAACTCATGGACCAATTCAATGAACCATTAACTGAACCAGAGTATGACCTAACTTTGGCCCTGCCTTAAGTTCACCCTTGGGGGAAATCTTGTTGCAACGCAAGCTCGCAAAATATAAAACAATTTACAAGCAAATCCTGCAAAGTTTGGTCTTTGTTCTTGAAAACTTTCACGTCAAGTTTGGGATTTACTGACATGACATTTGGGAGTTTAAGCAACACTCTCAGTTTTCTATGAATTGTAAGAGTCTCTTTTTTCAAACTTTTCTGCTGACATGAGATTCATCTGTTTCCCCAAAGCAATCTTCTTTCTATTCAGGAGAAGAAAAAGACAATTTTGGCTATTTGAGTGTGGCCTCATACCCAATAGCATAAATTCAAGCATTGGTAAGCAGTAGGGAGGCGGTGTAATAAACATTGAATATTTACTTCAAGTGTCGGCCCGCACATACAGTAAGGACTGTGGAAGGAGAGAAAAAGCCCCTTTGGATCCATCCATCCATGTCAATATTTCCTCTCTATATCCGTGTTCTCTCTCTTGTGATTAATGGAGTCAGCAGTGGGATTCTATGCTAACAAGCCCCTTGTTGTTTGCTGCAGGCACGTTCTGCAGCGTGCTCGGCAGTCTTAAAAAAACAAGAGACAACACAAGTAGGAGGAAGCTCCCAGGAGAGGAGCATGTGGAAGGGGGGTCCTGCCTGTACCACGTTAGCTCGCTGCGTTACTCTGAGATGTGGCTGGCATCCGACGACGCCATCTATTACCCGTGATGATGAATCGCACCGGCACACGCGGGCTGCTCTCACCTGTGAAGAGTCGTTGGAGAGGGTTGAGCGCTCGCTGGCGCTGAGCCCCGAGGGGGGGATGCCGGGCACGGGCCTCTGGGTGGCAAAGGCCGGTGATGGGTGGATGAGGGGCGGGCTGTGGCCGAAAGCAGAGCCCACGAGGCCCGGTTGGCGGCCCATGAGCTGCTGGTGCACGTGCAGAGCCACAGGCGTCGGTGGGTAGGCGAAGCTTAATGCTGGGCTAAAGAGAGCAGACAGAAGGAAAGGTTGACCAGTCATATTGGGGGAAATAATAATACAACTTCACTTCAACATTAGTTGAAATGACAATGAGGCACAAAAAGGGGGAAAGACAGTGAATAAATGGATTATTCTGGATAGTTCTTCTTCCCTGAGGACAATCTGACAGGAGATGGTGTGGTAATGCTGGAACCATGGGACTACAGGCAAATCCCTGCCAATGAATGTTCAGCTTGTTAACACACTGTGAATTATCGGGCGGTCTGTGTAAGGCAGTATGTCATTCTTCCACTGGGCAAATGATGCAGATGATAAACCGACAGGAGTGTGTCGTATAGCCATGTAAATAAAGCTAAATTAATTCCCTGTTTCAGAGTCCGTTTATTTACCCTCAACCCTGAGCTAACTTTGTTTATCCTCTAAATCCCCAGAAGCCCACCAAAACCCTCCTCTGGGGTCTGTGTTAACCACAGGTGAACCAGCGGATAAACACACATCTGTGTGGCTCCACATTCATCCTGCGCTCTGACGCCTCGCTCTCGCTGCGACCCATACGTCTGCTGATCTTATTACGAGCCGAGTGGAAATCAATGGGCCGAGACACATTTGGGGGCCTATCCGCTTGTCATATCACTCATCAGTCTGTTGGCCCGGGCCATTCGGCTCCTGTCACCAGGACAGTGGCCGAGCGAGCGGCGTGATTGATCAGGCTCTTCTTACAGATCGCTGATCAATGGCTGTGGGTGGGGCCATGGATCTTTCCTCGTACACTTTCTCTTCGCTTCTTTTGCTTCCCCCCTTTTTCGCTCGCTGTTTGTACTGGGGCGTGATGTATGTGATGTTTGGTGAGGTGTACCTGCAGGATGACTGACACAAGCCGCCGGGGAGGCAGGCTGACTGGCTGGCTGGGAGATCGTCACCCACACGGGGGTTTGATACGAACAATACACACAAACACTCTGATTCCCTCACCACATACTTTCTTCCTCTCTCACGCCATATACAACTTAAAGCGTTTTAGCACGGCAACAACATGGTGCCTTCCTTATGGGTTTTGCATCAAAATTGGGAAAATACCAATCAGTGATATCAGAAAAACTACTGACATCATTCAGGGATAAATGATGAATAAAAACAGAATAAAACGCCGATGCGGTTACCTGATGGCGCCGGCAGAGAGGTGGCCGTAGGAGCCGCTGGTGGAGGAGCTGGAGCGGGAGTTGTTGAGCATGGTGACGAGGGAGTTGGGTGAGTTTCGTATCATGGTCTGCAGGTCGAAGCTGTGCTCGGAGAGCGGCGAGATGGGCAGAGGGCGCTTCCTGCTGGGCCGCGATGGCAGCCTCGGGCTCGAGAAGCGAGAATCTGAAGGAGGAGGAAAAAAAGAGTGAGGCACTGGAAAAGTAAAAAGGTTTAAATAACGTGTGTACAACTGTAAACGAAACAGTTTTTATTCTGTTGATCTGGAGGAGAGCGTCTGCTAAATCTTCACATTGGTTACAGACGAGAGCAGAGCGGTGATTTTGTGTTTGACTTCATCCAAACTCTAACCTAATCTAACCCCAACAGATGACACTTTTGTCAATCATCATACAAAGGGCTCGTCTGAATGAGTGTTCGGCTGTCACTTGATGCACTGCTTGCATTTCATCGCTGAGAAAACATGCCTTTTATGTTGGAGAAATGCTCTGACGGTGTATGGTAATATTTAATCAAGTCCAATTTGACTCGTTATTCAAATGCAATCAAATGTGTTGACTGGAAGTACTAAAAAGGGGGTTTGAAAAGGTAAAAGGCGGAATCGGCGGAATGCATTCTCTGTGCGCATACAATGAGCCACGGGGAGAGATTAAAACATGACTTTTGTTGTCTTTTCACATGGAGATGTCACAAACAAGACAGGGAAAAACAGAGGGAGATGGAAGGAGGGGAGAAAGAAAGAAAGCGCTGAGGGGATGTCGTGCTTTGTGCGTGAACTGACACAATGACTTTGTGACTCAAGACTTGGAAATAAAACATTTTGAGTTATTTGATAAAAGGCGAACAAAACCAGCTTACGCAGCCCCGATAACCCCCCTCCGTATTTACGTCCCCCACAATCCATCCATCTCCCGAAACGTAAATGCTCCATCTCTCGTCTGACACATCCAGCGATTACAGAGCGCTCCATTCACATGGTAATCAGAGTGTGTGGATGGGAATGTGTGTGTGTGTGTGTGGATGCAGCAGTGGTGTTCTGGCATACGTAGGCCTGAGTTTCCTCTGCTGCATGAAGCTGTATGGAGAGCAACACCCCCTTTACGTCGTCATTGTATGGAAAATATGCCTTTTTTGTGTGCGTTAGTGTCGCTGGTGTCGGAGGGGAGGACGACATATAAGCCTACAAATCCCTGAGCGCACACACGTTTGTTAAAAACAGTGTAGTATGAATGTTACACCCCTCGACACGTTTCATTTTTCACTGTGTCATTCAGCTAACGAATAAACCTGAGAGGAGAAAAACATCTTTTATTCTCTTTTTGGACGAGTTCAACCTCAACAATTTGAAACACCTGACACTTTGAAAAAAACCCAAAAAAAACAAGCCGACTCCACCACAGCATGTAAGAGAGGGAAGCCAGGGCCAGAGTCCCACTACTGCAAAGCCTCATGGGAGTTGTGTTTATTAATGCACAGCCCAAATGATAAATCGGTCAACCGTTGGAGGGGATGGAGGGGGGACAGAGAGAGAGGAGCGTCCCGGCTCGTCGCAGGACTGTCCCTCTAATTTCCTCTTGATTTATGGATGGGACGGCCGGTTACGTGCCGCGTCATTAATTCTCGTGGTCGGGGAGGCTTTCAGACAGAACAGACTGACGGCGTTAAGAAATATAAAAGGCCGGCTTCAAAAGTGAAGTTGAACCTTTGCTGACACACCTCGGGCCACCTGAGAGCGACGGGGTTTTATACTACCCAGAATGATCGTTTTTTTTTGCAACAGAAAACTTGTAATGGTAATTAAATTAATCAAATAATAAATCTGGACCTAAATTAAAGACATTCCTCTATTATTTATTATTTTCTTTATATGTTTTATACTTAAACATTTGACGCCACTTTTTGATCATTGAAATGTTTTAAAAAAAACTGATTCTGAATGGATTCAGTTATTGGCTTTCTGTGGAAATTAAACCTCATAAGGTTTTCTTAAAAAAACTACAACTCCCTTATGGAAAAAAAAACACCTGAATATCACAAAACAATGCAAAATATGTGTTTTTGCATTTTGGAATCATTTGCTTTTCTGCAGTGTGATGAGTGAAGACGCATTAAATCCCACTTTTTTCCGTATGTTTTCCATTTTTTGCCTGTTTGTGAATCATGCAGAAAATGTCTTTCCAGTCATTCGATCAATTATCAACATTAAAGAAAGATTTCTGCTGTTCAAATTGTTACTTAAAGAGAGCCTATTTATGAGAAAAACATCCGATTAGTGGAATAAATAGCGTAGAAATGTAAAGTTCACTTATAAATAGCGCCAACACAGACTTCAGTGTTGTGATCTGAGAGAGTTATGGCACTAATTAGGCTGTGCGAACATAGACAATAGCCCATTAAAGCAGGAAAAGGCAGGACAGGCTCATTGTGTCATTAGCACTGCTCTCACTGAAGCTAATTACACTGATGTGAAAAAGACTCAAACAGCCGCAGTAACGTAGTAGCCCAGATTATCAGCACAAGCCTCTTGATAGTCTCTTCTTTGTATGTGTGGTTTTTTTTTTTTCTTTCTCAAATCCAACAAAGCTTTAGAGTGTTAATTTCTCTGGCGTTGGAACACACATTGTTGAAACGCTACGAGTTATTACCAGCAATGATCACAGGCGTTTTTTTTGTTTTTTTAAAAAGTGAGGAGCATCGCATCTCCTCTCAAATATGGCCCTAATTGTTTTGTTTCAGTCTATTAATCTTAAAAAGTGACACAGAAGAAAGGATTTCTCCGGTGATGAATGGCGGGACATTCCAATTCCCACTTAATAGCAATTAATTTTCTGATACCCGCACAAGTTTGGCTAGTTTTAATTAGTTTGTTCAGAGGAATCGGGGGAACTTCACCCCGGATTTCCATGAAAGCGGCGTCTGCCTGACTAAATACATTCTCATCAAAGGGAGCGGGGGTGAGGCTGCGCGACCTTTTTAAGATTCACTGTGCGTTTAATTTCCTATTTACACTTTAAAATAACTCATTAGCATAAGTCCTCTGCACACAGTCCTGAGCCCAACACATTAAGACAAAAGCTCATTTAAATCGTGTCACAGCCAAAGTTGCAGGTCCCTCCTCGCCGCGACGGAGCTGCAGCTTCTTCTATAAATAGAACAAGATAGGTGAATTGTCAAGGTGCATTTTAGAGGTGCAATTCCCTCTGGGGCCACCCATGCTATAATCTGCTGCAGGAATGCACTCATAACACTTAACTGTGGAATCCCAGCAGGCGAAGACTTGGTGAGTTTATTTTTTATCTATTGAGCTCCATGAGGATCAAAAATGTAGTTCTTTCACTTGTTCAATTTGATTTTTTTTGGGGCCTTTTTGTTTATAGATAGACATTTGAAGCGAGACGGGATGTGCTAGCAGGAGAGAGTGGACATGCAGCAAAGGGCCGATGCCCGGATTCGAACCCACGGCTGCTGCAACGAGGACTACAGCCTCTGTACATGGGGAATGCACCACAACCGCTTTTTTTCCTGAAACTTTTCTTTTCACAAAATTTCCTTAACATCATTTATTTTAATCATTATATAAATATATCTTGTGAATGATACTTATTGATTTTTTTTTTTTATTTAAAGGTGGCTGAAATAATCGATGTGCATCTAAATGTTTAATAAAACAGAAAGAATAATTCACCCCGATATATTCTGTTGCCAAAACCTTTTTCCGTTTTCTATGTGTTGCAATCTTGATTTTTTTTTTCAGACAAAATATTTGGGATCATGTGTTCTTTTACAGGCATAAGTATCTAAAAAAAAAGGTAAAAGTACTTCATCACTGTAGTAATAATTGTCTCAGGTATCCGTTCTTGTGTACCAATATTTCAGATTTTTTTCCCACTCATTTTTCTGTAATTTATGACTTTAGTTTCATATAAATTAGATGAATCAGTGTCTTTGCTTCTGCTGAAAGACTCTGTTCTTCTTCTTCTTAAGTAAATGATGTGTTAACATTTGTAACCCCTGTTTGTGACTTTAGACTCTTCGAATTCTTCTTACAATTAAAAACAGGCTGTTTTTTTTTCAGGATTGAAAACAGGGGTGATTTTGTTGCTGCAGCTCATGAGAAGTCAGACATATATAGTGAAATACATTTCATTGGAATCAGCCTCTTGAATTTCAGAAAAGCTGAGCCCCCCACATTGGTGTCAAAAATTAACTTACATATTTTTTGGTTTGGAAGAATACTCCAAAGGTCTGTTAGTCTTGCACTTTAGTACAGCTGATCCTGGATCAGTTATGGAGAGTGTAAATGTAAAATTTAAGAGCCAAATGAACCATCCCAGCTCAAACCTGATGAGATACTAAGAATGCACAGGAGTGTGTCATGAACTGTGTGAGGTCAGTGAGGACTTACTCTCCATGGCCTGCAGGTACTCCATGTGCAGGGCGCTGGCACTGCTGGCGCCGGCTGTGGACGCCACAGAGGGGAGCAGGTCGGTGGCGTAGGGGCTACGGTGGCCTGCGAGCAGAGCCATCTGGTGGTAGTACTCTGCTGTGGTTAGGCCTGTGTGAGGGGCTGGAGGAAGAGGAGGAGAGGGATTCAGTCAGAGTGGAGCACAAATGTAAAGGTATAAGATTGAGTATTGGAAGAAGAGAAAAGAAAAAGAATTAGGCAGTGGGAAAAACTCGACAGGCCGAGCACCTGTGCTGCATTACAAACCTGAGTTCATTTACATCAGATGCTAATCAGCTCAGCAGAACAGTAATGAGCACATTAGCAACACCCTCAAGTTTAGCAAAACAGCTGCACGGGGAGCATCACCTGAAGTGGAGAGCCTCACTAGGGATTACCGAGTGCTTGCTCAGAGATTACAGTGAGTGTGCATTAGTGTTTGATTGATGCATTCACACCGGGCACGGCAGAACTGATCGTCTTACAATACATTTCTTAAACAGCCTTTTCTCTTCTTCTCCCTGTTCCTTGATCACTTTAGAGAGAGTGTTTATACGTTTATATGTGTGTGTGTGTGTGTGTGTGTGTGTGGTAAGAGTATGTGGGCTGACACATCTTTTGCCAGAGATTCTGCTTGTGTGTTGTTACATATCAGGGCTGCAGTGTGCAGATATGCAACCTGCTCCTTTAAACTGCGTTTGCAAACAAAAGGCCTAAATCTCTCCAGATATATCTCCATGCATAAAGATGCAGCGGACGATTCTGCCACTTTCTTTTTTTCTCTCTCTTTCTCTCTAAATGCCTCTTTTTTTTTTCCCAAGTCATTCCGTTAGCTGTTTCATCTTGTAAGTCCTTGAACCATAGCCTAAAAATAAAGATCTGGTGGTGGGCTTCCTTATGCAAATATTCAAAGAGGGAAAAAAAAGCACAAATTTACAGTTTGGTTTTAGATGCAAATCTAGAATCATTTACAGCAGATTATTTTTTTATTTGTTGTCTGCCAAGTCGGCACTTCACAAAATAAGATTGCAACAATTAATACTTGATTGTTCTTTCATTCATTTCTGCAGAAAAATACTTTTTTTTTTTTAGGAGGCGCAATTAAATGTTTGAAAGTCAAAGCTGAAATCTTAAAGTTGCAAATTATGTCTCATCAGAATTCAGAAACCAAAAGGTACTAAATTGCACATAAAAGATCATTTGTGCTGCATGTGAAAACAAAAGGGATGCCTACGTCTGCCCAGATATATCTGCATGCATAAAGATGCAGCAAACGATTGCTTCTCTTTTCCAAGTCGGCCCCTCAGTTATTTCTTTCCGTAAGTCCTTGAACCGGAGCCTAAAAATAAACATCTGGTGGTGGGCTTCCTTATGCAAATATTCAAAGAAAGAGAGAAGGAAAAGACTAACACTGTGGTTTTGGATGCAAATATAGAATCAGTTGAGACTCACAGAGTGCTGCGGATCGTTTTTCCCCCTTATTGAGGAAATAAAGAGAAAATAAAGAAAGAAACAGTGTATGAGGAGATTTCCTCTTAAGGCTGGCCTGCACGCCTGCAATATGCATCCATGATTGGTTGAATGAATGTAAGAACATTTCTAAATTAATTCGATCTGGGTATTATGTCTTCAGTAGAAGGGGGGGAGTTTCTTAATTGTCTCCAGTGTTCCGCCTTAGCTTTGCTTTTGCATTCAACCATAATGTGGCCCATTCAGGATCCACACGGAAAAAAAAAAGGGGCTTTGCGGAATTTCTAAATCAGAAATGCTGGCATCAGAGTGCGATGCTGGGGGCAAAAAAAAAAAAAAAAAAAGTGGGGAGGGCGGCGGGGTTGGATGGCTGTCAGTGTGGCACTCGACTTGGAAAAAGGCAGCGAGTTGCCTCAGGACTCTGTGAGCCAACGGGTGCTCCTTCAGCATTACAATAGGATCAGGGGCGAGCCTACCTCTGAACCTCGTCTCGCAGAGAAAAAGAGGGGAGACGAGTGAGGGAGGGGGGCACAAAAAGAGAAAAAAAAGCAAATGTGTGGCAGCAAGAGGGTGGCACTAAATCCCACCCACTTTAAATCTCCATTAGATTCTGTTAATTAATTCATCATTATTCAAATGTACTTTTGCTTTGGAGAAGAAAAAAAATGCATACTGAAGCAGGAGTCTCCCTGTAAGCGTGGTGATATACTAACAACACAAAGGCTGATGGGTTAATTAATCACCGGATTGATTAAAGGAGTAATTAGGTGCCTCATTCACAATTCACAGCATTATGAAGTGAAAGGCGGGGGGGGGGGGGGGGGGGGGGATCATGTGGTAGGTTGAAGGAACTATTTTGATTCAAACCAAGCCGAAGCTGGTGCACATTAAGTTGCGGTAATGGAAAATTGGAGGGTTTAGAGTTTGAGCCGGAGTAGATACTTCCTGTTCATGAATGTTGGAGAGCAGGAGAGAGGGATGAGTGAAGCTGCCAGCAGAGACTCGACTTTTCTTTACTTAGAAACAGCTTCTCACAGACGTGGATGAGACGAAGTGGAGGGAGCTGGTTTAAAGGAAGTGCCCCTACTATCTGCCCCCCTTCAGGAAGACACTTCAACACGAGGTGAGGAGCTAAAGTGGGTCTCTAACGCTGCAGCTGCTGAAAGATCGCTGATGACAGGAGGGGCCGTATAAAGCCATCTGACCTTTCCACACCTTTGGAGTGAACGGAGCTTTCAGCCATTTCTCCTTTCTTTTTTAAGAATAATGTTTTAGCCTTTTGTGTCTTTATTGTAGATGCCACACACTCTCTCTCTCTAAATCAGAGAGAGAGAGAGAGAGCGGGGAATGACATGCGGGAAAGGAGCCACAGGTCGGATTCGAACCTGGGGCCGCCCGCTTGGAGGACTATGGCCACGTTACATGGGACGTGCACACTAACCACTACTAGTTAGATAATAGTGACTTTTCTAAAAGTGATTCTTTCACGCACTGGAGAAGAATCACAGAATTGTAGAAAGCTTTTATTTTTGTGTGTGCTAAGAACTAAACAAACATCAATAATGAACTCATCATTTTTGTAATTTAACTTTTTGTCAAACTGATAAATCATCTTCCTAGTTCAGCTTTTTACTTGTTATTAAAATTGAATCTTGAAAACATTGTCATTTATCATCACTGACCTTCTTAAACCGTGTCAGATTTATTTCTAATTAAGCTGGCTTCAGTGTGTCTGCTTTAATTGATATCTCGGTCTGAATCCACCTTTCGGATCCCCAGGGGAAAGAAGCTCCCTGTAGGAAACCATAACAACGTGCACCTCCACCCCCAACCCTGAACTTGGATCCACCCCCCAACCCCAACCCCAACCCCCCTAGGGTGTGCTGGTTGTAACTGTACGTGACCCTGCCGCTCACTGATGCATCCTCCTGAGGTCTGTGACATGACTCACAGATCAAAAGGATTAGCCTCCCCTCCAACCTGCACCCCCACCCGCACACAAAGATCACACCGCACTCATAACACTCCCATCCACCGGCTCCCTCGCCCAGATAAGACCTCCCACCCCACCTCCCCCCCCCTACCCCCGGTCTTAATAGAGATGGATCTTGTTGCCTCTCACCTGACCTCCTCTGATCTCTAAGAGAAATTAAACTCATACAGGGAATCAGGATCCGTCCTATAGCAATCAAAGCTCCCTAATCAATTACAAAATATCATTCTTAGAGGTCCACTGAGGGTTTGTTATCAATTTCCTCTGTGCTGGGGTCATGTGCAGGTGTGTGTGTTTGTGCACGTTTCTCTTTATTCACCATCTGCAGGGCTGAGGCCCCGGGTGGCCGACAGAACCGAGATGGAGGGGCTGCTGTGGAGCGAGCGGATGTAGTCCATGTACGGGTTGATGTAGGGGTGCGGAGGGTGAAAGGGCGACTCCGCCCCCACGGAGGGGTTCCGCTGGGGCGAGATCCGGATGAGGGAGATGTCGGAGAAAGCTGGACTGCCCGCCAGTGATGGAGGTCTGCAGAGTCACACGGAGGGGAGAAGAGAGGGAGAAGATGAGTCCATGTTTTAAACGTTTCAACTTAAAGAAGACTTCAGAAATCATATGCATTAGGAGAAGAACATGATGTGATTACTCTGAACAATTCTGCTAATAAGATTCCTTTATGGAGGATAATCTTGGCCATTTTTTTTCTTCGTTAAATATATATATATTTTTTTATTGTACCAAAAGCAAACATCATTTTTACATGGAGTTGCACAATCAATTCATACCCACAAAAAGAGGTGAGCTGCATGTGTGAACACAAATGGCCACGTTTTTCTCCCCAACTTCACCCAGCTTTTTTTCCAGCCAACCACCTTGTAAAATGTCAGTGTGAAGTGTGAATAGCAGATTTCGACACAAGTACCACCTCTGGTTAGGCAAATAACCAATCATAGTTAAGGAATTTGGGGATGGCCAATAAGATTTCAAGGGGGGGGGGGGGGGGGGGGCAATGCCACCCCCTCTGGACATGCCCCTGCTCTAGACAGGAAGTTGATCAAGAATAGAACAATGTTGTCCTAAATTTTAAGCTTTCTGGGAAACTGTGTTTTGAGAGAAAATGTTGGGAAAATATTATTCAGCGTGTCTGTGGTCAAGCCAAGCTCCAAGATTTAACATGATTTCTATTCATAAACAAAGAAAAGTAAGGGGAGGACTTGGAGGAAAGAAAGCGACACTATTTATATCGTGTTCTCTGAAAATCAGAATGTGTTGCATGAATCCAACAATTGGTCATTCTTCACTGCAGACATACTGCCATTGGCTTTGAATGGCAAGGAATCAAGGTTTTTCTTTGCACATTTTCTTGCACAGTATTGGCAACAAATTTGCTCTTCTTTTTGTTTCCATTGACTCACATTTAAAAACAACAGCAGATAATCAAAAAACAGTCTAAATATCTTTTTTGCATGACCTAAACCTTTTGAAGTTTGAAACCAGATAAGTCATGAGATGTGGACGATGATCCTGTGTCATTCAGATTGTGTAAACACAACATCAGTTGACTTTCTACAGCAACATCATGTTCATTGGATTTGGAGCCTGGTTGGACTCTGACCGTCCAAACTTTCCTCCCGTGGGTGTGCAGCCAGTGGCAGAGCCAGACAAAACGGACTGTGACACTATCTCTCTGCCTCCATCTGCGAGGCGGAGAGAGCAGAGCGCTGCATTCCAACTGCTCCCTACGCAGACATTTCCTCAGATCAAAGGCAGCTTTCACCACTGCGTCTTAATCAGAGGGAAACGTTAGACCGAGCTCACCGCCGGCCAGCGCCAGACAAGCAACACTACACCGCTGAAACTGAAACCCCGTACAGAATTGCACATGACAAGTGCAATGTTGTACAAAATCCACCGGCAAGTCTCACACAAGATGCACAATCTCTCCTTTAAATAGAACGCCGCACTCTCAGGCTTTTTCTTCTTATCGGCCTGAATTGTCGCCATAGTTTGAGATGAGAAATAAAGTTAGGGACAATCCAGAAAACTTCTCATGTGCCGAAGATGAACTAATTTGTCTCCCTTCTTATAATTGGCTAGGAGGGCTCGGTAACTTCATAATGATGGCCTTCTCCACAAAGGCCGTCCCCTGAGGATGAGGAGAAATCCACATATCAGCCAGACATTAACAGGCTCAGAGATTAGACTGAATTAGCCCCTCCACTTCTCTGAGGCTCCCTGGTGGACCAGTCTACTGTGACAAAAGACCCCAGGAGGAGGAGAGGACGGGCGAGGGAGGGAGGGAGGGAGGGAGAGGAAAAGTGAGGGTTTAAGAGGGAGGTGGAGAGGTGGAAAGGGGGTGGGAAAAGATGAGAGAAAAATGAAGGGGAAAAAAAAAAAAAAGAGTGAAAGACCTGGCCCCGGAGTTTGTCTGGCAGTGACCTTGAGCAAGGCCAGGGGAGCGGAACAGCCCAATTACGACCTCCGCCCCTTCCCCTGATCCCCAACCGGCCCTGCCGTCCCTCCACTTCACAGCCCCCCTAATGAAAGAGCTCAGGCCGGGCAAATAATGAGCACTGAGGAGCGGAAACAACACTCACACATTCACACACATGAGGACAGAGAGAAACACACAGACATGTGTGTACACAGGAATTCACACTTATAAACTTCAGCGGTCTTTCTGTAATGAGCCCAAAGGGGTTACGGGAAGATCTTAACGGCTTTCACCACGTTAAAGTGTGCGACAACACGTCCCAGTGATGCTGAGGCAGGCGTACGTGAGGAAGTCCTCCGAGGAATCTCAGCCTCATTGTACAAAGTGTGCAAAGGTGACCCGCTGAGGGATCATGGTCATGGGATTTTCTGTTTCCAAACCCGCATTCGATTGGTGTGATTCCGCACGTCTCCAGTCACCAGATCCACCAGAGATAGTTTGACTCCCTCCACGCCTCGCAAGCAAAGCTGAGGGCAAACGGCGGTCCTTCAAAACAGGTGTGTGACCGAGTGTGTTAACGATAAGCAAGTCGTGCGCCCACACGCCACCATTTACATGCCTCATTTAAACAGATCACAACACAGCTGCAGATGTGACGCTTTGGCACTTTGATGTCACATGGCTGACCTCGCAAGAAAACACACACGTACACAAACTCACACGTACACACACTTTTATTCAGCAGCACATGCACCAAGGGCAAACTCAAAAATAACCTGCTCAGCTATTGGTAACAGAGAGAACAAAAGAGAGAAACAGTATAGAATAAAAATCTTGATATTCCCAGATGTATTTTCCATTTGAAGAATATGGAAACAAAATATCCTAATGGCCTTGCAACGGCTGTGTACAAAGTTGACAGACATTTTCGATTTAGAATCGAAGCCCCAGAAGGAAAGGTTGTGTGACTTTTTTCCCCTCGTCTGGCCCTCCTCATGCCGGCTAGAGGAGAGCCAGACGCCCACTCCGGCTGCCCTGACACTGATTAACCCTGTCATGCGTTGGCTGCATCTCCTTACACTGACCCTGGCTAAATGCCTCCACTTGCCTTGTTTTTCCAATTAAATTAAACCGAATAAGAACCAGAGTCCTACTGGAAGGTCTGGAGCACTATAAAAAAAAGAGTTGATTTAAAAAAAAGAGCAGACAAGTTGATTTACAAAAGAAGATGGTGACAGGTGATGATAATGTTTTGCCTGATGAGGAGAAAAGGGAAGACAGACGGTAAACACAAAGAAGGGATTGCCTCTGGTTGAAAAAATGAAGCTCAAGCAGAAGTGCATGTTGTCAAATGACCAGCAGGGGGCGACTCAACTGGTTGCAAAAATAAATCTCTTGACTTCATCTATTACCTCAATAAACATTTTTTTTTTGCATAATACATTTTGTACATGGTCTCAAGTGCAAGTTAATTTAGTAAATAGTGGTAATGTGTTCTGACACCAATATCAAAATCGATATTTGCCTCAGTACGGCTAAAATGCAGAATCAGGAATCGTCATGTCGACCTTTCATTGCAACAATACAAAGTCCAAGAAACCACAACCTACGAGCCCAAGAAGTTCAACCAGTTTCAGGTAAAACATAATGTGACAATAAGAAACAACAACGGTGCGATGCTAGTAGAGAGTGTAAAGTTAGTAAGAGCTCGCAAAACATCAGTAATCTGTGTTTTCAGCCAATATTATGAATATCTTTGAACTTGTACTTGTTTTCTATGGCCAATACTATGAAATTGGCATCAGGAAGCAAAATTACATCTTAAAATCTCCTATTTGAAGTAAAATGAACAATCAAAACAGAGTATGCTTTAAAGCATGGCTAACTGGTTGATGTTTTATTACCACTGCAAGCGGTCAACAAGAAGCGTATCCAACCTGTTGTCATAATATTGGCAACTATGGTTCCAAAAAACCAAGAGGACAAAGGTCAAAATACAGAACTCAAGGTTTCAAAGGATGGAGTTCACAACCCAATTGGGGACAGTTCTTGTATAAAGTCTATAAAAGGGAAAGAAAAGTTGAAAGAGATGGGGGGGGGGGGGGGGGGGGTCGAGGGGATACAAGGGAGGGAAGGTAGATCATGAACAGTAGTCAGTGCTGAGCATGTGCTGATATGATATGGACGATGAACTGGGGAGGGAATGGTGGACAGAGAAGACTTAGGAGACAACAGAGCTTGAAAAGAAGAAGTGAAAAAGAGGTCTCGGGGGTGGGAGGGTGGTGGGGGGGCAGAGCCAGGTGTGAGGGGATTTGAGGAGGACGGCGGAGAGATGGATGTTTTGGAGGAGTGTGGTGTGTCTCTGCTCTTGTGTCCGCGTTCAGCTGCTCTCTGCAGGGTCGTGATCGTCTTAGCATCTGCCAGAAAGCATAAATCAACATGACGAAAGGAAATAATCTGACAAAGTGCAGTGTGTGTGTGCAGGAATGTTCACCCCGTGTGTGTGCCGATATGCGAATGCGGGAGAGGTACCGTCTTAGTTACACCTGATTTAAGATTTACATCAAAGCTGTACCGCAGGGTTTTTGCACATTTCTTTCGCCTAAGAGAACTTCAACTTCACTCCTCCATTTCCTCTTTATAGGTTTTTATAATTCCTATCAACCCTCGTCCTGCAAACAGGGCACGAGGAAGGCTTCAGCTCCTGACATATGGAAGCCATTTCCTTTCACGTGGCCTCGCTTAAACCAGCCAGCTCCTCTTTAAGACATTGCATGTTTACACGGGGCGGTCTGTGGATCTTAAACTGTCGTCCCTTTTCACCGGATGCATATACACTTGCCAAGAGTAAATATGCCCCGAAACCATTCTGAGGTTTCATATAAGGGTGTGTGTTCATGTTCAACTGGCCTTGAATCTTTGTTTGGAACACGGTTGTATCAACACTAATAATTTTTCCGAATGAAAGCTGGAGTAGAAACACACAGTTGCGGTGGAGGTCGATGACTTAATGTAGGACAGAAGGTATCATTGTGGTGCGGCCTGGTTAGACCTGCTGGTATTGACACAGCGGTCTGCTAAAAACAGGAACCGTGCTTTTGCGAAATCGTTTTAGCTCAAGCATGAAATGGTTGCACATGACTTGAAATGAAAATTTCTTGATGTGTGCTTTACAGAAGGGCACAGGAAATTGCTGAGTCCAAATCCAATAATCCAGCAACTGTGAATACTCAAAGACCCATTTTTTTTTTCCAGCCATAGCTGCTTGAGTGGTCCAAGAAGGAGATTTAAAAACGAAAAGACAGAAAAACTGAGAGTCACGATACCAACCATGTCCAGCGTTTTTTTTTTATTCTCCTTTAATTAAAGCAACATTATGCAGGAATTGGTATCCATTGCGACTTGGCATCGCTGCATTTTAAGAGGCAGTTCCTGCTCTCGCCTACGACTTAAAAGCCAGTCCAACGCTAACTCTTGGCCGCCCTCTTGCTAAGAAATTCTCTCTTTTTTTTTTTTTTTTCATCCCATAGCTGTTTTAGTGAGCGCCTGGTTCTCTTCCCTTTGCCATGAAGTCCATACGAGGTAACGAGGGAAGTTTTTCATCAAGGCTCTCTGTGGTAAAGAACTCTGTCACCTGTGACGCGCTTTGAGTGTGGGCTGGTGCACGCCAGGTGAAGAGAGCGAGCACAGAGAGGCTGTGATTGGTTCATCAGATTGGTACCTCGTGGCAGACATTGGTCGAAGTGTTTACAGGCTTACAAACTGCTACAGATGACGGATTTTCTTTGTTCCTTTTTCAGAGCACATGAGTTATTCATTTCTGTCAGGACCTAAAGACCATTTCATTAGAAAATGACAAACCCTGCCTTTAAGCAATTTTGCCTTTCATTAGGAAACAACTAAAGGTTATGTTTTAGAAATTATTTTGGAGCAAAAGATGAGCCAGTCTCAACGTTTTTGCTTCACTGGAACGATTCAGAACACTTCAAGAACTGTTTATAAATTAAATGAACAGGAAGTAAAAGTAGAAGTGCACAGGTTACATCAGTAGACTCGTCTTTCTCGACACATCGCAGATCTGGCCACAAGAGGCTGAGTTAGGAGAGAAGTCAGGTTTTCAAGAGAGCGGGGGGAACAGTCAGGTCCTCTTCTGACCGTGGGGTTGACAGCATCACATACCCCCTCCAACTTTACCTCATCTCACCACCTCACAGAAACCCTCCCCCCCCTCCCCCCTCAACCCACCCAGCCACAGTACAAGGCTGCCACCGCTCTGAAAGCCTAAACCAGAGAGGAGGAAGAGAGGGGCTCCTGACAGCGGAAACAGAAGCACTTTAAAGCTCCAAACCCTTTCACTGAGATCAAAGAGACACAGGAACAGAGCCAGCTGAGACCCAAGGAGAGAGGAGAGGGCGCAGAGACAAGGAGAGAGGAACATAACAGAGGCAGATAGATATACTCTCGATTCCTAATAAATCATAGGAAAAACAAAGTTTTGTCACTGGAGCATGTACCAGTGACTTCATTTTCCACGTTGGTAATGACAATTACAGCAGCTGTAAAAAAAAAACTGAACTCTTTTTAATTTCAGATCCAGCTTGCCTTTTGAAACCAGAGTCCTCAAGGTCAGGCTCCAGGACTTTACGGAAAGAAGTGAAATAGCATCACTTATTGGTTCGCAAACTCCGGCTTTGTAGCCTCGTGTTTACCACCAACTTGACTTTTATGGAACAGGAAGCAAGCAAGCACAATGAAGGAGATGGGGGACACTCATTACTACATCTTTATTCTAGTCGACAGGGTTCCTCCAACTTGTCCGTTACAGGTGCAATATCCTGCTTAATCGATAGTTTTATCCTAAGTAGCACGATTATTTTCAATATGAACACCATTCTGTGTTGAAGAAGACTTGAAACTAGAGATGTAGACCGTGCACTTGTAGAGAAAGATGTATACCGTGGTTATAAATCAGGGGGGATTGGATCATTTCCTCATCTGGTTTGCATGCAGTTGGACTTCTTTTTGCAACCTGTTGAGTCGCCCCCTGCTGGCCATTAGGAAGGGCAGGTTTGTGATGCTCGTGCATTACTTTTATTTTTGAAACAAAGAGATTATTTCCACATCTTAATTACAGATAATGGCCTTCTACTTTGTTAAAAATGACATAATGTGTCCATAAAACATGATTATCAAATTAAGATTTTGTAACTACTTCAGGGATTTTTTTTTTTATCCCAATTGGAGCTTTTTGAAGATACGCCAAACATGTGTGCCTGACATGTCATAATGTCTTCTGCAAACATGGCATTGACAAATAAAATGGCCATGAAAATGTAGGACTTTCCATAGTGCGTTGATCATTGGCTGTTCAGGACAGGACTGTTGAGCCTCGTCCTCGATGGAAATTTCACAAAGCTGTCGGCCTACACCCAGAGGTAGTAACAGAGGCGGGACATTCCCCACAGCCACTCCCCCACTTTAGATACTGTCTCCTTATACAAAGGCAAAATAGCCCCAAAATAAACATAACAAAAAAAGATTGCAAAGAACAGCAACGTGTGAGAGTGCATCTGAGTGTGTGTGATTGTTAATCTCTTGTTTTCATGTGATACCTATTGTTCTTTTGCAACGCCCTAACGCAGTGTAAACTCCCCTCACGCACACTGGGACACCAACATCATGCAGTGGCAGGGTTCAAAGTATGAGCACAAAGGCAAAGTGACAGCACAGCTTCATTGCAAGCGTTGCGGCGGACTCTAAATGTATAAACAGCTGATCGCTAGAGAAAAATGTTTCCACCTGAAACCAGGGTCGAAACAAGGAAGTTCAGAACTGGTGCTAATCGTGCCGTCATGCCGGTTTTGTGAGTTCATGAGTAGAGATAAGTAAAACAACAAAAACAAACTGTAATGCCAGATTACATTCAGAAGAATGTTTTTTTTTTTTTTTTTTATCGGTGCCAGCTGTGATAGTTTTTTCACCATCACATCCAAAGTTCCCACTCTCTTCTTCTTCTTTTGTCCCTCCTGGCTGGACGGAGCAGACCGTAGGCCTGGTCTGGTCTGGCCCGGTCTGGCCTGGCATGGTGAGGTTGCCAAGCTTTCTGGGTAACTATGTCCCCCTGGAGCTGCGAGGTCTCTGTGTGACCCTCTGACATCAAAGGGTCCGGGGGCTGGGTTCAGGAGGGCGGGGATGGCTTTCTATTCATGGTCACATCAAGCAGGATTCCCTCTCTGTGGGATACTTCTGGAGGCGTGCCAGACATTCCCATACAGTGCACAGTCACCACACACACACACACACACACACACACACACACACACACACACACTCGCTGTCCAGTTGACTACACAGCGCTCACGTTCAGTCTCTTGTCCCTCCCCTTTTTTCACTCACATTTGTCTACATATAAACAGCAGAAGAAGCACACATACACACTTGTCCTGCCAGTACGATGTAGAGTACCTCTCTGTGGGCACGTATCATTTCCACCCCACTGCAGTGATAACATGTGTTTACCAACATGGTGCAGCAAAGTGTGACACGCTGAACTCAAAACAAACGGGTCCACGTGACAGAGGATCTGGTTAGAGGTCACGACCCCGCCCGCTGAAGGTGTGTCACAAGACGGAATCGCTTCTGATTTTAGATCAGGGCGGCGCAGCACTTGATCGATCGAAAATGCAAGCGTTTGAAATGTTACATGTTCGCGCTTGTTTGAGGTTAAGGTTTGGTGAAGTTTACATCTGGCACACAGCGGGGAGTATTTTTGTTTTCGCAGGCTGTTTCGCCTTTTTTTTTCTCCCCACTCCGCAGTTAAACGTAATTTCGCCCATTGAGATAAGAATGTCTACCAAAACAAATCGGCAGAGAACCAAGCACGCAAAAAATGAAAACTTGAAAGTCAAATTGCACAAAATGAGCTTTGCCTTTTTTTTCTTGTAATTTCAAGGAAGGTGGGGGGGATCAGGGAACAATCATGAGACCAACACAAAAAAAAAAAAAAAAAAAAAACACAAGAAAGATTTTCTTGTTCCCTTTCTTGATTTTTCCCCTTTTTCAAACACTTTAGCATGAAGCGTTCTCCTTCATCTCCATTTGCCTGATTGCCGTTTCCTTTTCTTTTCTTTTTTTTTTTTCTAAAAGTGAGCACAGGTGGAATTAGCAGCCGCTCTCGGTCGGTGTTTTCACTTCCTCTGGCATGCCGCGGGCTACAGAGAAGACAGGAAGGGGACTCCTGGGTGTTGAAGTGTTAAACTTGTGAAAACAGGGAGGAAGCACATCTATCTTTCCTTTTCCTCTCAAGTAACGTCTCGATGGCCCCCGATGCCTTTACACAAACACCCAGCTGACGCCTGCAGCCAAACAGGAGGTTCAGGTTCCACACACCCCAACAAATCCGCTACTCCCGACAAGTCAGGTAATGAGTGTGTGTGTGTCCCAGGTGAGGTAGTGCGAGTGTGGCCCAGGGCTGCGGAGGAATCGGCGTGGATCCCCCTCAATTCAGCGCGTCACGCTGGGCGGATGAAATGAGTAGCCGCACGGATGGGCCCGAGCAAATCACAAACAATACACAGCGCTACAAGACAGCAGAGACACACTGCTGGAGATGGTTAATCCTTCAGACGGAGATCTGAGGTAAGAACAACAGAAAAAGAAAGAGAGGGGGGGGTCGGGAGGGGAAAAAAGAGGAGGAGGAGGAGGAGGAGGAGGGCTGAGACACAGAGGAGGGAGAACAGGAGCATCAGGTACAAGACACAAATATATGTTTCTCTTCAGAGCTGAAATTCTCCTTCCCAGAGTGAAATCCATCACGTTTCCTTAATACATACTTCTTTTTCGAGGGAAAAGGAAAGAAACAGAAGAAAGGCAAGTGCTGGTGGGAAAGTGAACAGACACAGCCTACTTTATTCTCGCCATTTCATCCATCTTGCTGGACTAATAAAATGTCAAGTGGAGTTCCTTGATATTTAATCATGAAGGGGCCGAGTGCGTGGTGGTGCTGAGCTCAGGCTTGCAGAAAACTAAACACAGACTTGTGTAAAAAAAAAAAAAAAAAAAAAATGGATTTAACCAAAAGAGGATGTTTCAACGACCTGCTGTGTAAGTGAAATGAGCGAGAGGATACTTCTGATACTCTGTCAGGTTTCTCAGCACTATTTAATCCATTCAAATCAACTTTTTCCTCGTTAATGTCGTAGGACTCACTCGCACAGAGACGTCATTCTTACAAATGCGGTCTCACCCTGCAGCTGCGTGCATCAGTGCACGTGTAAGAAGCTCCCACTGGACACATCACAAGACGACCCCTCCCGAAGAAAGAAAGAGAAGTGAAGCATCATGGGATACAGAGGTGGCAAATGTTTCTGTTTTGCTCAGTCAAAACTAAAAAGTAACGTTAAGTTGACATATATTTAAATGTAATGGATACCACGTCTGATATAGGAGATAATAAAGGGCAGAGAGGACAGAATGTGTTCATATATTTCATTTTCATTGTTGAGTTAAGGAAAAAGGGGCGTTCACTTCTTTGGATTTTTCTGATACAGAAAAAAAGGAGGAGTGGAGACGCTATAAAAAAGGGTTAAACTGAGTAAAACTTCAAATGTGTTCTTATACTAAAGGCCTTTTAAACATGTGGAAATACTTCATTTGTTGCATTTCAGTTTTGTGAATCATATAACGAAGGCTCGCCTCGGAGAGATGGAAGCCAAAGTAGCAAAGGAGGGAGAGAGAGAGAGAGAGAGAGAGAGAGAGAGGGAGGATGGAAAATGAGGAGAGAGTTGGAGAGGATTTATGAGCCTGTTCCCTCGGTCTCGTTACTTGCTGTAACTGGCCCCCAGAGTGGGATGGCGGGGTCCGGAGCCCTCAGCTCGCAGATCAGAGTAATGGAAAATCCACGTTTCTACACGGCTGCAGCGAGACATCTGCAGGGCACAGACTGAGGCAAATACAGTGAAATCTTTTTTTTTTGTTTTTTTTAAAACATACTCTGATTTCTGAACAGTCTTGTGCATTATGTAAGGTGTAAAATGAAATATCCTGTTATTGCAGAAATATGTAATCTACAGCTTAAAGTGCGATTAGTGAAGCAGACGTCGGGATAGCGGTTTTAGCCTCAGGATGTAAAAGTCAGTACGAGGCGGCGTGTTGCCGGTGCTGTAATATCTCGACACTCTGCTGCTGTTCTGCAGGAGGGTCTCTTACAAAGTCAATTAAGAACCGGCACGGCTCATAAAAGTGACAGTCAGCCACACCCATCACCATGTGCTCTTTAAGAGAGGAATACACACCCTTCAAACTGAAGGATTCTCTAGTTTTTAAAGATCATCAGAGCAGAATATTTGGACTTTAGAGGAGAACAGATTTGACAAATTAAAAAGTCTACCTCTAATAAATAATCACCAACTATTACTGTGATTATTTCAGTGCATTATTAAAAACAAACATCAGAATAATGTTGAGTTTTAGCTTCTCTATTGGGAGGATTTATTCATTTTCTTTGGCGCATATTTTTATGAACTGAATCTTTTTTGGGTATTGGTCCAGTGTGTCTTATTAAACAGTCACCTTGTGTTATGGGAAATTGTGATTTTCTATTTTTCCCCCGTTAGAATTGAAATGAGAAGTTAATAAAACGTGCATAAAAAGAGTAAATTCAGTGACGATAAACATAACAGTGGTGCGCCCTGTTCATCGTTATTTCTAATTTGATTCTAAATCTGTGTTTTCCTGACTATGAATTATGAATTATAGTAATTAATGAAGATAAGAAATTGTGCCTGCACTGAAAGAGAGCGACTCATAAAGATCATCTTGAAAAACGGGAGGATATGAATGTTTATTTTTATTGGGTGTGTTCCTTTTTTATCGAAGCGAAAATTAAATAATTAAAGAATAAAAAAATGTGGTGATTCTTAAACGCTGGAAAAAATATGGGTATGTGTGTTTTAGCTTGGCTGCACAAGCAGACACACACACACACACACAAGCACACGCATGCACACACACACACACACACACGCGCACACATATTAGCACGGAGCTGTTGGCACCTGCCTGTTATCTCTCCCCCTCAGACCTGGTTTTCCATTGTGCTCCATGGGAGAGCTACAAATTGAGATCTCAAACATGAAGAGGGGGGTAAATGACTGGTGTGAAGGAAATCAAATCCGCTAATGTGTTACATGTGCAAATTCACAGGCCTCGTATCAGAGATTAATGTATTCCCCTTTTATCGAAAAAATGTACATTTTACAAAAGGTATTCATAACCGACCCTTAAATTAAATTCACACCAGGACTAAACCTGCAGGACTCACAATGAGCGGAAATATCTGCTGAACAAATAGCACCACAGGATTTGCATGAATGAAGTGTTACATAAGGAATGATTTATTTGCTTTAGTTGAGATTATTTCATGAACACATCAGGTATATACCATTGTGCAGAAATAAATGCATGTGATATTTAGGAAGAAAGAGAGCAGCAGCATCACCAGCAGCAGGAGGAGCCGCCTCCGTGCAGGTAATCGTATCCTGGTGAGCAGAGTTTTGGAACATGTCTTAACACATCTCCACGGGTAACGACTCAACCCTTAAACCTTTACAGGCCTTGTCAAATATCCGCTGTGCCAACTCCTTTTTTTGTCTCTTTTCTCTAAAACCTGCAGGATCCATCATTCTCAAAAACACACAGGTGCCTTCAAAATACCACGGCCTGCACAGAAAAGAGAAAGACTACACTGCCCATTTAGGCTTCTGAAACGGGTGTATTACAAAAAAAATAGATATACTGTAACTTCAATCTGCCCACATTTCTGCTTAGGCATTTATCTCCTTTCTCTCTAAATCCTGAAATTGCTTCAGAAAAAAGAAGAAGAAGAGGGTGGGGGGTGGTGGTGGTGGTGGGGGGGGGATACTTTCCCTTCTTCGCACATTTTCACAGAGTGGTGCACAACTTTCTTTCTTCCCTTTTTTTTTTTTTTTTTTTCTCCAGTGAAAATTGAAGAGGCTTTATGTCAAATGCGGCTAAAGCCAGCCTCTCCATATCAAACAACGCGGCGCGAAAATTACTGTGGCGATGATAAGGCTGCCAGATAGAGCGGGAGAGAGGAGAGCGAGGACGGGAGAGAGAGGGGGGGGAAAAAAACTGAAAGGAAGTGACTCTACTCAATTATACTGCAAAATTGGTATGACTGAATATTTTTCATTCAGGTGACTGATAGTATCAGTGAAACTGCAATGCAGATAAATAAAGGAGCCTTCTGTCAAGAATAAACACCATTAATCATGAAGCCAGCGACTGCGTGACCGCCTGTCCCCCCGACTTACTCCATAGAGAAAGTATTAAAGACGGGGGAGGAGGGGAGAGGCAGGGGGGAGGGTGGAGCAGGGGAAGCAGTGACTGCAGCAGAGAGAGAGAGAGAGCGAGAGAGAGAGAGAGAGAGAGAGAGAGAGGGGTGACCTATGAAGTCACACAGAATGGGTTTTGGACAGTTGGAGAGGAGGATGAAAAAGTGGCCTTCGCCTCTCCGGCGTGCGTCTCGGTGACAGCCGCCATATCAGGACAGAAATTATCAGATGAGATTATGAAACAATCATCAATTCTTTATGTTATTTATGGCTCCACTTCACATTCACACGTTTGGGTCTAGACGATATTCAAATGGGAATATTAAACAGGAATTCACAAGCAGGCTGTGAATTTTCTTCTTTTCTTTTTTTTTTTACCACAGAGGATCTGAATAAAGTGATCATGTTTTCACGATATTAAGTTAGAAACTCAGACTGGAAAGTGGAAACAATTAGTTCAAAATGACGATGAAACTTTGGTTTGGAAATAGCAGTAAGGCCTTCACTTTCCAGAACAGAAATTCCCACTACAAGTAGATGTTGAAGAAGCTGAAAACTGTCGACCATGGAGCAGGAAAAGCTACAAAGTCAGACTGAAGCGCGGTTAAAGTCTGCACAAATGATAATGAAGTTTGGCTTGCGACAGAATATCAAATATCAAACGGAGCCGTGACACATTCAACTCACAGCGTAAACAGATATTGATGAAGCTGCACAAAACTGTTCTCCTCCAGCGTCTATAAAAGCTGCACTAGACCCTTTTGTCTTTCTATTGTTTAGCATTATGCGTGTGTGTGTTTGTGTTGTTGTGTGTATGTGTGTGTGTGTTGTTGTGTGTATGTGTGTGTGTGTGTTGTTGTGTGTGTGTGTGTTGCAATGCTCGGCCTCGTCCCATCTGGAAGGAGGTGTTGAGATAAGACCCTGGTCTTTATGCTAAGCAACACGCTGCTCCTCTATGCCCAGATTGGGCGCTCTGACAACAGTTTATGTAAATTACAAAACAACACAGCGCATATCTTTAAAAAGAGGGGGGGGGGGCTGTTCTGCTCCAAAGGGAGAGGACACTGAGGGAGACGCTAGTGTAAAGAGTCGGTGTGTGAAAATCACGGGATGGGATATTCGTGAGAATCTCAAGTGTCTTAAAAAAATAAAACGAGGTGATTCACTCCTTTTTTCTTTCTTTTTTTTTTTTTTAAACAGCAACGACTCAAATGGGCGTTTACTCAATTAACTCCTTCCTGCTTCATCATTTCAAACCGAGGCTGTGCTGCGATGACAGAGACGCGCTGCACTTCTCCCCTGGTACCTCCAGAAGAAGAAAAAAAAAAACCTTCCAGTCAGGCTGAGCCCGCAGCTGAACAAACACACTCCTGAATGAAATAACCACACAGGCCGGGGAGACGGAAACACACCCTCGAAAAGAAAAAAAAACACCCCCACCTGAACTCACACAGTCTTTATTCACGAGTCTCACTCAGATGTTTTCTTTTCAGGCATCATTTCAGCGTCACATTTTGTATTTTTCTGAATCCATTAAAACATCCTTTATTTGTAGAATGATAAAAACTGTTTCCTGTGAATGAAAAGCTCCCGACCTAGATTTCAGATTAGAGAAAAGTTTCTAAATTAGCACTTTATTATACTACATTAGTACTGTATGGTTTATAGAACTTGTAGGTCCGAATATGTATTTATATTTTACTGAACTTTACTCCGTATAATTAAAATGTTTGCATGTAAAAAAAAAAATGCATCAAAAATCCACCAACAACTTTAAAACAATCCCTTAAAGTCAAAACTCAGGGCATTTTTTTCCACTAAACCTTTTCTAGTTCATTCCATCTTTATAACTAGAACACATGTTTAGTTACATTTTTTAATCAAATTGAGAAAACCCCTTAAAGTCAAAGTTTAGGGCAAAACGTAACCACATTATCAAACTGATAACAGAGCCTGACAGGCGACGCACAGGGCACCAATCCTCCAACTAACGACCCCTGAGAGTTCTTTCTTTTTGGTTTTCATCTTTATAAACTCCTAAATGGACTCCGTCAGTCTCTCTAATTCTTTCCTAAATCAACATACGGCAACATCGCAAAAAGGTTGTGAGTCAATTGCTTTTCCTGTAAGAATGTTTTGTTGTTTTAGCGGCTCCATTCACAGCACGAGGGCCCGGGGACTCCAGAGCAAACTGCGACGCTGATAATTGACTTGTGACGAATACCTCTGTTTGTTCTCAGCCGTCTCCGGGTGACCGAGAGCAGGCGCTGAGCCGCGTGAGAGGCCTATTTTGTTTAGCTGTGTACCGTGGTCAGGCAATAAAGCTCGACTGAAAGGAGCGGCCTCTACTCTCGGACCCCCGAACTCCCCCCTAAACTCCCATTAAGCCACTCCTGCACAATGGTGGTGGCAGAGGGGACCAGAGCCCCCCGCAGAGAGCCGGCTCTTCACCGATCAATGTGTTTATTTAAGCAGGAAGCATCTTCTCAGGAGCAGGAAGGGGCCCCTCTCTCTTTTTTGGTGATTAGCTATTTCTCGACCCGAGGAAAGAGAGCTAGTTTCAGTTTCAGGTCTTTTGCTGGTTCTGGATTTAAACAGAACTAAATCTTGAATTAGGAAGTTACTAATCTCTGAAGATGCTTCATTTGTTTCATTGCAAACTTGAAACTCTTCCCCACTCTTTTATACGAGTTCCTGAGTAGAGCAAGCACCCAACAAGAGGGGACCCCCACCCCTCCCCCTGACCCTCAGGCTTTAATATTGAATGGCACATTGGTACCTTCCCCACAAGAATTCATAAACTAAACGATTAGCCTCTGTCTGTAATTGCATGCTCCCTTGCCTAATAGGGGAGGCGAGGTTAGGAGGGAAAAAAAACAAAGGACAGTTAATTTGTGATTTCCTCTGCTCATTTGAAGGCAAATTAAGTGTCAAACAGCTAATACAGAGCATATTTCATTTTATGAGCTTTTAATTTAATTCTACTGCCTCATATCGCTGGAGCCCGTTAGCCGCGCCATGTACGCCCCGCTTCCTCGTCTGAAAACGGGGGCCATAAATAAACATGTTTCAATTAGGCCCTTCACTGTAATAGGATATGATTCTGCTCATTTGCAACGTATGGATGGTGGATGTGTCATTGCAGACGGAGAGGAAACAAGCTGCCGGGCGTTTGCTGTGTGTGTGTGTGTTTTTTTTTCTTCTCCGGCCACGGATGCCCAGTGGTGACGACTGGCTTGTGTGCGCGGCGGGGGGAAAGCCGGCTGGATTGATGGAAGCGCCGCAGGGGCAACCCAAGTGTAATTACAGGCCGTAATGAGAGGCTGCATGGGGAAGTACCGCAATAATAGTCCCTGTGTACTTAGGCATATCTTTGAGAGGGCTAATAACGATTAATTCTGCTCACCGAGGAGAACTTGTCTTAAAACAATCCAATATTTCTCCATAAGCTGCCTCTTTTCCATTTCCCTGAAGCGACATCTGCGCGTCGACTGCCTCTATTTGCTCCGGCTCGCTACAAGCAGCATGGCAGAGCAGAATGCATCACTTTAAGTCGTCAACGAAGTTTACTCTTCGGCTGCAGCGGGAAACTTCCTCGACTTTATTTTGCATGAAGCTGAACCCGAAAGTGTAATTAACTCTAATTTGCCGTCAGGTAGTCAAACCCCGCTGCCGTAATACGGAAAATGATGGATGTCTTTTGTCATTGAGGATTTTTGTGCTGCTTTTTTTTTTTTTTTTTTAAATCAAGCAGGCCGTGTTACTTTCTCTCTTCTCCATCTATCCCACTTTCTCAACCCGTCCAGACGGCTGCTCGACATCAAGAATCTGGTTCTGCTCAAGGTTTCTGCCGGTTTAAAGAAAGATGTTTTTTTTCTTTTTTTCTCACGACTGATGCATATTTGGTGCACTTAAATAAAATTATAAGGAGTGCAGTCGAGACCTGCTCTTCAAATCAAGTGACATAAGAGCACTTTTTTTATGTGATCTGCCAATTTGAGAAATAAAATGAGGTTGAAATACGATGGAGTGTAGCTTCCTGGGACGGAGAAGTTGTTCTGCATGAGGCTCACATAAGTTCAGAGATAACGTGTGCAACAGTTCACACACTCGATTTAAATACGTCTGGCCCCTAAACAGCCGTCTTATAATAATGACAAATAGTTTCCCTCGGCGCAGTGTGTCATATTAAACAGCTCGTTGCTTTAATGGTTTGGATAAATAGGCCCTGAGTAGTAAAGCAGAGCACGGCGGTGTCTCTTGCTGACAGCAAACCAAGCGCGCAGATAACTCCTGTCCGCACGGAGTGACTGAAGACACCGGCGCCGCGAAACTTCTCCCACCCTTAATTCAATTCCCTGGCTCCGTGTTTGTCCCTCCTCCCCCGTCCTCATTTCCTTCAACCCCCTCCCTAACCTGTGCTCCACATCGTAGCAAAGCACCCCTGACGGATAACAAGCCAGGCTGTTTGTTCGCGCCTGTGTTGCCGGCGCGTGTTCGCCCCATTATCTCTGCATAAGCTAAATGCTAAATTATATTTGCCATTTTGTTTGCAGTGACACGGGACATCAATCACCTCCCTTTTTTTATTTCCTCGCCTCTCTCCCCCTTGTTCCCCCCCCCCCCCCCCTCTGCTGCAGGAGATGAGGGGTTGCGAGGTAGGGTGGGCCGGAGGTGGGGTAGCGGAGAGAGTGAGGGGGGACATAAAAAATTCATTACGCTTAGTGGCACATCAGCAAGGGAGAGATATGACTCCTGAGGAGGAGAAGAGGGGGAGTTGATAATGATGAAGAATATCAAACATAATGCGGCCCAAGTAGCTGCCCCATCCAATTTGTCCCCGTCGCGCCGTGATCGCTTCCTCCGTGTCTGCGGTAAGGAAACAAGCTCCACAAGGACAATGACGCATCTCCTTGTGGTTTTTTGCAGTTTGAACGCGAGAATACAAATAAAGCAGGGCACAAAAGAGACAAAAAGTATGATAGAAAGTAGCTCAAAGGGAGGAGATTTGTGCAACAGAGCGCTTTGAAGCACCGTCGTAGGCACGCCAGCGAAATTGGAGACTTTTGTTCTTCACCATAATCACACGCTGGTGATTTTCCTTCGATGTCACTCAGGATGGTTCGCTCAAAAGCTGGTATAAGTCACAGGTTGTGAGTCATATAAACGCAGCATATCTGACAATCTCTGTCATTTTACGGCCTCCCATTTAAAATAAACCAAATTAAGTACATTTCATTTCTTAAATGCGGAGGAACATAAGGCGATATTTTAAAGTAAAACAGCATATTTGATAACCCATTAGCCCTTATTACCCAACAGCTAACATGCTAACTTTAGCACATTCAACCACTTCCTTGAAAACAGAACATAAGCTAGGGTAATGTTTCCAGGACGTACAAATTTAGCTAACATAAAAAATTCAGAAAATAAATGCCTTTCCTATTTTAACATGTAATGCTATAAATCGGTAATATGAGTTTTAAACCACTTCCAAGCTAATGCGGTTATGTAAGCTCGTAATTGGCTAGAGGCTAACGTTAGCTCTGGTCTGATAACAGGTCATTAAATATGTTGTTTAACTTTAAATATGGCCACATTTCTCTTTCATATTTCAACTTCCAACTTGCTGATCAATCAACACGTGGTGTAAGATAATAATATATCAGAAATTATAAATGACACGACTGTAAAAGTGTCATTTCAACAGCACCTCACCATTAGCATGATTTCTAATGAAATTGGTCGCTGTGTGAATACTTCCTTTTTCTATAAATGACGACTTTTCTTTGCTTCATATCTCGTAGCCCACACATGCATGTGATTGGATAAGGCAGGCTGGTAACTTGTATACAGTTCATGTGTCAGGAGTCGGTGTGTGTCTGTCAGAATCGGGTAGATGTCAGCAGAGGAATCGCTTCCCTCTCTTGACAGGGCTTGATCACTGCTCTTATGAGAGTCGCGCGCTCCCAGGCTCCCCCGCCCCCCCTCAACCCGCTCTCATTTCCACGTCTCTGACACGTGTTCATTTGCGTGTCTCTGACATGTGGATCATGTTGCTCGAGTACAGGGGCCGTGGCCTTTGATCCTGGAAGGTAACGAGAGGCACCCACAGCACCCACGAGGAGGATGCTCCACGCCCACAGGCGGAAGGAAGTTCAGGACGTTGATTTGTATCGCCGTTAGGATTCGGGAGCTCGTAAATGATTAGTGTGATGCAGCTGAATCCAGAAATATAAAGTAAAGAAGTTCCAATTAGAGCGTTCATGTGCCTGGTCTTTATTTGAGTATTTATTTCTTTGACAGCATTTTAAAACACACCTTCACTTTAACACAAATGTCTGAAACCAGCTTGTTTTCTTAAAGCACACTTGTTACTTTTGCTTTAAAGATTGTCTCTGTTTTTTCAGCAGTTACCTTTTTTATCTAGTGGAGGAAAAAAAGTATTTTACAAGGGCATCCTGCATGGCAAAGACAGAAGCATAAAAAGTTGTGACAAAGTTTTGACTATGAGAAAAAAAAATTCCACCAAATTATGAATACGCAGGAACAACGAGATTTTCATTTTCTGATCAAAATATCCTCTATACTTTCTGATGATCTTCCAGGCTAATAAATAAATCAAGTTTATGGAGGCGCTGTGGCTCATACCAAGAGTTAGGAGCAAAAAACTGCATGTTTAAATCAAGACGACTTAAACCTAATGTCAATCTGTTCACCTTTAGCGACACTTGTAACATGACCAGGTTATCATAAAAGGCAACTCAAGACAACACAGACAAGAGAGGGAAACTTAAGGAAGAAGTGCATGGTGTTTAGCGACCGACAGGAAGAATATCTAGAAGAGCTCTTGATGAAAGTGAATCCGCCAACCTTACAGACGACATCAATCGATGTGAGAGTTCATCATTTTCAGAATGTTTAATTTGGGGCTTTTTGCCTTTATTTGATAGGACAGTGGATAGAGTAGGGAATCGGAGAGAGTGGGGAATGTTGTGCAGGAAATGACCCTCAGGTTGGATTTGAACCCAGACCATCTACCTCCGTACATGGAGCATAACCTAACCGCTAGGCCATCTGTGCCCCTGAGGGCTGCTTTGTACTTTTGTACATTTCAGAGCCTGTACTTTTTCACTTCTATCAGTCTTTCTTTTTTAAAGTATCTGTACTTCTACTCTGATAAAGTAAAGTGTGAGCTTTTGTCACATCTGACTGAATCAAATGTGCTCTCAGCTATGATCAAAAGCGGTTTAATGAGAGTGTCTGTGTGTGTTTGAGAGAGACTTACACGTGAAGAGGGGGCACGGGGGAAGGCTCGTAGATGTAACGCCCCTGCGTATGTCTGTCATCGATTGGCACGGGTGGATGGAAGGTCGGGAAGAACTGTGGTGCATCTGTATGAAGACAGGAAGAGAAACATTTATATAAGACATGATTTTTTCATTTACACTGCGCATGGCTCCTCTAAAACTTATTGTCAAGCGGATTCATTCCCCTCCTCGGCTAATCTAAACAGCAGCCGTAATGAAAGGCAGCGGTTGATGGCTATCTTTCAGCAGACCCACCCAAATTAGACCTCATTAAAAACGCTCAACTAAAAGCTGCACTGCTCCGAAATGTTCACTGAGGAAGTAAATGTCTCCAGGCTGATAGAACTGAAAATAAACTGTGATAAATAATCTGAAGAAATTAAGCCAAATGGCACGTTGCTCACCGTATCAAACATAATATGGTTTTGAACAAAGGAAAACATATAAGTACAACCAAAGAGACGTACAAAATGAGAACAAAAACATCCTTTTTTCGCTTCAGTGTTTTGTCACAACTGCCAAAGAGAATTGCAAAGCTTTTTTCCCCCCCCCTCAAGATAAGGCATTAAAACATTTGCATAATGTGAGCTTCCAAGCCTTTTTCTATTTTTACCACCTAAATTGAACACTTTTGCTGCCACCACACTGGGTTCCTATATGTACAAACTCATCTCTCAACCTTAACTGCACTCTGCAAAAAAAAAAAAATCTTTAAAACCAAAGTTGGAATTTTGTGTTGCCACTCTGCAGCCATTGTTGGACAAGTTGCAACAAGCAAAGCATGCAGGGTAATTCTGTTCATACGCTGCCTACCTGAGGGTCCAGTTGTGAAACAGAAATGGGTTAAAACTTGTACACAGGGATAGAAATAGCGAATGAACAACACACACAAGGCAACAAGTGAAAACGTTCTCACTGAATTCTGTATGAACACATGTTTCTTTATTGCCTGCTGAGACCAGTGCCAAGTTGTGTATGAGCACCCTGAGGCAAAGCATGTGTCAACATCTGCATACCGTCATGCAGTAAGTCTCTGAGGCTGCTAGCTATGTGTTTTTTGCCTGTAAATATTTAGTCTTGTGTGCCAAGGGGGGCAAATGGCCAACAGTGGGGTGCCCCACAGCTCAACAAGTGTTGGTCCATGCCAGAGGCAGCTGGGATGCTCAGCAGGTGTCGATCCCCCCCCCCTCCAGCACCTCTCAGGTCTTTTTACCTCATCACTCATTTATTCATAGGTCTGATCACTGCCAGCGTGAGCCAACACATAAACAGTCAGATGTTTGTAATCCTACGTCATTAGATTGCAAGTCTTAAATATGTACTCCAGGGATTTAGTAGTGTGGTTTCATTTTGGGGGATTTGCTAAATCTAAAAAAAACTAAATAGTAAAAGTTGTATTTATATCGGTCTCAAAGTCTGAAACCAAGATACCAAAGTAGGCCTATTGTGAATTGAGTGATTTAAAAGATATATATTTTAAAATCTCCATAGAGCCAGATACAACCTGAGCTGGTCAGATAACCTTTTTATCGACTCAATACCGTTTCCGACTTTAAGTAGCCTAGTAACCAATTCTGAGTACTCCTCCAACCCCAGTCCGCTAAAAAATAAACATTTTATTACTATTATTAAAGACGTTGTAGGCTATATTAATTACCTATAGGTCTGCTGTGGTTGCTTTCCTTGTTGTATGGTCTGGCTAAGTGCACTGAAGGAATGCAAACAAGCTAACTAACCAAAAACAAGCTAAGCTAACGCTAGTGGCAGCCCAGATAGCTGCCCCTCCTTACTCCCAGTGTGTAAAAGGATCAGACTTAAAGTGCTTTATGTAGTATTATTGTATGCACTGTTTTGTTTATCTTAAGCCTATTGAAAATGATAATCGCTGACTATTGCTAGCCTATATTTGAGTAGGCTAATGTTGAATGCTAGCCCTCTAGCCCTAAAAATGTGGTTGCCAGTGGTAGCTATAACACCTTTTTACGCTGTGTAAACTATTGTTTTGGAGAAGTAGAAACTCTAAGTGGTTTTCTTGGTGCCCTATAAATTATGGTAACAGTTTGGTGCATTGACAACTTTACTCACATTACCAATTACCGCAGTTTAGGCGCAGATCACGACAATAGCAGAAATGTATATTCCAAGTTTGATGCTCTTTTTGTTTAGTTTTTTCAACTTGGCACTTGTCAACATGGTAGGAAATATCCCAGGAGATTGACTGATTGGCTCTTCAGGTGAAGAATCAAGTGAAATACTCCAAAAACAAGTTTTAAACGCAGGTCATAGGTCACATTTTGTACTTTGACTTGTGAGTGAAAGTAGCAATAAAAGGTTTGAAACTCATAATTACTATTTACTTTGAATCATTAATGTTCCCAAACACAGCCCTCAAACATCACTCACAACACAAGTAGAGCATGTTAGCGTTTGCTCAAAGTGCTCAACAAGTCAAAAGAAAACTTTGGTAAACTTCTAGGAACCATTGGAGGGTTTTCATCCTGTTTTCACACTCGCACAGATAAGTGGTAAAAGCCTCCTCCATGCAGCTCTGGCAAGTATCTGAGCACTCTGTCTCTGTCTGTTGATAGTTTCCTCCTGATGACTCAGTTTTGGCTTGGCTCACCTCGGCTGATTCCAGAGCTGCCGAGGGAGGGAGGGATGAGGGGATGCTGGGAGATGTGCTCGTGGTAGACAAGGGCAGAATCTGCTTTGTTTACTCAACTCCACCGCTTTAGTGCTGTCGGCCCTTAGCTGTCAGAGTCGGAAATGGACACTCAGATATACTAGGGTCTGTGTTCTGGGTTCTAGCTCGATGGGAGTAAAAGTTTCATGTTTTCTAATCTCACTGATCCCTGCCCTAACCTCTGTCCTGTTGGGCAATGAGGGATGACGGAGGAGATTACAAACTGTGAAATCATTTTAAAGACCATGCAACACACACCTACATTCCCACATCCTCCTCCCCTCATTGAATTACCCATAAACCCCCCCCCCCCCCCATGTTTTTATCTCTGGACGTCCTCACTCAGCAAAGCCCTGCACCTCAACTGGACCTTTTTTTTTTTTTTTTTTTTCCCTTCTTCTTCCTCATTCATCACTCCTCCTTTCCAACCCTCCTCTCTATGCTATGGCCCGCGACTTTCCTGCAGGGTAAACCGTGCCGCCGAGGTTTATTTGAATCCAACTCAGAAGTTTACTTTACCCCGGCCCTATCTAAATAAAAGCCTGCCACCTCTTTTACGCCAGCGCGGCTCTCCATTAGCAATCCAAACAGCACCGTGTGTCACTGGAGGGAACGTATACAGTCGCAGAGAACAGAGAGAGAAGGAGATACAGCAGCCTGCAATCCATCTTAAGTGTTTCCTGTAGGGACTCTTTACTGTTTACGCCACGGCTAAATTGCCCCTGCTCTTCTGGATATTCAAGGGTATTTTTGTACTCTAATACAGAATACAGCCGGAGGGCAGAAAGGAAGCCAATGCACGTGTCACAGTTTTTTACCTTCACACTGAAACCACACACCACAGCAACTCTAGCATTCCTAAGGAGAGTGTAATAACGCCGGCTTTGTCCCTGTTGATTACAGTCAACCACGACATGCACAAGAAAGAAATGAAACCATGAAAAACTCAAAGTCAGGAATTCAGGACCACTTGATATCATGGCATGCTAAACTGATTCACGATGTATCGTTTGAAATATCCGACAATTAACATTTTCTTTTTATTCTCAACGATTCATAAAGTCCTCAGAACTCGTCCCAAACATTTTAATGACCCGAGCGCAACTTTCAGAGCAGTGATCTTCATTTTTTAGTTGAAATTTTTCCCCTCTTTTTAATCTTTTACGAGAAGGCACGGGAGTCATTAAGACATGATTACAAATGGGTCTTAATGAAAGGGCAATTAGAGGCAAACTTTGACCAGGCTCATTAATTCTAATTCAACACAAACACACCGTGCTCAGGACCAAAAGCCAGCTTCCCCTTCATTAAAGAGAGGATGGTAATTGCCTTGTCCTTTATTGGACACTTGAATAATTTCAAAAGAAAAGGGGGAGGACAAGGGGAGGATAAAGCCGAAAGCACATCATTCGGAATATCCTTATTGGTTAATCTCCTTTCATAATGGAAGTTTTACCACAAAGGATCTTCCTCTAAGCTTTGAGATGTGATACTTTGGGAGAATTTGAGCTGTCACTCATAACGCCGATGCGGTTTTTGATAACACACAAACAATTTCACTCCTCTCTCTTTTGTTGTCAACTCAGCATTGTGAGTTTATTGTCTCCACTGATAAACCTGCGCTCCTCCTTTACTCTGGCGAGGGTTCACTGACTCTGACTCTAACAGAGTGTCACCCGCCGCTGAGGACGCAGCACTCCTCCATAAACACGGGCGCTTCTCATCGACGCTCCGCCGCTACAGCACAAAGAGCCACTGACAGATTGTCATAAGCGACTAAAGGCGGAGTGAGGAAAGGGCTTCTGGGGCCCCCGCTCCAGAGGTTTGTGAATTGCTAATGTGGAACATATGAAGCCTGTGCCGGGGCTGTGACTGCCAGATTTCATTATGCCACCTCTCTCCCCGCTCATGATCTCACTGCTCAGGCACGCTCGTCTGCAGCGGGGCCCGCAGTTTCACCAGAACTCTGCAACTCTTCACAGAGCGAGAGAGCGATGCTCCTGACTTTGTATGTTTGATTGTTTGCGAGAGTGCTTGCTTGTGCAACTTATGGCGCTTCTTATAAGGAGTGAACACAGGCACATTTACATGACTTTACTGTGAAACACAAGGAAAAGATGCAGCTTGAGGCACATTCCTGATGGTGTGGTTTTTTTCTTATATATGTATGTTACCTTAAGGAACTTACTGTTGGGATCTCTAACTTTACTAATCAAACTACTATGAGAACATCTGCTCTACAATTAGAGTTGGATTTTTTTAAAGGTGGATGATTTTTTTCTGTGTGGATTTAGATGGTAAAGTGTTTTAACAAATAAAATAAATACTTAAAACATTCCCAAATGTTTAAGGGAGCTGCACTATGTGAACGCAAACAACAACAACAACAAAAATAGATTTATTTTCTGGCTTTTATGTTTTTATTGGAGGGACAGGACAGTGGATCGAGTCTGAACGTGGGGAGAGAGAGAGAGAGAGTGGGGAAAGACATGCAGGACAAGGAGCCACAGGTCGGATTCAAACCCAGGCCGCCGGCTTCGAGGACCAGAACCTCAACCCTTTTCCCAACCCCTTTTCTCATTTCATGTGAGTAAGGCCTTTAGTAAAATCAGTAAAACAATTTTTTTTTCCTTTGGTAAACACAGATGAGACGTTTAATGCAACACGCCTGAGTATTCATTTTGTGCCTGGGCTCTTTGATTTGGTGTGCTCAGCTGAAGCCTTTCCCCAAAAGTGTGATTCTGACACTCCTTTCAGTTTCCTGGATGGTGACAGCATGCGATGTAGAACCCAGAGGCGGACTATCAGCGGAAGTAGTTTGGAAGCCGCCTCTCTTAAGGAGGCGAACTCCCTCTGATCTATCCCTTCACACCCCCCTCTCTCATCTTGTTTGCTTACACTGAGACCTCAAGCTGTTTGGACATGTAAATAACACTTTCGGGGACTGTTTAGCTAAGCTCAATGGGAGTTGCTGTTGACTTTTGGAGCGCTTTGCTTAATTACGGGTCCCAGATTGTTTCAGGTCTAATGGCCTAATTACCGCTGTATAAATTAGCCTAATGCTCTCGCTGTGCAGTGCTTTCCATACTGTACGGGCACGAGAACAGAGAAAGTCCTTTATTGTGCAAAGAGCAACGGTAAGAAGCGGGGAGAAGAAGAAAGCGAGCAGAGAGGTTAAATAACAGAAGAATGTTAAGTGTTGCCGTGCCAATCTCTCTGCCATTCATCATAAACGCAAGGCTGGCAGATCACACTCAGCCTTTCCTCTGTAAATCAATAGACTTTTTTTTATATCTCTTCCGCTGTGTTCTCCACTTTCCCTGTCTCTCTCTCTCTCTTTCTCTTTCACTCAATTGCTCTCACACCCTTGAACACAAACACTCTCTCTGTGGGTAAATGTAATTAACATGGTGGAAAAGAAAAACAGAGAGTGAGTGGTAGAAAAGAGAAACGTCAGCTATGCGCGATAAGAGGCTCCCTGTTCGAGTACACATTCCACCGCTACTCGCTGTCAGAAGTAATTTGTTTGTCTAGACTGAACAAGTCGGTCAATGCCCGTCGCTTTTTTTTTTGTTGTTGTTGTTTTTTTCCCCCTTCGTGGTGCTACAAGTCTGTGCATATTTGCTCCGAGACTTCCTGTTCAAGCAGGTTATCTCTTTGTGCCAATATTTACAAAGTTACTCGCAGGATGATTTTTCATCCAACCACTGGGGTTTAATATGCTCGTATATCATCTTTGAAGGGCAGGAAACTATTCCCTGCAAACTTTCTCCACAAGTTTCATTCACAGTTGGGTATCTAAGACATAGTGGATGTTTAAGTAGAGTGGAACCAAGACAGGTCCATGCAGAACCCCAAATGTATACATCATAATGTATATAACCTGACACAAAATGTTGATTTAGGAATGTTTTTGTTGATTTCAAATTCAATGGTTTGGGTTACTCCAGTGGCAATAGTCCACTTTGAAGCCACCCTTAAACTGCTTTACTTATCTGTTTGAACCTACGTTGAACTGAAAACCAGTGAAGGTGAAGTGAGACCAAATTAACAGGACCACAGGGCGACGAAGGCCGCCTGTGGCATCGCCTCACATCTCCTCACGTCTTGCACTAGAACACACCGCAAAGACTACAGCAAACGGCAAACCACCATGTATGTTCTGTGCATATACCTGAGCGGCGGCGGTAGCTCGTTGTTATGATACAAGAAGACCATTTTCACACCGCTGTCGTTCACCACTCATATCACAGGTACTTCTAAACGAGAATAATGTCTGATAAAAAGTTGAAAATGACACTTGTGTTTTTATGCTCTTGGTCTGCCCTTCTGACTTCAACTGTTGAAGTCCTGGACATTTTATTTCAATCCATCAGTCTTCAAATGTTTGGCATCTGGTGTGTCAGATGTTGATTTAGAAGTTGTCTTTAATCGACGTGTCATCTTTAGTTTTGCTTTTTCATTTAACCTGAGGGCTCCCTGTGCTCGTGCATCCTCTACAAAGAGGTGCAACAATTTCCTGCAAACTTTACTTAAAAATTCACAATTTACCAACAGTATCGGCTTTAAAATATCTATTCATTTGTAGGGGGTTAATGTCAAATAAGTATAAGAAAACAGATGTTTTAACCACAACAGGGTGATGAAGGATCTGACTGTTATATAGAAACTCATCTAACATGTCTATACTCATGAAAGAATCCTAAAAAAGGACACATTTCAATTCACCAGTCTTTAAACATTGGTGTATATAAGTTTGTATCGCATTTTAGTTTTCTTAAATCATGTGTGCATGTGCTGTTTTTGTTTCTGTTTTCATCCTCCCACAGTCATTTTGCACAGTTTAATTATTGGACATTTTTCTCTGATGACGTGGTTGGAGTGAGTCCTTAAGTCTGTGATCGCAGCTGCGTTCTTTCTGTCCCTCATAGCAACGGTCTGCTTTTGAGCAATTGTAGACGTTAGAGCGTTTAAATCGACCGATCACAATAAGTTCACAAACAGCTGTGTAAAAATACACAGTAAACATCTCTTGTTTTCATCAACCACATGTTAATGAAGACGAAGATGCAGGCCATGCTCAAAGCTTCTTGCAGTCACCTCGTCATAAGCCACACAAATGTCTTAATGGAATTCCAGCATCTGTAAGACATTTACAGAGCAGAGTCAATCTTAACAAATTGCACGCCGGCACGAGGACCCTCGCCCTGCTACAGAGTGGAGCTAAGCACGCACTCTGCTCTTCCAGGGGCCCCACAGCACCTCCCAACCCCAGCTATGCCCCGATTTTTTCTCCCCCTCCCCTCCCCTCCCTTCCCCTCCCCGCCTGTATCCCAGCCTGGATCGGGGAGTGAAGGTTATTTCCATGAGGCCTCTGCAGTGCGCCAATCTATCTCCTACATTTGGTGAATTTCTCCAGATTGGGATAAGCTTGGGAGCAGAACAAAGCGCTATGGGTTGGCCCTTCCCCCCCCCCCCTCGCTCCAGCACCCCATACCCCACCTTCCAGACTCCTCTCCCCCCCCACCCAGCTGGGGAGAGATTTACACAGCAGTTTAGCAGCTGAAACACTGTGCTACACCTTCTTTCCTCTCCTCGCTTCAGATCTCACATCTGTCTATCTCCTCCTCTCAGAACGATGATACCTCTCAAAGAGAAGGGAGCTGATTTAAAACTCACGTTAACTCACCAGGACTTTGTTACATTTATCTGGCTTCAACTCCCACTGTGTGATTTATTCAACTCGATATATAAATAAAAGGCTGCTTAAGGGTTTTGAGATCATGACTTAGGAACTGGGGTCAGTGAGGAAATGAAAAGATGAATCCACAATCAGTTTTTTGGTCCTTTATTAATGCCAGTATCAGAGGAATGCAGAGGGCCGGGCAGGAGCAGGTAAAGAAGCTGTGGCATTACTAGTTTTACTACATTTCTCTGTAATGTAAAGAGTTGAGTTTCTAAGCATTTGACTGTAGGTTGGGAAGCACCCATCATTTCTATTATAAGTCTGTATTGCTCTAGTTTATTAAGCATTTTCTTCGGAAGGTGGATTCAGTGAAGTGAAACTATTTTAAGATCAACTGCTAAACCAGTATCTTGCCCAATACAAGAAATGTTGTTTACGTTATTGAGTTTTACTGCCACATCACATGTATGTCAAGGTCACTACAGACACAGTGTTCATGAATGCTACAGCCTGTGTCCCACTCCTCTGACCCTAAACCCCCCCTCACAGCTCTTCCCCCCGGCTCCTGTGCAGGTGATACCGAAGCTGCATGACTGAGGGTGTGTGATAGTGACTGTGAGGCTAATACACCTGCATCATAATAACACACAGGGTGGACATTGCTCTGGGAAAGTGGAAGGCGTATCAATTTCGGGTCATGCTGTTTTTGTCCCACTGACCACAGCTGGTTATTTTTTTTTTGTTTTGTTTACACATGTACAGTTTCCACTTCTGGATTGTTTTCAGTTGAGTTTGTGTGCTCTGAATATTACCTAGAAGAGACTTTAATATTGGTTAACGGTGGTAATACATCACAGTGACCACGTTGCCACATGTATTTTTAAAAGCAAAGAGGTCGGAAATTCTCCTGCAGAACCAAACTCTGGAATCTCAGCGATGGAAAATCTTTGAATTCGAGAAACAGTTGCCCTCATAATTAGAGGAAAAGTAGTGGCTTCTTTCAAGGTTGGAACCAAATCTAAAAGCATACTGACTTCTCTGGAAAACAGTCATGCATGCAACCATTTCAATGCTAAAATGGAAAGCTGTTGGTGCACACCTATGAGACATTTGTAAATTAAAAATGTACCCCTCCCACCTTATTTTCACCCACACACCCAAACAGACATTAGACAAAGTCTGCGCAGGCCTCCAGAGGAACGTGGCCATTATTTGGCCTAATTGAGAAAAACTGTGTGTCACAGAGCAAAAAGGCCCCACTGTCACAGCCAATCAGACAAATAGCTGCCGGGCTCCGCAGGGCCAGTGAGAGGTCGGCACTTCTGCACCAATTAGGTCTTATAAGAGAAGTAACATCTGGAACTTTCCGATTGTCTCCGTTTTCCACTCTCTCTTCGCCCTTTCTGTTGCTGTCACCTTAGCCTCTCTTTCACCCTCTCCTCCTCTCGCATCTTCTTCCTAATTCTTCCAGTTAATCCTGCTTTCACTCTTTCTCTGCCGCGCTCATTATTCCGAGCGAGTCCTCCTGATCTCTCCCCTTTCCCTCTTCACAGCATCCCAAAACAAGGACGAAGTTGTAATCCATTTACTGCATCCCCGTCAACAGATTCCACCCAAATAATCCTTAAAAGACTTACAACCAGGCCTAGGTACTACCAAGGGAAGAGGCAGAATGCACAGGGGAAAGCCAGAGAAAGCCACAGAGAAAGAGGGAAGTGAGGGAGCGAGGAAACAGACGGAGGGAACTTGTGTCACAGTGATTTGAGTCTTTGTCACGCAGGTGGCGCCCAGGGGTTCCCTCAGCCTGGGCAGAGAGACAAACTGGGGCCCATGTAAACCTTAAAGAGGATTAACCCTGCCAGAGCACTTTAATGAGACCTGAAAGTGCCGGGCACCGGAGAGCCCTGCTGATTGAGCCGCGCTCGAGTCGGCTCCCAACGGTCCGCCGGCCCAGTGGCCCAGCAGCGCTGCCGCAGCCCCCGTGGCCTACAGCTGCCCGCTCACACTGAGACACATCAAAGCAGCCTGTCTGGGAGAACCCCAAGACGGGAGGAAGGGGGAGGAGGAGGTTGTGAGTGAAGGAGAGGAGGGTGCCTGGATGGAGGAATCCCTTATCTCCTCCTGAGAGGATGCTGCTCTGTGGTGCGAGATTGTCTGGAGCTGCCACCTGTCCCAGGCATCTTTAAAGGAAACACTAAAGCCTGTGATGGGCCTGACCTCCTTGAGCTCCCATTCTTTTATGTCTCTCTTCATTTTCTGCTTTGTTACACCCCCTCCTCCTTCTACTCTTTGGCTCTTCTCTCTTCTTCCTACCCTTCTGTCTCACTTTCACCCTCAGACTCTGACTTCCCTTCCCTTTTTCTTTTTTTTTTTTCCTCTCCGGCGATATCTAACAAGCTGACGGAAACATTTTAATTAAACTGTGTTCATCAGCCTCCTCTCTGTGTAGAACAATATATACTCGCGACCCTCCAGACACGAGCACAAGATACGGGTTGTTGGCTGAAGGGATCAGGGTGCTTATCTTTGCCACTATGTGAGAAGAATGCAAATAAAGAAGAAGAAAAAAAAAAAGGAGCGATGAGATTTGGATACATGAAAAAACCAAAGATGAAGAAAGGCATGAAATAACTCTGACTCTCCCGTAGCACACAGAGGTGATTATCCTACTGGAGACTACAGGGTAACTTAAGGAGGAGAGAAAAAAGCTCAAGCAGAAGGCTGAGGAGAGGAGAAGCCCCCATGAGCATTTAGTCTTGTTGTTTTCATGGTATGGAGCTTAATGTTTTTGTTGTTTTCTGTAGCCGATTCTCCTTTTGGATGTTCAAGATGCTGAAAATCTTCACTTTAAGCCGTCACAACATCAGCAAAAGAGGAATTGTTTCTCCTTTCCTCTGTGGCTCGACTGATTAACCAGTCTCATTTGAAAAGGAGTAAAAAAAAAAAAACACGCAGACAGATGTTGTGACAATGATACCAAGAAATGCTGAGTATTCTTCTTTGAACATCTTAAGTTCTCTGGAAGAAATTCTTCTTAATTCTTCTTAGCCCCTTCAAAATTTAATCTTGTCATTGTTAATAAGGACTAGCAAGAAAAAAATCACTCCACACGCATCAGCTTCATGGTAAGTGCACCACATGACCTTAAGATGGTACGAATCCTTGAAGCACTGCAAACCCTCTTAAATCATCAAGAGCTACAAAGGGGCACATGCATGTGAGGATATGGCCTATCTTACAGCATGAGATGCCTCTAATAAGCTGTATAAAAGGGGATCATCTGATTATCCCTGGTGCGCTGGACCAAGGGGCCACAGTCGAGCACAGGCCCATGTTGTTCTTTCTTGATGAAAGGAGGTGGATGGAAGGGATCCCTCTCCATTGCCTGCAGTGTGCCCCAGGCTTCTCTGAGCCGGCACACCGCTGGGGGACTACACCGTGCCACCGCGCTCAAAAAGCCAATATTGAAACAATCACAAAGACAAACACTTACCCTTGAAACAGGCACGAAACAGGCACGTGTCTTCTCACCCCGGGCTCTCCCTCTGTACACCCCAGTTCTTTGGGGGGGGGGGGGGGGGGGGGGAATGTTTGAACCAGTATCCAAGCCAGTACTTGTCATGTTTAAACCAACAAGAGGCTGGAAAGTTTGTTCTTTGAGTGCAAGTTCAGAGGAGCGCCCTGTGTGTATTCCTTTTTTTTTTTTCCACCTATACATACACACACAGACCATTTTAAAAATGCTCATTCTTACTCTCTTTGGCACTTTCACGACATCTGGAAAGGTCTTGACCAAGCTCTGTAATTAAGTTCATAGAGTCTTGGTCCATTGTTGTGCGGATCACGTTCGGTTTGGTGACAGCTAGCTCATTCAGTTCAGTGGTCAGCTGCATTTTGATATCGAGGCAGACAGAGTGACGCCGAGGCAGCGGCCAGAGTGCTACGGCCCAGTAGGCCTGAGATCAGCTCGGCACAGCAGTTTAGAGTTTAACCCCTGTGACTGGACACCCACCACCCCCTCCACATCATAAAACCCCAGGACGGGTATTACGCCTGGGCTCAGTGTTCCTGCAAGCTTTCCCAGAACACATGGCCAGTATGATCCAGGTAGCGGTCACCTTTGGCCAGGCTCAGAGAGCAGGGTTACTGTGATACATGTGAAAGAATCCCTCAGTCAAGAGATCCATACCTCCAATGCCTCTAGCTTAGCAGGCTTGGTTATTGAGACCAGTCAAGGACAGCAAGGCTTTGGTGTAAGGATTAGGCTCTGGAAGCCAAATATCTGCTAGATTTTTATAAAGAGCCAACCCAGAGGCTATTGGACTGATGTGCAGTCATTGCCATCGTATGTGCAATTTAGACATTGCTGTCTCTTTTGTTCAGGGCAGCTTTCTGTTAAAAATATAACAGAAGGCCTATTGTCTTTTAACGTTTCTATCATTTTCAATACTATTAATGATTAAAATAATGGAGATTGTATATTTTTAAAACATGGGGCATCAAAGGATTTGAGGTTTTTTAAAAATTGGACACCCTCAATAACAAATGCCTATTTTGGTTTTTGAAGCAAATATACTTTTTTTTAAGTAAGCAACCAATGGTGGGGTTGGATGGGTTATTGGACGGAAAGATTTGCCGTCTCAAGCTTTCTTTTACTGATTCATGTTACAACTAACACCCCCCCCCCCCCCCCCAACCCATGAAGAGTGAGGAGACTAATTACAACCACTTTGCATAGGCTCCTGATTATGCATCACTGAACGTGCAAAGGTATGGTCTGACATGGTCTGACATGGTCTGACATGCCCTTAATGCCCGAAAATGTAACTCAGACCATGTGCTAGAGATTTTTACAATATGGGCCTAAATGTGTCTTGTTCTTTTTATCAAGAACTTACTAGATTATAGATCTACACTCGAGACACTTGAGCGCCAAAATACTTCAGCATTGTCTCTAAAGCGTGACGAATTGACTGTCCTCTATTGCCTCCTTATAACCGAACATTCTCGGGCGTTTCAGATCAGTTTTAACATGTGAAAGAGAGCCATTGGAAATGTGCTTTAAGTCCCTCTGAGGGTGTGTTCAGGCTGGCAAAGGAGGGCAAGTGTTTAAGAAAGCCACACTTAAAAGGAGAAGAAGATCCCCTCGGAGGAAGCGGAGATGCTTCGCCAGCAAGTGGGCTCACTGTTGCTGCAGGACAGCTGACCGGCTAATCAGCACACAATGTAAACAGATGTCGGCGCTGCGCATCCTATTCACACTTCTACACAATTAAGATCTTAAGAGAAAGACTTCTCCCTCATTAATCCTCATCACAATCCTTTCTTCTTATCCTGCAGCAAAGCCCCATGTATTAGTGTTGTGGTAAGAAGGATGTGGACTCTTATCCAGTGTTTGCCCAAGAAAAGCGGCTAAGACGCAGGCATCATCACGATTAACTAATGCTAACAATAGGGGGAATGTTTCCTTAGTGCCTCCTCCTTTCGACACTGAAGTGGGTGTAAAAGCCAGAGTAAACACAATCTTAGGCCGTGGACGTAAAGGGAGTGGGAGATCACAAGTCTGGGTGAATAGCAGAGATTTACCCCAAGCAAAGACCTCTGAAGATAAACCTCCCCTGCTCTCCTCTTGTTGTTCAACTCCCACGCCTCCCAGAGCTTCTCCGCCACACTAACGACCCAGCGACCAGGTGTGGGGAGGCTGCAGGTGCCGTCGCATTTAGGCACATTAAGCACTGACACACAACGGCGCTAAGAGTAATCGGATTTACCTGGCTGTCTGCTGCGTGGTGTAGCACGCTATGCAAGCACAGCACAAAGGCTTAGGGCCCCCTCTCCATCACAAGCACACACACACACATGCACACACCTGGGATGAATTTAGGAGGTGACAAGGCCCTCATAGAGAGGGACTACCGCTGATGGAGTAAGGGCTTTGTGCGTTATGTGTGGAACCAGAAACCAGAACAGGAGCCCGTCGCTTTTTTTTTTTTTTTACACCTTGTAGCCCACAAGTGGCGACAGACGCTACAGGCTTCTGGTTCAAAGCAGCTGAGGGACGGGGGGAAGAGGGCTGGAGCAGAGGGGTTTTTTTTTTTTTTTTTTTAGAGGGGGAACTCATGAGGATTAAACAGTGGTACTGGGTTCAGGCAGACGGAATGTGGCTGCCACCTTTGGGGACTCCCCATGTCTTCAACACCTGAGGCCAGGAATAGGTGTTTTACACAGCGACGCTCTCGACTGAGATCATAAGTCTCCCCGATCAGAGTCCGGATCAGAGAAGTGTAACGCAAACATCAATGAAATAACACTTGAAGCCATTCAGACTGTTGTTGAAAAGTCAGAAATTGCCCAAATTTACGTACCTCTTTTGGGTGTTGTATTCCTTCATATGACACAAATAATACTTAGTGTCCTATTTCTCCCCCCCCCCCAATATATTAAGTTAGTCTTCTATATATGCCCACACTAATGCTGGATTCTTTTCTGATCTCACAGTAATCTGACATTATTTAAATTGACTAATCATCCTGGCAGTATAACGCTGAAAAATGTGAAATAAAAAAACTCCAAACTCCGAGCTCATTGGGATGTCTTGAATTGTGTGTCCTTCAAATAATCCATTAAAATTATAGAATAGAATCAAATAATTGCTTTTAGGAAGGTGCCGGTGCCAAATTTAATTTTTACATTGTAGGTCGTTAAAAATGATCAAATTGATACAAAATATTTTAATGTTGACTTCTTATTGTTTCCTTACTAAAAAGTGCAACATGCAAAGTAAAAGGGGAAAACAATCTGTGCATCATGCCAACAGTTTCCCAACTAGCATCGCTGTGCTCTGCTCTTCTCTGTCTGTCTGGTATATGGTTGCACTCTTCCTGCCTCTCGAGTCCCGGTGCACAAAGAAAACCTCTTGAAGCTCTACAACCCTTTTGACTTTTACTTGCAGCTTTTGAACTCTCCATTTCAGACTGCGACTTTTTCCACATGACCCCAAGCCTCAGATTGACCCCCCCTCTTCCCCGCCCCTTCCCCGCCCCTTCCCCTACTTCTACCTCCGGGCTTCAGTGGTGTGGAACCTCCAGAGCTCTTTCACACATACCCACACACACACACACACACATAGAAATGAGAAGTGGCAGTGTTGCTGAGTTAGGTCAGGATGTAATAGGCAGTAATGTTCTGCCCTCGAGGGTCCTGTCCGCCGCACCATCGCCTGGTTTTTAAGTAACCTTTCCCTTTAAGAGGCACCTTGGTGACTCCCAGGCACCCGAGCAAGAGGGAGCAGGAACTAATTAAATGACTGAATAAATAGAGATACAGTATAAAGGTTGGGGTCCACTGGACTTTTTCATTACTGCCACTGGATTAAAATCCTTCTGTCCCACTCTGTCTGCCCCAATTCAGAGCCAATTTGACCAAACTAAACAAGCTATCACATCAAATCCTTGTCTGCAGGCTAAGTCCTGGCTACAGTGGCCGCTGAATTAACCTCCTAATCAGCCTCTTACTCCCCAATCATCTATCTACTGTTCCCTCTGTCCACGTACACACACACAGCTTCTCTTTCATCTACCGTCTATCTCACCTTTTCTTACAAATTATCTTCAGTATCTCACTCAAGCCACAGCTCTCCCTTCACCTCAATCTCTCAGGCTTCATCTCCATTAGTCTCTCTCTCCCTCTCTCTCTGTCTTTCTCTCACACGCTCTCCGAGTCCCACAGAGAGAGAGAGAGAGAGAGAGAGGCAGAGTAACAGAGTAGGGGGTGGTGGGGTTTGACTCGGCACTGCTTTGGGGCTTTGAAGTGTGTGTTGATGAGAGAAAGCGGAGTGCTGTGTTCAGACAGGCCCCTAATGAGGGAATTAAGAAGCTACGCTGGCCGTTCCCCATACTAACTTCCCAGGCACAAAACAAGACAAGTGTGCGTGCATGTGTTCAACAATGTGTGTGCTTGAAAGTGTGTGTGTGTGTGTGTGCTTGTAGAAGCGAGAGGCTAATCTGTCAGACTTCATCAAGCATCTGACAGTCCTGCCTCTCACCTACAGTAAAGAGACGAACTTGGCCTCAGTGTTTGGGGGTACTACAAACACGTCCTTGAGCTTTGCAGTTTTGTTTCAAGTTTTCCCACTCTTAAAGACGAATAACATGAAGCATTCTCCGACTAGTGGACTTACGATAGTGCGAGTCCAGGTAGCCGTTGCGAGGATCCATCGTGAACAGCGTGCCTCTGTACGGCAGGGCATGGTCAGACAGGTGAGGGATGGAACTGTGCAGCTCCTTTTTCAGCAGCGAGGGGCGGTCTTCCGTGGAGGTAGACGGCTCCTCGCTTATGGTCCTTGTGGGCGTCGGGGCCTGGGAGCTGATGGCATTGCGTCTCTCGCGGTGGTAAGGCGTGCCTGAACTCTCGTCCTCTGTGGAAAAGAGAGAAGGAGAACACGATCTTAGGACGCAGATTATTATTTTTTTTTTTACGAGAAGATTAAGAATTAGAAAAGTTGGAAGCAGATGTAAGGCTCTCTCTCCTTCACCTGGCACAGTTTCATACGTGTACCCATGCTTACAACCACAGCTGTTCTGAACACCCGTCCACATGGTCGGGTACTTCACGGCGGAAGGAGCGGGTAAAAAGAGGAGATCAGGTTTTGTACACCTGAAACCTAGCGGGCATTATGGGTGTAAATCTGCAGGGTTTGCCTTCCACAGAGCCAGATGTGAGAGTTCAGAGGCGAGTAGTGTTTGAGCAAATGGACACCAAGGATGGCATAATCCCACCCTCTTCATTTCACACAGTTGAGGCAGGGGTTTCCAAAAGTCTGTTCTTGGATTGATTTATGTCAGCTCTGTTAGGGAGAAATTGATTCCAATGGCGGAGGCAGCTACAACCCCACCCTCCTTTTTACCCACTCTCTCTCTCTCTCTCTCTCTTTCTGTTTTCAAACTTAATCTTTCTTACTCATCGGGCAAAATCAGGGGGAGCTGGGGTCTTGCAGAAAGCTTTGTGGCATGCTGGGTAAAGAGGGTATATGTGGAATTGAGTTCAAGAGCTTAGCTCCACTAGGAAGACATGACCCTTGACCCTTAACCTGACCTCTAAACTGACTTGTATGAGGGTCAGCTGACCTTCTGACCTGACATTAGTCTTTTTTTTATAGGATAGGCCCAATATACATATAGGCCCAATCACAATTTCCACTGTAACCCTAGTTACTAAACTACCAAAACCCAGGAAAAAGCCAGGATGTAAACCCTACAACAATCTTTGACTTGCATTAAAATCAACTTTCAATGTTCAATAATTCCCCCAGCGAGAAGCCGAGCGATGTTGTCACAGTTCAGGCCCTGACTCCTTTTATAAGCTGCTCCTATGCATATTCCCCATGTTCAGGCCTCGTTTAAGTGCAATAACAATGTTCACCATGTCTGCATTCAACCCTGTGCCTTTAGTTGTACAGTTTGGTCACCAATACACCCAAATCTATCTTGAGTTTTTGACACTCAACAGGAATTTATCAAAATGCAGCTGTTATGGTGCCAGAGGTTCAGTCGCATTGGCAGCCTAACGGTGCAAGGCTCCCCCGACTTTCACTGCAAACCAACAGCATCCAACTGCCAATTAAGCACCGAGTAGAGGGGGCCAGATTAAAGACTACCACCTTAAGCACCGAAGAGGGCCGCCATAATGCTGTACCACTTCACAGAAGAAGAGAGGCGATCAGAAAGGGGGAGGTTAAGAGACGGGAACAGAGAGAGAAAATGAGAACGAGAGAGTGGTAGAGAGAGAGAGAGCTGGGTAACAACCCACGGGTCCTGCTTTTATTCCCCGCACTCTCCCACATCCATTACCAGCGTTCGGGCCAGCCGTGCACTGGCGCAGCACTGGCAGCGGATTCAAGGATTCTTAACGCGGAACTGACAGCCAGAGAGGCAAGCCACTCTCATCCGCGGGAAATGACAGTGTCAGTTATGATATAAGTATTTAATCCTATACTGCACAGCCAGTGATCTTATTAAGGGAATAATGGCATTTATACGGTTAAAGCTGGATTAATAGGTCTGCTCTTGCAAAGCGCAATATTAACATAAAGGGATTTCGGAATTGGGTTCATCGCCTGACATGGATTGAAAGAAGTCGAGACAGTGAACTATGCTGGAAGCCAATACTGCTAAGGGTAGAGCGTGTAGCCGTGTGTAGCACAGGCTTCCACTGTGTACTCTGAGGTCTTGCACACCCAAAAATCTAGCATTACATCTGAGGAAGTAAAACCTACCTCCATATTTATGGGCTCTTCTCTAACTTTAACACAGCCATTTGATGTTTTATATAAAGATGTATCACTGGGGCCTTAGACAGTGTAGCATTAAGAGGCCATTGGGTGCTTCAACTAGTCAAAAACATCCACAGCTAATGTACCAAGAACTACCAAAGAGACTTTGCTGCTTACTTTAAAAAAAACTACACATTTTCTACTCTTGGTTGATCTCTTTCCACATCTCTCTTATTCTTCTTTACTTTAACCTCCTTCTCGGTGATCCCCACCGCTCTCTCTCTCTCTCTCCTTTAAGGGAGGTCAAGCGACTAATGGTTCAATCACAGCAGTGTCACAGTCCCACCTCCCCCCTCTTGTCGCCATTGGAAAGCCCACTGGGGGTCCATCATTCTACCATATACCACCTTAAGGGGGTTCATTACTTGAGTTTATAGCACCTTAAATGGTTAAACAAACACCCAGCAGCACAAAGGTCAACTGACTGCTCCAATCGAGAAGAGAACAAGAAGTCTCGAGTCAGGTTTCTGTTCTGCACTGCAGGAACAAGTCTTGTTTCTCAATCCCATAGGTGCAGTTTGAAATGGGTGTAGAGTATTGGCATGTATGCTATAGTCACTGCATCCATCAGATTAGACCCTTAAAACCAATGCTCTCAGGTTAGTTATCGTGTGACAACTAAAACTACAAGTGTCAAATTGTGTAAAAAAAAAAAGTGTATTGAAATGTCTTCACTTTTTGTACACTAGTAACTTGTCAAACAGAAAATATATTGTCAATTGCAGACTGAGCTGAATCTGTGAAAACATGGACTTTTGAAAAGTTCAATCCAGCAACACTTCTCTAACTCTGACCATCTGCCCAACAGACCCTTTCCCTTTTCCCTCCCTTATTTTTTATTCCTCTTTTATTTCCCTCTCTTTTCCCATGGTTGCCACATCCAGTCCACCACCAGTTTGCAGGTCTATTCAGCCCAATACAAAAGCAGCAGGCCCGTCCTCTGTGGACCAGAGGAAAGCATGCCTCTCAAAAAAACAGAAAAAAAGAACTATCCCGCTCTCTCTCTGTGGTGATTGAATTTCTTAACATCTTTTCAAAAAGCGCTTAAATGCCTGGAGGCGAGAGGAAGAAACAAGCTAATGGTGGATGGGGAGCACTGAACAAATTTCAGAGCCCTTTCCTGCTTGCGTTTGAGGTTGAAAGCGAGCTCCTGCCTTTCAAGTTTCAAAGTCCTCCTTCCTCCCGCAGTGTCACTGAAGGATTTGAAAAGAAGGTAATTGTGCTCACTGCCGTCCTGATCAGAGCACACGCCCCAGCTCTTGTATTTCAGGAGCTTTCTCTGCCACTATTATGGTACCTGGTGCTCCATTCCTGCATTCTTCCTCCCTTACGACTCTCTCTCTCTCCCTCTTACCCTCTACAAATGCACCCTCTCGTACTCTCCCTCACTTGCTTTATATCATTCTTTAACCCCCAGCAAGCCTCTCATTAAATCCTAAAGCCCAGGTTTCTCCTTTTTTTCCCCCCTTGTCTGGGGCTTCTATTGTAAAACTGGTACGAATACCTTCAGAGAAAACGCTATGCATGGCCTTTAATATAGCGCCATAAAAGCGAGAGTGGATGCAATGACAAAATGAAATCTTAAAAGAGATAATGAGATATGGAGTGTGGCCAGTTCTTTGGAGAGATCCGCGCTGGGACAAGGGGGGCTTAAGTTAAGGGTTCCCAGCCAATTCAAACTGAAACAAAAACCCTTGGCTTGTTGTTTTTCAGGTTATTTTCTAGAGGCAGAGGTTAAGAAGGAGAACTGCCATTCCTCCACATGCCAATCTGTCCTTGACTCTAAATAGTCTGATTCTTCCATGCGTGTTGTAGGGGTAGACAAAGGGGCCAACACACATTGCAGCTCTTCCCCAGGTTACCCAGTTTCCTAAAAGCTTAAACATCAGAGGAGGTGTTGTTGTACCTCCGAGCCTAAGCCAGACATATTCTGTGTTCCACCTTCGAACTTCTCTAAGCGCTGTTTTCCATGGCACAAACAGGTTTTGGCTGGAGAGCAAGAGGAAGAGGAGAGGAGGATATGCAGTGAAACCACAAAACACTTCTTCAAAGCGCCTCTCCTCCTGTGCAATAATCTCTTGCTCCTTTTTTTCTTTCTCTTGCAAATCAACTCCCGGGAACGACTCAAGACTCCCCAATTAACAATGAGAGGGGGAAGAAAAAATTCCAGCAGCTGGCTAGAGTTTAATAAGAGCACCTCTCCAAGCGGCTTAGGCTTATGTACCTGATTCACCGGCCCTGGCATTGGCGCTATAGACCCGGGGAATCATTCACGATTAGTGCAGGCTGATGAGGGAGAGACACCGCTCAAACTCTACCAAACCCATAACAACAAGAGCGCAAGGGATTACCGCAATTGTGTGAGGTATTTTTTTTTTTTTTTTCCTGATCAACTTCTTGGTTGACGGGCTCAGTGCCACAAGGAGCTGAGTGCCTTCACCCAAATCAAGCCCGTTGGACATAGTGTGAAGGTTAAGACGGCCGTACAGAGCTCCTTGTCGAAAAAAAAGGCTGATTTGGAGAAAGGGTTAGGAATGCATCGGTTCAACATCGGTATCGGGCCCTGTTGACAAACATCGGCACATGGGCAAATCGCGTGGCATGAAACGATGTTAGCAGCCGATGTTTATTTGTTGTGCAAAATCAATTCAATGCTGACATCTAGTAGACCTAACTAGTGATGTACAGAAGAGTTTTAATTCAATGTCAAACATGAGAGAAAATGTCGGCATTGGTATAAAATCGCCAGTCGGCTAGACTCGTATTTCTATCAGCCCTGATTTTCCCAATCAGTCCAGCTCTAACAAAATTGTAAACGTCAGAAGGCAGAATAAGGTCACATCCTCATGTCTGTTGTCGGATTGATTGTAAAAGTCAAACAGTTTTTCAGAGCTCGGGAAGCAAACATAAAGTTTTTTTCTCTTTAACTTTCTGCTCATGCCTGGTTCCGTCTCTACAGAGTGAATCCTCGGTGGTAGATTATTTAACCATCAGCGTGTGACTGATGTTTGGACGAATTGCAAAGAGAGGCATGGGCAGGTCAGGATGTTCCCTCTTCTGGTTAGCAGTCTGTTGTCAGCCGCTGATTTCCCACATAGCATCCACAAATGCCCTCTTCAATATTCATCAAGGCAAATTCAACGACTCCCACATCTCAATTTGGCTCCTGGCAGCCCACACCCAACCCCCCCCCCCCCCCCCCCCCCCCCCTTCCGCCCCCTCTGCTCCACTACCCGCAGTCCCAGCCTGTTCTCTCTGCCGCCAGGGGTCTGCTGGGACTCACCCAGAGCTCAGCATCTAGCAGTCCCAGCCTCCAGGCCCCGGGGCTGGGGAGGGGCAAATCAAAGCCTGCTTGGCGCCTTCCTTCTTCTCTGCGTTCACCTCAAATCAGCCTCACAGCAGGGTAGTGTTGTGCCAAGCCTCCGCCTGCCCCTAGGTAACCCTTATTCACCCATTAGGGGCACAGGCCAACCATAGAGCAGCCTGAAACCCCACTACCGTTTCATCAGGGCCACATTGTGAGGGAGCAATGAGCATTGCAGCGAGAGCTGAAAGCCCTGACTCTAAAATGCACACTGATGCGTTTTTGACCATGGATAGTTATGGCTTTTAAGGTTTTTCACTCAAAGGGCACCTTGGCCTGCATTCTTTGAGGAATCAAACACCAAGAGATGCATTTGATCAAGGCTTCAAAGCAAAAAAAAAAAGAGTGCTCTGATTGGCTTATAGACTGTATTAGAATTGCTTCAAATAGTCACAAGCCAGTAATGATGAGCCGTAACCTGTACGTTACTTACGCCGTCCTCTGTAACAATATGAAATGATTGTGTGCTAGGATAGAATAGGGCAGAATACGGCCATTTGGGAAAGTGCGGGTCTTTTTTTTGGGGTGAATCTGGGCACACAGCCTACCAGACCAGTTTGGGCCAGCTTTCCACTGGGCCTCCGCATTGGAATCCCACTTCTGACACCAGAGTGATGCGGACCAAGTCTGTGGCACTCAGATTAGGAGCGGCTCGCCAAGAGAAATAGATATCCGGCCAAAGCAAAGAAACACACAGCCAACAGTTAAGTAGAAAAAATAATACAGTAATTTCAAGCACATCAAATATGGTCCAAAATGCCAATGTGGATGTTTCCACCTGACAGTATGGAATGATTTCATAATGTCCATTAACGTAACTTTTAATGGCTCAAACTTGGCTCCCGTGCTGCACTTGCTCACTAACTATGCACATTCTGGTACATGTGATTAAGTGTTAAACCATTGAGGCATAGAGGCCCCCATTAAGATAGTTAGCCAGCACTTACTAGGAGCAGGATAATTAGACACTTCAAAGGCACCTGCCCGCCGTCCCACAGGGGGCAGGAATCGCTGTGCCCCGCCCCTTTTAAAAGCATGTTAACTCCTATCTGAGGCTAGCAGGCTAATTTAACTCTTGACATTTGATATCGAAGGAATGAGAGGGATCAGCCATTTAGCTGGAACAGGATTACCCCACCACAGCCCTCCTCCTCCTCTCCCTCCCCTTCAACCCCAAAACCCCCTCTCTCCCAGTCAGGCCGGATTCATTAATTTTCCTGCTGCTAAGCACTTTATCAATGACTGGTGAACGTCTAAGTCCAGAGTGGACTCTCTCTCTCCCTCTCTTCAGTGGTGATTAGGCCTGTGGATGTGCAGATCTGTCGGTCTAATTCTCCGCCTCTTTTGTTGCTGCTGATCTTTCCTCACACCTGCTATGAGGCTCAGTAAACTTAGCAGGTGTGAGAAGTAAACAGTAAACAGTGAACCGGAGTCAAGAGTGACAAACGGTGGTACGGCTGAGTGAAGAGCCACACTGAAGAGGATACATACTGCAGTTTGCACAAGTGTGAAAACTAGGTGCAAAATTTGACTAAAGTCTCAGACAACACTAAAATATCTACACGGAGTCAGAAAGGTGGAAACTCATACTGCAGTTCACTGACGCCCTGCCTCATCAGCATGAAGTACCTCTGATGTAATTATTGTGTTACAAGCAGCCTTTCGAGGTATGTTTGTGATTGAGGTTGTGATTTTTATTCATAAAAATTACGACGGTTCATGTTCATCAAAGACATTTTTTTTCCATGACGTGTGGCTTATGGTGTGTTACATTTGAACTCGGATGTCGGAAATTTTAAATTGCTAGTCTTAAATGCACCATAGTTGAAATTCCGACTCGGAAAATGGGAAGAACTTCAGTAACCCGAGTTCAAATTCAAAATGTTCTATTTTTTCCTCCCCCCCCCCATACACTCTGGACATTAATTTAGAAAATCTTTCTTCACAAGTGTCAGCATAAGCTTATAGAGAAAATGTTCAGATGACATGACATCAGTGATAGCCAGAACTGACAGAGATTCAATGTAAACCAATATTCATTCTTCAACAGCACATTATGCCAAACATATTCAAATGTGGTCAATAATCGCTGACACACCACAGGTATGAAGGTGCTCGGAGTTAATTCACGTCCATAACTCCACATTAGTCTCAGTCTAATGCTGAATGTCTACATTACAGGTTGAATCAGGGGCTACACATGAGTGTGACGGATCTGGGTTAAATGAACAGCGTGCCTGCGTCTTTGATGCTGCAGCTGGTAATGCTTACAGTTTCTAACCCATCACATTTGGACACAAGGCCTTTATACCCCGAGAGCATGACAATCAGAATTCCAAACTACAAGCCAAATGTCATAAAAATAACACAACTCAACTGACTCCCTCGTTCTGTTCCCACAATGAGGGGGCTATTCTGCAGGAACATTAAGTCACTGGGTGTTAAAATATATATATTTTTTAAAATCCTCCTATGTTAACTTTTCTGCCTTTACAGTTTGACACATGCATGATCTAAAATAACATTAGTTCATTTGCCACATTTTTTTAAAAGGTGCCAAACCACCTCACAAAGAAGCCTTTGTAAACATTTCAATCGTCATTTGCCTTCCGCGCGATCCTATCATCATTAAGGCTGACGTTTGCAGCCAAATCCCAGACTCACTCGACCCCCACCGGCCCCCCTCTGGTGATGTGAATGGGAGTGCCGGGGTTAATAAACAGGGTGTCATTCACCCCTTTCCCCCCTTTAAAAACACAGGTGAGACCTGGACCCCTTCATTACCGCGTCTGCAGCCAGCAGGGAAAGCTCCACAGATTAGAGGATCTGCTATGTTGGCCAAACAGACTTTAACCACAGTCTGCTGGGAGAGGGGGGGGGGGGGGGGGGGGGTGTGTGGAGGATGAGGCTGAGGTGGGGGAGAGGAAAAGGCACCACACTTTCTATATGATTACATAAGTGGCTCTATAGTGCTATAAAAAGCAGGATGCAGGGTGAAAATTGCAGGTTTGGTTGACATCATGGACTAGTGGCTAGAGAAAATGTATTGTTTGGTTTGATCAGCAGGTACGAGTCCCCAAACACTCTGTCAGTGTATATTGTAGTGTGTAATAGCAAGGGGATATTTGAGGTGTAAAAACACCTTTAAAAGAATCAGGTTTTCTGATTAAAAAGTCAAAGAGCATGTACAACTTTGGATGCTCATTGGGACGTGAAACATCAAATCCCCTAAGCTTAGCATTCTGTTTTCTGCATCATGAATTTAAGGGGCTTAAGCTGGAAGTTTCACTTTGAGAGACATGTTAACATGCACCAGCTCAAATCTGTTAACTTTCAGAAAAGAAGCACGCTCAGAGCTTCTCATGATACCCAGCTGACAGAAAGAAAAAAAGAAAACATGCTCAGAAACACCATCTTCAAATTCATAATGGATCAAACAAACTTGTACCAACGAGAACGTAAAGTTTCCATGTTGAGATACTTTGAAAGCTTTAATGCACATGCATAAATATGGAAATTAGAAAAAAAGGAGCGGATAAGAGACCAGACAGACTCGTAGTTCTGTTGGCGACTAGCGAGGGTTAAATTGTTAAGTTGTCCAAACGTGCACATCCCTAGTGTAGACCACTGTCTGACATATTTTTTAAAGCACCCTAAAGATATATCGGAAAGCAAACCTCAACACTGATATGTCTGTGACCGGCCCCATCGACCTGATAATAGCTTCAAACAGATACATCCACCAGGTTCTGGAGCGCATTGTGTTTGTTTGCCTTATCAGTTTTTCTTATCATATCTTCTGCTTCAGCTCCCCATTTCCCTTCATTCCTTCTTTCCCTTCATCCGAAGTCTTTTCCCCGTCTCTGCCCCCTGTTGTAGTCTCCCCTTGGGTAATGAGCTCTGCTCATGTATGACCTCTCCTGTCACTCTCGCCAGTGGAATCCTCCTCTCCTGCTTCACCCTCGCCTCTTCCTCTAATCTCTGCATTACTTTAGCATTAATCCCACATTCCACACCAGGACGGCCAGTGCAGCTCAGATGACACGCTGTCCTCATAATCTGCTGTTCATTTTGAAATGAATCAGTGGGATGGAATGAGTTTTAAATTATCATAGTAAAAGACTTGTAGGCTGCTTTAGGATTCACCTGTAGCATGCAGGATTCCTCCCCTCCCCCCCCCCCCCTCTTCCTCATTCTTCCTCTTACCTCTTCACACCCCTCCTTCATTACCTACCTCATTTACACTTTCCTTCCACTAATCTCTTGTTACTCACTCCTGGTTTCCCGATCTAATCCCTCATTCTCCCAGGTCTTCTCCCAGTTCCCATGTTGTTGCCGAAAAAAAACTCCAATACCTCCCTCCATCCCTCCCTCTTTCCACACCACCCTCCACCCCCTCTCGAGGCGCAGTGGGACTGTTGGACTCACGCAGCCCCATGCTGAGCCGCTCCAGAGCCAAGCCAGAACAAAGAGCCCATTGAGCCGAGCGGAGACATAATGTGGGCTGCCTCTGACAAGCGCCGAAGATGAAGTCATGAGGTCGCCAAACAGTTAATAATGACGGCCAATCGTCCAGCTGCACAAAGTGTGTGTGTGAACAGTTTGGTGCTTTTGAGGAACGAGAGAGAAAATGAGAGATTAAGTGTCTGCATGCATGCATGACTAAGTATCTACAGTTTGAAACTCGTGTGTACATATCTCAGCGCATGTGGATGGATAAAAAGCTTTTAAGGGCGTAATGAGATACTCCATGACACTGAAAAATGCGCTCAATCATTTTGTAAATACCACAGAGGAAAAACAAAACCTTCAGAGAATTGCACTTTTAGTTTTTGGCTTTGCTCCAGCTGCATTGAAGAACACACAGACCCACTCCACACCAACATCGGCCCCCGTTTTTTTTTTCTCTTTTTTTCTTCCTTATTGGAGTCTGTCTGGCGCAAAGTCTGACATGAGACACATCTCCGCGGGACTGGAGCTGTCGCTGCAAGGCCCACACTCCGAACATCATTAGACTCGCCGCTCCAGGTGAGAGAGAGGTGCCGGAGTGTTTGTGTCTCTGTGCAGAGAGCATGTGCATGTGGTTCAAGCATTCGTCTGAGTGCCTTTTGTATGGACATGGCCTATTAAAATGCCTTTACGGGACCAATAGCATGTCAAGGGGGCCTCCAGGCTGAGTCGAGCTTGGGACAGAGGGAAGGAGGAGGAGGCGGGCAGAAGATGGTGAAAGACAGCTATGCAATTGATTAACATTAGAAGGACTTTGTTCAAGTTCAAATTGCACGGCCCCTCTGCTGTAAGCTACAGACATTTGTTTCCCCGCAAGTCGTTTTTTTTTTTCTTCTTTCAAACCCTGTCTCTGCTGCACATCTGAGTTCAATTCTCCGCATGCCCTCTCTCTGAAAAATCAATTCCTCCTCCTCTCCTCTGCTCTTTTCCTTTCCTCCAGCTCTCTGAACAGACCAGGGCGAGGGGATTACACTGTCCCTCCCCAAATCCGAGCGAGACAACAAATGGTTCTTATCAACTGACACCCCCCTGCCATCCAGGAAGGGGAAAGGGGCAAGTAAAAACCCGGCCAAGCCCCGCTCCGGCTCGGATGTGTTTCTGGGCTCTGTCTGCCAATCGTGGCAACTCTTTTCACACTTGAAGCCTGAGCTATTTACGAGAGCCCTGGGAGAGCGCGCACGCAGCACCGGAGGGTGGGAAGAATGGAGGGGAGGGAGCCGCTGCTGCTTCTCAACCTCTGCTTCTAATCAATCACCAGAAATCACTGCCGTGGTTTGTGGCCTTTGATCCTGGCTCCTCTTTCGCACTGCGAGGGAGAGAGTCGGGGCTGAGGAAGGGGAGAGGCGGGGGAGCAGGGTGAGAGTCGAGGCCCAGAGGGTGTGGAGGTCAGGGGAGAGAGATTAGGGGGTGTAGGGCCTTTTGCTCTCGCAAACCTGAAAGCATGTCTCGTTTTAACCCAGTGAGTTTTGAGCGGAGAGCAGACAGAGAGACACAGTCTGCTTCACACACAGAAAAACGACTTCCAGAGAAACACAATTCTCGTGCATTCAGACATTTCAGAGTTTTATTTAACTGGACGTCAGTTACATGCTTGAAGGAGATTTTTATGTGATCTTGTTAAAGCAGACAAAGTCAGCCTGCTGTCTCTTTAAAACTAAGACGCCAAAACATGTTTGTCAACAGCCTGTTTCTGATTTAGCTCAACGGGCATCTTCAGAAGGAACTGATTGGACCATGGTTTTGAATGTCTTGGTTTATACAATCATGTTAGAAAGGTAATGTGATGTGATGATGGGAAAAGATTAAAATATCACAACATGGAACAGATATATATATCAGGGCCGGACAGCTCCACAAGAGAAAGCCAATGTTAAATAAAGAAGTTTGTCACTGTCAGCTGAAAACCACATAACTCCTACTTTGGTTATTGTGATTTCTTCACAGAAAAACGGGAACTATGGTTGTCTTTTAGGTAATTCTTTTTAAGCTATGCATGTTAGAAAAAGTCGCTCCCGGACTCCTTAGCAAGGTCAACCAGAAGAAGCACCTACCATCAGAGTCAGGCACACTTCATTTGATTTTTTTCCCTGGTGCTTGTATGCTAGGAGACTAAGACTGCAGTCCAATTAAATGGCCCAACCAAGCTTTAACCATAGCTCAACTTAACTGTGCATGTGATTGTACAGAAAGTTTAAAGGTCCCATATTCTTCTTTTTCTGGTTTTATATGCCCTTTAGTGTTTTTTCCAAGTGTCCTGTGCATGTTTAGGCACATCTATGTGCAAAAATTCAAAGTCCGTGGAAACGCGGCTTCTCCTACCTCCTCCTGTTAGCTGTAGCATTAGCTGCATGTAACGCTCGGTTCTAGCCCCCCTCGATACAAATTTGTCAGTGCGACGTCATTGTCAGTGTGAGATCACTGATCTAAGCCCATTGGCTCGTTGTGGCGAGCCCTGCAGCTCATGTTGAAATTTCCGAGACGCGTGCTGAGCAACTGACCAATAACGACAGAGCGGATCAGCAGACCAATCAGAGCAGACTTGGCCCACGTGGGGTCTAACAGTGTGGGCTCAGCAGAGTGCAGCTGACGGACTCAGAGCGGAGAGGGAGCAAGGAGGAGCAGTACATGAAAACAGACACTTTTTTTTAACTTTAGCTATTGTGAACGTACAAAAGTAGGTACATAGATTAAATATACAAACCCCAAAAAGGGCATAATGTGGGCTCTTTAAGATTTAGAGATGTGATTTTCAAAGGACGGTGATTTTTCCTACAAATGCACATTGGAACAACAGTACGAACAAAAACATGATAATCGACTGTACGACTCAAATAAAGTAACAAAAAACCTTGTTCTCCCAATCAAAATGACCTACAGTGTGCATAAAGTCAGCTCACTAAAAGGCCCTTCACCTCGTCATACATGTCTCCAGGACTGCTTGTAATGCCACTGGCTGCTACTTCATCCTCATTCAACAAGACCGCAGCTGTGTTGAGGACGTGTGAGTGAGTGAGGACAAGGACAACAACACAGCACAATAAATCCTCCTGCAAGGGTCGAGACACTCCTGCTCGTTTCCCCACAGGCAGGAGGGAGGCCGACAAATGGAACGGAGTGCGAGAATAATCAACTACTGTTTCCTCAAGTTGTGGGTTTATGAGTTTATGGGGTCCCTCGGTCGCCCCACCCCCTCTGAGTTGGGGGTGAGATCCAGCGGGGCCAGGGTTGAGGATGTGTCTCACACAGGGCAGGCTGATTTGTCTTTGTTAGGCCTGGAAGACGGTTCAGAGACTTGTCACTGACCCGGGTGGCCTTTGACCTCCGGGCCATTCTGGTTCTCAGCGTGTCAGTGAAAATGATCTCAGGCTCTTCCAGGGCACCATTGTGGTGGTCAGCATGGATTATCACAACATATTCGACTTAAATATGACTTCTGACTCAAATATTATGTTTGAATTTTGTCTGATATTTGTGGTTTAGGCTTCAGCTCTATCAGTAATAACAACACTGATTCAATTTATAGGATCTTGGGAAATTAAGTCAGTTTGCTTAGCCTTAGATTGGACAAGTTCATTGTAAAATCTTTACATTTAACTGCCCAAACTGTAGAAACCAAGTTATAGCTAACTTGCTAAATTTCAATTGCAATTCCACTACAGCTAAACGCTGGCTGCATCTCCACAGTGTGCACAAGTCTTGAGGCAGTGGCTTATATGCATCGTCCAGCAGTGAGGGAGCGGAGCACCAGCACCGGCGGGCAGATCTGAGCCTGCGGAAGTGTGCCAGATGAGAGAGGCCAGGCTGGGCAGGACTGGGCCGGGCAGCTGAGGTTTCCCAACTCCGCCCCGAGTAGCAGCGAGGCTAAGCTAATCCTGTGCCTCAGGCCCCTGTGAGGTGGCTCTGCCAAAGCCGGTCCCCCTGCTGCTGCAGGAAATTGCTTTCAGTGCAGAAGTCCATGAAATGTCTATGGCGAGGTACATCCAATGTGTGCATGCACATGGGGCCAGCGAGACTTTACAAACCCTAATCTACAGGTACATTTTGTTCTTAAAACCGTAGTATCTCCAAAAAACAGCCATACTGGGGATAAATAAGTCTGCTTTTCTGCATAGAAATGTGATTTTGTGTGTTTTATGTATAATTGATGGACCATACAGAGGTCCTTTGACACTAAAAGCCAGTTTTCCTGCGTGGGGTTGTGTGTCAGCTTCTATAACGCCTCCTCCATTGTGCTGTTTGACCCGTGGGCCAGCAAGAGCTCCCATGAGGTCCCTTATCCCTCCATCAGTCCTCTCTCATTAGCTCCCACAGGCAGAGCCCCGAGTAGGGTAACACAGAGGGGCCCCTGCTTCCTCCGCTGGTCCCCCCCGTGAAATACATACAGAACAAATACAGATGACAGAGATCACCTTTAAGCAGTCAAAAATGGTTTCTTCTCAAAGAAAAGGATGGATGCATTTCCTGTGATTGGATTGTAAATTATAGACGATGACACACTATTACATATATTTATTTTTGTGTATTTATTTGAATGAAGCTTCTAAGTTAGACCAAAAAAAAGTATCAACATTGCCAAAGTGGTTCATCCTTAAACTGGGATAAAACAGGGGGGATAAAAGTGGAAAGTGGAGGTGGCAGAACGAGGAGGGAGGAGGTGTCGGAGGAGGAGGAGATGGGGCAGGACACAGTGGAGAAACAGTTGATTATGAGTCCCATCAGGTGATCAATGATTTCATTAATAAGACAGATCACGCGCCTGTCATAGCTGTGACACGGGCTGAGGGATGATCCGCTCCCAACGCTCCATTTCCCCCCCCCCCCCCCCCCTTTTCCTCCTTCCCTCCTTCCTCCCTCCCTGTCCTTCCAATATCACCTCGCTCTGCCTACGATGAGCCAACGCCGAGGAGAGAGAAAAAAAAAAGGGATGGAAGAGGGGTTAGTCATGAGGGAGGGAGGGAGGGAATAAAGAGGGGGGTAGGAGGGGAGGAAGAAAAGTGAAAATCCATTTTGAAACCCATTTTCAATTAGGGGTCCACAAGCTGTTATCACAGGTGTCCCAGAATGGGGGCCCGTAAGTGAAAATGTCTCCTATCCGTTTCTGAAATGAAACCTTATCTGGGAGGCACAAAGATGGCGGGGACAGCGTATCTGTAAATTACTTTCCATCCCCGCTGTTAACGGGAACTTTATTTCTGTCAGATGACATTCCCCTCTATTTACTCTTGATCATTTAAATGGCAGCCTAAAAAAAAAGAAGGTGGCCCCTCACTCTTCCTCTTTCTCTCCCCCTCACTCGTGGTGTCGTTCTTTCCTCTCTTCCCATTTTTTTTTTTTCAAAGCGTTCAAGTGCTCTTTCTCTTCTTTAAACACTTTAGCCACGCTCTGCATTTGCTTTGGGATTTCTCTATACAAAAAAAGCCAAACATTTGTCGCCCTTAAAGGCTTAACTTGTTTGCCTCGGAGACCCCTCGCTCTTGCCCTTTCAAGCATGACCATCAAAAGGTCCCATGCAACTATACGGAGGCCCTTCCAAACTTGGAAAAAAAAAAAGAAAAAAAAACAGAACAATTTCCCAAACTTGGTCAAACCTTTCCTTCTCAAATTTTAATTCTCTTCCAATTCCTCACTCTTTCTTTTTTTTCTCAAGTAAAAGCAACCATGTCATAAAAGTCCAACCAAAAAGAAAGTTCTTCTCCCCCACCCACTCTGTTTTTTTTTGTAGTAAATGATCCCATGAGGACAGGACTTATTCAGGCAAGAAGCATGTACATCTTTTTTTTTTTTTTTCCAGCTCTGGACCCAACAAAAGAATCAGGGGACTTTGTGGTCCACCTGCCTGCCGAATGATGAGGGAAGCGCCCAACCTCCTCCCCCCCCCCCCCCCCCTCCGAAAACCTCTCCTAAAGAGCACCAATCACAGCATTGTTGTGGCACAGTCGGCCCTTTTGAGCTGTCATTGCAAGAGGAGGGGGCACGGAGATGAATGGCACACAGGATGAAGCCACCATTTAGGCGACCATGTGGGAACGCTCGACCAGGACTCAATAATTACTCCGGGCCCGTTCAACTCAGACAAAACTTACAGAGTAGGGACAAGGGAGGAGGACGGGGCTAAGTAAAGACTCTCTACGAATTCAGAGGTAAATCCGTTTTAAGACAAGTGTGCCCAATCAGTGAAGCTAAAGTTTCCACTGATCAGGTCCAGGTTTTATTTGGAAATGCCAAGAAGCAAGTCACTACCATGTATTTGGGGATTACGAAAAACTACAGGGGGATCATCTGAAACAACATGGAAATGGTTTAGAATAATGTTGTTCGCTGTGATGCATGGATTAAGTCTGTCAAACCAAATAGAAGTTTAATGTTTGTTTTCTTTTGCTCGGTTTTAGTTTGAAAATGTGTACACTGTGAGATGCTTTGAACCAGTTCATTTCCAACACAAATACTAAGAACATAAAAAATAAGCAAAGCCCACCTGCCCCTACTCTGCTTTCCCCCCCCCCTCCCACTTTTCACAACTTATCGTAGCATGCTCTTGCTGAGCGCTCCACAGGGTTTCCGCTGCACTGCATCAGGGGCTGCTGCTCTGCTTGCAGGGGGAAATATTTCGCTATGAAGAAGCAGTCACCAGGGATCCACAGCTGCTCACAATTACCTTTTGTTTGCACGGAGGCGGTCGGGCAGGGGCTACGGGGGTTAAAGTTGAGGGCAGTGTAGGGTTACACCTGATAAGAGGTTATGAGTTCTGGGGGCGACTTGGGGAATGTGCTGTAATTATAACTACACAAAGAATGTGTAAGCTATATTCTTATTCCAAGGGGGAAAGATTGGGATCTTAACGGGACCTTTTTCTGCCGATACCCATCATCCCTCCTTTTGTCAAGTGAATTATGGGACTACTGTATTTAAGGGAGCGCAGCTTTAAAAAAAAAAAAAAAAAACGAGCATGTTTGACATGTCTGCGTAGGAAAATCTTCAGCGACTTTTCAAGACAGCCGTATGCCGTTCAGAGCTGTAATTACCAGCACATTACGGAGAGAAATCCACAATCACAGCGCCAAATCACATCCATGCTTTTTCCACAACAAACTGGTTTTTTTTAAACATGCTGCCCCTTTAATTAATAAAACAGAGCTGGCCATCTGGAAATGAGTAAGATTGAGAGTGTTCCCAAGATGCTCCAGGATGCATTACCTTACCCCACACTTCCTGTGATAACTCCCATATGGGGAGCAAGTCAAAGCAACTCATTCACACTCTCTCGGATTAGCTTGATTCGAATAAAATGGAGGGCGCAGAAAAGCCTAAACTCACACCTCCACACCGTTCCACATCCTGTCCTCTCAAACTGTTAAAGAGCTGTACGTTGTTTGCTTAGCTTGATGAACTAAGAAAAAAGGTTATATTTCTCTTTCCAGCAACCGAATCAAGAATGAAAGGCTGAATGGCGACGGTAAGCTTTTAATAGCAAGTGTTGAAGACATTGCTGTGTAAACATGCCAAAGTTTCGCTACCAGTGACTCACGGTGACCCTGAAGAATAGGGGTAATGTAAACATGAGGAACATCAGCGAGGATCTGTCAGCGTTTAATCTGTGAATCATGTTTTGAGGAGCTGGGTAATTCGGTCTCAGAGTTATGAGAACATAGCCACAAAAAAAAAACATTCCTCAGTCTGCAGTAGGTCAAAGGCTCCAATGCTTAAATATGTTGAGTGATATCAGGTGATGTATAGCAGCCATCTTTGGCTCACGGAGGTCTGGACTACCTCAATGCATGATGCTTTTGTTACTTTAGCTAAATCAGTGGATGAATGTGCGACTAAACGAAATGTTTACCCCCAAGTTAGTAACAAGTTTGATTTCAATTTGTTCATTCTAAGCCTGCGCTGTTCAATTTGAATTTCTGAGTTTGAATTTGAATAATCTGTAAGACCTAAAAGTAAGACTGCACAATATGAGAAAAATATGCACTGTGAACAACATTGAAGTGTGCTGTACACAAAAGCTAAATAGTACGCTACACATTAGCTAGAACCCCCAGATTTTGAGTCTATCGTCTGTTTTTTTAGATTTGACACACCAGCTGTGTTTGCCACATGTTTCTACCTGAATCCAAAATTAATCTAAAATCCTTTTTTTTTTCCCACCAGTAAATTGGCAACAGCTAATCTAATGGGTAGACGATAGCCGGCTTGAGCTTCACCTGACTGCATCAAAATGGTGTGAAGGCATGGCTGTTACACCGAGGCCTCCGTCCAATGGGAAAAAGAGGAACGCATGCCGAGGGATAAAACACTGCTTGTTTAAAATAGAGCAATTCTTCTCTTTCAGCGCAATTAATTCAGACATTTTTTTATGTGTTTTCATATCTGGATGACGATTCATTTGTGAACGACCAGAAATAATCCTGAGCAAGTCGATCGCCAAAGGAACTCATTCTCACTGATTGGCCCTGAGCTTCAAAATATGACCATTGGAGGTTGCATTCCGCATGTTACGTTACTAACCTATTGTATTGAACATAACTTTGTGGGCACCTTGGAAACTCAGTCTGCTACATGATCCGACATTACGTAACTTAAAAAAGTGTCACCTCAACATTGACGTCCTGTTTCAAACTGATGTCATGTTGGACTCGTCAATTTCATTGGACCCCCACCCCAATGGGACTTTTAAACTCCTCGTACATCCCCTGACTTCAACACAACATCAAATCAAGGGAGCAACGTAGAGAAATCACACCAGAGGAAAAACCTACACAGCTTATTCGACACGAGCAGCCAAATGAAAGGACTGAAGAGTGACAACGAGGAATCGTCCCCTTCACTCCGTGTTCCCATTACTCAAGTTCTTGACTGACTAATTGAGCATTCTGTCCAAAACTGGGTGTTTTCTTTGAAAGACCTATATTATATTGACATTAACCACGGTGAGTGAAAATGAGCGTGCAGTTGAAGTTGACGCGTACCGTTTGAGGTGGTGCTGGAGGCCACCGCCTTCTCGCTGATGTCATTGCGCACTGACGAGCCCTTGGTTGCCACAATGGTCTCCACCCTCTTCTTCTTCTCAGCTGCTGAATTGGCCTGGGACTGGGTTTCCATGGCGATTTTTCATTCCTCAACACCTCATGGAGACGGGATAACTGGAGAAAAAAGGGGAAAGAGGAAAATGAATGCAAAGATTTAAACCACATTAGACAACGCGTGCATTTCTTTGATAAGCTGAAGAAACACACGGGTTTACTTTGTGGTTTAATTTTGAAAATGAAGCTTGTTTTTGTTGCTTGATCTAAAGTTAAACATTTTAACAAAAGAGCGCCTTCAGGAAAGACTTCAACAGTGGGAACCTTGAGAGGAAAAACTTCAGATCCAATCCTCCTTTTTCATGATGCCCAAAGCAGACCTCGGGTCAATCCAGCAGCTCACCCTGATTTATTTTAACTAAAACCTGCTGGGCTCTGATCGGCTTGTCTGGAGGACTGATCTCCTTCCCTTTCCACTAACTGTGGTTAAAAACCCAAACCCCAAAATTGAGATTACCTTATTTTCAACTGTGTCACACTAAACTTCTGACTTCTTGTCGGAAAAAAAACACACACACACACACACACACAACAACAACTCCATAAACACAGAGAGGCAGGACATCCTGACTGGGCTTTTATATCTGAGAATAGAAGTGCAGGCAGCTTGTGGATATACTGATAATCCTGTTCGAGCAGTCTTTCCACAGAGAAAGCAGAAACCTTAAGGGGATACCACAGAGAGAGAAATGTTCACAGTCCTAAAAAAACAAGGGTTGTTTGAAGGCCCTTTTGGGAATATCATGGTGCCGGGCAATTTTTCTTTCAAAGAATAAAGGTGGTTGGAGTTAATGCTGTCTGTGGGTTTAGAAGGGGTTCAGCCAACAGTCTAGCAGACATGCTGCTCAGTTCAGCACCTCAGAGGCCGTCTACAAACTCAAATCTATCTAGGTCATGGAGGTCTTTTATTATGGAGACAGCACGGTGATGCACCACAACCAACCGCTCATTTACACAAAGTACAGGAGGTTTGATACAAAGCCTCTACTTAACCGACCATAATTCATGGAGAACCACTGGAAATATTTAGTCTCCTTTCCAATAAAGACCAGCTAATTACCCGAGTGTACGATTTAATTGTCCTCCGCCCTGTAAACATGCACGGATACAAAGGCCAGCAGGAAAGTAATGCAAACAGAGTTGTTGTGCTGAAAGTACAAGAAAGAGAGGATGGGGGGGGGGGGGGGGGGGTGATATTTACTAACTCCCCAAGGAGGTAAGTCAAGGGGGAAGTGGTGAGGGGTAAACTTCAGACAAACACTGTGCGCTTTGTTTGTTTTGTTTTTTTCTTCCCAAACATCTGAAAAAAAAAAAAAAAAAGAGAGTCTGTCTTCGTTTTTCTGACCTGACAACATCTGTAAGCAATCGGCGGCTTACACACACAAAAAATTGAGACGGAACACAAAAAAAACAAAAAAAAACACAATGCAATTACTGCCTCGCCAATCAAAACAGAATTAAACAAGAGCTCGTCCCTCTAATCACTCCCACATGAATACACATGTACTTGTCATCCCTAACCAAAGACATTTTTGTCTTACTTGCACAGATATCATCTCGAATCTCTGCTGCCTGTGTGTGTGTGTGTGTGTGTGTGTGTGTGTGTGTGTGTGTGTGTGTGTGTGTGTGTGTGTGTGTGTGATACTATTGCTTTCATTTCTGGGGGTCTTTTGCAAGTACCAGTGAGTTAATCATAAGAATATGTGCAGTGCATGTAGGTCTGCATATTTTCCAGAAACAAGAGCCTGATCAGAGAGCATTTTTGAAATCGTCATTCTAATGACTGAACTTGAGACAGAGCATAGAGGGGGACACACACACACATTCAAGCTGTTTCTTAATGGCTCCCAACATGACTTGTGCCGAGAGTGTGCATGCATGTGTGTGTAAGGGTTTCCCTATTGCATTCAGGTGAGTTAGACAGGAGATTTAAAAAAAAAAAGGGAATATGAGGGTCTGGATTGGGGGTTTTTTTTGTAGGGGAGTTTTGTCGAGGAGAAAGCGGAGCATTCCACTGCTCGGGCAAATATTCACAAGTCCGAGCCACTGAAGCGTGTCTGACCGGCCTTTTGTGCTCCGCCAGGCAGGCCACAGTTCAAAAGCAGCAATTAAAAGCAGGGACCTTTTCACCCATAATCCCTCTGACCTGGATGCCCACACCCAATCTTGCAGATGTTCTCTGGCTCTACCTTTTTTTGTTGCTCATTTTGGCCAAAAACAGTAAAAAAAAAAAATTAACACAGTTATCACTTGGAATGCATTCTCCAGATGTAGAAAACAAGTATTTATACTTTTGCATGAGTTCTGAATTAGTTTGGGTGACATGTCATTTTGATTTGGCACTTTAAACCTTCACTGAATCAGAAGAAGACATCAGATTTTGATTACATTTAGATAAGGTAGCACAGAAATGTTAGCATCAGCTGTGTGTCACAGAGGCCTGGCAGGAAAAATGTAAGAAATACAACCGTGCATTGATCTCTGTTGTCACCCAAAATAAATGTTAATTTCATATTAATGTCTTCCCCATGAAATGTCTGTCCCACACCCAATTAGTGAAGAGAGGAAAAGGGTGTATCTTTATTTGTGCTAGACTGTAATCCTTCCACACAGAAAGGGAGGCGATTAAACAGGTTTAAAATACCACAATTCAGACGGTTCCCTCAGAAAAAAAAAAAATACATTATTTTATAAGCACATTAAGCAAATCAATTTAACATAAATTATACGCCTTGGTGACAAAGGCGCCGAGTTGAAAGTCATCTGAAAATTGTACACATCAAAGTGAAACACTAAAATAAACTTTTGCCTTTGATGGGAAAAATGCAGTTTTCTTTTTTTTCTTCTTCATGTGAGCTTAAACTGCTGCTAACGCTATCAAAACATCTGCACCTTTTGTTATTTAAAGGCCACATCTTTACAAGTTTAATTCTCTTAAACTGCTTTAGGTGCAGCTCCAATTCTACTGCAGTCTGTCATTAGGGGCACTTTTGAAATTGTATGTATGCACACACACACACACACACACACACACACACACACACACACACACACACACACACACACACAATGAGAAACTGGGGGACATTTTTATATAAACTCTTGAAGTGTCTTCTTAGATTTGGCTGCCCCCCCTCACAGACGGGTACTGTATTTGTGTTCATTTCATTAGGGGAGACTGTTCAGCGTCGAGGGCCCCCTAAGGGGGGAGACTGGCAGCGCCGCAGCATTCATCATCATTACATCAGCGACCACCGAGATCTGCTATCTTAGGCTTATCAACGGGGCACAAACGCACCGCGGCGCAGCGAGTTAGAGGGGAGGGGAGAGATGGGAGATGGAGACGATTGAGGGGAGATTGTGAGCAAAAGTGGGATAAGAGGGGGAGAAAATGAATGGAGGGAGGGAGGAGCATGGGAAAGTGTGTGTGCGTGCATGCATGTGTGTGCGCCTCGCTGCGCCCCTGCATGCCTGCACATGTTTTCCTGTGTGTACAATGTGTGTTTTTGCACATTTCGCAGCTATGCCAACAACATTAAGGGCTCCTGCACAGCTGGAATAACTAAAACACTGAGGGGCAAAGAGGGAGGAGGAGGAGTGGGAGCCCTTCAGCCAGATTAGCTGAATCTCGCAATAAAACAGAACGTGCTGGCTCAGGCTGCATGTGTTTGCATTGGATAAGGTCAGTGAGGGGATGAGGCCCCTTAAGGAGACAGTGGACATGCTTTTCTGTGGGTAAGAGGACCGGTGTTGGGTTCAAAATCCCCACAGAGGAGGTGTTCCCAAACTCAATGGCTCTGTCGGGAAACCACATACTTAGCTCTCTTGCTGTGTTTGACACCGTTCTTATGGCTCGCCGTCGGCCCTGGAAGGCAAAAGGGGAAAAGAGGGAGGAGGGGTTTTGGGGATTTGATGGTTGTGGCTCCCATTCACCAGTGAAACTTAACATTGTGCCCAGATGGCACTGAGTCTGGCCTACAGCTGATGGGGACCAGCCCCTCAAGTAAGGGCCATTTAGCAGGAATTAGTCACACCCTGCCACACACACACACACACACACACACACACACACACACACAATCATGTGAAATCCAAGATACACACATGCAAACTGGTTTAGTGTCAGTCCCTTTACCCTTTTGTATACAGTGACACGGCTGAGCTATTACTCATTTAAATGTCACCATGATGACGTGTGAGTCCCAGTCTTGACCGACGCACTGTCATAGCTAATGCTGGTTTTTATTTTTTTAGATTATTCACCGGTTCAAGTTTTCAATCTGAAAATTGTCTTGTGAATACTGCATGAACAAATAAATGCAGCGTTTAGTGTGTTTGGGTTCTGGACTGTTCTAGTCTGTTCTAGATCTACCTGTCCTTCATTTGTTACACCAGAGGTACAGCATCATATTAGCTTAGCATAGTCCATAAGCAAACAATTAGGACTTCTATCACCGGTGTACTGCGGAAAACTGGAGAATATAAGCCTGTGTAAATGAGGAGCAGTGTTTTTTATTATTCGTCAAGGACAAACAGTGCAACAACACAGCTCGTCATTTGCTTTCAGCGCAGCTAATAAGATTATCCTCGCGTGCGTCTTGCTCCCTCAGACCTCTCCACTTAAGATGCTTTGGAGGGCTGGTGAGGGACCCTGTGTGACGCTGTGAGTGCATCTTACATTCCTGTGTAACAAACCCACACGATGTAATCAGAATGCTTACACGATGCTTCTTTTGCGCTCGCTACCCGGCAGATAAGGGGCGAATAAAAGCGCGCCCCACAATGGAAATCTTCTGCGTTTTCCCTGCAGAACCCCGCTTATTAGATTATTTATTTATTTTGACTTTGCATTTGTTGGTGAGCCACTCGTGTCAGGGCGTAGTGGGGGCCGTGCAGACTGAGACAATGGATAATGCAGGCTGCTTTGTTGCAGCGGTGGCCCAGTTATGCAGTATTGGTTTCCCCCGTTGCTCTCCACATGATTCACTTTCTCCCAAAGCTGAAACGCAGAGCCTTTGTTTGATCAGACACTTTCCCTGATTCTTGAGAAGAAGGGAAGATGCTTGTTCAGCTTTTTACGGGAGGCCAAAGCAAACAATGCAGTCCATTACTTTAGCCAAATATAAAGAGAGTACTTGGGAAGAAAAGAAAACATTTAACTACAAGCAGAACTTTTGTTTCTTTAAATTTGCAAAGATCAAGTTTACTATGTCTTACTTTATGAGCAGAAAGGGCAAGAGAAAGCATATATTTTACTCAAGCAGAGGTACAGGCACTTCAGGTACAGGTACTTCTTACTAAAGTGAAATAGAAAAAGTTCAGAATCTGAGAAGTCCTCCCAGTCTAAAAGAGAAAAGTGTCCAAGTACATTTCTACCGGCTGTCTCGGTGCAAAGCTCGATGAACCTCAGGTCGGATTTAAGAATATGACAGTTAGAAAGAAGACTTTACCATAAGAACAAGGATCACATTTTCCTCTGAAGTTCCCATTGGGATGTGGAAATGTCCAGGTGGCAACCTCTGATATCAAAAAAAAAAATAAAATGGCACCAATGCAGAAATGCAAAAAAAAGCTACAGAATCTCTATTAGGTCTTCAATTCAAAAAGCCCTTTTCACTGCAGAAATAAACATGTTCACGGCCTGGTACCAAATACTGTTTTGGTCTAAATAGCTCATTACTTTATTGGTAAAAACTGGACAGGGGTGTATTTTTGTATATCTTTATTGATTACATGAAGGATGAGGTTGTTTTGTGTACATTAACATAATTAGGGGTGTGGCTTGTTTGACTGACAGGTGGCCATGTTGAGGTGTTTGTCAGAAGACTGACTGAAAGGTATGTACAGTCAGGTTTCCACTATCACTGCCATTGTTGTGCTTCAACACTGGTCTTCAGAAACCATATGGTGATGTCACTGATGATACGTCCATGTATTATACAGTCTATGGGAATGTCTTGCTGCTCTGGATTTACTGTGATGTAGCTACAAGTTCTTCCAGTCTGTTACAGAGTTCACATTCACCTCTGCTCCTGCACTCCAGTCTTGGCACAAAATATGTTGCTTTAGCATCCACACAGCCTGTTGAAATTCAGTTCATCATCAGCGTATTAGAAGCCACCACATCCCTTACAGCTGAGGTTTTCCACTCCAGTGGTCCCTGCACATGGAAGACGCTGAAACGCTGTAAGAGAGTGAGGTCTGTATCCTGTCAGCGAGCCTCTCATCTCCTCTGCAAACACTCCTCTTCATACAAACCTTTAGAAAACACTCTGCCAAAGTTGCAGAGCACGACAACAACATCCTTCACAGCACTTTGACTACGGCGAAACAGTACATGTTGCGCCAGATGCCGCGCTGTTCGAGTGCACATCCCGATGTAATGCATGTGCGAGATAGAGATGGTGTCTGAGCTTTACTGTGTGACAGCGCGTATATGGGAGTTGCAGGAGATGCGCCATGCAGGTGCTGTATGCGCCGCTCAGTATGCAAGTGTGATCATAAATAAGAGAGGGGGACCCTGGGGAGACGGATGAGTAGAGAAAGAGAAATTCCTGTATTGATAAAAACCTCATACACACCTCTCTCTCCCTCTCTTTGCTCAGAGGAGGATCAAGCAGATAGATGGTCCTGTGTGAGTGTTGTGGCAGCAGGTATGGTTTTGACAGTAGGTCTTCACATTTAGCCCAAGGGACTGTAGTATACACTGCTTTCATCCTCTGTGTCTTAGACAGAAGTGTATCACAAAGAGTATCGCTGTTTGAAGCAACTAAGAGCAATCCTGAGGCTGTACAGCTACAGGTTGAGAAGTTATACTGAAACTATTCTGCCCACTCGGACTTAAAGTTCTTAATTTTCCTCCCAACTTGCTTTTCTTCTCCTGCTCTCATTCTCATTCATTCCCTCCTCCTCCTCTCCGTCTCTCTCTCCTTTCCTTCATTCCTTTGAGTCATTGGGATAAGTGTTGGAGCGCAGTGAGTCAGAGCTGCTACGTGATTAATGGCGGGAGCCTGGCGTCTCCGGGGCCGAGCGCTAACAACAGCCAGGGGGCAGCGCGATAATGCACAATAATAAAGCCAGCAGACAATCAGCCAGGCAAAGCAAGGCCTATTAGCCAGCCCCATCAGGACGGCTAAGTGAGAAATTAGCCCTTCCCAAGCTCCGCCACAATTCATCAAGTGCTGCCCCTGAATCCCCCCTCAAGAAGTCATAATGTTTACTTAAGACTGGCCCCGATGCCCCAGCGGCAAGCTTTATTGGCTCTTATTAATTCCCGTCCTGGCCCTCGCGGCCGTGCCATTTAAACCGAATTAAAGGGGTGAAAATTGGATGAGATGAAGTTGTCTCGGTGTTTGGCTGCAGCGTGATGAAGCCGGACCTAAACAGAGGGTGACTTGGAAAAAATAAGAGGGGAGGGCAAACAAATTAGGATGTAAAGGAATGCTGAATGAAGCTGTCCTGAAATGTGCCGCAAGTCAGTCAGAGGAATGCAGAGCGAGAGAGGGGGGGGGGAGGAAGAGAAAAGGAAGAAACGGCATTGCTTTAATGCTCGACTTCCTGTGTGGATGGGAACTGAACCAACAGGGTAACACTGGGTCACACATTCCACTGATCCAGAAACGAGTCATACCGCTGTATCTTCTGCTTTTCTTTCATCAGATGGGCTAAAGCTTAAAATAAGGTCACTCTATCAGCACTCCCGCCTCATTTCAACATCACCGTTAATGGACAGGAGTAAACAGGGGAAGGGAGCACACTTCACAAAGTACGTGCGTTCTAAATTAAAAACCAACAACACAATCAATCACATTTACACAAACAAATGATGGAATGGGCCTAATTTTATCAGCCAGCTCAAATGACCCCATAATGTTCAGCAGTGTATCTTATCTGGAGCTGAAAAGTTGAAAAGTTGAATCAGTCAGTAACTTATCAAGAAAAAAACATAACCAAATATTTTCTTCATCAAGCTCCTCAAAAATATTTTTGGATATGGAACTTCAGGTCCGACTTCAGAGAAGTCTAAGTCTAATAGTGAGTGATGTATCAAGCATAACTGTTGGGTAGGTTGAATGCTAAAGGTAGCCTGGCCACCGCATGTACAGCATGGGGTGCGCAACTAACCACTAGGCCACCCTCCCACTGTTAATTGTCTTTTTCAAGCTAGAGTACAACAGTCAAGCTTCATGTGTGAGGTCAGAGGAAAATGTGACTGGTAAATGAGAAGAGCCTTAACATGAAAAAGGGGATTTACTGGCCATTGCACGGGTTCATAAGTGGAGCACACAAGATAAAAGTTTCATGCGGTGTGTGTCTGCCTGTCTGTTGCAGTATCGGCGGCAGGTGAGAGTGAGCTCCACAGAGTAATATTGAGTATACGGCAGTGGAGGTGTGAGATCAAAGACAGCTGAAGCTCAGAGGGAGTCCCGGAGACTTCCAGCTCCCTGACGGCTCTCCCAACGGCAGAGTCGAGAGACAACTCTCTCCCTTCACTTTCATATCAGCCACAGAGCCCCCCCATCCCTCTGAGTCGGCTCCTAGACTCCACAAACACACTCACCCGCACACACACACACACACACACACACACAGGCAGTCTCAGAGGAATTAGCAGCGCTGCCAAACCTGTACCCCACCTACAGCAACACTCCTACACACACACACACACACACACACACACACACACACACACAGGGGCTGTTGCGCATCAGAAGCCAATGCATCAAAAACACGCAGCTGAATATTTCGCATTTTGAAAGGCTGAAGAAACTGAGCCCAGCAAAAAAAAAAAAAAAAAAAAAAGACTCACGCAACTTGCATACCAAGATGACATTACACCACACAAGACTGGAATGAGATGCCATAAACCTCACAGCACTGCCGAAAAACAAAAAACAAAAAAAAAAACTTCCCATAAACTCCAAAGAGCACAGTCACAAAATGGCCCCAGCATAGAGAGCGAGGAACAACACTGTCATTAAACAGGCAGCCCCCTCAGGCTCGTCGGCTCGTTCGTGAGGAAGCCAAACATCTGGATGTATTTACTTGTTTCAGCTGTTTGCAACCCCACCTCAAATAAATCTGGGAGCTGTAACGCCATCGCTTAGGACAGCTCCTAAACAAACATGCTCAACGCTTTCCCCCGACTCACTCACTCACTCCTCTCTGCACGCTCGAGCATCCAAAACCAAGCCGGGCTGGCTAACGCAGGCGAATACATTTGTGAAGAGGAGGAGGAGGAGGCCTTAATTGGTGCGTTTGACGGGCGCCTGGGGTTAATTGGGAAGCATGGAGAGCAGCTGGCTCTACGGTGGAAGTTGAGACAGGGATAATAAGTTCACCCTTTGCAGGAGAGACGGTTAGTGATGAATCAGATCAGAGGAACAGTGTACAGTGTAATCATCCTCACATCTCCCCTCCTCCACCCTGCTCTCCTGACAAGCAGAGACAACCTGGCTTGCAGCTACGCAATCTGGCACCTATCACACAGGACTGGCAGTCACATGGTGATGGTTCACACACGCACACACTCACCCACAAATACACACACGCACACACTCTAAAAAGCAGAGTTCATTCAGCTAATCACTCACACACAATCATTCTTACCTCCAGGACACAGAACCTAGTTTATCAGTTTGCCGGTCGATGTATGTAAATCTCTCCAACAATGTGTGTACTAATGGCTTATTACCCTGCGTTAGCTGGTTTGCATTGATCTCTATGCCAGAGGGAGATGGGAAACTAGAGCAAGTTCGCTGCTCATATGTACCGAGCAGGACTATAATCACATCCCAGCTTGTTTCAATAAAAGCAACATTAACATAAACCATCTCAAACACACTGAAGCCTTCACCCCCGCTCTGTCCGTGCGAGAAAAAGTGGGAAAAAACTTTCCTGGATTACAGGGTAATGAGAGCCATATGGGATGGGTCAGAAGAACTATGTGTGTCTGTCTGAAACGTTTGCACAGATTATAACTTTCTGAATTCAAAATGCATTTTTCCAGAAGTGAAAATCTTAACTCAGTATGAAAGTGATTCTTCATTCAATAACTTATAAATATCAACAGAATCTTTGTTGTATTAATATTTATACAGCAGCCATTTTCTGATGCACGCCTAGTGTGGAAAACTGAAATGCTTTTATTTTGTAAAACTTCCATATTGAAGGTTAGATGTAAGAAATCTAAGAACATTCTTTCCACTGCTTCTGATGAATAACTGAAAAGACGTTCAACGGTTAAAAATCCCAAGCGACAACAGGCCACATTTCATGTTAATAAAGGTCAGCCGGTAAAACAGCTAATGTTAGCATTAAACTGATTCCTTGCAAACATAGCTGTCAGCCAGTGGCGGCTGTGGGGAACACCATTTTTCTCAGATTGACCAAAAATGTACATGTTAGCTTATTAGCTTGATGCTAACAAAAAATTCAAACTTGCATGAATGGGCTAACACAATTAGCATCTTGATCATGATAATTTCAACAATCTATTTTACATAACAATTAGACGTACAATAGATCGTTTCATTTGTTAAGAGACGCTTAGTTAGCTTCTAAGAAACTCTGCAGTCTGTTACGCGACAGTTCGGTCATACAGTTAAACTGTAAATTAGCCCGTTTAGCGATATTGTATGTTTTTCTTGTAACCAATAGGTTTGGTTGCAAATCTATGTTCCTCCACCAAATTTTCAAATGATCTAGTGTAAGTTTCTCATCTTTACTGTATAAGAAAGGAAGAGCTAAGCCCTGCTAGCCCAATTATACCAGCCGTCCCTGCTGTTGGCTAAGTATGCCTTTCCTATTGTGTAACATTATTAAACAGTAATGTTAGCTAGAGAGTGGCTATATGCTAATTTTAGCTGGTATCTAATGTAGCATTAAACCACTTTGTTTTTCACATTATCATTAGCTAGTTAGCAGAGCTGTAAGCTAGGAGTTTTTGTCATTCCTATTGTACAGTTTAACATCATGAAGAAGTTGTGTTAAAAGTGGATAAATGTGAACTTTAATGAAAAAGTGGCTAAAAAACTATTTAACCTTTTTCAAATTTGTCCTGGTTTCACTTCAGATTTACACGATCCACTTTCTTTGAAGTTGTTGTGAATAAAGTTTTGGTTAAATGGTAATGATTTGTCAGATGCCTTCAATCCACTCTCTTTGGACGCGAGTCGCTTTAAAGGTTTTCGATATGACAAACAAACTCTGTTCTTTATGCTGAGAGGGTGTCTGAGGGGAAATTTGGGTGCTTGAGGGAGCCCAGGTAGTCATAGGCAGTAATGGGAGGAGACAGGGACTTAGAGCGCCACACAAAAGCCAAGCTTTATAAATAATTCCAAAAGCTAACAGCATCCCTTGTATGTGTGAATCTGTGAAATACATTCACACATCAATGCACACACACACACACACACACACACACACACACACACCACCACCAGGGGGAATAGGTTATACACACCGCTCCTCTGGGGCTGTTATGAGTCTGACCTGCCCTGGATTGGTAAATTTGGGGGAATATCTGTCTTGCATAGATGATAGAAAAAGAAAATAAAAGGTCTTTTTTAGCAACACACGCATTTGCACACTCACACACTCGCTCACTCATAATGCAGGGCAGAAAAGCACACGGGAGACCTGTCTTGTAAATCTCTTTGTGAAAGCAGCTTTGGGGGGTAGACAGGGGCTTACACACTGAGCCCTGAGGTAGAGCTACAGACTCCACTCCCTCTAACCCCCCCATGGTCTTACTCCCTCTCTCCCACACACACACTCCTCCTCACTTTTTTTTTTTTTCCGTCTACCCCACATTTCCTCCTTCTCTCTTGCCCTCCGCTCACCTTCCCCTCTCTCCCTCCATTCCTCCACCCCTCTCTGTCCCAGCCTGAGCTCCACAGCGCTGGTCCTTCGCCCTGCAGGCTCCCGCGTGGTGTTGTGGTGACTAATGTCCTGCCTTTGCTCAGACAATGAGTTTGAGACTCAGCCGGGAAAGTGTTGAGGAGGGGAAAAAGACTTGGGCACCTTTGACAAATGGAACCCTTCGCACTCCCGCGCCCACTGAGGGAGGCTTTACAATGTCGCGCTCCACGCTCCACGTCCTCCGAGGGACGGCTGCAACCCGTGAAGCCGCATCTGGGGGAACATAATGAATTCTTTGGGAAGTCTAACCTGGCTTTCTTCATGAATAAGATATATTTCCAAAGCAAGTCGACCCTCTTAATAAAAACACCAGTCTGGCAGGAATAGCCAAAGCCGTTTTAGGGCCCCATGTACACGTTAATATTTCTGTTTCCCTATAAATTTTCCCGGGCCCACTTCTTTCCAGGCCTGTCACTGCAGGGCCAGGCCTACATTTTTTTTCCCCCTGGAAGGTGGAGGAGCCATGATGACAAACTGTCATTAAAAACGGCTGGAGTCCCGTTCTTTCAAGTAACTGAAACTCTTTGGATGCTCCCTCCTCTTCCCCTTGCACCCTACCCCCCATGCAAACCCTGAAAGGAACCGGGCTTTGTCTGAGGAGCAAAAGGAGTGAGGAATCCCCCCCACCTCTTCAACCCCACCTCTCCCCCTTCCTCTCTCCGAACCCTGTTCCTCGCTCCCTGCGGAGTATTGTTAAAACACAGCCCCCTCTCTTTTCCGTGGCCCGAGCTCTTAAAACAGCGTGCTTTGCATGAGAAAAAACGATTAGTCTTCAAATGCTGCGCTGTCAAAAGGAGGGCTCTTTCAGGTTGGGGCAGAAATTTAGCTCAGATAGTAGAGTTCCCCCTTTTGTTTTCTGAGATGAGGCATTATTAGAGGCAGGGTCTCTTAGCATTCATTGGTGAGAAGAACACACTGGAAGGGTTCATACGGGATGCCCGCCCCCTTTCTTTTTGCAACTCGCCCCAAAGTCCGCAGCACACGGAAATGAAGGAGCAAAAGAAGGGGAAGAGGTACTCATCTAAACATGTTTGGAGAGGAGGTAGAAGTCCGGCCCTGGGCTTCTTTCAGGTATTAACCTCTGGATTTACATTTGACATTCAAACAATAGACCCCTCCTTGACCTCCACTCCAGGATGCTGCAGGACTTGGGGATAACTCCCATTGAAAGACAACCATAAGCAGCATGGGATTGCAAACACATGGGGTTTATTTTGTTGGCATTATTGCATGACAATACATAACTTAATTACTTGTTTAGAAACAGCCGTTTTAGTTTAGAAAATGCACATAACAGCATAGTTTTATTCCCCCCATTTTTTTTTTTTTTCATGGTTCCATAGCCTGACTCATGGCTCCACACATCAAAAAGCATGGGTAGGTGACAGATCATTGTTCACAGCAAGCAGCCAGTTCATCCGTCCCCCAATCACCACCCCGGACAAGAAAGCGCAGACCCCCTCACGGATGCCACAACCGGCTCGCATCAAAGCTGACACAATGCCACATCTGCAAAAACAGACCCCGGCCCCGCATGGGAAGCTGCGTCTTTACACGCGGCTCCCGAGCAAATGGGCCCCCAAAGGAAAAGCACTTCACCTCTTGCTGCTACACTTCACACCGCAGACTTTAAGACATTTTTACGGCCGCTACAGCAAACAGGGGAGGGGGACGAGCGGCACCCACACGCAGGCGTGACCTGTCCTGCTTCTCCTCGCGTATGTGAGAAAAGAAAACGCAGCGAGTAGCTGGCACACTCTGTGTTCTCTCACACACACCTGCATATTTGCAGTAAAAATTTACAATGACCTACGAGCAGGCTCATGTTAAGCTGTCAAAAAAAATGTGATCGAGCATAAATTCTAATCACCTTATTTAGGTGCACTTTTCACTCTTTTTTTTTATTGCTTTGCATGGAGCCTGACTCTGGGAGAACAGTTGACCAGACTAATTGTCAGGTCCAGTTGGAGTTTCCAACCAGCCAAAGCCATGGAAAACAAACCAGCCTCCTCTCAGCCTCTGCTAAGGCAACTTGAGCTCCCACTTTTTCCCCTCCCATTTTTTGTTTTTTCAGATAATAAAAAAGTTGAGGGGGGAAGGAAAAAGGGGTAAAGTGAAAACTAAACCTGTATGTTTGTGCATGAGTGAGAGGAGAAAAAGAGAAGTGTGAATGAGCAGCATGTACATGCATGCATTGCACTGACTGTTGTGTCAGTATGCTGTTTGCGTAAAGCCCCGAGTGTATTCAGATTCCTGAATGTGTGTAATATACATATCTAAAATTACAGTCTGATATCTTGAGACTCACACCCTCTTCATAGCCACTTTCCCCCCCTTCCTACGCACGCCTTATCCAAAGACATCACCCAGCTTGAAAGGTGCCTTTAGCAGGCTCCTTGAAGCGGGGAGCGGGGGTCCCGCTCTGGGACAATGATGGTTGAGGTGGAGGGGAGCCGGGGGAGCAGGAACACATAGCATATTAAATCTGCTGGCGGAGCTGGGTCGTCCGCGCGGAGAGCCAGAGAGCCAGATCTGAGGCATGCCCTGAAGGGATGGCTGGGCCTGGGGATTAGGAGGCCAAGGAGAAGCCCTCGCACACCCCAAGACCCCTTCTTGTCTCTGCTCGCACGCAAATGCATCCAGACGTTTTGACGCTTCTCAGGTTTGCCGTCTCAGCCCAACTTTTCATGGCACTCCTCTGCGCCTCACACACTCACACATTTCCACTTGGCTTTTTTTCCCCCCCTAAACCGCTACCTCTGTCTGACTTGTCCTCTGTCTTTCCTCACTGTGTCTGTTTCATTTGATGTCAACATATCAAAGTAGCAAATCATCAAAGTGAGGGATTTCTTTTGGGGGCCATCTACTCTGCTGCAGCAGCTATATGCAAGGGAAGCAACAGCTCATCAAATTATAGGAGGGAATAACTCCAAACTTTGCCTGCTCACATGGTTACTGTATATCCTAAAACTAAACAAATAATTGCTTGTTTAATTAACTCTGTGTGATGATTCAGAAAAAAAAAAACACAACTGGAAAAAGACACAACCTCTGGAAAAACCTTCAGAACAAGCGAGCTAATGCTAAAAATAAACGACAGTCCTCATTATCTTAGGGAAAATCAACTTCCTCACATTTCCCTCATTCTAACAAAACATTTGCCACCTCTTTGAGGGCCTCAGGTTGCAGCATTAGCACAACAACACAGCTCATTAGGGCCTCTTGCATTCACTTCTGATAACAGGTATTATTCCTGCAGGGTGTAAAAGGCCCGAGGACACAACCTGCCTGTAACTGTGAATGCAGGAGGAGAGGGCCATACCTCAAAAGCTAATAGCATGTCATCTCCCTGCATTAACATGACAGCCTCTATTCTGCAGGGTCGCAGGGTCACGGGTGGACCGGGCCTGTGTCGCTATGCATACATTTACGTAAAGTCGTGCTTCAAGTTGAGATAATGAAAAAGAAAAGCCGGGGCTGCTATCTGACGGAGTGAGTCCTGCAGAGGGAAACGTTATCCGCCTGTTCCTCACGCGTGGAGCGGAAGGAGCAGAGAGCGCCCGCGATACATCTCTACTGGCTACAGTAAGCGAGTGGCTCCGAGTCGTGCATCTCATTCCAGCAGATTAGCATCTTAAACACTGCTGCATTCATCTCTGCTGCTGCATCATAATGAGACTAAGTCCTTTTTTTTTTTTTGGGAGAAGGTGCACCTGTTTGACAGCAGTTTCCTCTCTTGTAGTTTCTTTTCAGGTTACATTTATTATCACCAGAAAATATGTTGAATTTACTCACATAATATTTCAATATATTTGTAATAAAAAATAAATTTATTTAATATAAACTGAACTATATTAGGTATTAGTACATCAGATATTAAAACCACTAAACAGCCTCCACATGTTGTGTAAAACAGAATTTAAGGAAACTAAACTTAGATCAGTTTTTCCATTGCATAAACTAAATTGTAAATGAATCAAATTTGATTCAGGCTTGTGGAAAATTGATTATATCTTGCACTTAAAATCAAATCACATGCAGCCAATATTTTGGCCTTTAATAGAAATTTAAAGAGGTAATTTTATTATTTTATTAAAGCATTTTTGTAATTTTAAGTGTCAGTTTCATTTGGAAATGAGTAACAAGTCAGAATCCAATCAAAGCAAATCAAACCCATTTTCTTAAATCGCAATGAAATATAATTTAAAAAGCAAGAAAATTTAAATGACAAATAATTCATATGATGTCATTTTTTAATTTGAAATACAAGGCCTTTAATCTGAGTGTGTTTAAGGCCTGATCCGTCTATTCATCATGTTTCATGTTAACAGAGCCGAATCATTGACATGACACTGATTTCTCTCCTTCCTCTAGACCCTGCTAAATGTTATTTTGTTATTTTAAATAAAGTAGAGGGTATTTTATATGACAGTTTATGTGACAGTCCCTTTTTAATTTTATTAGATAAATGTAACCAAGAGCTGCAAAAAAAATCTGCCTCAAGCCAAAACCAGAGACAAGAAGAACGATGGACCAACCTCATAAAAACAGCTAAAAGGGGATTTTTTTTTTTTTTATCTGTGTGAACTAGTGCTGTTAAACATCTTATTTGGTGTGTTCGCTCTCTGCTCTGTTTTAGGTGCGACCAGACCCCCGTTAATAATTCGCCAAGTGTCAAAAAAAGGAGGATTTGAGCTGCACCGCATGGCTGAGCAGCCCGGACCCTCGTCGTCTGTGTGAAACCCGAGAGCAGACAAGCAGATAAAATGTGGAACAGCTGGAGAGGACAGGAGGGAAAGTTTCAAACAAATATCCGCACATGTGGAGGAGGCGGGGGGCTCTCCAACGTTTTCATGTCCCGGACCCCCAAAAATGAACACACAGACTTCTGTTAGAGGGATTATTTTTCCCCCCTCACAAGTCTATGAGAGTTTGTTTTATAAGTGCTGATTTTAAAGAAGGACGGTCAAGGAATAGAAACATCCTCTCATTGTTTTCTTTTACATTTCTGAATGTGATAAATCATTTGGTTTTTTTTAGTTAAATAAATTAATGTGACTTTAATGCTTTTCTACATTTTCTAGGGGGCCCCATAAAGGTCCACACATGGACCCCTGCAGGGCCACAGAGCCCACTGTAATGGGCTTACATTTCTCTGAGCACATGCACATGCCTTCAAACACGCTCTGATCTCTCCTCAAACATTTGCTTTTTTTTAAGATGTGTACAAAATGTTCTCACATGTTTTCAATGGAAATGAAATTGTCAGATCAAAATCAAATGTGTGTGAATTTTACTGACACCTGTTTCTGCAACAACAACAAAAAAAAAATACACTGAAAACATGCAGGATTAAAACAAAAAATTTCACCTCAGTGAGTAATGTTTGAAAATGCAAGTTTAATGCAAAATCTAGAACCAAAGTGTTGGTTCATATCTGGACTTTTTTTTGGCAAATTTGTATTTAAAAAGTCCTTCATTTGAATTTAAAAATTGAGGTTTTTAATATCAACAACAACAACATTTAAAGGAATGTTTAAGTTTTTACAAGAACTGTAGAAATAATTAAACTGTGCAAAATGGTAAAGGTCGAGGCCAGAGGTCATTCACATCCTTGATGGATAAAAAAAAGAAAAAAGTCCCATATGTCTGAGTATGTGCATGTTCCTGCAGAACTCCCAACAGGATAAAGATAATCAATAACAGACACTGAAATATGATCACACGGCCACATAAATATGCACCCCCACCTCTCAACTTCTTAACCCCACGCGCGTTTCTTCTATAGGCAAATGTTCACTCAACTTGTAAGTGTGCAGAAGTTCATAAAGTGCCAATTGAAAACTCCCATTTGAATTCCACGTGTTTTTTCTGTCTCTTCAAAGACCCTAAAACAAGTTTGGCACCTCAACCAAACTTTATGCAACTTTTTTTACTAGTTTTCAAAAATGCACATCTGTGTGTTGGATACTTGTAAAGAGAGCCATCCGGGGTTTCTAACAAGCAGCACTTCTTTCAGAGAGAATAAATCACACCCGAGCCAGACTTCACACACTTTTCGGTGCGTTTTCGGCTGATTTTTTTTTGTTGGACCTCAGATCGAAGCTTACATCATCTTTTTAAAAGAAACCATTTCTTGCCAGTGTTCCTGCTATTTTTTTTTTCTTCACTTCATGTCTACATCCAAACTTGTATGAAAAGCCATCGTTTTGAAATGTGAAACCTCTGCTGCTCCACAAACTCTGCCTGCCTTTCCAAACTTTAACACACATACACACACACACACACACACACACAGACAAATCCGCGCAAAGACGTTCAAAGCGAGTAAATGTACTTACTTCTTCCTGGGTGACTCCCCCTCTGATTCGCACTTTTTTGTCTTCACTTAGAGGGGAAAACAAATATTTTTCTAGTGTCTTTGTCTTCTTCTCTTCCTAAGTTGCAGATGTGCTTCTGGAGTTGCCTCGGACTCTTTTTTTTTTTTTTTTTTTTTTTTACGCTGCAACTCCAACTCCAAAACGGCGCTGCCAGAGTTTTTCCTCTTGCCTGTCTTTCTCCTCTTCCTCACAGTTTGTGTCAGTGTCCAACCAGCGCCGGACCAACAACACCATGAGCACTGCCGATAAAAAAAAGAAACCGTGCCGAGAGCAGAGCGCAGATGTGCGTAAAAACTCGAGAAGAAGAAGAAGCGCGTGCAGAGTTGTTGTTACATTTAGTGCGCTTTTTTTGCGAGGAGAAGAGAGAGGGCGAAGTGTGGGACTCCAGCTGCTCCTTCCCTCGCTTGACTCCTCCCTTCGGATTGCTCCCTCCTTTACTCAGTGCCTCCCTCCTTTTTTTGTGATTTTTTTTGAACCCCCTTTTTTCAGTCTCCCTTCTTTACTGTCTTTACAACCATTTTTGACACTTTGATCCAAGTTAATACCATTTTTTTTCTTTCTTTTTTTACAAATGAAAGTGCAACATTAAACTCTGTTTACCCACTTGTATCTCTCAAATGGGCATGTTGAAGACTTTTCAGTTAGAAAATAAAGAAAGTGGACGTTTTTTTTTTTTACCAACAAGAAAAATGACATTCAGCTTTATTTATCTTTGGCTCTGTTTTGACTTTATTTCTCCTTCTCTGTCCCTGTAACTCTTACAGTCACGAGTGTCTGAATAAATCTGGACCACATCAAGGACTCCATTGATGCTCTGCTTTATTTTAAGATACTGTTTTCATCTGATAAACTGTTCCTGTGCTGTTTAATATGAATTCAAAGCTGCAGGTCACTTTTCACAAAGTCCAAGGTCAGGTAGAAATATTCTGTCAGTCATATGCAATTGAAGGTGCATTGAACTGAGCATTATAAACATCTGCTTCACTTTAACTGATTTACACAAAAACACACAGATTCACACATCATTTTAAAATCCTTCCTAGATCAATTAGCTTAATTGCTAAGTTTAGCAGAACAGTTTCAGTCGTGGGGTGATATTTTAGAGTATTTGAGTTTAATGTTGAGGCTGTTGTCACATTCCACTCACCTGTAAATATACAAAAATATATAATGGAGCAACTTGTCTCCCATATTGGCAACTGTCGATTTATGAGAGCTCAAGCAGTCCCCCGGGCTCAGCCTTCACAGTGATACCTAATGCTGCAGTAAAGCAGGGGGGAAGCCCTCCTGTAGGGTCAGGTTCTAATCAATATACATAATCAATATACAGGGAAATGATGTGGTAAGAGAGGTCTTTAGGGTGCCGCTTCAATCAATGAGGAGGTGGGAGTTTGGAGAGCAAAATCACCAGTTAATCGTTTAAGCGGGATTTTAATGTGTGTGTGTGTGTGTGTGTGTGTGTCTGTGTGTGTGTGTGTGTGTGTGTGTGTGTGTGTGGCCGAGAGGTCAAGTCCATCAAGTCGCAGTGTGTGTATTTAACCTGATTGTTACACGCAAACGCTCGAGTGCCGTGGTAAATTAAAAAAAAACAATGTGTGATAAAGACATTTGAATGTAACCGTCTTCATGCTAATTGAGCCGATAAAGTCGGCATTGACTAATTAGCAGCGTAATCAATCAGGGCCTGAACTCTTCTGTCACACCTGTCAACATCTTTGTCAATAAACCTCAAAATAAATGACTCTTATTCAGTCAGAATACACTCTAAAAAATAATGTGAGACGATAGAAGTAACCACTAATCTTTATGACCACTTCTTTTAATGTCATCTTCATTATATTTGTAGTTTTGGGTCAACTTTATAATAAGCGATGTATATATATCCGTTTCACTTATATTCTTAATTTCAATTGAATCATTTTTTAAGGTTTGTTTTGGGGCTTTTTGGGGGCTTTATTTGAGAGATTTGAGAGACAGTGGAAAGAGTCAGTACTCGGGGAGAGAAAGTTCAATATGATGGGGGAAAGGAGCCACCGGGCCGCCCACTTTGTGGACTATAGCCTCCGTACACTGGGCGCATGAACTAACCACTAGGCAACCCGCGCCCCAAATTGAACCACTTTACTAAATTGAAAAACTTTATATTAGTGAAGATGACTCACAAAATATCACGTACTACAACATTTACACTAACTCCTACACAAACGGCCACATTTTTCACCCCGACTTAAGCCAGAATTTTTTTTTCTGTCTTAAAATTTCCTACATGTATTATCTCCCACTGCGAGGTGCATGTGTGAACAATTTACCTGGGGGATTTTTGTTCTTTATTTCATATTATAAAGAGTAAGGTCGTTAAGTTGAAATAACATTTGACATGTGTTGCTGGTACACAAATAAAGATTGTTTGATATTTTAATTCTTGTAGTTTTTACAGTGTAATCTCATGAAATGGATTATCAGTGTGAGAGCTGAAAGAGTATTTTGCAAAACAGCAAAACAGTTTGGCTTGAACTCAAATGGTCTCTCCTGTCATCAGTAAATCTACTAATAAAAATATAATCAATGAAACAACATAAGGATATGAGCACAAGTGATGATTTTAAATGACAATCCAAACATTTAAAATCAGGTCGCAGGTTAGTAAAAAGGGAATATATAGAAATGCTACACATGCACACTGGTAGAATATGAGCTGTGATATGAATCAAAATGAAAGTGCTCGTCTCCGTGGCGACAGGAAGTCAGTCAGGGAGGAGGAGACAGTCAAAGGTGCTCTGTAAGACACGACTAATTCTCCTGTCAGTTTGTCAGGCGGTGCTCATCTGGCCTGGACTACACAGAGATAAAGTCCTTGTTATGAATCTCTCAAAGAGAATCCAAGGAACGTGGAGGTGGGGGTGAGGTGGTGGTGGTGGTGGGGGTGGGGGTGGGGGTGGGGGGGGAACAAGAGGGTAAAGGAGGAGAGAGGGAGGGGGCGCACATGGGCATCAGTGGGGTTAGCGGCTCCCGAAAGTATTTCATCAAAGAGGGCCAGGATCCTGGGGATTGAGATTCTGCCTGGAGGCAAGTAACCATTGGTCTCCCAAGAACATATTCCAGAGTCGAGCTCGCAGAGCCAAAGCACACATCAAAAGCACCTCTGTAGCCAAAGCGATTCTGGAGGAGAAAGAAAGGGGTTCGGGTCCCTTCTTGGCCCCCTTTGAGCCCCAGATCTCACCCCAATTAAGAAGGAACTACTGTTTGTTCCAGACCCTGAGATCTTCAGACAGGGAGGTGTACTCACTGAGGTAGACACACACACACACACACACACACACACACACTACAGCCAATCACAAGCATGCACATACACACACATTTTGTCACTCTTCCTGGAGCACAATCAAATCTAAAAAAAATAAATAAATAAAAAAACCTTTCGCTGAAAATCGACATCTGCATCTAGTGCTTATATTTCAGACAACTGACCGACTGACAGAGCGTACTTCCACTTTCAGCCGTGATCTCACAGAAATAATATGTAGTGTTCAGTGAGTCCACGTATGTTACATGAGTTACAGTAAATCAATACTTGGCAGAATGTAGTGTAGGCATTTGGATTTTTGCCTTTAATTCTCCGCCGCTGGACAGATGTCACAGTGAAATGGATACGGCAGAATAAGCATATTATGTGCACACAGATGTGAAATGCACTGGCTGCAGGAACAGAGGAATGGCACAGGCTGTTTTACACAGCATGGAGGCCGTACTCACAGATAAAATGACGTTTACAGTGTCAGCAGGAAGTATTGAGGTCTCTCATTGATTAAAAATGCTAATGTCGCATTAAAATATTGCAAAAAAAAATCAAAGTTTTAAGTACAAATACAGACATTTTAGGAGGAAAATCAACTTTTATTCCCTTTCTGAATATTCACTTGTGATCGTTTCAGACCAGCCTGACCCTGAAATGTTCCTGAGTCGCTCTCCATGTGTCAATCAAAGCGGGAGACAGGAGGCAGGACATGGAGTAAAACAGACAAGTCACAGTGTAATGTTACACAGAAACAGAGTCTGACAGTTTATAAATAATAAAATGTGTTCACAGAAGAACATACAGGCCAGCAGAAAAGAGAATGAAGCAGCTTCATTAGGAGCACGAAGATCAAATCCGTTGAGCAGCAGCCGATTAATATAAATGTCATTTCGGGTGAAGTGTGTTTTGTCCAGGAGTAGCATTCTCACTCTTGTTGTATGTTTTCATTCAGTGACAATAAAGGCTTTTAATCCACTTTAATTCAACCCCTGCATCCCCACCCTCCTTCTTGTAGGAAATTTTCCTATATGGCAAAAAAAAAAAAAAAAAAACAAGAGTCACAAGACATTGTTTCCTGTAGAAGATGTTTTGTTTTCTAACTGATAATGTATTTTTTTAAGTATGGTAAACACCAGCAAAATTCAATTAAACTAAATTGTGTTCAAATCAGGGCGGCACGGTGGTACAGTGGTTAGCACTGTTGCCTTACAGCGAAGAGGTTCCTGATTTGAATCCCTATCGGACAGGATCCTCTCTGTGTGGAGTTTGCATGTTTTCCACGTGTTCTCTTCGGGTACTCGAGTCTGCACACAAGCATATCTTAAGGGAATTTATATAAATATTAATCGTTGCCACAATGGATGCACTCAACGCCGTCACTCGTGGAAATTGGCCCTGTGCAATACTTTGTACGAGGACTGTTGTTGCACGCTTACTTAGTGCAACCAATAACAACCTTCAGTCTTAAAACATGACCTCAGTGTCAAACTATTTATTTTTTAACAGGGTTATTTTGTGTTTGTAGTTTTAGATCCAAAACTGTGTTTAAAGCGTGTCTCATAATGTTTTTGAAGTTGCACCAGACAGTCTTAAATGAATGGTACAATGGCATTAATCAACGTAAATCAAATTGTGTTAGATTAAATGGAGCCCTTTGATCTTCACTGTGCCTTGATCGTTTTGGTTTGGAAACTGTGTATCTCCAAATCTTAACTTTTCAAGAGTTAAGACAAACAGCCTCATCTTCAGCTTTGTGGCAACATATTTTCAGATAATTCACTCGGTAAAAAAAAACAACCTCAGAAGGAGATATTCGGAACACATAGATACCATAGACTGTAAATATTAATGGACAAAGCCTGAGTGACGTCACCCATCTGTTCCTGCAGGGGGCTCCGGAGGCTCATCGGCAGCAGCCACCATGCTGGAAATCCTGTCTCAGCCTAACTTTCAGTCAGCCTAACGACAGGCTGAGAGCTGGAGCTGAGGCGGGTTTTAAGCCTCTTGAAGAACCATTACATCCCGCCCACCTGTCAATCATGTCAGCTATGTGCCTAACTATGGATAACACTTACTGATCATGAAATCCAAACAAAAATTCAGCCCGCAGTGTGTGCCAATGATGACAATAACTAATCAGAACTATTTTGTTTTTTGTACCAGGCTGTAAACATGTTAATTTATGCTGTAAAAACAGCTTTTTTTGTCTGTTGTGTGTATTTGACTTCCAGTGTTCCTGTAGCCAGCCTCAATCAGACACTCAACGAACTGCAGATTTTGCACTTCCCCATTGGCTTCATTTTTCAGCACAGAGCGTTGCAGCTTGATAGATACCCATTGACAGTAAATATAGATATAGACCAGATGAACGCCTTTCTTCTCCGTACGTGCAACCATCTTTTGGTCATAAAGGCCGAGGAGGATTAACTCCAAGTGTTTGCTTGCTGTTAATCTCAGGACTACAAGTGCAAGTGTGCCTACGGACAAATGACTGCAGCCACTTGACACTGGGTTTGTTTGCCAGGGAGCAGAGATTTGAGACTAAACAAACAAACCACAAAGAAAAGCTTCGGTGACCTCTGTCTGGAGTTTAGAAGCTGTGACATAATAGAGTTCAAAATGTCTCTTTCTACCTCATTTTCCTCTTTTCATCTCATGTTTTTTCTCACCCGCACTCTACCATGTGAGGTTGTTAATCATTTTCGATACTTTGATACTTTTATGATATGTTTTAAAACGACACATTCTCCATTATTTGGATGATCCATAATATCTAGAAGCACTTAAAATGAATGAATTATCAATAATTACACTGTCTACGTTGCACAGATACATTGGAAATGTTGCAGTAAAGGTATTTTCTTGCAATTATTGAGAATTAAAAAAAAAAGAAAAGACCCAATACTGGATGCATGAGAATTTGATTTTTGTTGCCATGGTTTCAAAACAGGTATATCACTATTGTTTGAAATGTACAAGTGTTGTATTGAAGTTTAAAATGCAGGTATCAACAACCCTAACCTGTACACACATGTACATCGAGGACACTAAACGCAGCCCTCCCCTCCCCTTCTCCAAGCATCCCACCCGCCCCACCCCACCCTCACCCTGCCGGAGGTATCGGGTGGCTTGAGTGGGCCATTAGTGTGAATGACTGATAAGACTCTCAGCCCCCAAATAATCACAAAAAAAGGGATATTTGCAGTTATTTTGAAGCCGTCAGAAATAATAAACGCCAAACTATATCCACTTGGGCTATTAAAGCAATTTCCCCGTGATAACGTCCCGTGGGGGTTTCATGTGGAATCCAAATGACGACATAATAAAAACCACGTCGCCTGCACCCCCTTATCAGGCTGGATTAAAAGGGAATAATGTAACAGAGAGGGTTTGGAGCCTTGTGTGGTATGAATATGATTATCTAATGGACTCCAATGGAAAGGCATGTTAATTCCACTTTAACGCGAGACCTTTCCCAGACTATCTCCTGCCCCTGGCTCCTCCTAGGACCCCTCCTTCCTCCTCTTTCCTCGCCTTTTCCTTTAAGTTGAAATAATAGTTTTCCTTTTTTTTGTGCACAGAAGTCATTATGCCCCCTGTCTATCTCTGTGTATGAGCATGGGAGAGCGATAAATCCCCCCCCCCCCCCCCTCTCCTCCTCTCATCTTTCAACCTCTTCTTTTTGGTCTAATTTGAGTGTTGGCCTCCTAACTTTTAGACAAAAGCACTCGAGGCAATTATCAATATTCAGATTTTTTTTTCTCTTTTGCGCAGAGATCATTGTTGCATGAAGAATGTGGGTCACTTGTAAAAAACTCAAATCAAAGTTTCTGGGCTACCAGTTGAAATCGTATTACATGGCCTTTAAACGGCCTACGTGTTTGAATATTGAGCCAGGAGAGCATCACTGCGAAGAGCGACTTAAAAACTGTGCATCATCGGTTAAAATTATTTATTTATTTTTATTTGAAAGCTGTCTTTCCACTTAAAACTTCCTCTTAAAAGTCATGTCTTTTTTATTTTTATTTTAATGTTAGTCAAGCTAATTTAATGCAGAGAAATGTGCCTTTGCTATTCTAAATTACAAATGTAACGTGTAAAAGTATAAAATGTGTTTACTCAAAGCCGTTGCATCTTTGTTTCAAGCTTAGTAGAAGATAACACGTCTAACAGCAAATAAAGATTTGAGTCAGGTGCAGGCTGTGCTGTCAAGATTCTGTAAAGATGTTGTCAGGCGCACATCACCTGCGCGTGTATCTTACAATAGGTGTTGACTGATTAAAAGTACCTCTTCTTTTGATCAACCAAAAAGAAGTCCCTGACCACTCCCAAGCCCAGACTGGGGGGTCATTATCAGACCCATTAGAGGCGATAAGACTCCTTTTGGCGCATAGCCGAGTCCATTCTCATCTGGTGAAGCACGGTCTTGTATTGTGTATCATGCGCACACATCCTAAGAGCAGACTGAGCTCCCACAGGACACAGTTAAAAAAAAAAAAGCATCAATATTTCATCAAACTACTCTCTCTTTCTGGTCCAGATCAAAGGCTCGACTCCCACAGTCCTACAGGTAGAGATGGCTCTTTTGTTTTCGCTCCTCAGGTAGAGCAGCAGTCAGACTCGCTTCGCTTTTAGAAAGCTCGCAACGCTCGGCCCATCCATCTCACGCCTTGCTGCCTCGCTTTTGGAAGAGGAGGTGGAAAGGGGAAGGTAGAGACCAGGAAGGTGAAAAACATGTTCCAGAGATGTCCAGAGATTGAACTTCTCGGCCTTGTAGTGCTGTATAACTTCCTGTTTGGTTTTTTTTTTGCCAAGTGTCCCAGTAGTGAGAGTAATGGTGAAACCGAGGGTTTTGTTATTTATCTCTGAAGGGAACTGTTCCTGCAATAGTGTTGCAAGCTTCAGTCTCACTGTCATGTTTTAACGTATATCTGGCCTTCAAAAAAATGTGTATATAACAAGGACAGTCGTGTATGGAAGAGGATTATGACGACTTTACAGGCAGAATTTGGACCTTTTAATTTTCACAGAATCCTGACTTTACACTCTGCAAGCAATTGAAGCTTTGAAGCTATTTATAATATTTTGGTTCTCATGAAAGGGAGAACATGATGTGTTAAAAAGTAACTGCAATTAAATTCTACTATAACCTAAAACATGCTTTAAGTTGGCTAAAAGAAAAACAAATAATACAAACAAACGAGGAAAATGTTGTGAATACGGCTGAACCTAAATGCAGAGCGAACAGAAAAGGTGTTTAAGTTAAATTACTTTATTTAGAAACCTGCAGGGGTGAGGTGTCCAGGGCTTTGGGTGAGGCACTGAGCTGGAGCTGGCCTTGTTGGCTGTGAGGCAGAAGAAGGTCCTGGAGACGAAAAAAAAGAGTAAGAAGAAATGGCAGGCAAGCAACAAAACAACGTCTTACAGGTAGTTAACTGGGCTAAACTGGAGCTGGACTTGTGACTAAATAAAACCATTAATGGCACAAGGATCCAGCAGAGGTTTTCATGCAAACTGAAGTCATGGAGAAGGTACTGTGACTGAAAATATAACTAAACTAAAGTCTTCCTAGGTGTGTTTTTTATAGAGCATTAGGCTCAATTTGTCTTTAAAAAAATATCTGCAAATCAACAATCCTCAATGCATATTAATTCAAAACATTTAATCACATTTTTTAATCACTCTATGAACACATTTTCTTCATTCTCCTTGTAGCAATGATAATAATAAAATACAAGGATGTTTAATGCAAACTAAATGAAATGACGGGACCATAAAATAACAAATAAGCTTCTTCAAAAAATGTCATGTTTCTAATGTAAATAAACAGAAAGAATAAAGATGCAGAAGGTAACACATGTAATAGTTACAAAACACATTTCTGCAAATAAGGAAGTCATGTATTCACTAATGTCCTTGGATTATGTCATTACAAAGACAGAATGCCTTCTTTGATATGCATATTGCATGCTTTATGTTTGCTATTATATAAGTGTAAATGTCCCCTCACCCTCCCCTTACAATAACTGTGCATTCCCCGTTGTTCCTGAACACACATCGGGCCTCTCCTCCTCTCATCATCCGCGTCAATCTGCCGCTGTCACTCTGCGGCGGACAGTGACTAACGACACTCCCAGTCAGTCAAACACTTATCACCGCACAGGTAACACACAGGCCTGGAAATGACTGACATGAAATGGAAACGTCTCTCATTCTGTGGGCCCGGGAGCTGAAGTGAAATATTAGCTGTGGGAGAGATGGCGGCTGATAAGAGGGCTCCCTGTTTGGGCTGGGATTGTGGAGGTCCAAGTTCTATTACATTTCTTTTTGCAGCGAGGACTGTTTGCTTGGATAAAGGATTGCTTTCCTTTTCCATTTCCTTTCGTAATTTCACTGTTTTTGCTTCAAATTTTCCACATTTAAATATTTTGTGTGACTATTTGAGTAGATGCTGTTCAAAAGCCAGCGGGCCATTCTTGACACGAAAGCCACAGTCCCTGAGGCCTTCTGGGGTCCGCAGAACCAGATCAGAGGCCAGTTTGAAGCAGACTGCAGCCTTTTCAGTGTCATAGGTCACATATGCTTTCTCTGTCTCTCCTATTACTCATACACTCCACAATGTCCTCCCTCCATCCCTCTTTTTTCTCTCACACATCTCCCTCACGCACACAGCCATAATACACAATTCCCTTTGTGCAGAAAGATGGATGGGATGCTCCCAAACCACAGGTGCTGCTCCACTTGTGAGTCTTTCGCATTCTTCACCAGACCTGTTCAATTTTCTTTTTTTTAAACTTTTTTTCCTCTTTTCCCTGGTGGTGATTACTGTGGCGCTTCAGTCGTGGGATAATGAGGAGCGTAGAATATTAGTGTTGCAGTATACAATCAATCTGCCTGTCTATTAGAAGCTCTTTGGGAATGAGATTCTTGTTGCAGGAACACGACAAACCTCATGAACTTGAAAGTTGAAGTGAAACGCTGCCCCAGAAGACACGCTGGCCTTCTGCTCAGACCGCCACCAGAGGGGGTTAGTTTCATTTCCAACTTGTGTGTTCTCTGGAAACTCTGTCTGAAAGCCAAACTCACAGGATGACTTCATGGGAAAGCTGCGCCACCTTGTGGCCAGTGGCATATTCTGAACTAAAGAGGGCATTTCTCTCGACCTTTGTATTCAGTCAGTGCACTAAATAACTCCACAATTTAGTGGATCTGAAGTAAATGTAATTTATTTGAACAAATTCTGATTAAAGTATCTTCATCCTCATTATTGTATTCAGGAGAATACAAAGAAATGTTTGACCAACTTCCATATTTTGGTCCACACTGGGACTTGATCCGGTGACCCTCCCAACCCAAGTCCCAACAGACTGAGCTACTGCCACCCAAAGTAAGTAGCCCATTTTTCTAAATGTTCCTTATTGCATAAAAGAGGGAAATATTTTACCTTTTACTTCCCTGCATAGAAATTGAGCAAAAAGTAGAAGTAACATACAGGTCAAAACAACAAGCAATGAAACACAATCATGGAAAACACTTGTTATGGTATTTTATGTAAGTACACATACACCAGGGACTTCACGTAGGTGGTTTTCTTTGTCGGTTTGTGGCTCCATTCCTGCATGTAATTCCCCACTATCTCTCTCCTCTGTTTCTGATTCTGATTCCTGTCGTTGATGTAAAAAAGGCATTAAAAACTCATGAGCTCATGAAATTCAAACACATTGTTAAAAGTTGATGTCTTTTTTTTTTCAGTGTTTTGGTTCTGACTATTTTGAAAAACATGATCTACATGGGGCCCCTTAAAATGTTTCAGATGAGTTGTCAGGACTCCACAGGAGTCGTTTCCACTCTAAACGTCTCTCCTGGCTTCAAACTGTTTAAGAATTAAAGAGAACTCATACATCTTCACAAAAAGAAAAGCTGAGACTAAACAAAGAAAATACAAAAAAAAAGACTCAAAAACTAATTACAAACAGATTTTTGTTCCCACTTTCACATTTTTCTTCGACCTTTTTGACCTACAGCAGAAAAAATGAAACACTGTTGAATAAGATACAATGCAATGAGGTCTCATGTTGTCATATTTTAGTCACAGGGGAAATTTCACCACAGAAAAACTACTTTTACTTTTGATCTTAATATTCTCACTTTCACCTTTAATGATGTCGGTCTGGGACACCTGTTGAGTAGTGTTGAAAGATGTTTAGCTAAAAAAACCTCCTTATATATCTGATACAGGCGTTATCCAGTATCAGACGACATGGCGACATTTGTATAGTGTATGTTATTGTCTGTATTATTTTGTCCACCTCTGCAAATCAAATGTTCCTGAAAGAGATACATTTAATAGTTACTTACCTTGCAAATATCAAAGCAGGGTGAGTCAAAAACGTAGGATTATGCAATTAATATGCCAATGGGCAATATTGCATTCAGTGTTCTCCGGACAAGACAAATTCTAGGCATGTGTCGAGGCCCACAGGACATCAGAAGGAAGGCCTCAGCTCTGCAGATAAGCATGTTGTTCTTCACTCAGCTGATGGTTTCCTGACGTGAGAGAAGTAAGCCTGTGGTCTCACCTGAACTTGGCAGGTAGGCTGCCGTTGTCTGGGGCCAACCTCAGTGACCACAATAACAGCTACAGATTTTGTTTTCTTTTACAGTTAGAGTGTGAGACTGTTACCAACATGTACTTTTTCTTCCACCATCTGTTTTTCTCCCCCTTGTCTTACTCGCTGTTTTGTGTCTTTAAGATCTTTTTAATGTACTTTACAAATCTTAACCAACATCACAGCCCAATCAAACATATTTAGCATCAACACAGAAAAATTGGACTGGGATGCCAACGTCATGTTTGAAACTCTATCATCCTGATTTCAGATTTACAATATGTACGATACACTACAGTACGATATGATACATACATATGATACATATCGTACAGTACTGTATAGTATGGTACGATGGTACGATATCTCGATATGTATTTTACAGTAATATACCGTACGGTACAATACAGTATGGTACAATACAGTACTATACGATGGTATACAGTACGATACAATATGATGGCCTATGATGCCAGGGTTTGGTGTGATTGGAAGGCTTTCTGAGCTTGAAAAGCAAGACACATTTCTGTGCAAACGGACAACAGTAGTGTTATCTTATATTACGATACAATCTGATGCACTTTATTGTCCTCTGGGGGAAACGTGTCCTGGACTCCAGTGCTGCACACAATGAGATGCCCCTACAATAGTTCATTTAAATGTATTAAAGCTGTTCATATGTGGAAAACTTTAATGTGTCTTACAGTTTGTAATGCATTAAAAAAAAACAGTTTTGCATGACTTTGATGGACCATGTAAGTAAAAACAAACTCCTCTTCTGCTAGACGTTTTATTGAATTCTGTGCAGATTTTTCAGCTTTAACGTAAAAATGATGCATCCAACTGTCAGTGTCAACATCCTGTGCTTTTGAAAGTTGCATAATAGGATATTCTTTGATGCGCAGATTTGAGTCTGCCTGCCACTTGTCTGCCACTTGTCTGCCACTTGTCTGCCACTTGTCTGCCACTTGTCTGCCACCTGTCTGAGCTGCAGCCGTTGTGATGCCCTTGTGGGAAACTTTTTGAGTAGGCACCCGTTAGCATCCACTGTGAAACTCATAGTCATAGTCAAAGTCACAGCCAGACTCAGACAAGGTTCAACAGTTACAAGTGGTCGGTTCAGACAATGACACAGTCTAGATTAGGATGTCTTGTCAAATCGAAATACTTTGTGGATTAAAGTGACCGCATTATTTCCCACCACAGCAGGTACGTTACACCGGTGAAAGGCCTTTAAGTACTTTCCCATGAATAGCACAAAACTTGTTCAGCTCATCACTCATCACCATATTTGCAACACATCACTCAAATGACTTTGTGCTTATGGGACAGAATGACAAAAACTGCTTGGGATTTTACCTTTTTAATTGCTTTTTTGTATAAAAAAAAAATCACAACAACGATCTATATGTATGTACAAGTAGAACACAACAAATAGATGAGAGAACACTTTTGAATACAAAGACACTTAAAAAATGCTATTTACACATATAATACAGTTTACACAGTGATTTCAGAGTAATGAATGTAATTAACGGAGACCGTTTTTTATTCCTTTCAAAGTTGAAAATGTAACTGTTGAAGTGCTTGTAACAAGTAATGCATGAGGATCAAAATCAAAATAGTTTTGAAGAAAGCTACAGTCTCAGGTGAAATGGGCAAGAACTGGGCTTTTATATTGAAAGGGCAGGGGTTGTTTCTGTGTCCGACATGACAGAAGGACGTTTGGGCACTGCCTGTAACTTACTGTGCCCTCCTTTGCCCATCCCACCGGCACACATCTTCACAAGCCTGAAGAGGTCTTGCCTGAACCGAACCCCGATGAACACGTACAGGAATGGGTTCAGGCAGGCGTGAGTGTACGCGAGGCTCTTGGCAACTTGCTCGGCTACATCAAAATGCGTGTAAGTTTTACAGTCAGTGATGGTGGTGTTGGCTGCCTGCGAGGCTTGCACTATGAGCAGGCTATTGTACGGCAGCTGAGAGAGGACAAACACAAACACCACAGCGAAAATGACGCGTAGGGCCTTGTGCTTTTCGAAGCTTCTGGCCTGCAGAAGAGTGTGAATAATGACAGAGTAACAGAAGGCCATGATTAAAAGAGGAAAGAAGAAGCCCATGCAGATCTGCAGAGACAGAACCAGGATCTTAGTCTGGTTGTTGTTGTTGTTCGTGTAGACCAGAGAGCAGGAGGACTGCCCTCTTTTGTCCATCCTCACCTGGGCGAAGATGAACTCAGGGAGCGCCAGGAGAATAGCGAGGAACCAGACAGCCAGGCAGGCAAGTTTGCTGTAGAACAACCTCTTCTTCTTCAGGTTCTGCGCCTTGATGACTTGCACGATGGCAATGTAGCGGTCCACACTAATACAGGTGAGCAGGAACATGCTGCTGAAGAAGTTGATTTTGTAGACAGCGAACACCATTTTGCACATACAGACGCCAAAGTCCCAGCCCTTGATGGCGTCGACGGCCCAGAAGGGCAGCATGCAAAGGAAGAGGAGGTCTGCCACAGCCAGGTTGAGCAGGTAAACATCGGTCATGGTTTTGAGGCGGTGACGCACGGTGGAGTAGATCCAAACCACCATCAGGTTACCAACGGCACCGAGGATGAAGATGATCGTGAGGAGAGGGGGTACATACTGCCCATGAAACAGCCGGACCCAGCTTCGGTCACACAGGCCTGTGAAGTCGGTCGGGCCTGTACCGTAATCTTCTGAGTAGTCAGAAGTGTCCTGAAATTTAAAAAATAAAAAATGAGGTTTCACACATCTGATACGCCTTCTTTTTCATATCCGTTAGCCTTCTCACTAACTGCTGTCAGGGTTTTCATGCTTCTACCATCAACTGCTGTCTGTGACGTACAAGCTAACCAAAGCGTGTAAAAAAAAAATAAAAAAAAAAGCTCTCAAAAAGCTCTCAGGTGCAGGTGTTGTGTCTGTGCAGGAGAAAACCACACCACAACACAACTTCCTGCAGCTATCCAAGCCTGAGGGGGGTTGTAAACGATCCCGAGGGGCTCCAGAAAGGGGGCCACTGCAGCAGAACTCAAGAAACATCAAGTGTAGATTCAGAGCAGAGATGAACAGATAGGTGAAGACGGGGGCTTAGGTCTACATCAGCAATGGAAAATTACGCTTTGGCATTTGAGTACACAGATGTCTGCTTGAGATAAATCTGCTGTAGCTGGAGCATGAAACAAACATAGCATAACAAAAACGCAGAAACACAAGTTTGATGTTTTCCTCATGTTTTTTTTTTTTTTTTTTTTTAATTAAAATCAAAGTTAAATTTTGTGTTAAACACAAAACAAAATATTTTTTTTCTCACACAGATGTCAACTTATTCTAAATTACAACATGATTTTTTTGTTTCTCGTGAGTATGCATGTGTCTGTGTTTGTTTGTGTGAGTGTGTGAGTGTGAGTGTGTGTGTGTGTGTGTGTGTGTGTGTGTGTGTGTGTGTGTGTGTGTGTGTGTGTGTACACTTAAAAGCACAGATGTGTATGTTCAGTTCTTTGACAGCAAGACGTCAACATTTACACTAACAAAATCATTTTGCTCACACAGATACCATCATATTCTAAATTACAACATGATTTTTGTTTCTGGTGTGTGTGTGTGTGTGTGTGTGTGTGTGTGTGTGTGTGTGTGTGTGTGTGTGTGTGTGTGTGTGTGTGTGTGTTTGTTTGTTTTATGGCTACATATCATCATCCTAATGAATACTTACAGTTCCAATGTAATTAGCTTCTGTGGTTATTGAAGTTGTAAATGGCTCATCTGTGAAATCTATAAAGAACCAGAACATTTCTATTAAAATCAGAACATTACAACAATAAAAAAAACATCGTCTTATAAGGATAAAACATCACGCAACATATGAGGAAGTGAATAAAGGTTAATTCTGAAATGTTTTGCAAATAGCACTAAACCACTTACCCATGGTGGTGAGACGTATAGAGCAACCTCTCAGACTCTTTGTCTTGGCAGTTCAGCTGGTATGTTAACAATCAGACTCATCTTCACGTGCTTATATGGTTTCCCTTTAACCACATGATGACGCGTTGATACATACAACTCCATCTCTCTGCAGATGAAAAACACTGCACAACTCCTGGTGCCTTGTAAAGGTCTATTTCTTCTTCTACACAGCTGAGCAGCACTGTAACAAACGCTGCTGTGTGATATTAGATCAGTGTCACTAGTGTACTATTTCAAAGGGAAGCTGGAAGTTTTGGACTCAACCCACTGAATCGTGGCCATCAAGGGAACCAAAACAATACACCCACATTCCTTCTGCTGCCGGTGAAGTTTGATCAAATTGAAGCCCATTTTTGACACACTCTTGTGTACACAGGTGGAGCACTTAACACTCCAGTTGAGTGATGAATGAAACTGAAAACTGTGAGGCACGATCAAAGAACAAAACTGGAGGAGGCAGATGCCGTAAAGGTGTTGAAATCTTCACAGTGTCACAGCTCAGTAGTAAATGGTCTGAATAAATAACAGTGTAAGTCAATGGGAAGTCTTTCAGTTTGGTCTAATTTTCTGGAAACTTTACTTTAAAGTTAACAGTAACAAAACATATATTAGATACTTCTTTAATAAAACAAATGTGCTTCTTTTTTAACTTGATTTAATTTAAGAATGAGTCAGCATTTTGGGAAAGTCTGTTGTTCCCCTTTTTTCATCTAGACTGTAAAAGTAAAAAAAAAAAAACAACAACCTGCATATAAAACTTCAATCAATAGCCATGGCTTTGATTTACTTCAGTCTATAAAATTATCATTTTTTGGGGACAAGCGTCAATATTCACAATAAGTACTATAAAATTGTAAATCTGCACCTGAGAGAATATTTGAATTTTGTACAAAATGAGGATATCAATAAACAAATGAAATGACAAATCACTGAATTGATCGTCCTTTGTAAGACAGCTCATTCATACCAACATGCTGCCTGTGTGGGGGAAAGAGGGAAACACCCTTGGTAACATATTTTTGATTTGTAAACTCATTAACACTAAATGCGTAGGTGGCCTTCAATTGAGACCTGCCTTTATTTGTCGAAACGTGCAGCAACACCAGCTTTATAAAAGCGGTTTATAAAAATTGGGATGGGCTTTTATTTGAGGTTTTATGGTAGGCTATATGCTTACTAGACCTGGAGCTAATAAGCTAAGCCGATAGCATAAACGCAAACATCTCGTTAAGTTAGTGCAGTTTTGTTTATACTTTGTTTATAAAATAAGAGTAAATCCTTTTAAAACGTTTAATGGAAAGTGGTGGAAGGGAGACTTTTGGTATCTTTGAAAAGATAAGAATTGTTCCCCTCCTGCATTTATCTATGTTATGCTAAGCCCTACCAGCTGCTGACCTATAGCTAAAGTGGTATGGACTACAACTGCTTGAAAATGTCTGAATTAAAAAATGGGTCATCAGTCTGTTTGTGAAATTTCAATTTTTTTGGGGAACTCCACTCACAAGTCAGCAGTGATGAATTACGCAAAGTCTTAAAAATAAAAACATCCCTTTTTATGAGAGTAACGTGATTCTGGACTAGTTCAAAGGTTATACAAAGGAATGAGTCAGCATTGGTTAGCTTAGCCCAGCATGAAGACTGAGGGCAAGACATCTCTGTTAAGTTGCTGTGTTTTATTTTGTTTTTTGCGAATGAACAAATGTGTTAAGAAAAAAGATCCGGAATAGGATCTGCAAGGTGGTACAGTCCCAGATTCTAATCTTTCTAATCCCCAGGACTTTCTGTGTGGAGTTTGATTTTTGTCCCTGTGCATGCATGATTTCCCCTCTGGCTATTCCAACTTCCTCCCACAGTCCAAAGACATGCTGGTTAGTATCGTTGGTGACTCTACATTGACCTTAGGTGTGAATGTGAGTGTGGCTGGTTTTCGTTCTCTATAAGTCAGCTCTGTGATTCACTAGCAAGTAGCTACTACTTCAGTGTACTCCGCCTCTCACCCAATGACAGCTGGGATTAGCTCCAGCCCCCCGCAACTCAGAACGGGGAAAAAAGCGGTTTAGATCATGGATGGATGATTCTGGAATAAAGTTGTTGTAATTCGTACAGAAGCTAGCTGTTTCCATACTAAAAACTTTAAAATATGATTGTAACTGCATTTTGGTGTGTTGATCCACATTTCACAGTTTAACTAGAGGCCTACACGTGCCTTAGCAGGGGAACTGGACTGAAATGTAGCATTTCCTTGTGATTCAATGGGCTTTCATGTGATGTTTTCAGAAAAGAAAACAAGAACATCCTGTGAAAACAGGGAAATACTCAATATTGGAATTACCAAAGGGAAATGACAAACAGTCACATTGCTGAGCCACATTTGTTGGAAATCAGACAAGGTAGAAACTCCCTGACTTTACGTCAAACCAGTAGCAAAGATAACACTGGTTTATTATAATGGAAACCAGATAAACCATTGAAGTCAATGGCACAACACCTTAGTTAAGGGAGGTGTTTCAATCCTGTGTGTGTTTCTTGTGAGTGTCTTTCTTACTCTTGTATTTTGGTCCTTGTGAAGGTGCTCTGCAGGAGAGTCTGTCCTCTCACAGTTACACTTCCTGTCCTGATATAAACTTTCTCGGTTTTACCCACATCGTTAAAAACTCAGTGCTAAGCGTGTAGGTCATCAACTCTTCAGAATTCTACTAAACGCTGGTTGCGTTTCTCGGTTTTCATCACGGCGATGCAAAAGGAAACGGCTGTGTCATGATTCGATGAGTATTTTCTTTCTGGGAAAAAAAGTTAGTGAAGAAAGTGCCATACTGAGAGGTTTCAGGTGAACGCGTATTAAATTGACTGTGAGTGATCTTTTCGGCTTATTATACTCTGCAGGCAGAACAGACAGACACAAACTAGTGCAAATCAAAAACAGTGTCAAACTTGTAAACAAAAATATAATCAGACAAACATCATGTCCAAGGTTGAAGCCTAGGAGTTAGTGCGTGCATCCCAATGTACAGAGGCTAAAGTCCTCAAAGCGGACGGCCCGGGTCCAAATCTGACCTGTGGCTCATTTACCACATGTCATTCCCCACTCTCTCTCTCTGCCTGATTTCTGACTCTATCCATTGACCTTTTATTCTAATAATAAAGACATCAAAAATTAAACCTTGAAAAAAGAATATCACAACTTCTGTGAATGCAGAATTTCCACCATTCAGTTCAAAATTCAGACGATATATATTTGCATGATTTATTCACATGACAGCTTTCAAAATGTTGGTTGAGTGAAAATGTTTTGACTTATGAATTTGAAGCAGTTTAAGTGTGAGAGGACAAACGCTGTATGGTTGCATGGTGACATCTGAAAATAGAAAATCTAAATCTGTTTTTTAGGTTAGCGTAACACATAGGTATACTACGTGATCTCTCATCAGTAAGTTTCACAAATAACAACCTTCATGTGGTCAAATAATGCAGCTGCAGCGACTCAACTGTTACATACTCACCTCAAGTCACTGATCTGCAACAACAAAAAAGTAAAAATGAGAAGCATATTTTCATTCTGGTCATCAAGGTAAATAGTGTGGTGCTGGAATTAGATCAAGAAACACAAATGTAATGTGTGTATTTATTTTTATAAACTAAATGAGACAATGTTGGTTGTTTTTTTTAAACATTATTTATATTTCAAGTTATGCCTCTGTACCAACGATAGTCAAATAGCACTCGGCCACAAGTGCTCACTTTGCAAAAAGCTTAATTATGAAACCGGCTCTCCAATAATCCAACTGATGGTGTCGATAATAAAAACATCTCTCTAGTTTTATCTTTATGTCTCAAGGAGAAAAGGGCAACCGAACTAATCAGTAGTTTCAAATCAAGTTTCTCATTTCAGTCATGAAAATGTTCTGCGTCACAGAAAGAGAAGGGGCGATAAAAGCTGATTGCATTATTTTTATTTGGTAAATATGACTTGTACAATTACAGTAACAGCAGTATCTCTTGATCCAAGCTGTAGTGTGGTAAGTGGCATGTCATAGACTGTTGTTGAGCACTGATAACTGATAACTGCAAACCCATGAAATCTTTTACAATTTTGAGCACAGTTTCCAGACTGGCATGGGCCTGCATGGGCCACGTGGACATGGCCGAGGCTATTCCGCAGATAAAACTGTTGACTGAAAGGACTATTTACATAGATATAGGTAGTGACAAAAGATGTGTAGGATAAATTGAACTACCAACATTTTTAATGTATTTTACTGTTTCTTCTGGTGCTAAGAAGAAGCATGTGTGTCAGCATACATTCACTTACTTTATGTGGCCGAGCTTTGCCTGAATCAGTCTCCATTCTTTTTCTTCATGTTGTTTTCCGACCAAGTACATGAAAAACTAGACAAACTAGACCTTAGCTGCTCTGTAATGGGGACGCCGCGTGGCTTCTTCTTTGGTGACTTGTTGTATCACTGCATGGGAACAAGATTTGGTGACTCTGCTAAAAAAATTGTAATTGTAACAATTGTAATTGTGGGCATGCTGGTAAACAGCTGTTAGCATTAGAAGTCACACTCATACGCTATCCTGCCTCTTAAGTGTTATGTCATCTAGGAATAGGGCATCTCTAAAGAACTTCTGCCTCAAAGGTATCTAACCCTATAACCCTCAAAGGTATCTCCACTTTTTAGCAAGATTTTTGCAAAACGAGTGAACTTCTTCTTGAGTGAGGCTTTGTATGAAAAGCTTCCAAAGAGACATAACTGTCACATTTTGGCAAAATGGAAAACATACTTTAACAAAAGCACAGGTGAAGAGAAGTCCTTAAGTCAGATATAAAGCTAAATGTTTGCTAGGGTAAGCTAATGGGCCCTGAGACCAAAGCACTAAATCCAATGAGTGTATGACCAAGCTATGGTTCATTTTATTATTCATGACTTTGCTTTTTTAAATTATTTTTAGCCATCACGCTAATGAACTTTTTGACTTTTGTGGACTTTGTGTTAGATCTGTTCATTGAAGATTGAATTTGTAAAAGGAGAAAAGTGATGCTTGTTGTTTCAGAGGCGACAAAACGAGAAGATTAAAGCTGTGCGACCTCTCAAAAAGCAAAGTTAATGAAGTTACTGAAAGGTTGAAGATGTTTCATTGCTGATTCATTGTTTTTTTATCATCATGCAGCACTCTGGATATCACCTCATATTCAGACGTAGTTTTCAAATGTGCGTGATAAATCTGCCTTAGGATTCTGGAGAAAAAACAAAAGTGGCGTGCCAGTGAAACCGAGAAAACCCCTGTGATGCCTTTGCCAGCGCACAGGAAGCGACTGTGAATGCATACAACTCTGTTATATATATTACCAGTTGTCATGTATTGTGGCAAACTGCTGTCACTTCTGCCGCTCTGAGCTGTGCGACATATGAGTTTAGTTCTGAGACATTTGTCACCACTTCCTGTGTACTCGCTCGCTGTGATTTATTTCATGCACTGATAGACAACTGTTCAGCATTTGCATCATATCTGAACCTATCAACAGCTCTCTCATGACACCTAAGATAGAAAACAGACACTTGTGAATCCACACGTATTCAGCACACAAAAGCAAACGAGACAGACTCTTAAGTAGCTTTTCAAACGTTTACGGGAATAAAGAGGAGGGTCTGAATTTTTATGCCCTTACTCCCATGCAGCGTCTTTTCTCGTGTTATGAAAGCAGAAATAAAACGTTTGACAGAATCTTGTCTTGTAGAGTTTATTTTAAAGGACGTATTTTGTCATGCCTTCCTCTCCCACCAGCCCGCCCCCTTTCATTTTTGCACCAATAGGGAGAAAGGTACAACATGCATACGACCCCTGCATGTGATTCAAAAACCAACACGAGTTAAAGTCAGGACAGACTGTGGCTTGAAGAGTTTCACTGCAAACAACAGGAGGTTGATGGTTAAATGATTGGTGAACACGCTGTGTCTTACTCAGCCACCGTCTCTTCTACTATGGTTACCAAACAAACAAAGGCAAAAACTATGATGTCTTAAAATAGCTGGGGAGGGGAGGGGGTTTTGAAGCAATGTAATGCCTATTGAAAACAAACTATCACACGACAGCAGGGTGGTTGTCCACATGAAAAGCAAGAAATAAGAACTGTGATGATGACAAATAGCATGCTCCTCACATTCATGGGTTCATTTTTTTTTTTTGGGGGGGGGGGGGGGTCCCTGATGAGTGATTAGTTTAAATAACAAGGAAGCGTCTTAACAGTCTTATGTTGTAAAGAATGACTAAAGATACTGTCACATTAGGCCTGGTTTTCACCTTTAAGAAAAAGCTAAAGACCCAGCTCTTTCATGAACTATACGCTCTTAATGATTTACATGATGATGACGATGATGATGGTTTTTGATTGATAATGACAAATGACATTACTAAGGTTGGTTTTGATGCTGATGAAAACTCTCATAAACAGCTGTCGATGCTGTGCTTTGCCTTTGTGTCTGATCAGACTTAAAGCTGTCTGTACAAAACTGTATTTGGGTGTCACATTGTTGTGTTACTATTCCTTTAATTCTGTGTTTTGTTAGTGCTTAGAGTTCATTGGTCCAGGAGCAATCTATCATAGCAGTCTCATATAATATTTTATTCAGCACTAGATCCTCCCTCTTTTATATTTGCTTCTCAGTAAAGTTTTTCTTTTCTGGCCTCTCTCCAGGACCAAGTTAGAAGAAACGACTGGTTAGAAGTTTCCAGAGAGTCATTGTTTGAATACATTTGGTTCCTTTGTGCAAGTTTCCCTGACAAGAAAACCACACACATACCTTTGCCTAATGATGCCTCCTCCTGTCCTGGGCAAGTTTCTGCAATAAAGAGTTTAAATGTACTGTTCCTGACTACTGTGTCCTGACCAACGCCCCACAGAGATACTCAGACTTACCTTAACCAGCTTCCTAAAAAAATCCTGTTTGTAAAAAAACAAAACTGTTTGTACTTATTGACGTTGTTTCTTACTTTCTAGATCCTTGCTTGTGTTGTGATGTATGTTGCTTTGCATATAAGCGTCTGCTAAGTGAACTGTAGAATTGTACTGTAGAGAAAATATATGCAGGCTCTGGCACTCTCAAATGTTTGAAGCATCCTTGTTGCATGCATGCAAGAAGTCCAGTAGCAGCATTGAAAATGTATCTAGAAGTGGAAGCCTTGCGCTTATTAATTATTCTCTTTGTGCTGAACACACTGTTGGTTGTGATGATTGAGGTATCAGAGGCATCCTTTGGGCTCACACACTAAAACTTGCACCATGTAAACATCATCTCTAGCCCATCAGGCAGACAGGACAAGAATAACATTTGTCAAAAAGAGAGAGTATTTAAAAAGTAAAATCAAAGCGTGGTCAATACATGAAGCAATACTACGGTTTCAGCAGCCGACTTCTTCTGAGTCCACTTCCTTAGTTGTTGTTACCCATAACTATGCTGTAGAAGCCTACCATAATAGCCACAGAGGTTTTACATTCCCATGTTATTTAAGCACACAGCCTTACATCATTTGAAGAGACGTTCATTTCTTCTGATCTGTATATATTGATGAATGGCGCCCCCTTGTTGAACCTGTCAGTTCCATACACAGGGATGTTTAATCACTTGAATCTATCATAATTCATCCACCTTCCTGTTGCCAATGACAGCATGCAGTGAGGCGCACGACAACCTGGACATGTTAAACGCCCTTCTTGGTGAATATAGCATTTTAGAAGAGGCCAGAGCAGGGGCGCAGATGGCCTAGTGGTTAGGTCGTGCCCCATGTACGGAGGCTACAGTATAGTCCTCCAAGCAGCACTCTGGGTTCAAGTCCGGCCTGTGTCTCCTTCCACTCTCTCTGCCTGATTTCCTACTCTATCCACTACACATTTTAAATTATCTGTTTACGTTTCACTTAATTTAATATGATGGATGAAAAACAATTTTGGGGTATAAACTCACTAAAAATGACCACACGTGAACTTGGTAACAGCTTTTTATTACCCCATACTTAGCACGATACACACAAACACACATCTAGTGTAGTGTAATATAGGGTCGATGTATCATACTCTACAAGAGCATTAACTCATGAACATCATGTATATCTTCTTTTTTTTAATTCCCCCCTTACACTCCTTCAGCCACACGATACGAAAAAGTACACAGTTAAAGATTTTACACAAAAATATTCTATGCCCTTTGTTAAGGGAAGTAAAGGAAATCAATCTAGATCACTATCCATGTCAGAGCGGAACAAACATTAAACGCAAGAAACCCGGTTAAAAAGAAGATGATCAGACTTTCACAGAATGCCAGATCATTAGAAATGTTTCTGTTGGAAATCCTTTTAAGTGTTAATTAAAAGCAAGTCTGACTTCAAAGGGTCAAAAACATAATGTTACATTTTTTACTGTTATCCAACAAAAAGCTTTTGGTTTTGCTTGGGTCTGACGTGATGATGCTTTAAATCTGACTTCAAGGGGAGCTTCTAAATTAAGACTAAACAGCAAAAGTATAAATAATTAGCAGGTGCTAAAAAGCTAAATATCACCTCTAACCATCTGCTGGATAAGACTGCAAAGCTTTAGGCAGACAGTAAGTTTCTGTCCAATTCAGCACATGGACAAGGCCTCTTCAAACAGGGACGTGATAGTATTTTGCATAGAGCACCGAGGGAAGTCTAGCTACTGTAAGTGAGCTCCAAATTGAGACGTAGAAAAAAAAAAAAGCAGCGCTATCGTTTATCACTGCTTCATTTTGTGTGTTCAGTTGTGTTTACTGCCAACATTCCCCTTTTCCCGCTCTTTACTAATGCCAAAAACTACTGAAGAAGCCAGATAAAACATGAATAAACAGCTCCCCGTGGAAGTGCTTTTTTTCTGTCTCTCGTCTCTCAGCAGTGGAGCCGATGGTTTCAAGTCCAAACCACAGTCGTAAATTTTGCGCCCGTCTTAGCCTCTGGACACCTGTTTCAGCAGCTGTTTCGGGCAAAACTCATTCATTGGGCTCATATCTGAAAAAGAGCAATGCAAGTTTCACAAACCTGAAATATGGGACCATTTCTTAGAAGAAAGAAAGCCAATTTTACAAATTAGAAGAAACAGAACAGGACAGAAGCTGTGGAACCTTCAGGTTTTTATGCCTTCGGTTACATTACTCCCAAATATTTCAGTTGCATACAAAAGTTTTCTGGACTTTCAAACTTAAAGTTGGAGGGGGATGTGATATTAAAAGCACAGTTTTTATCTCCAATGAAAAATACTCACCTCTGCAATCGTTTTCTAATTTCTTTGATCTGCTCATTCTTCTTGGTAAGGATCTCTTTCATGTTTCGGTAGGCTGCAGTTTGCTGAAACTTCTTGTCCAACTCCTGCACACAGTACACACACACACAGATAAACACATAGAAATAACAACACAGAAGCTTGACGCATCAATATCAACTCTCCAAAGTACATAATATGACATGTGCTGGGTGTAAACTCCAGATGTTTGATGCTGTCTGTTGCAGGTAAAGAATACAATGGTGCACCTTCTCTGCCAGGGCCAGCTGCTCCTGCACTCGCAGAAGCTCGTGTTTGGCAGAGATCAGGTTTTCCTGCAGATCCTTCTGGGACATCGCATTGGCACTGAGAGACCTTTCATAGTCCTCCCTTAGAGCTGCCACTGTGTCCTCCAGACAGTTGATCTCCTGGGATTGGGTGGCCAGCTTCAAGGGGAAAGAAGCAACACACACGTTCAGTTGTAGTGAAGGGAAAAACTATCGCTACTTAACTTTTATCCTACAGAATCTATACCCTACTACTATAAGCAGAGACAGGAATATGCAGAACTGTGATCAACTACATACCGTTCATAGTCCAAGTTGGCAAATACAACCGAATGACAGTAAATGTTGAGATGCAATAATGAAAAAAGGAGGCAAATTCAAAATGTTATGAAATTAGAAAATGTGAGTAGCACGACACACAGTACCTGCTGTTCACCTTGGACCTTCTGAAGGTCTTTCAGAGCTCTCTCTGCCCTGGTTCGCTCATCTAGTGCACTCATTGCCTAAGAAAAATCAATCAGAGTAGGGAGTTAACACCGTTAACCAGATGGTTTTTTTTGTGTTGACAAGAATTGCCGATTGGGATACCTGTGATTCTAAAGTCCGCAGCCTGGCTTTAAGTTTGTCATTTTCCTCTTGTAGTCTTGTAATCTCCTACAGAAAGATTTGAAGGACTGTATGAATATATATATATATGTATGAAGGCACAACTTTTGACACTCAATCTGAGAAGTGTGTCTTTACCTTGTTAAGAAGTTCAGAAACACCACCTTCATTCAGTGGTGCTAGCTTGGGTTTGCTTGTTTCCTGGTTTATCTGCGGGGAAAGATGAACATAACTGAAACATGACGAAAGATGATTTCCTAAGTATAGTCTAAAAAAATGCTGGCTATACCTAGCTAACTCTGTACTGTACATGACATCTAACGGTTAAAATAAAACCCAGCATTTGTATCTATCTAGTACTGCTATTCTTAGAAATCAGAGGGTAACTAGTGTAAACTTTCTCAGAAGGATGGAGAAGCAAAACCCATTATAGAGTGAAGTGTTGCATTACAAAGTCAACTTGTTTTTCTTTCAGCAGACATTGTATCGCCACGTTTCAACCTCAGTGAAGTGTGAATTCTGCACCACACAGCTAGGTGTGAAGGACAGGCAGCCTGTTATTTAAAACGACTTTAAGTACACAGGACTGCTGTCTAGTGACTGAATCCCATGAGGGTGCAGATATCCTTTGAACAGATGACCAATGGCAGCTCATTGATGGTGAAGTCTGAAGTTGTACATGTCATAGAGCTGCACATTATACTCACCTTATCAGTGGTTTTAAAGTCAGTCTTCTCAAATTCTGCCACTTGTTCTAACAGCTCCCTTTAAGGGAAGAAAGGAGGAAAGAATAGGAGAAACAATAGACCAAAAACAAGCTTTAAATCCTATTAAATGTCACAAATTGTTAGAATATATGAAACGTTGTCTGTAATGTACTAAGTATACAAGCAGCACCAATCGGGGGCAAACAGATCTAATCATCTTTTCTATCCCTCAAAAAACATCAACACTGTTGTTTTTTTACCACTTAATTTAACTGCTATTTGTCGGTTACGTCTCTTTGACATGGAAAACAAACACCCTAATTCTTGAAGGGAGTTTAGCACTATAACATATGCCTGTGGTGAAAACAATAGCTCTCTAAAAAGCTTAAATGTGGTTTGTAGAAGGCTGCAGAACACACGTAGCCCTTCACAAGGGGCGTATTCCTTGTTTTAAACACCATGTCAGTCACGTAGAAGCCTACACAAATAAGAGCTTTAAATATCCACCCACCACGTGCATATCACAAACACAGGAACATTTCCAAAACATGTTCAGAGTTAAGAAGGTGAAGGGTTACAAGGTCAGAAGTTAGATGAAGTTCACCTGAGTATGATACACCTTAACCAGTGGAGTTTTGAAAATGATCACACTGGGGGGCTGCAATAGTTTAACACATTGAGCACTGTCAGCTGCCGAAGTGTGGAGTTTATGACCTTTTACTCCAGTACTGAAGATCAGATAAATGGAAGATAGTGAACGTGGCAAAGCCTTTCTTCCTCCTCTCTGTTACTAGCAAGAGGAACAGGATGGCATATGCTCACAGCTGTAGTTTGACGTGCATACCTCAACATCAAAACCAACATTTTTAACAACTTCCATTCATTTTGGTTCATTTCAGAACAGATTCTTTACGATGCAAAACTCTGATTTATTTTGAATCGATATAACACGTTATTATTTAGATATGTCTATATTTCAGATATAAAAAGGCCTCATATTATCTTGACTGTTGAACAGTCTGACAACAATCACATTCTGCTTATCTTAATCTGCAGTACCACATGCACAAGGCTGCATTGCTCTGTGTGCAGTGGAATATGAAAAAACAACACACTCTATGTGTCTCTTGGCCTCCATCCACAGGTCATTCTGTTTTACTGTATAGATTACATGTTGTTACATTTGACCACAAGTTTTGCACTACTACCCGCTTTAAAAGTGTGCACTCATCAGAAATGAAGTTAAGTAATCTTCGATAGTAGAGGCAAATTCTATGAAAGATATATAACATTTGATGAAGAATACTTTTACAATTATTGTTAAAGAAATACTGCACATTTATTTTGTTGGCCAAGGGTAAGGTTGTACAATTTAGATTAATAAGACAAGTATTAATCTTAATTAAACATAAGATAAGTAATGTTTTCATTTAGACCTTGTGGTCATACAAAGTACACAAAGTTGAACTTTTAGTTTAAAAAGCGTTGAGATATCCACACCTGAGACATAATTTAGTTTCAATTACCAAAAGGCTAAAAGATCCTAAAAATATATATATTTCAAAAGCAATTTTTTATTGAAAAATAAGTCCACCAGACATAACGGTACATCAAAAATGTAAAGCAATTGGTTGTGAGGTCTGCAAACTATACATGGAGAACATGGGCGTTGTGGGTAGAGTGGCACATATTATTTTTTAATGCTATAGTGATTCATTCGACACACAACTGAACCACATTGTATTGGGCCATACGAATGTGACTTAGGTGAACTGACCTTAAAAGAAAGCGAGAGGCAACAGATGTTGTGGTTTTAGGCCAACTGAATATCACAGCAGAGGGGAAACCATTTTCATAGAATGGAAGGAAGTTCAGATAGTGTATGCACGCTTTCCAATGACCTTTTTACCAAACATACTTTAAACCTGCAAGAGATCTAATCCTAAAGAGAAGTAAGAAGGAAGTGGTTCAAAGTGGCGCACCTCTTTTCATGCGAGTGGGGGTGTATTGTTTGGTTAGAGGCCTAGCCCTCCTCTGACTTCAGTGTAAATCTCTGTTTGACCCTGGACTGTCATCTTGCTCATCAGTCATTTAAACTTGAAAATGTTCTAACGATTATATATATTTATTAGCCCCCATATTTCTTTTTATCTTTGTTTTGAATGCAATATCTATATTTTGTGAAACAAGAACAATATACACATAAAGGGATAAATATCACTTGACTTTCAGGACGTTGGAGGCGCTGCATAATCGTTAATATCTGAGTAAGAACATTTTGTACTTCTGGTGGAGCAAAGAAGACCAGATCCCCTGAAGTCAAAGGTTTTCTTTGCATTTTAAGTCTGTTCACTCAACAACTAACAGAAAGCCTAATTCTGCTCACCTGTTCTCCAGCTCCGAGATGTCGCTCTGCAATCGAAGGTAGAACTTCTCAGCCTGTGAGAAGAGCTGCCTGAGCAGCAACACATTAGTGTGCGCTGTATTGATGAGCTCCATCTCTACCTCCCCTCGCACCACCGCCTGCAGCCCGTCCAGCATCTCCCTCACCTCGTCCACTGTGAAGGTTTCCTCCACCAGCCTTTAGAAACATTAGTGCAAATGCATATTTATCCTCCCTCCCTGAATGATAAAAGTTAAACACAAATATTGATGCCAACAACTCAAGAATGACCAGTCACCTGCTATCTTTGAGTTCTTCAAAGCATGAGTCAATGGTCTTCAGTCTCAGGAGCCTCTTTGAACGAGCAAACCGCATGTAATTGATGGCTTCATTCTGATGGTGTTCATTAAACCCAAATTCAGCCTGCATGAAGACAACAAAAATAGAATAAAAAAAGTTAAAAGACAGTCATTAAAGATGAAGAAAGAGAGAGACAATGAGGCTGTAATGAAAAGCACAACTAGCTTATAAGCTAGAGAAGGATTTCCCCAGCTAATATGTGACAGGGCCTATTCACATGAGGTGGCCCGGTACGTGATATCTGTGGGGTTGCTTTCTATCTGTTTACTCGTCATGCTTAAAAAACAATAACATCTAGACTTGTACGGGCCAAAATGTGGTCCAGCTAGCCCTCAACAGCAAAATAAATTACTTACCATGGTGGCTCTGCAGCTAACGTTAATGTTACTAAGTTTGCTAGCTTGTAGACTGAGCTGATCCAAAAAGAAGAAAAATGGGTGTTTCTGCCTCTTATTCAGGCCACGTAGCGAACTGAATTGAAGCTTAAGTCGCTTAAGGAGTCGAATGTCCTAGTGAACTGTTTTATACTTGAAGTTAAATCCAGTACGCTAGACGGGGGGGTTATTTCATAGCTAAAAGATTATCTGGCAGATTGGCTAGCTCTCCAGCTAATGTTTGCCTTGAGAATGCCTTGGTTACGGAGAATAGCGTCATCACCTTGGTTACGAGAGGTGCGTTCAGCGGCGCTACGTAAACGCCTGAACAAAAAAAAAGTGGTCCGTACACCATCGCTAACATCCTGTATAAGACAACACATAATGAATGTATTTGCTACCCTGAAGTTATATTTTACAACTGTTGTACAATGCGATGTTTTTCACAAAGTATAAAGAGGTATAATTAAAAAAACACACTGTGAATATCCATTCATAAAGCAACATCGCTATTTTCAAGTAGGCTGTAAAACAAAAACATTTTGTTTAATCATATCCGTCTCTTAAAAAAAAAAATCAACAAAATATATTTTAAATCAAAATGTAAAAATATGATGTAAAATCATCATCATAAAAAAAACGCACAACAAGTCTTACTATTTTTTATTTTCATGATTTCAGTTTGGCTTCTGGACCATATAACAGGTTATACCTGTGTTGAATATAAATATTACAGTCTTGAGTTATGTAGGCTGTGTTGATATAAATATGCAGGATGAAGGTTAATGTGTACCATATGGCGGTAGATGGCAGTATAGAGTTAGAAAAGAAAAATTAGAACACTTGCTGCAGGATGTAGGGCCATTTGGCATAATTTACTCTGCACTGTCTTGTACTAGGCCTACTGAACATACACATAGCCTATATGTTTCAACCTTGTTACTTACAGAAAGCCTACTTCTTAAAATGTTTACATCTTTGTATGTAGCCTATTTAGTAGATTTGCATTATAAAACACATTTCAGGAATAAAATAATCCATGGTAGAAAACCATAACTCTCCATAACCATAAAAGAAGAGATAATCACTGTTTACTTGATTATCTTAAATTTGATTTTTACATTGTACCAGTTTTTGAGATCTGTTGATTTAAATTTAATTCTACTTATTTATTTACCTTGGAAGGCAAAATTATTGGCCCTTCTTTGACTGCATTGTTTAGTCATAAAAAGCCCTTTCCTTTGTGGTTTTGCTGGTTTGCCTTTGTAACACTTTGATATAGGTCTAGTTGATCATTTAGCATTCGCATGACATTCATATCTCAGTGTTTTTTATTTTGGCACATGCAACACTTTCACTCTGCTAAATTGACAACAAAATCCAATGAATTAACTGAGGGGATTCAATTAATGAACTGCTTCTCCATTAAACTCATTTGACTCCATGTGAGCTGAATAAATAATCTGACTTCTACTACTGAAGCTTAAAGGAAATTACAAATCTATGTGAAGGAGTTTCCTGAGAAAAAAAGAGGGAAACTTTTTTTTTCCATCATGTCTCTCTAGCTGTAATTAAATTAGACTAACGGGCGGCGCATGGTTGGTCACCAAATCAGATGCCTTATAACGTGACCAGTTCTGTCTGCCCTGCTCAAGTTCAGTGTGTAACATCAGTCAGTCACAGAGGCAAAGATGTTTCCCCTTTACCTTCAATCCAGGTGAGTCACTTCAACAGGGATATCATGGGTTAAAATCTTTATTTAAAGGGATACAAGTCATTGACAGCTCCTTTCAGAGTTTGTGAGCATACTGTATGTGTTGATGCTTCTGTACAGTGGTCGGTAATGTTGGATACTTTTCTTCATGACTCTTTGGAGATCTTGTGGCAGAAACTTAGATTTTTTTTGCAGCCTGTCTAGACCACCATGGCAAACCAAGAAAAATAGTGAATGTGAGTCAGTAAGAGTATGCATGAGAAAATAATAAAACAGAAAAAAATAAAATAAAAACCCAATCCTTAAATTAAAACTTGATATGCTGGACAGGATTTTACAGAAAAAATACACTTTACAGGTGTCTCTTTAAAGTACAAAGACCCAAATGAATGTAAATGATGAAGATCAGGAAACTTATTTTGAAAATGTAATGTTGTTTTTTTTTAATGACTTTTAATGACTAGTTAAATATACCTGTCTGCAGATGCAAGAGTGTATGTGTAGCTTTAGCCATTTACTTTGTGAGTGTGGTTGTATGTCTTGGTCTACAATCTTCATGTAGGACTGAAGTTGTAATTTTTTTTACTTTAACAGCAGAAGATGGCCTACTGTAAAATAATAAATTGTACCCTGACCAGAGATAGTATTGCTGCATTGATGTCCCTAGGGGGCAGGATAACATTTATAGTTGTATCGTTTTACTCAGCAGGTATACTTGCAAGGCTACCAAAGCTGCAGACAAAATAATGAATGGTTAAATATGCATTTGAGGGTTATCTTCACCTCATCTTTCCTATGTCACTAAAAAAAAAAAATAATGACAGAACTTTAAGCAATTAAGTTGACTTTCTGTTTCATCAGAGCAATTCACTAGGTTATATTATCTAAAAAAAAAAAAAAACAGTAATAACAGACTGAGTTTAAAAATCAGATTATTGCAAATATAACTCTGTATTTTATTATCTGGTGGATGAAAAATATATTGTGATCTATATATTTCATTAAGGACTCTCGTTCCCTATAATTAGTAGCTATAAAATGACGCCAAATGGAAACAGAAGATTCTACTTTTGTGGAGTTAGTCCGCATAAGCCCGAAAGGATAAACTGTTTCGAGGTCAGTTTCGACTGTATGTATGAATACAAACACAGGAAATAGTTATCAAAACCCGATCTCCGGTCAGGTTTCTCCACAAATCCTCGTGCCGACACACCAATCAGCTGACAGCCGCATGACAGGCAGGCCTCGCGCATGCGCAGTGGCACACTTTTTTTGGTATCAGGAATATGGCAGCGTCCTGAGCCCTGTCGGGGGGAATACGCCGTAACTGAGCACCTTCAGCGTCAGACTGGGAATACTGAGCAGCACCGGTTGCATTCAGAAGGAGGGTGGGGGGCTAAGGGACGGCTACGAATAACACCTGATAGCAATTTTACAGGTAAATGCACTCGCTACCAGCTGCCACTTTTCTTCAAGCCGTGCTCTCCATGTTTGCTTGATTGAACCCTGATGCTAACGCGACCAGCTAGTTTAGCCGTTAGCTGATGGCTAACTTAACAGTAGCCAGGCACAACCCCTAATCTGCATATGACAAACAACAAAGATAACAAAGGTGTCTTGGTTGTTTGTTAGTCTGCTGGTGTTGACCATTGGCGTCAACATTGCAGCAACGGAGCTGTCGTGCTTGTTTTTAGCCGGACAGTGAACCGTGTAGGCCCCTCTGCAATGAAGCAGGCTAGTTTGCGTCTCAGACTCAGGTAACGTTTATGCTGCTTGTCATGGATTGTCTTGACAGGTGGGTGTGTGTGTGGGGGGGTCAACACATCCTCAAATGCACCAACGATTTACAATTATCTGTTTTAAAGCTTCGTTTAAATCCTCGTGTGTCTTGTGGCCTGCAGGTTTCCAACATTGTGAAAGCAAGTTGCTCACCAATTCCTTTGCAAAAACAACGTGAGATGTGAAGTTTGCGTCCCTTTTTCTTGGGATTGCTTCATGTAATTGGCTAACATTTGTGGAGGACATTGCAACATCTCTTCAGTGCAGAAAATGCAACAAGAAGAAACCCGCATTTCAGCAGAAGCGTCATGTTTTGGTTAAGTCAGTATTCAGTGTACTGCTTGTGTCTTACTTCACACATTTCCAGTGTGATGGTGGTGGATTCAATATAATTTTAACAGGAGATGCAAAATATGGTTAAGGCTGTAAAATGGCACATGATAGTTTAACCCTTGTACCCTCACATATGCTGAAGCAGTCTTCCCATGTTTATCGTTTTTAAACTATAAAACATATTTTTCTGTGGTGAGTAGATAACAATATCACATCCACGTGTACCCTGTGGCTAGAGTCGACGTGAGTCTGTGCATCCTATGCGATTAACCGCCTTGTTTTAGTTCTTCATGGAGATAATACAATGCTGTTGTCATGCTTCTTGGTTGAAGCACATGCTTACTATCAGCTATCCATTTGTAACGACTGCATTCACATTGACCTGAAGCTGTGTTTGTCAAAGTCTCTAGAAAGTTGTGAGACCTGTCTGGAACAAGTTATTCTGTCAATGGTGTGTGCCTTTCTTTGGGGCTGGTTCTATATATTTACCTGTTTTTCTTTCTTTCTTTTTTTCTAAGCAAAACTCAAATCAAGTGTAACTCGTGATTTACGTTCTATTGATCTGCATACATGCAAGCAGAAATGGTTGGGAGGGGAAATCACATGACCCAATCCTGCGTGGAGTCTGCCTTGCCTTTTTACACCGCTCTCAGTGCACACATCACTGTAATACAATAAAACTGTACTGCCCTCTGCAGCAGCAAAGGGCACACTGTGCATTACTCGCTGCTAACGTCTCCTATTGTGCATTCCATCAGCTCCCTGCCTTGGATTAGATTCATTATGCAGCTCCATGAATGAGCGTTTGAAAGAAGAAGAAAAAAAAAACAGTTGATGCAAAACTTGGCTCTGACTGTTCCTTGGGCCTTTGTTTCTGCAGCACCAATGATGCATCAATGATGGAGATTTACGTTTGTGGCTTATTTTAAAAATCATCATACAGTGTTGTAGAGCCGGAAAGTGGCTTTTTTTTTCAGTTGAATGTGGATTCCTTCATTTAGGTTTTTTTTGTTCCTTGCTTCAGCTGCTCACTGACATGCAGAGGAAGGAAAACAGGAGTCAGATATTTCCAGGATCCTGGCAGAGTGCTGACACAGGTTCCCCTTGTCACAGTGCAGCCGCCAGCAAATTACTGCACTGAGGATGAGAGAGGCGGCTATTCGCTCTATTTTTCTTTATTCTGTTCTGTCTACTGGTTTGTCTTTCGTGCCTCTATCTTTTTTTTTTGTTTAAAACAATCTGTCACTGAGTATTACTCTCCATCTGGCCAAATACGCCAATGCTTTGGGGTTTTTTCTTTTTTTGGGAAAGGAAACTCATCAGATTTAGTTACAAAGACACGTAAACTGGTTAATCTGTTCTCCAGGTTTTGGAGCATCTGTCTTGACAATGGACAAAACAGTTAGTCATAAGCCAAACCCCTTTACATCTTAAAGGATCAATAGGCCACACTGGCTTTGCCCCATACTTTGTTTACAAATGCTCAGCTAGAGCACTGTTGTGTCCTTTTTTGTGTCTGGAAAATCAGACTGAGAATGCTTGTTTTATCTCAGCGATTATTTAAGTATTCCTCTTTTTAAAGATGCTATGGCAGCGTTTTTTCATCCCTGATGGTGTAAACTAAAAAAACAACACTGTATGCTATGATGTAACATGATTGCGGACACTGTTGTATGTCCTGGCTTAGGTTAAACCTTTTGTAAAACATGAAAAATGAATCCAGAAAATGAACGCCACATCATTTTTTTGCATAACATGTAAATACGTAAATTACGCCAGCATCAGACCCGATAGCGATATTTGATCAGATCTGTCTCATCTCAACTGTTTACTGAAGTATATCAATATTTTCTTCACGCATTAAGTTTGAATCTGAGGCATTTCCCATGATGGTTCGGAATCAGAGCATCTCAAGCCTGTGAAAGGGATGCATTAGTGCTACCAGCTGCCATGATGCTGCATGGCTCATATGTGAGTGATGACCGTGAAGAATCAGTCCGTCTTGGAGAGGTGGTCTACGCTCTGCTGTTAAAGAATCACAGTTTACTCAGAATTGGTTTTGTAGTCCAAGGAGAGTCTGGTGGGAGTCTTTCCCTTAAACATGCAAAATACTGAATGACTGTGTGAAGCGTGTGTGGCTGTATATTGGAATGTGTGTTACATAAACTTGTTGTAGTAATGACTTTTAAAGATGCAGTGATGTGCTGACACTGTAGGCCATGGGCTGTCATTCTGTCTCTCTGCCGTGCAACTAAATGAAAGTCTTTGCCTGAAATTTAGCTCAAAGGAAGATGAAATCCTACTGTCTCTTGAAACTTTAGAAGTGAAGGTTTGCTTTGTGATCCTCATCATTAAAACATTTCTTCTGTTTCTTTAGGTCCTGTGAAAAGATGAATGTCGTCAAAGAAAACACAGACCTGGCCTGTTTCTACACCACCAAACACTCCTGGAGGGGAAAGTAAGAGCCACGACTTGTTTGTTTTTTAGGATTTCAAAGCTGTTGGCAATTTAATAATCCTTTTTTTGTGTCACTTTTCTAAGGAAATTTGACCTAATCTTTTCCTTTTGTAACCTTCTTACAAACAGTTTAGAAAACTCGTGAAACCCTGACTCAGTGATTCCATTGTGTTGGTTTCCTCATATTAGCCGGGGATAGGAGCTCTGCAGACCACCCTCAGGAGTCACTCAGCGGTGGTGGTGGCGGCGTTGTTGTTTTCTCTCAAGCTGCACTGTCTTGTAAAACGTAACACTAACAAACAAGTACTGGTAGAACTAGATGTAAGCTTGATGAGGTCTCTAGAGTATTGACATTCATGTATTGTATGAAAACAAAAGCAGGAAAAAAATACTTCACCTGAGGCTACGAATAATCCAGGAAGTTCCTACCTATTTAGCGTCATACAGTATGCAGTTTTATTGTTATAGATTAAACTACTAGTTATACACACTTTATTACATTTTAATTTTCTAGTTTTTTCATTATAATCACTTCATCACGATAGGAATTATATTACAATAAAGCGAGTCTGCAATAACTGATATATTGCAACTAGACAATTGCCTTGTCATGCTTCATCTCGTATCATTTCTTCACTGCCGTCCAACGTTATCCCGATGTCTTCTTCTTCTTTATACTGCTGTCAGCTTCTTCTTAAGCCAATTAACTTCCTTTACCGTTACCCTCATTGCTGTCATAAGCACCGCTGTGAGGGGGCGTGGAGTAGTGGTGACTCAAATTGCCAGAGAAATCTGTTAAGACATTTTTTAAAAATTAAAATATTAATATTTGACATTAGCCATTCGGTTATTTTATCACACGAGTCAGGACGATGATACATGGCTATATCAATATTTTGTCCCATCCCAATTATACACGATATAATGTTAAGCATTTGGTCAAATATAGACTTAAAAGTACATAGGAGTGCATGTAGATGCTTGGTGGCTCTCAGATCTAGTTCCAGTGAATAGTGAGCACGAGGGATCAGGTTACCAATACCTGCTTTCTAAATGTCTTTGTCCCATTAAGGCCGTCTGCCATTGACTTAGGTAACTTAAGCCTGGCTGCAGAGCATTAGCCATCAGCAGAGCTTCATCCTGCTAATGCTTCCTGAAGTGTCCGTCAGAGTCGAGTGTTGATGTATGCGTGTGGTGGACATTAGAGAACGATCCCCCATGCAGACAGAATAACCCGGTGATGCAGAAAAAAAAACCTGCGTTAATGGTTGATCTGATGGGTTAAACATGTTGCCTGAACTGTGTCTGTGAAGCTGCCTCTGACCTGCATTGGACATGGGTCTCACAAGTGGAAATGTATTGTTATTAATATTTAAAGGAATAGGACAGACTCTCCCAAAGGAGGAGAGAAAGACAAAGAAAGACGAGAGAGTGCAGGACTACAGCAAGTGTGCAACCAGGAAATGAAAATTAAACTTTTGTATGCTGGTGTAATGTAATATTGTGGTCTGTCAGCGAAGCATAGGTAGAGTTGGAGACGAGAGTGTATGAGATTAACTTTTGACAGCAGTCTCATAAAAAATGGGCAATTGACAAGATCTGCTACAGCAGCTTTCTGAAAATAGAACATGTCATTAAGAGAGCCCAACAGAAAGAGAGAGAAGTTTTTATCTATCTTCATACCAACATCAGATAGTATAGTTAATCATCTAATTATACCGTTTGTATGGTGTAAATCAATTCTCTCTTAGGTAAGAGAAACATTCAAGATTCATTTATAGTACTAAAGATACATAGATACCTAGTACATACTACATATGCCAAGTTTTGCCAAATTGTTCTACCAACCATGGCCTTTGTGTGGTTCAGGAAGCCATTGAACATTTCAAATCAAGGGAATTATTTGCACATTTTCTACCTAATCATTCATATTCGTCCAAGTTAGTTGTACAGTGTGAACATTGCCTCAAGATCAGGCTGAGGTTCTGTGTGTCTTTTGGTTGCCTTTCCAGAAACCAGCGCCATCACTTGAGCTCACTGATATTTCATTATCAGGGCAACATGCTATTTCGGCTTGGGTTTCCAGTCTCTGCATAGCGTGTTTTGCAAACTAGCTCGGTTGCTCCAGAATCATTGTTGGCCTTTCTTACCTCAGTGATAGGACAGCTGAAGAGACGGGAGATGTGTGAGGGAAAAGGTGGGATAGACATGCGTCAAAGGGCCAAGGAGTCGAACCTGCAGCGATTGGGTCATAACAGAGATGACAAAGAATATCTTTGAACAGGATGCGTTGGGCAATGATACATTTAATTAGTGTTAGTGTTAAGCCTACTACATGGCTGAAGAATTGTGCTGGCCAAAAATGCATCCTGCAGCATGTAGGTCTGCACTAACAACATATGTCCACAGCGAGAGGATTTTGATTAAGTCAATGTTGTCAGTTATGCACAAAGCTCCTAAAAAAGACCTGGACATTTTCCTGGGTGAGCTGCATGTCTGAATGCTAACACCCAAACTTTACCAGGGATTTTTCTCCCAGCCCCCTGGTCAAATTTCTGCATGAAGTCAGATGAGCTGCGAGCACGCTGGTGGGGGTTTTTGGATCATTAGTTATGAAGCTGCTTCAAACTCTTTATATTTTCCAGTATGTTCTGTTCCACTCGTTCGTTGATACTGTGTATATGTCAAAATGCAAAAAAACTGTCATTCTAGTGTCAGACTCTGTTGCTTTGTCTTCAATTTTGGATTTCTGTAGCATCTTTATAACATCACATCTTTCCTCCTGAGACCCCCACCTAGTGACAGACATTTTCAAGAGAAAACAGCTTATAGGCTCAATTAGAAATGCATTGCCTTAATTAGTCTGTCAACACCTTCGGATGGACACGAAACATGTGGCGGATATTCCCTTTAAACAGTAACCGTGCCCAGCTCTTCACTGTGAATACAGAACACGTTCCCCATAGTCAACTTTAATTAGGCTCCTCTGTGATTAGCTTTCCCCTTTAGCTATGTATAAAGAGTACTTGTGCTTTGAATAGTGAGGATGTCAGACAGTATTCAGCATCACTGGAAGTGCCAAGTTCTTCAAGAACTAGTCCAACATGCAGAGAACCTTTAACTCCTAATCTGTGGAATACATTACATATGAATGTATTTAGGTTTCCTTTGATTAAAATGCATGTAGAATATTCAGACCTCAGCGTCAGTAAGTTTGACTCAGGTGCTCAAATGTATTTTTGTCAGTATATGACAGACTGGTCTGGAGATACAGTAAAGTGGAAAATCAGTCATCTCCATGGAGCCATGTTGACGTCTTGTTGATCTGTTGTTTCCCCTTACTTCTGTCTGGTTTCCTTTCCAAGTCTTGTCAACAAATTTGTCTTGATGTTTCAGATTCTTTGGTGACATAATCAAATTTGTAAAAAAAAAAAAATCACTAGTGGTCTGAGAGCGAGCCTGAAACGATGGAAGACGTTAGCTGCTGTGGTGTTTAGTGTTATAACTGCATGTTTCCCATTTTCTCTCTCTCTCTATCTCTCTCTCTCTCTCTCTTTGCTCATAATCAGGTTCAATTCAAGTCTTGTGACTCCCACTCATAGAGGACATTTGATTTGTGTCTGTTTCCTGATGAGGGATGCTTTCATGCTTTCTTAAATGGAATTATTGTAGAGATCACCGTGTCATTATTTAAGGGCGTTGATTTTCAAGCACAGCATATCTCTCCACTTTTTCCCGATCATTAGCATGCAGAGTACATCTTTTGAATCTTTGTTTTAATTTACTATGAAATAAGGAGGCCCATTTTTTTTGACCCATGCTCAAGCTGTTCCTTGTGATAAGCATATCAAGACTTTCAGTCTTTTTAGTTGTTCCCGTCATTGTACATTGTGCTCACATTCAGCGCTCTTTCCACCATTTATTGAATGTATGAAATCGAGTGTGTGTTCAGTTTTGTGTTGGAGATTATTCTGTGTTTTCGTAGCTTTTTATGCAGTCATACAAATCTTCAGCTCTGAGTTTTTTTTTTACTACAGATATATGTTTAAAGGAGAAATGCCGTTGTTAAGAGGGTTTAGTGAGACACAGGAAGTTGCTTAATGTGATGCATTACGAAACCCTGGAAGTGGAAGGAAAAGCTCCAAAGACACATTGTACAGTAAGACTGAACAATGGTAACCGTTTTCTTATGTATAGGGCAAAATGCATGTAGGATTGTACATTGTGCACTCTCCTTATAGATAAAGGTCACATATTATCCTCCTTTCCAACAAGTTTAAATGATTCTCTAAAAAAACATGGTGAAGTGTATTTTGCATAATAAGTGACCTTTAAGTGCGTTACTTGGAGGCGTCTAAAAGGGGACTTGATGCATTTGTGTTAACAGAGTCTTTCTTTCTTGTTGTGTTTCAGAGGATCCTTCCTCATGATCTACTTAATGCTGTTATGCATGTGTGACCAGAATCTGCTTTGATTAATACTCCACAATTAGAGTATTGAATAAAGTACATTCTTGGTTTAATTTCTGTGATTTCACATTTTCTGTTTTGTCATGGACAGCTGTTGACTTTGTTTTTGATTATTTTACGGCACTGATTTTCAGATAATCTGTGACTTGTTAGTAAACGCTTGAACCACTGATGCTCATCATGTGACTAGCCTGATGAAAATTAGCTTTGGTTTTAAAACACGCATGAACCGAACCATTCATTGGACGTCGCTTCTGAAAGGGTGAACGTTTCTATTCATGTGTCACTATTGAAAAAATAAATAGGCAAGGCCAGTTTATTTACAAAGCACCACTCAAACGTGAAGCATTCAACGTGCTTTACAATGAGCATGGAAAAACATCATTAGGCAAAACTAAGACGTAAAAATTAAACATAGTTCAAATAAGAAATAGACTAAATGAATTATTAATAGTGTTTTAAAAACTGATTAAATTCAAAGAATGAAGTAATCAAAAAGTTCTCAGATTTTAGAAAAATGTAACAAAGTTTTAAAAGTGTTTGACTTCCAGCAAAACAAAGAAAAGATCCAGTTCAGATATGAAATGGTCCACTGTGCCTTGTAAACACACGAACAACGGAGGGTTGGATATCGTTTCTGTACTAAAGTAGAATTAAGATCAAAACAATCACCCGACAAAGAATAAATAATTAACTAGGCTTGTGCTGACACCCAGTTTAGCCAGCCACTTAACACCAAGGTCAAGCAGTGGAGAGAGAGAGAGAGAGAGAGAGAGAGAGAGAGAGAGAGAGAGAGAGAGAGAGAGAGAGAGAGAGAGAGAGAGAGAGAGAGAGAGAGAGAGAGAGAGAGAGAGAGAGAGAGAGAGAGAGAGAGAGAGAGAGAGAGAGAGAGAGAGAGAGAGAGAGAGAGAGAGAGAGAGAGAGAGAGAGAGAGAGAGAGAGAGAGAGAGAGAGAGAGAGAGAGAGAGAGAGAGAGAGAGAGAGAGAGAGAGAGAGAGAGAGAGAGAGAGAGAGAGAGAGAGAGAGAGAACCCAGGAGCAGGACTGAGCCGTGGTCTAAGACTATGTGGCCCAACATGATAAGAGACGTGAACAGTGGAGAGGAACTCTCCGTGGGGACAGAGAAGGTCGGAGGCTTTCTACCAAAAATGGACATGACACGAGTATAATAAAAGGAAGGACACTGACTGTGGCACTGAATATTCCACCGTAGCCTCGCCTCAAGCCGCTGCATGACCTGTCTCTTTATGTTAGCTGTGATCTCTGTACACAAGTATTAAATGTATTATAAGGAAGTACGCTTTCAGTTTGACTTCCTTTTACTCTTCTATTTGACGGGACTGTGGGAACTTAAGTAGAGCTGTTAATGTTGTCCAGGCCTAATGAGGATATGCGAGAAAGAAAGGAGCCGAGTCAGCATGTTCAGTGTGCAGGCTAATGGTGCTGTGGAGGTGCTAAAAGAACATCTTGTGCAGTGTTTCCCCTACCATTATATTAGGGGGGCGGCCCGCCCCCCCGAAGGTCAAGTAAAAAAATAAAAAAATATTATTTTAGTTTTTTTAAGATTTATTTTTGGGCTTTTTATGCCTTTTATTGTAGGGATAGGATAGTGGATAGAGTCGCAAATCAGGGAAAGAAGTAATTTAAGGATACCTTTCCGATAGAAAAGGACAGCTGTCATTAAAAGTAACACATGAACACCAAGATTCCTTCAAGTGTTTGTGTCGGCATGTCGGCTTGTCCCCACCCCCCCAACGCTGTAAACCTAGGGGAAACACTGTTGTGCATAGATGGACTTATATGTCCTACACACCCCTCTCTTCAAACTTTAACTGCACCAAACATAAATCTTCACATCACCAAAAATGATCAATGGCCCGTTTTCCAAATGAAAAACCCGCCTGGATGTGAGGAAGCTCACTATGTGACGATATGCCCGCATGTTGACACACACTCAGAAACATGCACACTTATAGACTTGGTGTAACGTGCAGAAAGGCCGGCCAAGTAGAATTTCACACTTCCTTCCTACTATGTGAGAAAGCCCCGCTCTCATAACATTTCAGATGAATTGGTGTTAGTTGTTTCAGTGTCAGTGACTCACAGAATGTGGGTGTGATATTTCCTTTGAAGATCGCTCCGAGACATAATGTAGTAAAAGGAAAGCACAGTCAGAAGCTTGATGGAAGGGCATTTTTATATTCTTCAGTTCATCAGATATCGTGATACATCATTTTAAGATTGTCTAGCAATATATCGATTATTGCAGAACGGCTGTATCGTGATATTACCGTTATCGTAAGGTATCATGTGGTAACGTATCTTATCGTGAGCTACCCTGTGACCCCCAACCCTCAAACCTAGTTCAAGTAATTTTTAAGGAAAATAGCCTAAATTTTCTGATTAATTTTGAACTCAAGTGTCAAACTCAACTTGCTAAAACGTTGAGATTTTTTCTAACAAATTTGTGATGCTTAGCAAGAGGAGTGTGTGGGATTTTTATGTTTATTTTATTTTTTTAAATGAGAGTTGGTTGTGGGAACACCTCCTTTAAAACACAAATTGTATACCTTTTTGAAATCTGAATATTTTATGTTTTCTTTACACCTCTATACAGTAAATGGAGACTGACTATCTTTGAGTTGTGGACAACCCAAGAAATGTTAAATCTTGATTTTGGAAAATTACCAATAATTGTAAAAAAAAAAAAAATGCTTTAAATGTCTTACATTTTACAGACAGAAGGGTAATCAATTAACAAGAAGGATGATTGACATGGTCAGTTGCAGCTTTAATCACAGCTCCAGTTGTCTCATTCTGGGATTACAAGTCTGTATAAAATTAATATCACTTTTAATGACTCTCAGTGTAGCTATTCACTGTGGCAGACGGTAATCTGTTCTCATCATCTATTCTCTTTGTGTGCATTATCTCATCCATTGCCTCATAAAAATGTCTGGAACCTGACGACCTGCCTGCGGATGATATCATCAGCTAACTGAGCCCTGCTGATGTCACCTGTCCTTGACTTATGATTATCTTACAGAGCACCTAAATATGGAGGCAAATTGTTCTTTTTCTTACCCCGCTCTGCCCTCTTTCAGGCGTACTGTAATGGAGCTTTATGACTTTGTGGGGACACATTTTGAAAACACAAGTTGGGACAGTTGATTACAGAGTTATCAGGGCTAACAGGATCTGTTAGCTTAGTAATGCTAGAAAGCTTTTTTTCAAACACTGAATGCTAATCTAATCTTATTTGACTTCCTGTGCTAGTGTAGGCATTGCTCTCATTTGCAAGCGGGGATGGCGACGGCGAGTGGGCTGTGGTGTCTGACTCATTCCTCCTCTTGTGTTCCAGGTACAAGCGAGTCTTCTCAGTGGGGACGCATGGCATCACCACTTACAACCCAACCACGCTAGAAGTAACAAATCAGGTCAGTGAGTATGCAGCCTGTCAGAGAGGTTCCTGAATGAAGCGGCTACAGCTCGTCTTTGCTCGTGCTATCAGTGTCTCACAGATGCTTGTGGGACGCGCTGCTCTCGGATGCATGTCACACTTAAAAATCCATTTGCAGGCTTCAGCACATTGCTGTCTCTTCAAAAGCTCAAACGCTGCTCTTTTTTTTTTGTATTACGTGTGCTCAGCTGTTAAATAAGCTTTTGGTTCTACAGCGATTAAATATGCAGCAGCATGTCTTGACACTGATTAGAACATGAAACATGCTGTATACAATATCAATTACAAAGTAAACCTGACTCAGTATCAGACCCAGTCAGACAAACGGATGTAAAAAAACAGCATCATGGTTGTTTAAAAGTAATAAGGAATAAGTACACTTAATGCTGTAAAAATAACACTGGTAACCAATAATAAGCAGTAGATTACCAATTACCTGTTTATAACATATAGTAATGTAACTTTCACAGTTAGAAGGACATAGTAAGTTATTGTCAGTGTACAGAATTTATAACCAATTACAAATATTTTATATTTTTTCATGTTTACTAAATTATAAGTCATTCACTTTTTTTATCCTGAACGCTGCTCACACAGGATGAGTGTCAGTCATTGACAATTTCACTCATTTGAAGCACTTATATCTGCTAATAATCCACTATTATAATGTGTTTAAGCAAGCAGCAACCTCTGATAATGAAAATAAAACCAATGTGGAAGTGCAAAAAACTGCAGTTCCTCGACTGTCCACTAGAGGCGGGCTCTAAAAGCCAAGGAATCCCTGTTAGAGCCTTTCTTTTACAAAATTTTACAGCATAAATAAATATTTTTTTTGTCTGGATTTGGTCTCTGTAGCTCTTTTTCCATTATTGGTAAAAACTGTCCAGGGGGTTAAAATGTGAAAAATAGAGTTATGCATAGTTAGGCACTTGACTGACAGATGGTCTTTTAGCTGTTTGCCAGTTCACTTCAGCTTCATCCCATTACTGCTTAGTTGAGGTCATTATTTCCAATATGGCTACCGCCATCGTTTGGCTTCATCACAACTCTAACGTTTTGACGCCTCTGAGACCAATCCAACGTTTTATATAGTCTAGACTCTATGGTTTTAAATAATTCATACAGAGTTGATGAATACCAAATAGAATGGCTGTTTAAGAATGTGTGTACCCTGCCTCTGTCTGAATTTACCCAAGTGTTCATCCCTGTGATGTTGCTTTTTGTGTCGCCAGTGGCCTTATGGAGACATCTGTGGCATCGGCCCAGTGGGAAAAGGTCAGGGAACGGAGTTCAACCTCACATTCCGCAAAGGCACCGGCAAGAAGTCTGAAACGCTCAAGTTCTCCACAGAGCATCGGACGGAGCTGCTCACAGAAGCACTGGTGAGGAAAAACACTCACAGCTGCGTCACTACACAATGACTGAACAAAACCAGATGCTCATGTTACACATTAAAAAGGCTTTCAGAGTTAGTCTCTGATGTGGCTTGTCCGTGCTTTCTGGTCGTGTCATGGGCTGCACGTTTTCCTGTTTGGTCTTATAAGGAAACTGCAGAAACAGCAAAGTCATTTAATATACGAGGCACTGTTTGGGAATGCAGTGTTTGCCAACACAGCCCTTTGACTCGCTGTAGGTGTTTATCACAGACGTGAATCAGCAGATAGTGTGTTGCTGTGAAGAAACAATTTACCTTTACTGAGGCTTTTTGCAAAAGCACCAAGAAAGGTTATGGGCTAAATTTTCAGTTTTTGGAATTATGCAGATGTTAAACACAGATGATTTTAGAGGTTGTAATAACTTTCTGTTTCAATCTTTTTCTTGTTCGCAGAGATTCAGAACAGAGTTTTCAGAGGGAAAGATAACTGGCAGGGTAAGTTACACGATCTATACAAATAAAAACTGAGTCTATGTTTTCCTCTGTTGTGACACAAAAATGAGAATCGTACAACACGTGTGCCGAACAGCGTTTTAACTGCTACAAGCACCACTGGAGTGACGCGAGGAAGCCTGTGAGTTTAGAGGTGACGCCAGGCGGCATCGACCAGATCGACCCGCACACAAACCGGGTGGTGTGCTCCTATGACTATCGAAACGTAGAGGGCTTCGTGGAGGTCTCCGATTACCAGGGAGGATTCTGCATCCTGTATGGGGGCTTCAGCAGGCTGGTATGTGTCCGCACAGTTTGTATGTGTGGGTTTATGTCCGCTGGATGCTTCAGGGCTTAACAGCATTTCTTGTTGCCTCTTTCTCCCAGCATCTGTTTGCCTCGGAGAACCGGGATGAAATCATCCGCAGTGCCATAGAGCATGCCGGGAACTTTATTGGTATCACGCTACGGCTACGGAAGGAGGCGCTGACATTTGAGGACTTTGTGACGGACCGGTTGGGAAAGTACAGCTCAGATGAGAGCATCACCTCGCTGGCTGAGTTTGTGGTGCAGAAGATCACTTCTCGGCACCCGGTCAGTGCGATCTTTAACTCAAATATTGAAGTAATTTCACAAACTGCACCCGGATTTCCTTATTATCCTGACCATTACAAAAAACCGCATCCGTCTTCAATAGGAAGTTTAAACAGTCATATTGGAAACCAGCAGAATATTTCAACAGCATTTTCACCAAGATCCTGCTCCCAAGCGGTTTCTATGAAAGCCCTAAAGGTTTTAGATGTGTCAGCATTATGACTCATGTTTGTTCTGTCTTTCTTTAGGAGCCTGTTAAGCGTATTCTTTGCCTGACAGAGACGTGTCTAGTGGAGAGAGACCCAGCCTCCTACAACATAGTCACCCTCAAACCCTTTGGAGAGGTGCGTACTCTAAACTACTGTGACATCGTTCCGTAAGACATTTCTGCAGGACCATTCAAAACATGTAGTGCTGTCATGTCTGACTCCTGTGAAGATAAAGATGAATTGCACTCTCTTTGTTTCATCATGGATGAACTGCATCACTACGAGTTCACAGCTTTGATCAGACATATGTTTTGAGTTCTCCCCTCCCTAAACCTTTTGTCACCCATCTCCCTTCAGGTATTTTCTCTCATCTGTGACGCAGACAACCCTCAGGTGTTCACAGTTGAGTTCATCAGAGGTCAGATCAGGAAGTTTTCCTCCACAGAAAGGTAAATAGACCTGACGCATGCAAATCATGTTTCTCTATTTACATAATGTTGTCGTGCGATCAGTTTTTGGTTCATCATTATAGAGATGGTTTCTAATGCGTTTAGCTGACTGTGTATCTGGTGTCTGCAGGGACTCCCTTTTGGCCAGCCTACTCGATGGAGTCCGAGCATCGGGCAACAGGGATGTGTGTGTCAAAATGGCCCCCACCAGGAGAGGACAAAGATGGGGCCTACTGAGCATGCCTGTGGATGAGGAAGTGGAGAGTTTGCATCTGAAATTTCTGGCAGCACCTCCAAGTGAGACCAAACTCTTTGTCTCCTGATTTTCATGAACTAGCTTTTATAAATTGCTTCACGTCATTTGAGATTTATAACTGAGCCGGTGTGTAATGTTAGCCATACAAGCATCACCATATTTTGACATGCATTAACACCAGAGGAGGATGAAACCTAGTGTTTTTTGATGATCCCGTAAATGTCATCCGGCCTACATCAGATCAAAAATGTCCGTTTGTGTCATCCAAACTGAAATGTGTGCTCAAGTGTTTCAGTGGAAGATGATCAACAGGATTTCTGCTAATTGTCAGCATGTTTGCATGGCTTTAATGAGAATGTTAACATGCTAACATTAGCATTTGCCTCAAAACACCTCTACCTAGCCCAAGTTTAAACTTCTCTTATAATACAAGAGTGAAAGAGATGAGCATTTTTTGAGTAAAGTAAAAACAACCTCCGAGGTCGCTGGTTCTTCAAAGTTATTTTTCTGAGTCCTCAAAGACTTTCTACCATTTAACCGTTAGTTAACTCAAAATCTTATAAACTATAAATATATATATTCAATATGATTCTAGTGAACATCAAACCATAATGAAATATAGATGTCTGTTTGGATACCACGGCAACAAAAGACACCAAATATTGGGTTAGGAGGTCCAAATTGGGATTGGGTAACACATTGTTGCCGAGCCTATAGCCTCTTAGTTTCACTTTGAGATGATCTATTGTTTGGGTTAATTGTTCCATCCCTCCTTCCTTTGCTTAGATGGAAACTTTGCAGATGCAGTGTTCAGATTCAACGCCAACATATCCTACAGTGGAGTGCTGCATGCAGTAACCCAAGATGTGAGTGTGTTCACCTACTGCGTGATTTACGTCCTTCCATCTGCTTGTGCACGAGGACTCCCGCTCATATCCTCGCCTTCATCTCTTTCTGTTTCTCGCCCCTTTCCTCTTCAGGGTCTTTTCTCCGAGAACAAAGAGAAGCTCATCAACAACGCCATCCTGGCTCTTTTATCCCAGGAGGCCGAGCTGCCGGCACTTAACGCCGAGCTGGAGAGCCACTTCCAGGCCATCCGAAGATTGGTGGCCTCCAAGGCGGGCTTCCAGGCTTTCACCCAGCTGCCTAAGTAAGGATGCAGTGGTTATCTCTCGTTAAACTTGAATTTCTTATTTATGCAAAGTAAATGTTTTGTAGAGCTGCTGGTAACAGGCATGCTCTGTCATTCCAAGGTCTGGTCAAGGGTCTGGAGTCACAGATGCAACGTAAATATGAATCCATACATCTCAGTCTGCCCTTTTGCCCGTCTGTTTCTTATCCTTCTTGTTCTTGTTCTCCAGAGTCTTTGTTAGCTGTCTGCTGGTCAGCATTCTCCTCTTTTATCTTTATTTTGCTTTCATCTCAGGCTTTTAGACCGGCCCAAGAGGGAGGTTATGTCACTCAGTCGGGCTGTCTTGCCTCGATTTGCCTTGACCTCTTCTCTTCATCTGTACATCCATCTCTCTGCCCATTCTACCCTTCACATGTCTATATATTACAATACATGAGAACCTTACATTCTCCGTGGGTCACTGAGATGTATGAGAGGAACTGTATTTACCGTTTATTATTTCTTCCTTTGAAGCAAATGAGCCATTATCGGCTTTCCTGAAAGATTCATTGCAAGAGTAGCTTGGTGTTTCCCTCGCACAGCCACTAGAAACAGAAGACTATAAATAGATAAAAAGTTTATTTTGCCTTCAGAGGAAGCCTCTTTCATATCGTTAAAGTTATTAGTTCATTAGAAGTTGTGACACTTGACGAGCAAAGAGAGTAACAACAAACTTCTGAAGCAATGAATTCTTTGTGTATCCAACCCCAGACCCCTTTGAATAAATCTGTTTTATATTCTGTTGTACATCAGTGTTTTATAAGTGCATGTGATGTTGAATCTGTGACTGTATGCTATGTGTGTTCCAGGTTCAGGGAAAAGTTGGGAGTAAAGACGGTAAAAGCTTTAAAACGGAATAACAACGGTGTGACACACGCTGCTGTAGACATGCTCTGTGCCCTCATGTGTGTAAGTATGTCTTTAAATCTCTAGACATCAACAGAACGCATGCACAGAAATCAAGTATAGACATAAGTTTGTCTTTTTTTTTTTTTTTTTCTATCCAAGGTTGGAAATAATGCTCAGTATTGATTTGTATTCGTCTGTGTGGCTGAGCTCTTTTTCTTTCATGTGCCTCTGCAGCCGATGCATGATGACTATGACCTGAGGCAGGAGCAGCTGAACAAGGCTTCTCTGCTTTCCTCCAAGAAGTTCCTCGAAAACCTCCTTGAAAAATTCATCACAAATGTGGTACAATTCTTTGTCTTCTCAGCAAGCTCTGTTTGCAGCCAGAGATTAGAAAAAAAATACAATTCTCAGTTGTTCACATCAGAACTCCTCCTGTTAGACTTTTCCCCTTGAACTTACCTCTGATCCCCCCCCCCCCCCCCCCCTCCCCTTTTTTCTGTTTCTTCATCTTTGTTTTCAGGACCATGGTTCAGGAGCCTTGGTCATCAGCGCCTTACTGGACTTCTTAACGTTCGCCCTCTGCGCCCCCTACAGTGAAACCACCGAGGGGCAGCAGTTCGACATGCTGCTTGAGATGGTTGCCTCCAATGGACGCACATTGTTCAAACTCTTTCAGGTAGCCGAAATTGAATTGGGATGTTCCTAAAGACTAAATTCCCTGACATCTTATGAGAGTTTAATTGAACACATTTTTATGGTAAGGACAATTGATCACATTTTACCCAAATCATATTTTCATTCCACCTCAATAATGCTCTGTGCATTATAAACTTTGTGCAGTAACCTCGAAAACATGGCAACCACTCTCTCAATAGAAATTAACAAATACTGGCTTGTTCATACCCTACTGTTTAATTAACTTATCTGCACTTGTTATGATATATTAGAAGTAATTAAACTGGTATAAATTCAGCTGTTCTTGTATATTGAATTGTATTTTTCTCTTAGCATCCCTCCATGGCCATAGTGAAGGGGGCAGGTCTGGTGATGAAAGCCATTATTGAGGTAAGTCTTTCTGTGGGTGCTTTACAATGTGAAAGATCTTTTTAGTAAATGTCTTAAGTTTTCATATTTAATCATAATCAACCTATGTTTCTACATTTAGGAAGGAGACAAGGAAATAGCCACGAAAATGCAGGAGCTGGCCCTGAGTGAAGGAGCTCTTCCAAGACATCTGCACACTTCTTTATTTACTATCAGTGCCGATCAGAGGATGCTTACCAACAGGTGAATCCTCAATCAAATCCACACTCACACACTGTCATTTTTAGTCAGTGGGGTTGTTCCCATGCTCTTAATTTACTAATTAAGAACAGAAAGTGCTTCTGACCGTACTGCTCCTCTGCTTCAGACGATGGATAGCGTCTCAACACCTTTTATAAAATGTCCTATTTAGAGCCATTATTTTTTAGTATAATGAGTCCAGGGACCGCCCGGACTAGCTGCGCGTTTATCCTATCAGGTGCATTCATTGAGGTTACATCTATTGCGAAACCTACAATGGGTGGAGAGGTTCAGGAGAAAATCGGAAACAAGCCCATTTCTCAGTGGGTATACGTCCATCAAGCGGCGAGTTGAGTGCTCTGGCGTTCTCGCCTGAAGCAGTGGAGCTGTAACATAATGCTTCAGGAGATACACAAGAAGATTCTTTTCTCTCGATAAATCATTGAAAAAAACGCTCATCTGCCAATATTTTTTTGTTTGTTTATCAGGCAGCTGAGTCGTCACCTCGTGGGCCTGTGGACGGCAGAAAACCCCGTCGCCATGAACCTCCTAAAGAGGATACTGGTGAGTTCAAACAAATGTGAGCATCACGTATTGATGCAGGTTGAAAAGGACTAACTCTTAACCTGTTTCACTTTGCCTTTTCACTCCCAGCCCACAGGCCTGCTGGCTTACCTGGACAGTTCTGATCCAGTCCCGGAGAAAGATGTGGACAGAATGCACATCCGGGACAACTTGAAAATTGCCACGGTAACTAAAACAACAATTGACATGTGTCATTGACATTGACAAGTTTTTCAGAATTGACAAAAATTTCCTTAAGGGCCTGTGTCCATAAACAGTGGACAGAGCATCTTTCTCTGTGTTGTAAGACTTATGCAGACTACAAACAAAGGACTGGGTGGGTTTATTTCACATTTTGTGGGTCGTTAGACACTCAGGTTACCAAAATATATGTTTTATTTTTCACAACATGTCCCCTTTAAAGCTGAAGATTTAGGGTAATTTCTTCACACTGTGAAAATAGATGACCTTTATAATGAGTTAAATGGTGGGCAGAAATGTTTTATATTTGTCTTCCACAGGACCAGCTGAATCGCAACAAAGTGCCCGAGTGGCAGCTGATGGCGGGCAAAGCAGCCAAAGAGGTGGAGAAGTTTGCCAAGGAGAAGGCCGATCTGGTGCTGATGCACTGGAGGGATAAGATGGGGATTGCCCAGAAAGAGGTGAGGTCATATTTACCTTCACAAAGGCACCAGACAGCCGGTGTACCTGTTATCTTTCAGAGAAGCTGATGATGATGATGATGCTGCTGCTGCTGCTGCTGACTTTAGTTGCTAAGGTGTCTCTAACCGTTGTTGCTCCTCCTGCTGATGCTGAACAGTACTGCAGGATCCAGATGCAAACACAATAACACTCTTTTCAGCTGCTGCTGCTGCTGATGTTCTGCATGGAGATGCTGCCTGGCCTTAGGGAACCAGTTTATGTCCTGACACGATCACATTCGACTTTTCTCGCATTGTTTTAACTGCTTCTGCAAGTTTTCACTGTTGATGCATAGCAGACATTTTTTCTTTCGCCATGACAAAAGCTTTCTATTGCAGGTGTGAGGTCTGAGTATAAAGGGAGTATTATTTATGTTCTAAGGTCACTTATCTTGAAGAAACACCCGGTCATGTCTAAACTGGATCTGACAGAAGTTGGTGTAAATCATGGCACATTAAAGATGTGTGTGTGTGTGTGTGTGTGTGTGTGTGGTGTCATCAGAGGTGCCTGAAAACACTTTAGATATTAATGTTCTCACAACTAAACCTGAATGCTGCCGGGCTTTCCTTTTCTTCCTGTTCTGTTCTCTTATATTTTCTTGCTTACACAGAATACTCCTTAATCACATCCAAAAATTTCGTCTTTGCCACACCTGCTCCATTTGTTGATTCTCAGATCTTATGTAGGGAAACATTGAATTAGTGCATCGTCTGCTAATACATCTGGATTCAATTAGTAAGTCTGTTTCTTTTAGTGTGGATTCATCTCTGTTTGATCAGAGGAACAATAATCTCTCTGTGTTGTCTCTGCCCCACCCTCCCCTTGTCTTGTGTGGTTTCTCTGCTGTCAAACAATGCAGCAGGACAGAAATAACCTGGTAAGTAGGATTAACAAATGGGATCCATGCTGTTTGCTTTCCATGTTCTCTCTCTTTATCAAACAGTTTTTTTTCCACCTTCATGTGACATATTGAGTGTGTCTTTCTTCATTCAGAAAGGTGACGACCTTTAATCTAGACGGCATTTCTGAATGTTATGAAATAGATGCAAGAGAATCAGAATCGGTTTTAATTGCCAAGGACATTTACACATGCAAGGACTTTGACTTGGTGTTTTAGTGCAAAACTGTTAAAGTGTTGTCGTAGTAACAAAATGTACAAAAGGTTCAATGAAGGAGTTTGAAAAAATCTTATAGTGTAGATAAAACCCTGAGCCATTAGGCTGAAGTTTTAGCATCTGCTGAGAGATGGTGGTCGAAGCTGCGCCACAGTGTTTATAATGCATGTCACAGACAAACTCTCCAGAGATTTGGACAGGAATTTTGCCTCTGTATGACCTGAAAACAAAATGATCTGTAATTTAAGTCTGCAAATATGACTTTGATATCACCATTATTTATAGAACGAGGTTAAATCAGGGACCCACACATTGTCCAAATGTGTGGAGACGGTCTGGGTCATTAAGTGGGACAGGGTGTTTTTACATCTTAACGAGCAGCTCTTGCTGCCTCTTTTAGGGAGGACGCCTTGTTAACTTCCTCCCAAACGTGAAACTTTAATCAACCTTAAACAGTGGACTGCACAATAAGCTTGTTCCCCTCCCGATCTAGCTCATCATCTATAACTTAGCAGATAGTGGGCACACATTGATGAGCTATTCATGGAGCTGTTTGCTTCAAATTATAACTCAAGAGAATCAAAAAGCCTGACGTGTTATCCAAAGCAAGTCTCACCTTGCAAGAATGTGAGAACACGCTCAATACTGGGATCCCATCTCTGTTTTTGTGTTTCATAACCTTGTCTTATTCTGTTTGTTTTGTTGGTGCGGTGATGACAAATGTTTTCATTTTGGTTGGTTATGTTTTTTTCATGTCATTTTTACAACGTCTGTCTTTCTTCAATCCCAAAAATATTTCTCTTGTCATACACCTTGGTTTCATTCATTCCATCTGCGGTGCATTTTGTGTGTGAAAATATTTCATGTCGTCGCCTTTTCTTTTTTCTTTTTTTTTTTTTGACTTCACACCTCTCTCTTTGCTGTGAGCTGAAAGAGGATGATTGCTGTGTAATATGATAAACTGTCTTTAAGCAGTTCTTGTTTATTTCCAGAATCCAAACCAAAAACCGGTCATCCTGCGGAAGAGACGGCAGAGAATTAAGATTGAAGTCAACTGGGAGCTTTTCTACTACAGGTTGAAAATGTCTCCTCTTCTCTCTCGCTTTCTGAACTCTTAAAACCTCAAACATTGAGGTCTTGTTATCGGCTGAAACAAAACTTTCCCAGCCTGCCATCCTGACCTGGTCTTCTGTCTTTTTTTTTTTTTTTTTAAGGTTCCAGCTCGATCACGCTAGATCCAACCTTATCTGGAACCTGAAAACCAGGGAGGAGCTGCGGGACGCTCTGGAGGGGGAGATGCGTGCCTTCAGTGTGGACCGTGAGCTGGGAAGTGCCACCGTCATCTCCTGGAACCACCAGGAGTTTGAGGTTTGTGCTCAGCTGAAGTAATCTACACTCCCTGCTCCTTACTTATCATCAGCACCAGAAGTAGACTTTAGTTTTTTTTTCCTGCAGGCCAAAGTCACACACATAAACCAACACTAACACATCATAATGTCCTATTTGCAGGTGAGATACGAGTGCCTTTCAGACGAGATAAAGATCGGGGATTATTACCTGCGTCTGCTGCTTGAGGAGGATGAAAATGAAGAATCCAATGCCATCAAGAGATCGTAAGATAACAAAACAAAAACCCCAACCGACTGCTCCAATGATCTTCTCGAGACATGATTCACTCTCCTCTTTCTCTCCCTCCTCTCAGATATGAGTTCTTCAATGAACTCTACCATCGCTTTCTGCTGACACCCAAAGTTACGATGAAGTGCCTGTGCCTGCAGGCGCTGGCTATAGTCTACGGGAAATGCTACGAGGAGATTGGCCCCTTCACTGACACTAAATACATTGTGGGAATGCTGGACAGAGTGAGTAGAAACACTCTGCAATAGCTCCTGAAGTTTTTTTTTTTATATCATTAGATGAATCCTGAACCTGAAATCTTCTTCTCTTCACAGTGTACAGACAAACTGGAAAGAGACAGACTCATCCTCTTCCTCAACAAACTCATTCTCAACAGGGTGAGTTATTGAAAGCAGCCATGCTTTTTATTACTGCCCTTTTCATTTTCATGCATTCTTTTCTCTTTGCCTGGTGTAATTCTTTATTTCTTCCCTGCAGAAAAACGTGAAGGAGGTGATGGACTCAAACGGAGTGCGCATTTTGGTGGATCTGCTCACTTTGGCCCATCTTCATACGAGCAGAGCTACAGTGCCCCTCCAGGTAAGAACCCCATGCTAATCATATATACAGAGCAGGTCTAATGATGCGATCAAACCTGCACAACACTTTGATGTTTTCATCCTCCACAAGCCTTGGATGAGAATACATTTAATGTTGACCCATGTGTGAAACTCATAATTAATCCGCCATGAGTGTCTAAAAGAGGTTATTTTAATTTCCACAGAGCAATGTGCTGGAGGCATCGCCTGACATGAAGAGAGAGAGTGAGAAAGAGTGGTACTTTGGTAACGCAGACAAGGAGAGAAGAGGACCTTTCAGTTTTGAGGAGGTATGTAAGAAAATAAAAAAATGTTTACTGTGAAATCAGTTGTAATTTAAAAACAGCTTTTGAAAATATATCTGGATTTTACATGTGTATCTTAGTTATACTTTACAGGGATGAATGATTTCTTAATTAATTCTTAATTATTATTATTATAATTATTATTATTTAATTGTATCACCATTATTTTTCATTTTGTTGTTGTTGGTTTCTTGCAGTTTTCTTGTTAAGTACTCATCTTTGTGTTTGTTTTTTTTCACTTCTCCAGATGCAGGAGTTTTGGAACACAGGCGTCCTGACAGCAAAGACACGCTGCTGGGCTCAGGGGATGGACGGTTGGCGCCCCCTGCAGGCCATCCCGCAGCTGAAGTGGTGCCTCCTGGCCTCGGGGCAGGCAGTGATGAACGAGTCAGACCTGGCTACATTAATCCTCAACATGCTCATCACCATGTGCTCATACTACCCCAGCAGGTCTATAGCAGAAATACATCCAGAAAATAAGTTCCATATCCAGGATTATTATAATCTATTAAACAATTGAATACAATTATTTGATTTTCCTCAGGGACCAAGACAATGCCATTATCCGCCCGTTACCGAAGATAAAGAGGATGATCAGTGACAATGCTTGCCTCCCTCACATTGTCCAGGTAATGGCACTGCATGAATGAGATTTTCCTCTTTACTTATTGTAATTGCTAATGAGATATTTTAATGGTTTCCTCTTTGTACTGTTTCCTCCAGCTGCTGTTGACGTTCGACCCCATCCTGGTGGAGAAGGTAGCTAACGTTCTGTACCTGGTGATGCAGGACAATCCGAACCTGCAGCGCCTCTATTTAACCGGAGTCTTCTTCTTCATCATGATGTACACGGGCTCCAACGTGCTTCCTGTAGCGAGGTGAAAACATGCAGCAAATGGCACATGTGCACCTTGAACCAAAGGAAGAATGTCTTTGGTCTTTCAAAGCTGTTTCAGACATCCATTCCAATTTTAAAGACAAGAATGCATGCTACATGCTTTTAATTGTTTAATTAAAAATACCCCGTGTTTTCTGTAGGTTCCTGAAGTACACACATCTGAAACAAGCCTTCAAATCAGAGGAGGTAAGGATGAATCATTTGTACTGAGGACTCATTATGAGGTTAAAATGTTATCATAGAAATATATAAGATTTTACTCTTTCAAATCAAATGTGTCACGTGTCTTTCCCTCCCTCTCAGTCTAAGGGTCAGGACATAGTGCAGCGTAGTGTTCTGGGTCCAGTCCTGCCTGAGGCCATGGTATGTTATCTGGAGAACTACGAGGCCGAGCGCATCTCTGAGATATTCCTCGGAGAATTCGACACACCTGAGGCCATTTGGAGCAGCGAGATGAGGTACACATTACTCTGTATTATGTCTTGGAGTTCTCTTAAAGTCAGTGTAGAGTAAGTGTAGTGACAGTCTGTGTGGAGTTTTGAATAGATTGTGTTTGAACGCTCTGTTTCAGGCGGATGATGATTGAAAAGATAGCTGCCCACGTGGCTGACTTCAGCCCCAGGCTGCAGAGCAACACGCGGGCCCTCTACCAGTACTGCCCCATCCCTGTGATCAGCTTCCCTCAGCTCGACAACGAGCTCTTCTGCAACATCTACTACCTCAGACACCTGTGTGACACCACCCGTTTCCCCAACTGGCCAATACGAGATGCTGTAAGTCTCTTTTTTTATCCTTGTATATCTGCCCTTTTTCTTTCAGCTTTAAACACTGTGTTTAACACTGAATGGTCTTTATCATCCGTACAGGTGAAGCTGCTGAAAGACACACTTGAAGCCTGGAAGAGGGAGGTGGAGAAGAAGCCTCCCTCTATGTCTGTGGATGATGCCTATGAAGTGCTGAACCTCCCTAAAGGACAGGGGCAGTGAGTGTCCTTTGATTTGTTGCCTTTTTTGTTGTACTCTTTTTCATCTTCATTAGCAAGCAGAAATACATTTGGAATATGTGGGTGGGATGCTCGAGTCAATTTATTTTCAATCTTTGATGTTTTGGAATGACTCAAAAGATGTGTTGTTTTCAGGCACGATGAGAGTAAAATCAGGAAAGCTTACTTCAGACTGGCGCAGAAATACCATCCTGACAAGAACCCAGAGGGGAGAGTATGTACCAATATCACCACTGACATATCTTTTTATGTGCCCCCCTGTTTTCTGGCTTCATCCTCTTATTTTATTTTGACATGTAACTTTCAGGACATGTTTGAGAAAGTCAACAAAGCCTACGAGTTCCTCTGCACAAAGTCTGCAAGAATCCTGGACGGCCCCGACCCGGAAAACATCATCCTCATCCTCAAAACTCAAAGCATCCTGTTCAACCGACACAAAGAAGGTTTACAGACGGATTCACTTTATATGATTCTCTATTCTTTAATTTAACAGAGACAGGTTACTCTTCTGACCACTTTGTTGTCTATTCACAGAACTCGAACCGTACAAATACGCCGGTTACCCCATGCTAATAAAAACAATCACCATGGAGACCGATGATGGGCAACTCTTCTCAAAGACCTCCCCTCTCCTCCCGGCTGCCGTCGAACTCGCCTTCCACACCGTCAACTGCTCGGCTCTTAATGCAGAGGAGCTGCGCCGCGACAACGGCATCGAGGTAGATTGTAAAATATCAACCAGCCTAATTAGAAAATCATATCCTTTTAGAAGTATGATTAAATGATTGTGTTTTTACAGGTGTTGTTGGAGGCTCTCTCTCGCTGCGTTGCTGTTCTAACTGCATCCAGCAAGCCTGAAGACATGGCTGTACAGGTACAAAGTCTTTAATCACATTGAGCCGACTTTCTCCAAAGAGACCAGTCATGTTCTCCTTGCAGTGTCTCCTTTAACACTTTTTATGTGCCACAGGTGTGCGGGCACATCTGTAAATGCTACAGTGTCGCAGCCCAGTTTGAGGAGTGCAGGGAAAAGATCATCGAGCTGCCAAACATCATCCGAGATCTCTGTCACATCTTGTTCTACGGAAAGGTGAGAATCCTGCAACTTCGGTTTTAACTTAAATATTCTGAGTCTTCCTGGAGGTTGCCGCTTGATGGGAGTTACTTTTTGCACCAAGCAGCTCCTACTGCCTTTGCTTTATTTGTAGTTTCATCATCTGTTCTCAATTAAGAAACATTCAATTCTGCATGCACCTTCGATGTTGGCTTAATATCGACACTTAAAAGGTTTTACAAAGGCGGATTTCTCTCCCTCTGTTCCTCTCAGGGTCTCTCAAAAACTGCTGCCCTGGCTGTGCAGTGCGTGAGTTCCTTCGCAGTGGATTACTTCCTACAGACCCATCTGTACCACGCCGGCGTGCTCTGGCACTTGCTGGTCTACCTCTTCAACTACGACTACACTCTGCAGGAGAGCGGGGTGCAGGCCAACCAGGAAACAAACCAACAGGAGGTCGCAAACAGTCTCGCCAAGCTCAGCCTCGTCGCTCTCAGCCGTCTGGGAGGCTACGTCCAGACTCCACACACCCCAGACGGGAACAATCCTGTGTCAGAGACTAACGGCTTCGTGGGCCAGCCTCCAGAGAACCCCACCATCCGCAAGAGCTTAGCGGCCATGCTGACACCGTACATCTCAAGGAAGCTGGGAACTGGATCTCCTCCTGAGGTATGCTGTGCAGGTGGAGAGTGAGGGCTGTGTTTGTACACTGTATGTCACACAGTATTTACAACAGCAACAAAAAAACACAAGCTGAGTTCCTCCTGGCCTGTTTTTGATTTAGGTCTTAAAGCTGATGAATAGCAACTCGGAGAACCCTTACTTGATCTGGAACAACGGGACACGAGCCGAGCTGCTGGAGTTCCTGGAGGGTCAGCAGGAGGGAAACATCAAGAGGGTATGCATCACATCTTTACTTTTTTCTTTCCAAACTTTATTTGTTACCTTACCTTACGCTTAGCCAATACCTAAAACAGTTTATACAGTAGCTGTCCAGTCCAAAGACTTAGTAAAACATGGAGTAGTCTCAGTTACGTCAACTTTTGGTCTCTGATGAGGCGTTTTGAAGCCGCACACCTTTTGGAAATGCTCACTGCAGCTAACTTTTGATCAATCTAGTCACAGGCAACGAGGTGGAGTTGAAGAGGGCCTTCAGCATTTTGGCAAAAAGCGTCAACATGCCCCCACCTGTCAGTAAATTTGCCTCGCCCCCAATAGTGCTCATTAATGTATGACTTAAGAGCCTTAATATAATAAAATAGATGAGTTTTAAGGAAATTAATTCTCCTTACATTTTTTGCCAATAAATAAATTAGCTATTCAGACCTTTAACTGTTTTTATAAACCTTGCAGTAAGCTTGTTTGTTCATGCTGTAAAAATGGGTATTTGAATATCAGCTCAAATAGAGACTCCTGGGCTACTGGAGCCTGCCTCAAATGGACACTTTAGGAACTGCACCTGTTTGCATGTCTGCATTGACTTTAATTCTTCTTCAACATCGAAAGTTGCCGCTTGCTCAAAAAATAGAAATTTTATACTTGTGTATTTTTGATAAGACATCAAGAAGTTGCTCATACTTTCCTCTCTGGTGTCTTTGTAGGGAGAAAATGATAAAAGCTTTGGGGCAGAGTTTGTCTTCAGTGATCACAGCAAAGAGCTGATTGTTGGGGAGATATTTGTGCGGGTTTACAATGAACAACCAACGTTTCCTCTGGAGGTGAGTATCGAAACAAAACACTCTATTTACAACAATGACTAAAAGTCCATTTCAATGGTAGGAGCTTTCACATCCTATACTCTACTTGGTTTATTTTCCGTTTAAAATAGACTTGAAACGATTTGTAATGCCACAACTTGTTTTACCATCTCTGTTTTTTAGTACCCCAAAGCGTTTGCAGCCAGCTTGTTGGACTACGTGGGCTCCCAGGCCCAGTACCTGCACACTCTGCTGGCTATGAGTCAGAGTAACAAGGTTGAGTCCCAGCAGCACGCCGAGAGGCTCCGCTTTGCTGAGATGGCTTTAGAGGCTCTTCGCAATGTCATCAAGAACAACCCTGGTGAGATTTGACACTCTCTCCTTCTATTTGTCTGAGGTGTCTTACTCACCGGCGTCTTAATTCTGGTGCTCGTCTGTAATTTCAGGTTCAGAGTCAGAGTGCATCGGACATTTCAAACTGCTCTTCTCTTTGTTGCGGGTTCACGGAGCTGGTAGAGTGCAGCAGCTGGTTTTGGAGGTAGAGGATCTCGGTCCTTTTTTTCTTATTGCTGTTCTCCTTGATGTATCTCTACATTGTAGAAATAATGTTTTTTTTTCTCTTCAGGTTGTTAATACAGTGACATCAAACCAGGAATGTGTTAGCAACATCGCCGAGTCGCTGGTGTTGTCCAACCTCCTGTTGCTGCTGCACTCGCTCCCCTCCAGTAAGAAGACATTCAGATATCAGACTCTATTTCTGCCTTTGGCTGCAATTTTTTGGAGCAGGGTTTTAGGTTTTGACTAAATCTGTTTTGTTTTTTCAAATCATTAGGCAGACAAATGGTGCTGGAAACCTTGTATGCACTGACTTCCAACACAAAGATTGTCAAAGAGGCTATGGCCAAAGGTCAGTGTTGTTCTTTTTCTTTCCTTTTCTGATGATTGCTCCATATCTATAAATGAAAGGATGCTTATTTTAATCTATGTTTCCCCAGGTGCTCTGATCTACTTGCTAGACCTCTTCTGTAACTGCACACATCCTCAGGTCCGCACACAGACCGCAGAGCTCTTCTCCAAGATGACCTCGGACAAGCTGGTCGGGCCAAAGGTTGGAATTTTAGTTTCATAATTTCCGTCTTTCTTGGGTTCCTTGTGTATCATCGTTTACCCAGTATCTTTCTAAAACACTGACAACAAATGCTTTCTGCCAGGTGCGCCTGACGCTGATGCGCTTCCTTCCCGGCGTGTTCATGGACGCCATGCGGGACAATGCAGAGGCAGCGGTGCACATATTCGAGGGAACGCACGAGAACCCTGAACTCATCTGGAACGACAGCTCAAGGGAGAGAGTGTCAACAACTGTGCGGGAGATGATGCTTGAGTATGACATGACCTCAATCCAACAACCTATTTGGCCACGAGCTGTCAGGAGAGCGACAAGTGTGAAATATTTGAATATGTATGTTGTTCTTTTTCACTTTACTTCAGGCACTTTAAACAGCAGAAGGATAATCCTGACGTGAACTGGAAAGTGAGTGCGGTGTTATATTACTCACTATCAAACAGTTGGATGTTGTGAATGATTCAGTGTGACAGTAAATTCTCGCTGTGTGTGCTCAGCTGCCAGAGGACTTCACAGTGGCGTGCAGCACAGGACATGGCGAGATAGAAGTGGGTGGAGTCTTCCTGCGTATCTTCATCGCTCAGCCCGGCTGGGTGCTGCGCAAGCCTCGAGAATTCCTGGTGTCCCTGCTGGAGACCCTGACGGAGCTCCTGGAGAAGAACAACCCCAATGTAAGCTTCCACGCTGAGAAACGAACACGTTTCATACTTTGCTTGTTCCGTTATCTCACACCAGCTGCTTCCCCTCCTCATCCTGACATCTCGTCCCCCGCAGGGCGAGGCCCTTGAGACGGTTACCACAGCGGCGGTGTGTCTGTTCAGCACGCAGACCCAGCTGGCCGACCAGGTCCCTCCTCTGGGTCACCTGCCTCGCGTCCTGGCAGCACTGAACCACAAGAACAACGCCGTGCCCAAGAGCGCCATCCGCCTCATCCATGTGCTATCAGACAATGAGGTTAGGAGCCTTTTGGTAATCCTTAAGAGTCTGTCAGATTGAACATATCCAGTCAAAAGTAGGATAAAAGAAAGATGGAGAACATGATGCTGGATGGGAAAAAAGTGGATTGCCAAATCAGAATCACTCTTACCAGGATTAAAGCTTTTGAACAAAGTGACCCTGGGCTTTTGTTAAACATTGTTTTTGTTCTATTCACATCACTACCTCAAACTGTGTTGTTCTGTGTAGCTCTGTGTACGCTCCATGGCTTCTCTGGAGACCATCGGACCCCTCATGGCTGGGATGAAATGTCGGGCAGACATGGCCGGGTTGGCCTGTGAAGCTCTCAACCGTATGTTTCAGAAGGAGCAGACTGAATTAGTAGCTCAGGTAAACCATTAAATAAAAAAACATATATATATATATATATATATATACTGTTAGTGTTTGAATATCATTTTCAGCACATGATGTTTGATAGTGTCGTAAAATTAGTGATTTTATAATGAATCGACCAGGCTCTTCGTGTGGAGCTGGTTCCATATCTGCTGAAGCTGCTTGAAGGAATCGGCCTGGAAACACTAGACAACCCGTCCGCTACCAAGGCCCAGATCGTGAAGGCTCTCAAGTCCATGACCCGCAGTCTGCAGTTTGGAGAACAGGTATGGCAGGATTATCTCAACGACAGGATAATTACCGTAATCAAATGAATGATGGAACATTTTAAACTATTTTTTTAATCCCCACTTTGCAGGTGAATGAGATTCTAGCGAGGTCCTCAGTCTGGAGTGCCTTCAAAGACCAGAAACACGATCTTTTCATCTCAGAGTCTCAGACTGCTGGATACCTGACAGGTAAAGTGTTTCTACTCAATGAAAACACAGCAGCACTAATCAAACATTTGTTTAACACCTAAAGCTGTTGAAGTGATTTCCCCCTGAGTGTTTAAAAGGTAAGTCATGACTTCTTTGTCTCTGAGCTGTTTTATTTCTTAATGCTTTGCTTTATCCTAAAAATAAAAACCCCTCTTGGCTGACTCCTCACTTGTGCTTGAATCCAGCGATCCTATCTCTCTCCTCTCCTGTAACCTTCTGGCTCTCCTTCCCTTCCTCTGTGTTCCTCCACATTTCATCCTCAGGGGTTTCCACTCCTTCTCTCCTGGCCGCCAGCAGCCCACTGCGAGGTGGGCTCTAGACTCCTAAGCAGGGCCCTCGCAGCCCTCCTCTCTCTTGCTCTGATGCAGGTAGACTGTGACCTGGCTCCTACTGCCATTCCTTTCCTCTTAACCTCCATTTTTGACCCACCTTCATCACCAATCTCTGCAGTGCTGAAAATCATGTCATACCATCTTCATCTCCATCCACTAACTCTTTGACACACTATCAGAGAATAACCAAACATTGACACATGAGTGTGATTACTCACCATGTGACATGACTTTGGGAAAGATCGGGGGATTTCCAGTCTGCTGTGGGTGAGAAACCAGCCAAGTTTGAAATGAGAAAACTATAAAGCCTAATGAAATGATAAATGTTGGCAGTCTATAGACACCATTGACAGAAAATAGTGCATTCACAAAAAACACAGAAATGAACCAAAGAATGAATAAAGGAAAATTGAATTATAACTGTAATGACTTTAAAGCTCCTGTGGGGAGTTTTTAGCTGGTTATGAACGAGGCTACAATGGTTTTTTTTATGTTTCATAAGTCAAGTGAGGTGGTATGAGGTACTTGTCATTGGTATTTGTGTACGCCTCATGACGCTGGTCATCATGGCCCCTTTGTTGAGAAACCCAACGGAGTACCAGCAAGGAAGCAAGGCTATGCTCCACTGCAGATGGGGACATTGTACCTCATCATTTAGTTCATTTTAGAAAAGCTGTCTTTGGTCCAAGTGTTCGTTTTGCTTCGCTGTCAGAAAGACTAAATGTTTAGCACGTTTCCCGTGCGCAAACACCTTTACATATTCCTCCGCCTGCAGTACCCGCTTTCTCCACAGGGGTCTCCAAAATCAACAAAAACTTAAAATTCCTCACAGGAGCTTTAACTGTTATATATTTTTAATTGCACCAGAGCATCGTTAGTCTTCTTAGATGCAAGATAATAATCTCTAATGCTCAAAAGTGCCCTCCCTCCAGTGCGTCTTGGCAACTGCAAAGTTTTGTATCTTATCAGGGGGGTGTTTACCATTCCAGATGAATCGGGATATCACCATGTCCCATTCTCTAAATTGATTATCAGGAATATGAATGGGTAAGGACTGATGTTATAGATGTTAAGGGTGAAACCTGACAGGGCTCCATACATCTGCAACAAATCCATTCATCTAGAGACTCGGATTCTTTAAGCCCTCCATCCTTGTTCATAACTCCATTCATTCAGTAGTTTAGTACATCAAAGTATTTTACTCGCAGCACTTCAGCTGTCCTGCTAAGCCACACCTGTACTGAAACATATCTGCCTTCCTGTCACCTGTAGGTCCAGGAGTAGCGGGTTACCTTACAGCAGGAACTGGCACCACAGTAATGCCCAGCGTCCCACCCCCCGTGGACAACGACATCGGAGACCAAGGCTGATGGACACACACACAGTCACGCTCAGGCACCCAGACTGCCCTGCAGCCTCACGGCCGCAGCTGTTCAGCTCCCAGACGAGGGGGACCGAGAGAGAGAGAGAGAGCGAGAAGGATGGAGGAGAACGGGCCGTCGATGACCGTCACCAAAATTTCTGCAACACCTCCTCCAGCATCACTCTCCTCTCCCCTCACAATTGGCACTCAAGTCTTCTTGAACACTTACAAATGTTTTATCGGATGATGACCACATGTTTTTTTCTTCCTCTGTTCCACTTTTCTTGTTTCTTCCAATGACACAGAAGAGTTTACTTTTTGTATGGACATATTTTTTACTCTATATTTTTTTTCTTTTTTTCATGAGAACGACTGAGGTTTATTATAGATCTCCTCTCTATTATCTCTACTCCCTTAACATTCCTGATTGGCTACACTTCCAAAAAAAAACCTCAACAGAAACAATGGTGACACATTAGTGCACAGGACCTATCCACCTTTTTTACATTTGATTTATTAGTCCATATCACGGATTCTCATATGGAAAAGGAAACAAATGTTAAAATAGGAAATCAGAAAACAAATGTGTATAATTTCTCAGCTTACTGACTATCGAACCTTTGGACGGATGCCGACCCTTTCGGGTTTCACCAGGTTGACTCAGATCAAACATCCAGCCTATTGCTCTTAATTCATAATTCCTTCTCTCCTCTCTCGTTGAAGGCTTCCCTTCATGCCTCACTTTTTTTTTTTGTAAGGTAATTCTCTTTCCTCCCCAGAATGCAAAAAGCACTAGAATATTTATGAGTGAATAATAACCACCGGAAATGAGCTTCTGCAAAGACCTGACGAATGACGCTGACTCTGATTCTGAATCTATGTGAAAGACTAGTGCAATTTGTTCAATGTAATATTGCGTATATAAACTTTCTATATTGAATGTACATTCAAAAAAAATAAATCAGCCGCACTTGTACATAAAATTTTAAGAATAAAAGGGAACCCACAGTGTTGTTCTTTTGTATTTACATTTGTCCTTTAGGAGAGAACCGACCACAGCTCTTCACCACGTTTGTTCTCACAGTGTGAATTATTTGTTTTCATACCAGGGTAAGTTATCAAAACAACAAGATTTGTTTTTTTAAGCATTTGAAAGGTCATGACTTACAAAGTGACGGGGCCAGAGGTTCCTAAACTTTTCGGCCCATGACCGAAAAATAAGTCTACGAGACTGGAGACCCACACTGTTGGTTAAAACATTTACCGCTGCACACCTATAGACTGATCCCAACACTGACATTAGAACAACACAACAGCCTGAACACCATAATATTATTTTAGTAATGCATTGTAAGAAATGTCACTTTCATTGTAACCAGGAAGCATACCTTCTTAAGTTGTAGTTAATACAAATTGACAAACTGTTAAGGCAAAACATTTAATTATGACGTCATTTTTAAGTAATTTAAAGAGATCATTTGGATATCATGAATTTAAGAGACTTAGTTAAGAGTTGAATTTCATTATAAGTTGAGAATGTGGGTGGGGTCTTCATGAATTTAGCCTTATGAATGAAAAATGTGGCTATAATGAGCCAAACTCTTATCCAATTTATCTTACAGGTATACCAACCAGGATTTTAATAAATCCAGACAGGACTGTTAATTCCACCCTTTCCTTGAACCTATACTCTTACAAAGAGTTGTGACCTTCAAAGTCATGGATATTATAAATCAAATTTTTACCTGAACTGGCTTTATTGATATTATTGGAGTTAACATGCAGGAAGTGACATTGGTAAATACATTTGGGGATACCTTCACGTTTATATAAAATACCTTTACCAGAAATTCAAAGGTTTCTGATTACCAGTGGTGGAAGGTGTTGAAGGAGTTATCAGATAGCCGATGGTAATGGTAAATAGGATTGAGCTTGTATAGCGCTGTTCTAGTCTTAGGTCTCTGTGCACTAGATTATAATCTTGTCGCTTTTACACCGCAGGTCACACCTACCCATTCACACACCGATGGTAGAGGCTGCTGTGTAAAGTGGCCATCAGTAGGCTATTATCTAATCCCATTCATACACCACCAACTAAGCAGTGGGAGCAATTTAGGGTTAAGTGTTCCGGTTGAGAGAAGACTGACTCTACTACTGATCCACCACCGCCCCAGATGTTAGTTATATTAATATTTTGTCTTCAAAAAAACATTTTTGGATGCTATTGCTCCAAAATAGGCTGCTTCACTTCAGTAGCCAATAAAGAAAAATCCAGTGAGCTGACTCAGGTGATTTGCACTAGGAATATCTTTGCAGATTTAACGCTAAAGTAATGCAATGTAGTGCAGGAGTGTTGAAAGTAACACAAAAAAAATTATATTTAATATTAAAGGTGCACTATGGAGATTTGGTAGAGAAATATGAAAGTTGGAGAAGTGTACAGATTCTGTGGTATATGTTCATAACTCTATACACAAACTGTCCTTAGAGGAAAATTTGGTCCCTGTAACACTGTTTGAAGATAAAATGCTACGTGAAAAGTTACGGTGGGGGGGCCGCAACAGTGAAACCGTAACTCTCCAGGGACCCATTTTTCTTTGAATAAAGTTTGTGTATTTAGTTCAGAAAATATAGCATCGAATTGTTTCACTTCTCCAACTTTCTAATTCTACTAAAAAAATCTACATAGTGATTGTATTTATCACAGGACTAAACCTTTTCGGCTTATCGGTTCCAGTGTTGCCAGATCTCGCGAGAGAAACAAGCAACCAGCTCTATGGAAACAAGCCCAAAACAAGCGACCTGACTCCTCAAATAAATAAAATGAAGCCAAACAGGTTACCTAACCTACCACATAGATAGCAGTTGATAGCATATATATGTATATATATATATATATATATGTGTGTGTGTGTGTGTGTGTGTGTGTGTGTGTGTGTGTGTGTGTTTGTCTAGTCTCATTGTGGATGGATCCTGAAAATGGACAAACTATCTATATATGTTTGGCTTTATTGTGGAGAGTTGGGATTGAATCAGTAAGGGTTCATCATATAGGGAACAACTGCACTTTGGAAAACAAGCCCAAAAACCCGCAGATATTTTCAAGCGACTTTACATGAAAACAAGCCCAAAGTCGCTTACAACAAGCGGACCTGGCAACACAGATATTCGTTTCTACCCTCTACCCTGATGTCTGTTCCCACACGGTCGAACTAGTAGGAAACACCGGATGTGACGCAGTTGGCGCGAATGACAACAACAAAAGCTAACACTTCAATTTCGTAAACCAAATTTTCCTGATGTCTTCCCGTGTACTAATTAAGTATTTTAATAAATAGGGGCGACTAACCTTTTGTGTAAGATATGATGAGCACGTATGGACTTTGAATTATTATATTATAAGCTTTCATTCCTGTCAGAGTTTTCACTGAATCACTGACAGCGGGCCTGCAGTAAGTACAAGTTTAAATATCATATATAAGGAGTGTTTTAAACTAGCTGTAAGAAACTGTATAGCCTACTGGTGTGTCACTCTGTTGCCTTGCTAATATCTCAACCCCAGCTTTAAAAGACGAAGAAAAACCTGAATTATTTCCCTTTCTTATCCAGTCAAATGTCCAACATGTCCAAAGGAGATCAGGCAGCATTCATTGTGAAGTTTGTGGAAAGTAAAGGACAAAAATCAGAGTATGCTACCAAAGCATACGAGGTAAGAGCTCTTATTGTCTGGCTGATAATGATGACAGCTTGTGTCTCTTTGTTTGTACCTGATTATGTTTGTCTTGTGTTTACAGGCCATTTTGGAGCTGCAGTCTGAGAAGCACTTAAAAACCATTGATGAAGATGCTGTTTTACAAATGGACCAGAATGACAAGTCTCTGTTTGTCTTCAGCAGCTTCGCCACCCCCGCCTTTCTGCACTGTAAAAAGGTCTGACTCTGTATTTCACACATTGATACCATGACACTGAGTGTTTTTTGAAGCCTCGTCACTCGCAGTATTTCCTCCCTCCCTCACTCCCTCTTTGTTGTGTTATTTCTCGTTTAGCTCGGCTGCCGAGTGGTGAGCCCGCTGGTGGTGTTGTACTGTCTGCAGCAGCAGCATTGTGTCCCCAAGGCGGAGAAGCCCGTCTATAACATGGCCATGGCTGACATCACTATTTCCTGCACAAGCCTGGATAAAGCGATGCGGGTTGGTTCACTACTTCTCAAACCCTTCTCAACGGGTTCTGGCTGCTGGTTCGATCCCCAGCTTGGCAACATGTCCGATGTGTCCTTGGGCAAGACACTCAACCCCGAATTGCTCCCGCTGCTTCGGTGGCGGTGTATGAATGGCATTAGTTACTTCTGATGGATGATACTACATAGCGATCACTACCATCAGTGTATGAATGTGTAGGTGTGACCTGCAGTGTAAAAGCACTTTGAGTAGTCGGAAGACTAGAGAAGCGCTATATAAGCTCAAGTCCATTTACCATTTACCATTTACTTCGGATACTTTCCAGACTCATGCTCTGATGAATCAGCAAAGTTAGGACTGAAACTTTAAACATGAAGCAAAAACATAGTTAAAATAATTTTTATGCAGATACAGAAAACGTAATATCTCTTTCATTAACACATTTTAAAGAGGCTTTCTTGCATGAATTAATGACAACTATTACATAATCGTAGTGCAAACTGAATGAGGCTTTAATATATGACATGTTAATGATTGATACTTTTGTCATTGCTATGAAATATAAAGGTACAATGAAATGAATATTTCCTAGGGTGTTCTCAAGATTAACAGTGACAGGGATCATCGATGTGTTACCCAAAACAGATGACTCAGCAGAGTGTTTTTTATCTTCTATTTTTTTGTCTGAAAGTCTCCCTTTCTGTCTATTTGTAGACAGAGGTGATGGATCTGGTGGAACTCATGGGTGGACGGGTCTATCTTGACCTTAATGTATCTGTCACGCACCTGATCGCGGGAGAGGTAGGCAGCAAGAAATACCTGGTAGCTGCCAGCCTGGGTAAACCCATCCTGCTGCCCACTTGGGTCAAAGCCTGCTGGGAGAAATCTCAGGACAGGTGTGTGCAATGATTTGTCTTTTTAAGTTATTGCTTTAAGATAAGCAATTGTTTTGTGGGGGTTAGTTAGCCATATTAACTCTTTCTGGAAAACAAGTGCATCAAGTTGAATAGTAAAATGTGTGATAATAAAGGACTTTCTCCCTCTGCGTCTTTCAGTCTTTTCACGTACACAGATCTGCCCATGGAGGACTACCTGTGCCCTGTGCTTCGTGGCTGTACCGTCTGTGTGACCGGCCTCTCCAGCACAGAGCGTAAAGAGGTGCAGCGCCTCTGTGAGCAGCACGGAGCCAACTACACGGGTCAGCTCAAAATGAACGAGTGCACACACCTCATAGTCAGCGAACCAACAGGCAAGTCACCATCAGTTTCAGCACTTTGGGATAAATCAAATGAAAAACCTTTTTTAGGACAAACGTAGTCATGAAAACGTAGAAGTCTTGTCATCGGTGTGAGGTTGAGTCTCAGTGCTTATATCTGATTGCAGGTCAGAAGTACGAGTGTGCTCGTAAGTGGAATGTGTATTGCGTCTCTCTGCACTGGCTGTTTGACAGCATAGAGAAAGGATTTTGTCAAGATGAGAGCAGATACACCGTGGAGCGTAATGCAGCGAAACAAACAAGGCCACACACGTCAACGCCTACTGGAACGAGCAAGAAAGAGGGTGAGTAAAAGACTTGTTTTTTCACTTTATTTAAAATGTAGACTTTGTCATTCTGTCATTAAGGTTTGAGCACAGCATTACGTTTCTTCTGTAAATATGAATTGATTCATTGTTGGTTTAATCAATACATAATTAATTGCAATATGGAATCCTGTTTTTTTTTTTGACCTCAGATGGGCCTTCTCTGTTGGGCTTGAGTCACATCTCTGTTAACGCTAGCATGACAATAAATGACACAGCCCTTACCAACGGCACCATCAGTCGCCTGGAAGCTCCAGACCCCATAGACAGCCTGGACCTCACCGTCTGCCCGGCTGAAGATATACTGGACGGCTGTAAGGTACACAGGAGACTTTAACTTTTTTATCTCACAGCAGTCTCTTGACGAAACAAATTTGATTCTTTGTCTCACAAGTAGTTTTATTGTTGTGCAGCTGTATCTGTGCGGCCTGCCGGGAAAGAAGCTGGAGAAACTGCGGCGTCTCGTGAACGCAGCAGGAGGTCTGCGCTTCAACCAGCCCAGTGAGGAGCTCACGCATGTGGTCATGGGAGAGCTGGACCTGGAACTGAAGAACTTTCTCTCAAAGGCAACACATAGGTCTGAAGTGCATGGATTATGACCTTACATTGTATTGACTGAATGTTTTCTTCTCACACATTCCTAAACGTCTTCGTCTCTGTTTTCATATTTACTATCTATGCAGCTATGTTATTCCAAAGATCTCTGAATATGAAAGTTTGTATGAAATGAAAGTGCTGTAAATATTTTAATAAGAAGAATTTAGAAAGTACTGAAGTTAAAGATAGTCCTGGTGGTTTATAGATAAGGGGCATTCAATGTAACCAGGACATTTAAGGTTCAAATAAGACCAGAAACATCTGTAACAATGCAGATGTTTCCCTTTTATAGGGAGACTTTCAAATACCATAAACACTTCAAATTGATGTGTAAAGATTACGTCAACTGATGTCATGTCTTGGTTAAACCTTGGAACATATCCTTACATTATTATTTTTAATAGATTATTTTTTGGGCCTTTATTGTAGAGATAGGAGAGTGGATAGAGTCGTAAATCAGGGAGAGAGAGAGAGTGGGGGATGACATGCGGGAAAGGAGGAGAGGAGCCACGGGTTGGATTTGAACCTAGCTCGCTCGGAGGACTACAGCCTCCGTACATAGGGCACGAGCAAAAACCACTACGCTACCGGCGCCACCCTTACATTATTCTTAATGTTACATTTGTTGTCGTGTTTTTATGGTTCGTTACAGAACTGCACATTAACACATTTGGACTGTGGTTTTTCCCCCCCTGTAAATAACGTCACAGACCTCATGTAGTAACAGTGCAGTGGCTGCTGGACAGTTTCAACAAAGGAAGTCTACTCCCAGAAGAGGGTTACCTCCACCCTGACTGTCTGCCTCCAGCCGTTTCCGTCCCCGCCCGTCACACCCCCACCCCTCGACTCTCAGCTGCTCCCCCTGCAGCCAGTCCCAGCACTCCCCTGCTGAAGAGGACGGATGAAGATCTGCTCTCACAGTACATGGATGACGACGACCCTACAGTCGGCAAGTCTCTGTTATTGAAGAATCATCTGTGAGATGAGATATTGTTTTATATATTGCAGCTTATCTTATTGTCCATCTACCCTACAGTGGACATCCCGCCTCCAGCCGAGGAAAACAGCAGGAAGTCCTTCAGCACAGCTGTAGAGCCAGACCGGACCAGAGCACCAGAGGCTGAATCCATCCTGCAGGAGGCCAGCGAGGCAGGCCTGTTTTTCGGGAAGTGTTTTCTTCTTGTGGGCTTCGCTGCTGACGCTGAGGCCCAGCTTTCTGTGCTGGTGACGGACAATGGAGGCAGGGTGCTGATGGGCCGCACGCGGGTTGTGGCTGACTATGCGGTGGTCCCACTGCTGGGCTGTTCTGTAGAAGCCACTGTGGACGAAGTGGTCACTGATACCTGGCTGGTAGGATCACAGTCATGTACTTTTTTGACTCCCATTTTAAGGCAAAAAGCAAATTTTTTGATTAATTCATTAAACTGCAGCATATATGTAGCTATTTTAATATAATATATAATCTTTGTGGAGATCTAGAAACAGCCTAAGTGGGCAGGGCCGTCTCTCTTCCCCCTTGTGGTGGCAGGTCAAACGGATAGAGAGGGAAAAAAAAAAACATGAAACAAATTGAAGTCTGAACGAAACAAACAAGCCGACAACAACAAAGTCAGAGAGACTTTTACGTCACTCTGTTTTAAGAGAGTCTTTTATGTATTTACATATGTATATTTGACTTTTACTAAATTAATATGTCACATATTATGCCTTCAACAAAGGACAGAGAGAGTATCAGAGATTAATCCAGGGCTTGATTCCGTCACCTTAGTCTGTGTGCTCCATCATTTTGTGCCCTGTGATGCATTTTCTTTTTGCTTCTTTGACGCCTGACAGAATTGTGTTGCTCTCTCTTTAATTTTTTCAGGCCATGTGTGCGGAGAAGGAGTGTGTTCTGCAGCTCTCCTCCAACCCTCTGTTCTCTCCCGTTCCTGTGATGGACGGACGTTTTCCTCTCACAGATTGCGTGCTCTCCGTCAGTCAGTTCACGGGAGCAGAGAGGGAGTCCCTGGTGGAGCTGGCCAAGCACCTCGGTGCAAAGTACGGACACACTGCATTCTGATCACACATGCTGGTTTACTTTACACTGATAAGACGTAAAGAGCTTCAGGAATGTTTGGTACTTTTATCAAAGTTTTTCTGAATACATTATTTGATTTAAGAGAGGGTCAGACTATTTTATTTGAACACACATTTTTAGTGCTTTGCTTTTATTTTCAGAACAAAAAAGGTTTGTCCAACAGCTGACTTCATCTGCCCAATAAGAAACTCTTCTCTGAATCAGTAGTTAGCTGCACTAGAAGCCAGCATCAAATTGATTTGGCACAACAACTGAACATCGGCTACTAACATCGTTTCATGGCACATCAATTTCGGCCGATACTGTAATGAACCGATGCATCGGTTACCCTTCCTTCTGTCCCTCCGGCAGTGTCCAGGATTACTTTGTGCGCCTGGCCAACCAGAAGAAAGGCATGCTGGCCAGCAGTCACCTGGTGCTGCAGAGCCCTGAAGGCACAAAGTACCAGGCGGCGAAGAAATGGGGTCTCCCAGCCGTCACCATGCACTGGATACTGGCGTCAGCTCGGAGCGGCCAGAGGGCAGAAGAGGGGCGCTTTCTAGTTGACCTGCCACCTTCACCGGGTTAGAAAAGTCTTTACTTAAGTGTTTGTGTCGATGTGAATTAATGTGTATTTATTCAAACGGTAGGAGGGGTGCAGAATATTTTGAATCGTCAATGAGATTTGCAATATTTTTTTATTTTTTGAATCAGAGAGGGACGACGAGAGTTTTGTCGGCGGTTCCCAGAAGCCATCCATGCCTCCTCCAGCCCGTTTGTCTCCAGAGATCCCCCTGCTGGGTTTTCAGAGCGGTAAGGCCGTTACCCCACTGGATGTCAGTCGCTTCCGGAGCAAAATGTTCAAGTCCATGATGGACGAGAGGAAGCCCAAAGAGGACATCAGCACCCCCAAACAAAACCAGGAGAGCAGCAGAAGGAACCCTCTGCAGAAGGAGCCCCCGCTGCAGCTGGACACTCCCTCTCGGTTCCTCAGCAGAGATCAGCTCTTCAGGCCCTCCTTCAATGTCAAGGTTTGAACCCACTGAGCAGCAGCAGAATCTAGTGCTACAATTACAGGTTTTCCCTTCTGTTGTAAATCTGCTGTGCACATGATGTTTGATACGTCGTTTTGTAAATGCACTGTATGGACTGTTCCTTTTGTTAAGGATGCACTCAGAGAACTGGAGACTCCAGAGGGAAGAGCCAAACCAGGAGAGAAGGCGGAGACCCCTCTCACCGAGGTCATCAACAGGAACATGAAGGTGGCCCTGGCCAACAGCAGCAGAAACAGCATCATAGATATGCAAGCTGTCTCTGCCAGCCCCCAGCTTACCAAGACCACTGAGAAGGAGGTAAACTTAACAGTGGTTCCAAACCTTTCTGTGTGGCTGACTACACAGCCTGATATTGATATGTATTGTCAATTGTTACAATTTTCTCAAACCTTTGAATAACCCATCCAGAAAGTGTCTCATCATTGTTATAGTTTAAAGGTGCAAATCTAGTTTTGATAAAAGTACAATTTACAGGAGCCATTACTCATGGGACTGTCTATAAATGATGTAAATTAAGTTTAAAAACTACTTCATCTTTTACTGTCATGTAGTATCCCACCCACACTGTTTATATTGGCTGTGACTCAGTGGTAGATTCGGTCGTCTCTCAGGGTTCGATCCCCAGCTCCTGCAGCCACATGTCCAGTGCGTCCTTGGGCAAGACAACCAAACCCCTGCTGCTTCATCGGCAGCGTATGAATGGATTAGTTCATTCTTATGGTCACTTTACTCAGCAGCCTCTACCATCAGGGTGTGAATGTGTAGGTGTGACCTGCAGTGTAAGAAAAGCACTACACAGGCTCAAGTCCATTTACCATATCGTCTGATTGTTTGTTTTGTTTGTAAGGTCCCTGAAAAAGAAGCCGCTCCTCTGGCTGGTGTTGTGATCTGTGTGGGAAAGAAGCTGAGCAAGATGCAGAGTGAACTCAATGCTGTTGCTGCCTCGCTGGGAGCTGACTTCAGGTTTCCAACACATATTTTCTTTCAAACTTCAGTTATATGAAATGATCGCTCTTTAATACGATCAATGTCAGCATGCACATATTTCAAAGGAAAGGTTGAGTGGTCGTTGTTATTACTCTCCTGGCTGCAAACATACCCCATGAAAGAGAGTAAAAACACATTTTCTCAGTTTTGATAAAGCGTTAAATATTCATTTATCTGCCTGAAATATTTCTATAGAGCATTATCTGAGTATTTTGACATCTAAATAACTCTATTTCCTCTTCCTGTAAACGATGTCTGATGACTCATCCTGCACTCAGTTATCCTGTTACACATTTTTGACCAATTAACACACTTTTTCACAGCTAATGGTCCAATCAAATTCAACCCCCAACGTCATCTCCCGCCTCCTATCTCCTGATTGGGAGTTTTCATGAACTTATTAAGGACGTATTGAAGTTTTGTTTTTTTTAAATGTAGAAGCAAACAATACAAGCATCTCATGTCCTTTCTTTTCTTTCTTTTTTTTTTTTTAAAGGTGGGCTTGTGACGACACAGTGACACACTACATTTACCAGGGCCGTGTGGGAGACAACACCCGGGAATACAGAGGAGTGAAGGAGAGAGGGCTGCATGTGGTCTCCCAGCACTGGCTGCAGGCTGTACGTCAAGCAATGATCGAATTGTTTTTGTTTTTTTTTACTGCAAGTGCAACACATAGAAAATAACGAAAACACTTCCTGACGATGTATGATATATTTTACTCCTCTAGATGAATTGGGGCATCAAGTAACATTTAATTTATTAAATCAATCAATTATTTGTTCAATCAATCATTGCACGTTAAAGACCTTACTCATTGGGGATCGTGGGAGATGGGATGAGATGCAGGAAGGATTTCTTCGTTGTATTCCTCACACGTCCTTGCTGCTTAGGTTGAGGTCGGAGCAGGCCGTGCATGAATGAGGACGGCTGCCTCCTGCTTTACTTCAGGATTCATCTGCACATTTCACCTGGAGAAATATTTATCATTCTGCGCCCACAAAAATAGAATATTTAATTAAGAACAACTTTGGTTTGCTAATTCTACAGACAGATGGGAGTCTCAGTTACGTCTCCCAGTTAATTCTAATAAACTGATGTGTGCTTCTGCCTCTGTCTTGTGCAGTGTGCCGAGGAGCAGAGACGTGTTCCTGAGTCCCTCTATCCTTTCACCTTCAACCCAAAGATGAGTCTCAACCTCAGCCAGGTGCCCAACTGCTCGCAGAGGTCGCCACCTTTGACGCGAACACAGCTCAAAGAGATAGCCGAGGCGAAGGAGGACAAGGTGGGTCTGGATGAGTCGCGTCACTTCTGTCGCTGTGTCTTTAAAGAGCCAGTGACTCGTCGGCTGCTGTGTGTGTTTCTCAGGGGAATCAATATTGGGAGCTTTAATCTGATAAAGAGGTTCCTCATCAATGTCCTGTCTGTTTCACTATTGAATTATCTGGCCCGCAGTGTGATCAAAGTGTGAACCCAGAAGAGACCACCACTTTACGCCGAGTAAGTGACGAAAGCGTAGATGAAGAAGATTTGCATGATGCTGCAGATAAAAGCGGTGAGTCTCCTTTACCAGCTTCTATGTTATTCACAAAACATTGATGGCACATTTTAACTTTTTTTAAATTATTTTTAAAATATTTTTTTACTTTTTATTATTTGAAGGTCTATTTTTATTCCTGTCTAGTTTTTTTATTCATCTTGTTGTTTTTTTAAGGTTTAATTGTGGCCTTTATTTTTAGACAGTTCAGTGAATAGAGGCAGAAATCAGGGAGAAAGAGAGAGAGTGGGGAAGAACCCACATGGGGCGGCCGGAAGCTTAGGGGTTCGATCTCCAGCTCCGGCAGCTACACGTCTGATGTGTCATTGGGCAAGACACTTAACCTAGCTGGCTGCAGGAGCTGAGGATCGAACCTCCAACCTTCCTATCGAGAGACGACCGACTCTACCAACTGAGCCACAGCCGTGAATGTGTCGGTATTTCCTGCAGTATCAAAGCGCTTTGAGTAGTCTGAAAACTAGTTGTCCGTTTACCATTTACAGGTCGGATCTGAACCTGAGCCGCCTGCTTAGAGGACTCTGTACACGCCACAGATACAAATAAAGCTGCCTGAACTAAGTTTCTGCACGTACTTGTTGGAACCAGAATTCTTTAATAATTCTTTCTTCCTCATCATGACTTGTGTCCAGGTATTTCAGAGACTCTAGAGATGAGAGAGAACCTGCAAAGACAGCTCCAGGAGATCATGTCAGCCACGAAGCTAACGACGGGACGCCGCACCTCGGTCAGACTCTGCAGGATAGGATCAGGAGGGGCCGACTCGGGCCCCCACACACCTGACGCGAGCCGGGTTGGACGCAGTGGGAACAGGCGAACTCTGGAAGCCCTGAGGTAAGACAGCCGTGGTCACACTGTGGCAATAATTGATTTCTATGTTATGATGCTGGGGTGAGGTTAAAGGTCAGTGCTTACCTATATTACCAATAAAGTATAAATTCTTCTTCTTCTTCTTGATTCCCAGAGGCTTTCTTAATCTGTTAGTTTTTTAAGAAGGCATTAAAACATTTTTATTTACTGCTGCCTTCACATAAGGAAGGCTACAGTCACTACTTCAAAGTTTGTTGAAGTCGATGTTTGCGTTCAGTGTTGTTGACAAACTTCCACCTCGGGTTAAATTGACCTCGCTCTGTCCTCTGACCTCAGGGTCACCAGAGAAGCCGCCATGGACATGAACACAGAGCCGTCTCAGAGTGAACAGATCGTTTGGGACGACCCCACAGCCAGACAGGAGAGGGCTAAGCTGGCGGATAATTTACAGTGGCCTGGCAGTCCCTCACAGAACTCTGAGCCCCTCGCTCCTGCGCCGCCTCCCACTGCGGAGAAAAATGGCGCTCATTTCAGGGACTCCATGACGGACTCTGAGCTGGTGGAGATGGGTAAGAGATCAGGAGCTGATCGCACTGAAATATATCTACAATTCTACAATGCATTTAGCAGACGCTTCTATCCAAAGGGTCGTACATCAGAGAGTAAGAACAACACAAGCAAAGACACAAGAAAGGAGGAAAGCAAACAAACAGCTTTGAGTCCGATCGGGCTGACAGGAAGTGCACAACAACGACAGCTCTTCTTGAGAGTTCTAATCAGAATCAAAACCATACTGGGGCGCCGGTAGCCTAGTGGTTTCTACACTTCAACCTGCAAAGGGAGGACATGTAGGAATTCAGCCCAGAGTAGACGAGGCTTAACTCGCCACTGTTATCACTTTTCTTTTTCCAGCTGCTTGTGATGTCATCGAGCAGCAAATGGGGCGGAAGGTACGAACGCCTCCGACAGACAGGCGAGGAAATGCCATCCTGACTCCTGAGGCGCCCAGCATCGCTTTCCCACTCACCAAGCCCCCAGTAGCTCCAGGACCACAGGTGGAGATTCATATTCATATCAACTTTTAAAATCTACACATGTAAATGCAGCTATTTAATAAATATAATGTATATGTTTGTGTCATCGTGTGCAGCTGTATCCTGCGTCCTACACCGTCTCTTTAAACTGGAAACATGTGCTAAAATGTTCTCTGTCTCTCAGGACGAAAAGCGTGAGGAAGAAAAGCAGCCCCCCAGATTCCAGCTGTCCTCCCTCAGCCCTCAGGAGCGCATTGATTACAGCCACCTCATCGAGGAGCTCGGTGAGTCTAATTAGTGCTCTAACAGTGTTTCATCACGCTGCACATCACAGGCCTGAAGTCAGAGAAGCTAATCCCCGATGACTAACGGGGAGGATCTGCCTGCAGTGCTGCGGGAATATTTCCTCCCACAGACGCTTCCACTCACACTCACGTCGTGCAGAATTCTCATATATGCCTTATGTTAACTCAATGCATCGAGAATAAAACCTTTTTTTAACATAACTTTAACACAGTTTTATGAAGAATGTCTTATCTGTGTGCATTTGTTTGCTATCGTAGGGGGCGTGGTCCTTGACAAGCAGTCTTTTGACCCCACTTGTTCCCACATCGTCGTCGGGACTCCTCTGCGCAACGAGAAGTATCTGGCAGCGATGGCGGCCGGCAAATGGATCCTGCACCGCTCATACCTGGAGGCCTGCCGCTCTGTGGGTCGCTACATCCAGGTCAGAACCTGAGAGTTAAAATCCTGATTGCAGTAGTTCTTTTCATTTTTTTTTATTTAACCAGGCTGGTCCCATCGAGATCAAGAACCTCTTTTTCCGAGGTCGACCTGGCCGAGACAGGCAGCAGCTAAAACACAGAGAGAGAGAGTACAATTTACAAAATGTAAAAATATGCATAAAAAGAGTCGAATCTGGGAGTCAGTAGTTCAAGCAGTCGAGCTTAAAACATTGACATCCCATAGAATCTGCTTCCACGTCTTTCATTTTAGATTTTAAAATCATTTAAGGACACCAGCTCCTTGAGTTTCAAGTCATTCCAGGCTGATGGTGCAGGATACCCAAAAGCCCTTTTCCCAGTTTCTGTTCGAGCGTTTGAGACAGAGAGCACGAAGAGGTTCTGAGATTTCAAAGAATGCTGTCTGGCACTTCTCTGCATTATAAAAACACATGGATAGTGTTGAGCGCAGACCAAGAATTATGTACAGTATAAAGGTGTACCAGTGTGTGAGCCTACAGGTCGCACTCAGTGGTGAGTCAGAGCTTTACAGTTTGTTATGAACCTGAAGGATGCTTGGTAGGCTGTATCAACCACTGAGCAGAGGTGTGCATGAACAAAACATCACCATAGTCTAAACCAGGTTAAAACAAAGTTGAACAACAACATGGTGTTGTGTTAAAGTGTCTTAACATGAGAAGGCCCTGTGGCTCCTCATACAAACCACCTTGAATGTTTTAGGAATCTTAATTTTACCGTTATTAGAATCAGGTTTATAATTCAGTATTACATTTTCTGAAAAGTTTAGGTTTGGTTGTGCCTCTGCATGCTTTTTTTTGTGCAGTAAAAAGTCACAAATTGGGAAGAAAGAAAAAAGTAAACCAGATACCTTTGGCTTTTTGTTGTCTCTTTGACAATGATTGCATATAGAACAGAAAAGTGATAAGATGAAAAGTGTTTCTCTTTTTTTATTTTAAATCTAAGAGCTGCAGTCATTAGCTTCACAACTTTGTTCACTGAAAAGCTTCAAACAGTTTTGAAAGTGTCCGTTAAGTTAACTTTCTCCATCCATCTGCCGACATGTTTTCATGCTATTAAAGATTTAACATCCTTCTCTGTGCTGCAGGAGGACGAGTACGAGTGGGGCAGTAGCTCCATCCTGGATGCGTTGCCCTCCATCACCTCTCAGCAGAGGAGACTAGCTTCAGCTGCTATGCGCTGGAGAAAATCCCTGCAGGGACGCTCTGAGCAAGAAGTGCGTACAGCCACACACGCTCACACACACACACACACACACACACACACACACACACACACACACACACACAGCCAACAGAACAGTTCCAACCACTGCAGTTTGTACTGTAACATTTATTACCTGAGTGTGAAAGTAACACTGACTTTGTCTGTTTTTCAGGGAGCTTTCAGTGGATGGACAGTCATGCTGAACATTGACCAGAGCAGAGAGTCAGGCTTCAGGCGCTTACTGCAGTCTGGCGGTGCTAAGGTTGGTGCTTGTTATGTTTTTTTCTTTTGTCTTTGTGCTTAAAAAAAAAAAAAAAAAAAAAGCTGAAGTACTTGTGAGAGTTTTCAGTTTTGACCAATGTAAAGCATGTCCAGCAAAAAGCAGGATTTTAATGCAGGAAAATACATTTTAAAGGATGATATTACAAGAACAAGAAGTTATAGAAGCCGTAGTTCTTAGTCCTAGATTTTCATGTCTCCAGGTCCTGCCGGGTCCCTCGCCGTCTTTGTACAAGGAGGCCACTCACCTGTTTGCAGACTTCAGTCGGCTGAAGCCTGGAGACTTCAGAGTCGGCATATCAGAGGCGTCTTCCCACGGAGTCATGTGCCTGAAGCCAGAGTACATCGCAGACTACCTCATGCAGGTCAGTGGAATACAGCTGAGAGTGATAAAAGTAGTAATTGACTCTAACTCGTGATTTATTCATGTTATTTTACCACTGCAAAGCTTCAACACATTTTCAGGATGTTTAAAATATCTCAGGTTTATTTTTTTTTTTACATGAAGTAGGACTGCGGCTCCAGTATTAAGACAGAATGAGTCAGAAGATGAAACGTTAAAAGATTCCTCTTCTTCACCCTTCCTGCAGGAGCCGACCCCCCCTATCGAGCTGTACCACCTGACCGAAGCTCCGCCTGACGACCCTCCAGGCACGCCGTCACGTAAGCGTAAAGCGGCCGCAGACGACTCCAGGCTGAAAAAGACACGTCTGAACTGAAATGTCGACACTAAGATCCTCCCGTTTAAACTCCAAATGTCTGTGAAAGTAATTGTAAATAATATATTGCTTTTTTTTTTATGGCTTGAAAATAAAATAAATGTAGCGCTTGTTTTGTCACTCCGGCTTCCTCATTAGAGAGCATTGCAGTGGGACGCCGGCTGCATTTAGACTTTGATGGATGACCCGATGAACGTCTGCAGGAATTGTCGAGTCACGGTTTGTAATTGGGTGCAGTAGTATGACCTGGCCATGAGGGGGCGGTACATCATCACTGTATGACTCGGGGCTGTGTCACAGGTAACTTCTCAGCAGCAGAATAGGAAAGTGAGTTTCTCATGTGCAGGTTTATTCCTGGGAAAAAAGTTTTATTGCAAGTATTTATAATTACTTAATGTAATGTTTGCAGTTGCCTCACATCCACAGCTCCAACTCTGATCTCTTCGCATTAAAAGAGAATATGATTCATTTTAATTTTCAATAAAACATGCCTCTCCATGTTTTATTGTAAATTTGTCCTACTACTAAATCTTGTGCCGCTACTCTTAAGGAGTGAAATCAGCTTCCAGTAGCTAACACGTCGATTCACACCGATGTGTTTCTGTGCCGTTGATCCCTCCAAACAGTAAACACCAGATTTTGTTTACCCGGTGTCGGTTTAGGCTTTTAGTAAAGTGATGAGCTATTTGGTACCAGGGTGCTAGCTGAGCTCCCATATGGACAGATAAGTGGTTTAACCTCATAACAGGAAGAGCAGCTGACAGATTCAGGCTTCAGCTGCGGTTTGAGAGGTGTGGGATTAGAGGAGGAGGAGCTGTTCTGACAGAGGAACATGACTCAGGCTGCAGGGGCCACCAACAAAGACAGCAGCAGCGTGAGGGGCCTTTTCAAAGTTCACACAAGAAGAACTTGCAAGGTTTGATTCCTCACTACCAACTGAACTGTCAGTTATTAAGATGAGGATGAGTTTCTCAACCTGAAATTCAGTGGGTTTTTTTCACTTTTAAATATCCCTGCAAGGGGCGCAGGTAGCCTAGCGGTTAGTGCCAGGCCCATGTACAGAGGCTTAGGTCCGAATCCGTCCTGTGGCTCCTTTCCCGCATGTCATCTCTCTCGCTCCTGGTTTCTGACCCTATCCACTGTCCTGTCTCTAAAAAAATATATATATTAATATCCCTGCAAAACCCTGGATGTATCTCAATGCTCTCTCTGGGATCTGCCTCCAAGGTTGAAACCACTGAGCTGCAGCACTCTCCTCTAAACTGAGACAAACGTCTGTGCTCTAATGTTTGTCTATTTAAGTATATCTCAAACTAAAAGGTTTGGAATACCCCAGATTTATTCATCAGATTAAAAGCAGATTAAAGCTATCTTGGGAAAAGAAGCCCACTGAAGCCTACAAATCTGCAGATCTGCTTTTTTATATATATATATTTAAGAATGTTAATGAAGTGAAATAAAAGCAGCTGTAGCCATCCTTTTTTATTTATTGCACATTTTAACATTCACTAATAGTGTTTTTCTTCCCCAGAACTTTATTTTTATGTAATTGCTTTCTACATCAAACTCTGGAACTTGATGACTTTCAATACACTGAGAATATCTTTAACTGACAGCAGCATCAGATTTAACATTGGGCACATCATTTTCCAGAACAAACCAAATGTCTCAGTTAATACGTTTGATATGTTGGCTTTTTAATAATGGGGTTTAAGGGGTGCCAGTAGCCTAGTGGTTAGTGCGCAAGCTCATGTACAGAGGCGACAGTCCTCAAAGTGGGCGGCCCGGGCTCGAACCTAACCTGTGGCTCCTCTCCCACATGTCAATGCCCACTTTTTCGCTCCCTGATTTTTTACTCTATCCTCTGTCCTGTCTCAAATTAAAGGCTAAAAAGCCCAACAAATAACCCTTTAAAAAGATAAATATGGGGTTTCAGTGTTTTGTAATATATCAGATTCTGCTTTTATTGACATTTTACACAACCGCCCAGCTTTGTTGTTTTATAATGAATCTGAATCTGTTGCTAAATGTATGTTTGGAAATGTGTTAGGTCAGATTAAAAGACTTCAAATGAATTAGATTAGGAAAGTAAATTGGAGGTTTTTGGTGAAGCTGTGGGAAACTTTTTATTGACTCTTAAGAATGATTGAATAATCGACTGCCTGCTCAAACATCTTACAAACAGTACATCAGATTGTCAATCTCCATCTTCTGGGGGGTTAAAAGCTTTGCAGAAATAAAGTGGTACATCACTCATGCTGTATCTGTTTGTTATTGAGTCAGGGTGTCTCAAGTGTTTTCAGTCAACAGGTGTCTTCTAATCCAGCCCACTCGGCTGACTGGAAGGTTGCCGAGAGGTGACTTTCGTTGTTTCTTTATTTCGTCATCCCGCTCCACCTGTGAGATAACTTCAAGGTGTTACTGTAAAGACAGTGAGAGAGTACGACTCCCCCCCTTCCCCCCCGCGTAGGGAGCAAACTCTGCAGCAGTCCTCATTAAAATTCCCTGCCCGTACACACTCCACGAAATCCCCCGTTAGTGGGTGGCACCGGCGTCCTACGCGCCTCTCTCTAATTGCGCACCACGCACTAACGAGCCATCACGCATCACTGTTTCGTCCACGGTGTCCGCGGAGACTCGAGGCGGAGAGTTCCCTTCGTGTCCCGTTATTCACGGCCGTCAGGAGTGAGGGAGGGGGAAAAAAAAGAAGAAAAAAAAAGGTGGGCGCAGAGGTCCGGCGAGGGGTGGCGCCCTAAACGCATCTGATCGTCGGGCGCTTGGACACGCTGTGCCGCCTGCGACCCACAGCGACACGGTCCGCTCCCGCAGTCTACTGGCTCAGTTTCTGCAGCTCATGACTGTGACACTTCGTCGGTGGGGGACTGGAAACATGTGCGTTTGGATGGTGTGACACGGCTTGCTTTTGGGGTTCGTTTCTCTCGGATACGCCAAGTACCCGACGTTACGGCGCACCTTGTGTAGGAGGTGAGTACACCCGTTTATTCCACTACTTCAGATCAGACAGCTCAGCCTCTGCTCTGCACCTGTAGTGGCTTTTATTGGCTGCTTTTGCAATACATACGCCTATTGATTATGCTGTGCGTCTGTTGAAATTCAGTTGAGCTGCAGTGACTGTCACAAACACACAGCCCAAAAAAATCACTGCATTCAATAACACTGCAACATCTTCCAGTGTAGAGTAGATGATTTTGCCATGTAAGCCATGCATGGTGTAGAAAGGTGTTGGAAAATCAAGACAGGAAAATACCTTCATCAGAAGTTGAGCTGTTGGTGTTGGTCAGATCTCCTGAACCTTGAAAATCCAAATCTCACTGCACAGATGAGGATTAATCACATTTTTAAGTGATCATGTTTTCCTTCATGAGATTCTCTTTTGGCAGTGCCCTTAAAAAACAGGATGCACATGCATTCTAAAGTGTTTTATTAGACTTTTGGGGACAATTCCTGCAGAGATTAACTGAAAACATCCTTTGCACTTGGTTGCAGTGTAAGCCATATTTTCAGCAGTGGTTGTGTTTTCTACCAAAATGAAAATGTTCCATGAGCGCCGTCATCCATCGATCTTGCAACTTAAGGATCTCTGCCCTAAGTGCCCTTCAAGTGGTTTATTTCAGAGCGACAACAATGCAGATAATAGGTGAAACTCTCTTAAAATGTAAGACCACCACCAACACATGGAATACCTCTTTGGAGCTTTGTTTTGGAGCACAGTGGGATCATTTAGAGCTGGCTTTAAAGTGTGTACTAATTGAACCTGTTGGCCACTCTCTCCATTGTGTCAGGAATGTTTGGTTGCCTGTTCTCCACAGAAACCCCCCATTCCTTTGTTCTGGGGTGGGGTGGGGGGGGGGGGACAATCCTCCAGTGCCATGTGTGTGCGGTGTTTGGGGGGAGGGAGAGGATCAGCGGGGGCATTGACATCTGTAGCTGACAGCTTCCTCGGGGCGAGCGGACATGCTGTGATACCATGAATGGGTATTAGGGGACATATGAGCGACACACTTTACTCTAATGAGAACATTTACTCTTTATTCACAATACCTGGGAGTACGTTACTAAGATGTCCTGCAGACTTCTTTATTGGATGCAGATAAACATATCACACACCATTTGCTTTTTTTTTTTTTGTTTCAGCAACTTTTCACTGAATTGAATTTGTTTGACATGTTTTAAAGTTGATCTTAAATCAAGTTTATATCGGCCTAAATCTAGCACAGAATGTAGTCAGTTGACTCCCCCACCACCCCACCCCCATAGTTGACCCACGAAATCATCAGTCAAGAAGACTCGACTTCCAATTTGCCGGTCACAGATCTGCACAGACGATGCATCAGCATGGCAAGAAGTAAACCCAGTCTTAAAATGACTCGGCTGCTCTCATCAGTGATGAGCTCGTTACTGGAGCCAGATTACTTACATGAGCTCTCTCCTCCTCTCCAACACAACGGGTCAGGGTGATTGAAATTGTTGCAGGAAGACTCGAACACAAGACAAGAAGGGCCACAACGGAACTGCTGCTTTGTTTCAGGGGTCCAGAGGGGGCTTCCTCCTCCTCCACACAAAAAAAAACCTTAAATGATAACTTCAACTAGTAAATACAGAGTAAAGTGGCTTCACGTTAAGTTCACTGCCTCGCCAATGCTCTGCAGAAGGTCCTCTGAATATTTGAACAAAACTTAAGCTCGGTTAAGAATTCTTCATTTGGTTAAACGGTGCATGAGAATGATTTGACAAACTAAAAATAGTCCAAATGTCTCAAGGTTCAGCCAACATGCACATTCAAAAAAAAGATGAAATGTGAGTTTTTCAATGGAAGTTAATGATTCAAGAAAACGGGATCAATAGTTGAACCAAAAAAATCAGATTCAGATATTTCAGAGTCAGATATTGCTCGAGTCGGTGCCTTGCTCATGATCTAAGTTCACCATCTAAACGTAACTAGCCTACCAGTACTAACATTTCTTTATTAACACTAACCATAAAGTAAAGCTGAAGGCAACAGGAATGTTTTTAGTGCAGATGTTGGTTAAGAAGCGATAGCCGTTTATGTGTTCGATTCTGCAACAGAGCTGTAACAGTGCATCCCCAACGCTGTTATATTGATGTCCCAGTGGGGGTTTCAAATTGGGTCATGGCATTGCAAAAGGCACTACGTGTAAACCCGTCCCAGGCTCCTGTCCGACTGGGATTCGAACCAGGAACCTCCTCGCGGTGAGGCAACAGCGCTAACCACTGCAGCACCGTGCAGCCCTACCATGAATAGTGAGAGGCAAAATGATAATAATCGTAATAATAACCCCTTGTTTCCATACAAGTCATATGAAAACTTTGTCCCAAAGTGCATCACAGTGTTTATAGCTCATGAAGCCCAACTTAACACTCTTGATTTGTTGGCTGTTAATGTCAGTCAGGAAAACTCCCGAAGTCAAGATAAGCCGAACGACATCAAAAGAAGTTGTCATTTCATTTAGCCAAGAGGATTTTTCCTTTTCTGTCTGCAACAAATCCTTCACCATATACTTTCTGCTTTTGTCTGCACGATTGGAGGCAAAAGTGTGTGTGTCAGTCATTTCATCACCTTCCTCTGTTTGTGTGGGAACTACTGTCAACATTTGGAAGCCTTTTCAGAGTTCGGCTGCTGAACAATCTCCACAGCTGCTCCCTTATCGCAAGTGTACATGAACACTGAAAAACACCCGGAAAAGATCAGCTTTCCCATCCAGGCCAACAGACCCCCCCTCCCCTTAAATAAACTAATCAGGGGGGGAGTTTCAGGAAAAAGGAAAATCTGGTTTCTGACTCTTGCAGCAGAAAGTCCAAGCTGATGGGAAACAGTTTTGGCGGCTATGTGAGCGGGTTTCATAGTGGTAAGTAAGCGTCCCTCATGACTGGTGGCGAGTGGTACACCATGAGGTGGAATGCAGCCCCCATGGGCCCCCCTCACGCTACACACTATGCGCTCAGGGTGGACTTCGCACCTTCGGGACAAAACAGTATTTTATCCAGGCGACGAGAGGAGAGAACAACCTGCACTCACACGTTTCTTTTCCTGTGTTTTGTAAATGCCACACAGTATTAACGAAGGCTCTCAGCTGCTTTTGAAACGACTTTAATTAAAGCTGAGAGGGGGGCTCGTATACAGGAGCGATCTATTCAACCATCAGAAAAAAGACCCCCCCCCCCTCTTTTTGCCACTTATGATCCTATCAGCTACAGACCTTTCCCATAGGAGCCTGGGTCGGCTGTGCAGAAGGAAAGAAATCTCTCTTTCAGGTTGTTGACATTTGAAAGCCATTGTACTGTATACAGTAGTATCAGAGCAGGCTCGGTTTGCCCATTGGGGGGGGTATATCAAAGTGAATAGTTCACCATGGGGGGCCTCAGGTAAACAAAAGCTTTCAGTAGAAGCAACCCCACCTGCCCTGACCAAGCAGAGGCCACAGGAAGAGCAGATAGAAGAAGAAGAAGAAGAAGAGGGGGCGTTGGTAATGAATAACTAACCATCATGGTGATTAAAGGGGCCGATAGGCACGGGGAGATAAGAGTGCGGTGACCGTCCGAGCATGAGGTGTTTACAAGGGGAATTCCTCGCATTCCTCAGCTGCAGCCATGCCACTCCAATCTGCACCTCCGCCCACTGATGGTCACCCTCTGTGCCAAGAGGGACCCGAGGGGCAAAAGGGCCCAATGAGTTCCTCCTCTGGAAGGAGCCGCTGTGAGCGTGTTATGTAAGGCGATTTCTCTGTGTTGCTTCAGAGATTTTCTGGAGTATTTGATAGAGCTAATGTAATACAGCAGGCTAAAGAACACGAGCCGTAGATCTTTGGAGAGTTGAAAACTCACAATGAGGCTTGTTTTCAGCAGAGAAACGGGGATTTGGAGTGAAGCTGGGATCTGTAGTTCTCCTCTCTGTCAAACTTAAAAAAAAATACAAGAGCTTTGATCATTCTTTTCACCGAGCTCTCAGTGGTTTCTTGGAAAATTCTCAGATATTTTTGACACTGAATACAGCAGGTGTGATGCATAAATGGGATGAACATTGCTTTATTTTTTAAGGTTATTCTTTTTGGGCTTCTTGCGCCGTTATTTTAAAGAAAGGACAGTGGATAGAGTCAGAAATCATGCAGAAACACGCTAACAGAAACGTTGAGTAACATCACAAACCACGGCAGCCTCTATTTAAGTTGTGCAGTCTGGCTGCAAGGACGGCAATGCAGGTGCATCAGTTAGTCTGCCACTTTGGTCTCAGGTGAAAAATCTGAGCAATTATTGCCATGAAATTAGCAGACAGTCATGGTACCCAGAAGATGAACCCCACTGACTTTAATGGTCAACATAGTAGCACAAATGGTTGCACAAACAGCCCTAGTACCCAGTAGATGAATTCTTTACCCAGTGACTTCTCCTTCAGCACCAGCATGAGGTCCACTTTTATGGTGTTTAGCAACATTTCTCAACAGGTTTAAGTAAAAGAATCTCAGCATGCTAACAAATAAAACTTCAGATGTGAACATCTTAAACATTTGATCTGCAGCAGCCTCTTTGCACTTCACTCTGCATCCAAACACACTCTCATGGAGCTGCTAGCATGTCTGTAGACTCTTAATCTTGTTTTTGTTTTCCTAATGGGCTAACATTCAGGCTTATATAATACATAATACGATTTATTACAAGGAAACAGTGTGTATTTCAGCGTCTGCTCAAAAACAAAGTAGTGCACTGTGGTCAAATATTTAACCTGCTTATGTCAAACTTTAGGATGATCCTCAGTGCTGCACTATAATTCCCAATGGATTTCTGTGTGTTTTAAGGGTCACAAATAAGTTTCTAAGGCATGGCAGAAAAGCCAGAGGATATATAAAGCATACTGCGGGGATATTTTGAAATCAGAAAATTCTAAAAAGACGGAATATCCGGGTTTATAAAAAGATGTTTTGTTGTATATTTAATGCCCAGAAGAGGGTTTGGCTTAACTCTCGTCTATGGAACAGATTTTATTCTCACTAAAAATACCTTGAAGTTTTATTCTAACTGCTTTAACAACAGTGATATTCATCCTCCAGTTAGTTAAAGGAGTTTGGGTGCTGTTACAACGAAGAGCCTCTTTAATCCAACAGTGTTGCACACATCAAATATATATTTTTTTAAAGTCTGGGAGAATGATAAAAGTCCTCTCATATTTTGTTGCGTGAGCTGTGTGTGATATGTGTGAAAGGTGAGACACAGGACTCTTGGGGACTCAGAGGGGTTTGTGTTTTAGGATCATTCATCACATTTTTTTAATGCAGTGCAGATGACTGGCTCTAACAGGATTATGAGAAGCCCTGGTTGGGGGTGAACAAGTCCAGAGGGGGGTTACATGTTACCCCTGATGCCCCCTTGAGGGGTCATGTGATAGTGGGGGACAATGCAAGCAGGTGTCAGCCTGATGATTACCCGGTCTGAGGCTGGGCTCACCTGTGAGGATTACTCAGAGCCTCTAATGGACGGCGGGTTGTGACCCCGGCCAGCGAGGAAGCAAATCGCCGTCCTCTCACCCAGAAAAGTGCTTTTTTAGCACAAGACAAAGAAAAGGAGAGAAGGAGCTTTGGTTTCCTTGGCAACTTCTTGAATCTGGATAAATGTTCTTTCAGTACAACATTAGAGAGCATAAAGATGCTTTCATTCTTAGTCTGTGAGAACTTGTCAGCTTCTGGATACAACAAATTGAATTCAAAGACTTTTTTCCTTTGGCTTATTTTTTTGTCTTGCCTGGAAGCCTTTGAGCATGCAATCAGTTAAAAATCAAACCTTGTCTCGCAGCCAGACTCGTCTGATGGAGGCTGCAGATTAAAGTGGCACCATATGCCGGGACTGAAGAGACCCCTCCCCATTGTAGAGCTTATTATCAGGCCGCTATGTCACTGTCAGCTGCTAATTGTTGTGGAGGATTGAGGTGACAGGAGGAACAAGTCCCCTATCTGTCTTGAATGCTTGGTCATCTCTGCTTTATCCTGCCACCTAAATTGCAGCATCATTTTTCCTAATTCACAAACACACACACACACACCCTCTGCATTAGTCATCACCTTGCCAAAGCTTGCATTTCATTTTCTTGCTCTTCAAGCTGTTTGAGTCAAAGTCCAGTCAGTGAGATTGCTGGGAAAAGAAGCGCCGGAGTTTCTAGAAATCATTGTTTTCTGCCGGTGCCCTGCCTGTGCCGCATATGGCTCATTTCATGGCTGCTGGAGAGCCTGATTGATGGGCTGAGGAGCAGTGGGGCTGGTGTTCCTCATGTGCAGCACTTGGCAAGGAGAGAGCGAAGCCCTCGGCGAGGTCACACGAGGTAAAAGTGAATATATAGGAGATGGAGGAAGGAGGAGGTTTCATCAGGCTGCGACAGAGTTTTTTTTTTTTTTTTTTTTTTTTGCCAAATTGCTCTTCAAGAGGTTGTATGTGGTACTTTTCAATAGTGAGTATATAATGTGCGGTGTAGTTGCCAGTCAGAACGACCTCTGTTTGGAGAAACCAGCTGGACAACTGAGACGATAGCTAAGCTATAAAATGCTCTTGATGGGGCTTGTAGCAACACATACTTTAGACGTATAAAAACCATATTTCATAGGTGTTACCTCCTGTGTCGGTGCTTCAAACTGTGAATTAACAGTACCTCACACAGCCACACTTCAAAATATCCAAAAGAACTCCACATGACTGGCTGGATTGTAAGACAGAGTTGTGATACGGTATGTTTCTGATGTCTTCTTCGCTGAAGGCGTCCTGGGAGCTGACATTTCATCGCAACCATTACGTTAACCAGCTCTGGGAGGATTCCTCAAATATGAAACGTTCTCTGCCTGTCACCCCCAATTAGAGCGCAGTTTGTATGGTTTTGCTCCCATTCTCCTCCTGCCTCCCTGTCTCACTCTCAGGTCTGAGAGATTCTTGGCCCCGGGGGGGGGGGGGGGGGGGGGAGCTGGAAAGCTGTCGAGTAATCTGAAACAGAATTAACACTGACAAAGATGGAGAGAGGCGTTGGCAAATTAATTTACAGACACAGAGCGGCTTTTAAAAGAAAACTGCTAAATGACACAGTGGGATTTGGCTTGGTTTGTTTGTGTGTGTGTGTGTGTGTGTGTGTGGATTTGTTTGTGGTGCTGGTAGTGCTGGCAGGGGATGGTGGTTTTCATGGCAGCTACATCACCATGGAGACAGGACATTGATGCTGGAGTGAGTACCGTTTTGGGAGCTGAAAGGAAAAACATGGCAACAACAAAAAAAAACCTGGACAGACGTTGGAAACATAAATGTCCTCCACTGTTTTCACACTTTCACATTACGCTGTCCGTGATTGACTGAACCACCAAATCCATGTTCACGCCCAGATTATCGGTGGAGAGGAAATGACTTCATGTTTCGGGTTCGTCAGAAGCCGCAAATAACTTGGACAAGGCTGGTCACCACGCAGGCCGTGTGTGCTGTAAAAACTCTGCAGCTGGCTGTAGTATACGACGTGTCAAACGTGCTGTAGTAACCGCAATGATTTTTCTTCCTTTCTCGATGCTGTGATGGAAGTTTATGCAGCCGATGCTGTCGGATTTATTACACCTCTTTCTTGCACTCACAGTTACAAATGTAAAGGACCATACCACTGTTTTTTGCAGATTTAAGCGCTTTGAAGTTATCTTTAAAGAAACTGTTTGTCATTTTCAGTGTTAGATGAAATGCATTTCTTGCTGGAAGTAAGAAGAAGGGATGATTTCTACTCTCATATCTGTGTGTCAATAACTGAGTTAAGTGAGGGGTCAGTTAGCTCTGCTTAGCATATAAACTTGCAACCAGCAAGTACAAGTGCACACAATTGCTGACCCTGATAGCAGTAATGTTTTGTGATATAAATGAATGCAATCTGGTCCTGATTTACTATGACTGGATTGCAGTCGCTAATAGATAAAGCACTAATGATATCCCGGTGAAGTGCTCCTGCCTCGTGCAATTTGCTCTTGTTTTGCATCTGAATGTGGAGAGAAGCTTTCTGCACCTTTACTCCGTGCCGAGCTGCGCTCTCATGCTGACAGAGTTCATATTTGTCCCCATAAAGACGATGGGCTCGGAGGGAAGAGGAAACTTCTTCAAGTTAATTGTGAGGCTGAAAATGTAATGTGATGTTAACCGTTTGAATCAAAGCCTCCTGCCTGAATGCAGCAAACAAGAACAACTCAAAGAAAAAAAAAACAACAACTCTTGTGTCGTTGTCATGCATAACAGCTCCATATTTTTCCCCCAAATGAATGCATAATGGTTCATTAGAATACAAGCAAACAGAACAGGCAAACAGAGACGCTGTTTGCTCAACAGCACAGTGGTGGATATGACCCTTTGCATGTGTCCTAAATGTTTAATTTTAGTCAAATGAAGTGAATATAAATACTCCCCGGTTTGCAGATGTATGTGTGTGCTAAACCTCAGGAACGGTCCTTTAAATTGCGATGCATGCACAGTTGGTTAAAGCAGGCATTACAAAAGTCATCTTTTGGAGAAACTGTCACCACAGCAGCTCTTAAAATAATATCAGTGGGGTTTGGCTGGCTCCCCTGTTTGTCCCCGGGGCTCTCGCTCCATTCTTCACTTATCCACTAATAATAGATGCTGCTGCTCATCCCGCTGTATTGTCACAGGCCTAACACAGAGGAGAGGCAGCAGAGTGATGGAGAGAGGGACACCTGCACATTCTCCCCCCATCCCCCCCCCCCCCCCCCCCCCCCCACGGGGCCGAGCTTTTTGACATTTAACTACGAGAGCTGTAAACAGGCCACTGGAATGCCATTGACATTCATTTTGTCTGGAACAATTTTTTTTTTTCTTCGCTCGGTGGATTTTTGTCAGCTTTACTCCGTTGTGTGGTTGGTTAAAGCGAGGAAGCTCGTTTTTATATTCTCCTCGTCAAGTAGAAGTGAGCAGCAAGGAAATGTAAAGCTTCATTTTTAGTGCTGAAATGATTTCTACAGAATAAGAACTGATTTGAGCGTCTTCAAATGAATGCCCATTATGATGATGAAGATTATTATTGTGTTTCTGAAAAGTGAGATAGTCTGCTTTTTTTAAGTTTTAATTTGCAAAAAATTATCAATTGTTATTTTATAAGTATTTAAAGCTGCTTTCAAAGGTTACCAATGAAGATTTCCTTGTTTCTTATGAAACCTAGATTTTCCAGCTTTTCTTTACCCTGGATTATTATCTTTTTCCCCTTTTATTTATCATCCATCTGTTCTTAATTTACCCTCCAATGTTAAGCCAAAATAACTGATTCCTCCCTTTACTTTTCTGATGAAGCATACTAATCACTGTCTTCATGTTGTTCATTATTTTACCTGTTTGAAGTAAGAACAGAAAGTGTATACATCAACTGTGGTTTATCACTTAATCATCGCCCCAAACAAATCACCCTCGTTCTCAGCTCTTCTTCTGAACTCCATCTCAACCATACCATAGGGCGAAACACCCCTTCATCCATAACATTAAACACTGCTGACTCTGTGTGTGTGTGTGTGTGTCTGTGTGTGTGTCTGTGTGTGTGGTGTCACAGATCTCATCCAAACTTTGCTGAGTGTGGCTCGTTCCTGTGTCGGGCTGTTTACCTATTCATTAATTCATGAGTGATGGCACGAGCGAACCAAAGCCTCCCATCCTGTGGTAATTAAACGTCTGTTGGTGAGATATTTTATTCCTGGAGAGCATTTTAAAAACTGACACACACACACACACACTCTCACAAACACAAACGCACATACTTATAATCTTTATATAGACATGGTGCCGGTGGGTGTCCCAGCCAGCGTTGTTAATTAGCGGGCAGAGCGGTTGCACTGATTGCTTCATTATTTCTTCAATAGCAGCTGTTGGAGATATTTGATGGATGTCGCATCTTTTACAGAAATCCATGCAGAAGCTTTCTTACGCAGACATTAAGGCTACCTCATAGCTATAGGAAATGCAGAGGAGCGTACACCCAGATCCATCCTGACCCTCCTGAAAAAAAAAAAAACATCTCAGAAAACGTTATATCACTTTTTGCTACATATTTTTGTAAAAAGGATTTCATGGATATATGATTAAAGAGTTGTTTTTAGTTTTATCTCAGGTGTTTTTTTTTAGATAATAGTCCCTCTCTGCTTTGTCCTTCCAGTCAATCGACACTCACATTTAATCAAGGCTTTCCCATTCATGGTTACATGATTTTCTGATAACACTGGTACTGCCTGCTATGTGATATTAATCCAAGTGATATGTCACATCTCTGCCCCTGTGACACCTCTGGAACTGGACTCCCCCTGGACTGGATCTTACTGTAAAATGTCAGCCGTGTCAAGTCCCCACACTGTCACATCTCCTCTCATCTCCAGGTAAACATCAGTCCTATAGGGCTGCGGGGAGCAAACTCTCAGGTCACTGCGGCCGCCAATGCTCTTTTTTCCATAATGGTGGACACTTCCAGCTCGTCTTCCAGCTCTTTTTTTTTTTGTTCTCTTCTTCCTCCTCTGGCTGCTGACGAACAAAAGGTCACTCTTGTCCGGATGGAAAACTTGGAAAAGCTCCATCACTTAGAAAAGGAATCACAAACTTGCCAGAATTGTTTGTTACCACATGTCATTCAGCTCTTGTGTAATTGGCTTGTTAGGCCTTTAGACTGTTTGGATAATTGCTCATCCATGAGTGAATTCTCCAGTTTCAGGCCAATTGTCCTTGTCATGTTTTTGTGGAGTGCATTCGCCTTCGTCTGTCGGCCTAAATCTCATGGAGAAGCCTAATTGATGCGTGTGTGTGTGTTTGTGCATGTGAGCCAGACACACTCTCAGGACTAGCAGCTCTTGGAGTTAATCCGTCTCACTAATAGCAGGGGGGGGGGGGGAGGTGGAGCAGAGAGGGTGAGTAGGAGGAGGAGGAGGAGGGGGAGGAGGAGAGAGGAGAACAATACAAATCTCTCCCTCCGTCTCCAGACACACGTGGTCATCACCCGGCGGGAAATCTCTGGACCTTGGACGGACTGTGCGGATGTTGCTCCTCGCGTTCTCTCGTCCCAGCTGGCTCTCAGCGCTCTCTGCTGCAACACTGAAGGAAGCGAGGTACAATACACACACCCCCCCCCCCCCCCCCACTCATCCCACCCCCCACCCCGCTGAAAAACATCCTTCCCTGCTTCTTTTCGTTCCTGCCATTGTCACTGAGACAAGAGGCTGCGTCAGGAGGTAAAATTAGGGATGTGTTTTTGAGTAGAGGAACTTCCTGCACTCTCTGAGGTGTGTGCTTTTCTGTTTCAGCAGAAAGTATGTTTGCAGCCCTCGAAGTGATACGGGAAGTCAAGAGACACAGTGGACACAATAGGTATTTCCTCTAACGCGATGCAAATTCTTATGTACAGCAAAGCATTAGTTTGACTGCCTCCTAGACATTCCTGAATGCACCAAAGGCCTTTGTTTCCTGTCTTGCTCCGGACGTGGCTCCTGTGTGGTTCATAGATACACTTACTGAGATTATCAGACTGTGTGTCTGCAGGAAAGAGGGGATTCCACTGCCTATTTGTCACATTTTTGTGGCATGACATCTTGAAACGCAAACAAGAGTATTGTTCTGGAACAAAAGAATTTCCTTAGTTGGTTATTTCCTTTTATGGTTACCTCACATCCGTTATTTTTCTTTTCTGCGTTTGTGTCTCAATTTTCCAAAAACACGCAGTTTTGGTTGTTTCCCCTTTCAGGGAGCGCAAAGTTTTCTTAGACAAGCTGCATGTTTCTTCGAGCTGTTGTTCAACCAAAGAGTAATGTCCCTGGCCTCCTCAGTCAGTATATTGGAAAGGTTTGTAGATGCCTGAAGATGTAAAAATATGCAGTTTTTAAGCACAAAGTTCATTCTATGCCGCGGGATTAATAAGCTTGACACAAATAGTAAAAGAAAAAATACTGTTTTTGGTTTTCACATCAAACAATCTTCATCAGCAACGACGCTAGTAAAGCGATCTGGAGTGAAATGGTCAAATATCCAAAACCAGACGACTCGTTTTATTTTTCCTTTGTCCCATCTTGTAAATCATCTCATGACCCATTTTTATTTGACTGATGGCCCCACAGGGGGTCCCAACCCCCAGTTTAGGAAGCACTCCTCAATGGCTTTACAGTTTTACATTTTGTAATATTTTTAATAATGTGAAGAATGAATTGAACGTCTTTAGGCTTCACACTGTTTTCGCTCGATGCTAAAGAGTAAAGAGTTAGTTTTTACCCTCAAACATAAACATGTTCAAATCTGCACATTGTTCTTGCCCTCTCACATCTGTCATGTTGATGTGAAGGGATTAAGCTTGTTTATCGTATTATGCTTGTCTACTGTATGTTTGCTGAGAGCTCATGGGCGTCTTATTTAGTTTAGGTAAAAACTAAAAGAGCCAACGGCGAGAGGGTACAACACTGAGTTTGTTCCATCTTTAAAGGCCATTAAATAAGCGTTTAATGTTTGTGCATTAAACCTTGTTGGATGAAATGACTCATTTAGAAGTGCAGCTCGACTGCAAGCTGCTTCCATTATTGACATGTGCGATTGAATCCTTTCATTAGAGAGTGTTTGAATGTGAGGGAATTTAACCTTTACCCATGCATGAGTCACGGTTTCTTCAAAGACAACTTCCAGAATCAGCCCCGGAAAGTACCTGGGCAAATGGTCCTCACTCCCACTCTCCCTTGACTCAAACTTTTGACTCATTGTACCAACGCTTGTGCTATTGTTATTGTTCTGTGACGACGTGCTTTTCAATTTGCTCTGTGTAAGACGTTAAAGTGCATTCATGCCTTGTGTTAACTGTGCTACCTGCTGGGTGGTTGGAGAATGGATCGTGGCTGACAGCACCCCTGGCGTTGCAGCACTTCTGCTGCGTCATGCTATTTTGCTGTGGTGTTGGCCCGTCTTGTTTGTCTCGGTTAATGGTCTCCGGAAAAGGTGTCTACTTCTGTTGAATATGTGGAGCTTAAAAATAAATCCTGCCTCAGCAATCAGAGCTGAGAACAGATTTAACAGTGAGATGTGATCGGATGGAAATAAAACAAACAACAAAGCATGTCCATTAATCTGAGAAAAAAAAAAAGAAGATTTAGGTTGCCAGATGCAAACACACACTTTTTCTGCAGCCTTTTCTGACAGATTTTCTTGAAATGATGACGTCGTCTTTTAAAGATCAGTCTGAATAATTCTCCCTCTTCCGCCTGTGGAGATAAAATGGTCACAGTGTATAAATATCTTGGCATTTGACTGGACCAATCATTCAGAGCATCACGTAGAAAATCTTACTGGCAGAAACTTCAAGAGCTAAGTTTCCTTTTAATTGTAGGAGAAGTATCGTTGTAGTAGTGTTGTAGTCAAGACCACACTAACCGAGACCAAGACCGATTTTGAGTACTACAACACTACGCTGAAGCAGTCTTTTTGTCAGTCTTCAATTATGGCGATATCATCTATAGACATGCCTCTGCTTCCTCTCTTAAATACTCAGTTTATCCCTCTGCGCTTACATTCATATCCAGAGACCCCTATAACACTCATCTTTGTATTCTCTATAACAAAGTTAGTTGGTCTCCTATGGCACAGAGACGAGATAAACACATGTATCTCTCTATCTATAAATCCCTTATTGGACGTACACCATCTCTCACAACATCTGTGCTGAACTGGATCAAACTCGCTCTACTGATCGTCTATCGCTTCAAGTCTCGAGGGTTTCCTCTGAACTTGAAAAATCCGCATTTCGCTTTTTTTTTTCGCTCCAAAAAAGTGGAATAATTTACAACACACTCTCAAGATGGACACTCTCAAACCACTCTCCCACAGTGTGCGGTTGTTTTTGCTGAGTCACCCTGTCTTTGTTGTTTTATTTGTGCTATGATTTGAAAGGTTTGAAATGAAATTAAAATGAAAAGAAAAGCAGAACATTTTCCATTTTCTTTCTTTCTGTTGTTTGCTTCTCTGTAAATATTTTCTCTTGTCTTCATTTCAAACTTGAAAATTGGTCAAATGATCAGTGCAGTGTTGCACCCTTTAACAGATAACATCCATGATTTCATAAAAGTAAGCCATATAATAAACTATTGTAATGCTCCACTCAGATTTTTCTGAAATCCATGTCATGTAACCCAGAAAATAAAGAAATGTAGCTCGACTCGTGCTGAGCAATTAACGAGGTCCGCCTCTCCAGCTGAGTCACTCTGTTCTCTTAAACCATGTGAGGTCAGTGAAAGTTTGTCCACCAGCAGCTCAGCCTTCGTTGGCAGAGAGTGAGGTGTGACAGGTGTTCGACCTGCAGCGGACCGGCTGTCAGACGGAGGACACCCACGTCACCGGCTTTACAGGAAATCTGATGTCGGGCAACCTCCAACACTCCTGTACGCACCATCAGAAGACATGTGCCAATCAAACGTTGTGTATGTCAAAAATTCAAGCTTGTGCACTTGTTGATAATAATACCCCAAAGTCAGAGTTTCATAAAGAACATTCTCCCTTATGATTAAAACAAACACAATCTTTTGATGCTGCATTGGACTTTTCTCTTATTTTAAGCAATCAGAGAAGTAAAAAGTCTAAAGCAGCATAGAAAGATGGAGCTTTTTTGTTAAAGATGAAGACTGATTCTTTCTGATATCGACTCATTTGAAGTCAGCCTTGTATGTTAAGAATTTGTGACCCTGAATCTGTCGCTCATCGTCTGTATTTGTTCCATGAGTCAGATACAGTGATTAATAGCACACTACTAAAACAGCCTTTGATATCTGTTACATCTAATTAAAGAGGACTAGAGGACCGGCCATGGCTAATGTGCAGTCCTTGTCCCTGGTTAGGCTTTTAGGAAATGAGTCAGACAACAACCCTGTAAAACAGACATAATAGTAATATCGTCATAACAGACTTAAATATTGCAGCAGAAGATCTTCATCTTAAGATTTGTCTACGTCATTACCATTAGCTGACAACATTTCCTGTGCTTCTTCTTCTAAATGCAAGTCCCAATTCAGTGCACATTTAAGGCATGCAAAGAAATCCACGGCTGTATTTTTGGTGTACTTGTTTATTGGATGTCTTTCTATGATTCATCATGTTTTTTTAGAAGAAGAAAAAAAATCCAAATGTCAGTTTCTCTCCTGGCATCTTCAAAATGCCTACGTTGGTTCAAGGGACTTATGAAGCATGAAGACAGCCTAAAGAAAAAGATGAGAGAAAGGGAAGAGCAAGATACTTATTGGGATGAAAGCCTGACATGACATTAAAAAAGTGCAGAGCAAAGAGAGAGGAGGGAGATGGAAGGAGCAGAGAGGCCCTGCAGCTCAGAGCTTTACTACAACATCAAGCCCTGTGTAAGAACCGCTGTTGGAGATCACTTTACTGAGTGCTAACAGCCTCTTCTTCTGATGAATCCCGGCTTCAGGGAGTCGGAGAAACCGCGCGCTTATGCAAAGTCAGTCTATCATCCAAGAATCCATGCCTGGAGTTCACACAGCCGTGAAAGAAATCAACGGATTTACACTTGAGAAAATGGTCGCCTCAGTTTCTGGGAAGCTAAATCAAGAGAGTCAAAACTGCATTTGTTGTTTATTCATCAGTTCTTGAGTTTAGCTTTCTAAAAAGGAAAAATAATGCGCCAGAAGCCAGGTTAAGAAGGACAGTCTACTGGCTGTGATCTAATCTTTGATCGATGAGGTCAAATACTCCATCAAAAGTCTCCCAGCCCATTTGCCTGGTGTGAATTTCGCTCGTTGACAGCTATTACGTGGAGGATCATGTGCTTTGTTATCCGTTAGTGTGGCCTCATTGAGCGCCGCTGGTCCAATAATCAATGTGGCCGAGCTTGAGCGGCAGACTTTACATATCAATCTGTCTGTCGGGGCCTGACAGCTTCAAGCCGCACCGCGAGATGTAACGGTCTGAAGATCTGGCTTTGAGACAGAAACCGAAGACGAGGCTTTGATCGAGTGTTTTTCCCCCGGGCGTTTTAGATCTGAGAGACAAAAAGGGCAAAGGAACGAAGGGTCGCTTTAATTTTAGCACAAAGGGTTTGTTTTTTTTGGGGGGGGGAGCCAGGTTTAGCAACTTTACCTCCATGTGCAGTTTAATTATTCACTAATTCTTGAGGGAGATGTTTCAGCACCTTGTAAAGATTGTTTTTGTTATTAATTCTGACCTTTGACCTGTTCTGCCTCTTGCTCCGCCCCTCTTTGGTGAACAAAACACAATTATAAGCAGTTCATTAGCAAAGAATCACATGTGGAATATTAGATTTTCCTTCTGTAAACCGCAGATTTACCACTTTAATGAGCTCTTTTTTGTCTAACATTACTCACATAATGATCCTGATCAGTCATTAATATTCTTCTGTGATTCAGATTTTGACAGTCTTCATTAGACATGTGCTGTAGATTTCCTCTGACATGACCTTTGAGGGGATTGAACGCATTTCCATGAGCGTCAGGACTGCGTTCAGGCCGGTGCACCACAAACTGAACTCCTCTGGCAAGTGTCATTACGCATCCAGTCAGTGACGGGAGTGTGACTGCAATCCTAACCGCCTTCCACCTATTTTTCCGAGATGTTATTCTTTGATTGTATTACCGGTTGTGACAAGCGTATCGGGACGTGGCGCGCTGTTGTCTCACGTTACTCTTCATCACGGGCGAGCCGCTCGCAGTCACTCACTCACTCGCTGATTCAGAGGGCAAGTAAGGACGGCGAGAAGAAAGAGGGAGAGAGCGAGGAGGGAGGCAGAGATAGAGGAGGGAGAGGATATTTACGACTCAGACAGTGGCGAGGGTGAGCTGCATCACAATGTCTGTTCCTTTACGGCCCGGCTCCAGAACTCTCTCAGGAGAGACGGGGAATAAGGCTTGTGCAGAGAATTTGCAGGTAATACGGGTCTCAAGGTTTTCAGGTGTGACAGCGTCTGTGCAATGTCAATAACAGAAAGGCCGAGTATCACCCACCTGGGACCTCTTAGAGGAGAAATCCATGAAATCGGATTCAGTGTCGGACATCATCTTATGGCTTATCTATGTGTGATGTCAGGTTCATTGTGATGAAGCACTTCAATATGATGGTTTTTGCAGTGCTTGCTTTCTTTCAAACTTTTTTCCTCTTTTTTTTAGTTTATGTTGTACCTTTCCTGTTGCCACCCACTCTTTCTCAGAAAATATGTGTCAGATGAAGCCTTCGTTAGTTGATGTATTTATATCTGCCATAATGGATTTCTCTGTGGGTGTTTGTTGAGCTTTGATGGGAAAGACAGCTCTTATTCTTTGTAATTCTAGCAGTGATTCTTCCTGTCTGGCAGTAACATAAGGTACTGTCTCAATATAATGTCAAATTAAAAAAAAAAATTTGGCATAAAGACGACGGCACCATTAGCATTTGGAGTTTGTTTTTTGTTTCTCGTTTGCTGTTGGCCTGTCAGGTTCTTTACTTCCACACTAATCAAGTGTCCCCTCTCACAGCGCTCCTCCGTCAATCACCCCGGGTGCTTGATATTCAGGCTGTGGTGTCCTCTTTCTCGTGATATAACAAGTCAGCCACAGGTCCTCCCCTGAGGCTCTGTTACCTGTCGCACTTTTTGTACCACTGATTCATTCCCCTCGCTGAATGTGTCAGACTCTCTGGCCTTCCTTTTGGTTTTAATGACTGCCCGGTGTGATACTGTGTCTCCGCCTCAGTCTGACACCTTTTCTTGCAGTGTTAAAAAAAAAATGTGTCAAGTGACAGTGTTGTCTTAACTTGACCCCCAAGTTAAGGGTTTGGACTTGAGATATGGGACTCGGACAAGTCAGATCGACATAAAACAATTGAGGGACTGGACTTGTACGCTGTGCGGTTTTGACTAACTCAATTAGTCTATTGATTAGGTATTTGATAAAGACTTAAAGAAAAAGAAGGGATCTGAGACATGTCTTAAATACACAACTTTAGACTTTTACAATTCTACAATTCACTTAGCAGACGCTTTTATCCAAAGCGACGTACATCAGAGAGTAAGAACAACACAAGCAAGGATCTAGAAAAAAGGGAACAATGTCAGTAAGAGCAAACGATCAGCTTTGAGTCTGATTGGACACACAGGTGCTGACAGGAAGTGACCAGAGGCAAAGCACAACATTGAGGGCAGTTCTTGAGAGCTCTAATCAGTATAGAAACCATCTTATAAGTCGTCGTTATCAAACAAAAACCATCGTGACAACCATCATCATCATCAATAACATGGAGACCATCATCATTAAGTTAGTAGGTATTCATGAAAGAGCTGGGTCTTTAGCTTTTACTTAAAGGTGCAGAGGGACTCTGCAGACTTGGATTGGTTACTACTTGATTATAAAAAAAAAGTGGGTGCCCTAATGCTGGGAACCTTGATTTCCTCAGACCTTTGGCCTCACTTTTTTTCTTTAAGAGTTGAGATCTGACTTGAAAAATGCAAAACACAACAACATAATAACCGAGAAAGCTCCCACAGTTAAACTTCATTCTTGTAAAGGGACTCTAGCAGGAGTACAAATGGGCAGGAACTCAAGTAGGCAACCAAGTATCTATGTGTGTGTGTGTGTGTGTGTGTGTGTGTGTGTGTGTGTGTGTGTGTGTGTCTCACATGTGTTCACACGCCTACAGAAAGTCCTTTGGCCACGATTCCTCTGATGCATTGCTTTAGTCATTGGTCGTGGCTGTGTGTGAGCGTGCTGAGTAATGAAGAGGCTGCTGATGCTATTCAACTCCTCCTCTGCTGCCCCTGAGCACAGGTGCACCGCTCTGCCTGAGTGGGAGTCCTCCACTGAACGAGTTTGGAATTCATTCATGCTTTAAAGAGCTACTGTCCTATTCTTCAATGTTGATGTGATGTGAGGGTGAAGCTGGGATTCTGTTCTTTGGCATGAATCAGAGTGATGATTATCTAAGGAAAAGTATGTCCCTGTTCTTATGCTGTGCTACTTCTACATTAATGACTATTGACCGGCTGCACGAGCATGCTGCTGGTATTGTAAACATGTGAACATTATCCTGGAGCCCAATTTCTTATCAACATCTCATATTTGAAGCTTTCTGCATGTAGCAGAGCGAAGCCTTTTTCAGACCTTACAACCATTTAGCTCTTGCTTTATTAACAGATTGAACTACCAATTATTTCTTATTTCTTTTGTGAGTAGGTTTATTTCTCTTTGGGAGAGATTAGTTGTGCCAAAATGTGTCCTGCCAACATAATTTCAGTCAACACAGAAGCAGTTTGAAAAATGTGCAGATTACCCGATGGATTTCAGATTTGGTATTTTGTTACGTCCAGTTGCAATCAGCTGTTTTGCGTCTCCTGTTGTTGCACTTTACTTGGTAAGAGAATAGCTTCCTCTACGGAGAAAGCTCATCACTTGAAACAGCCACATCACCAGACCTACTTAATAACTTACAAACTCTTGACATGAGAAAAGCACTCCAACTCTTTACTCTGCCTCAAAACAGTTTTGATGCGAAACTCTCACTTCTAATCTGCATAACAGATTGCTATACAAAGTGTGTACGTTGATCTTTCTTCACGGCCTTTTTCAGCTTGATTCCCATTAACCACTCGAGATACTAAAAACACAAAAGTCCCTGTAAAAAAACATTCAGTTGCCGTTAGAAGATTCACGAACCAATTCTGTATTAAAATCTACTCGTCTGCTGTCTTTCTGTCGACACGATATGATCAAAATGTTTTTCCTTTTGTCCAAACTTGAAGAGATGTTACATGAAAGACAGAGAAAGGAAGTAAAGGAAATGTATAAATTCAGTCAAAAGTGAAAGTGTTCTGCACACAGATTCTTAATAAGTCTGTGTTTGTTTAATGAAACAGTGTTTAGACTTTCATGTTGGACATATGAAAGGGTTTGCTGCTCTATGTAACCAGGTACAGTACAGTATAGCGACAGGTAATGTGTTTCCTCTGGCGCTACAGTCAGCAAGAGTGAAAGGCATGCTGGGATCCTAATGTACTTTTAATGGCTGGTGTGTTGCTGTACCGGGGGGCAGGACCAGAAGGGGAGTGAAGGCTCTGATTGATAACCTGCACATCCTCTAACAGCCTCCATGACGCAGCACCAGCAACTCATCCTGCCAGGTTTACCATCCAGGACCACGACTGACGGCGCTCACACTCACACACACACACACACACACCTCCCCACAGTGACTCAGCAAACATGGCCGCCGTCAGGGATGGCAGGATTAGAGCACTCCCTGGAAACCTGTTCCTGCTCTGTTTTGCTGCGTGCATTTCATTCAGGCCTGTTGTTGCATGGAATCAATAGTCGTAATCATTCAGTTGTTGTGTGTATCCTGGCTGGATAATTACGTTATCAAAGCCCAGAGCGGAGTCTCTCTTGTGCCTGAGTCACTGGCTCTGTTTGTAACCCTCCCACTGACGAAAATGGTTTCATAACAGAGTTGTTCATATCTGTAATCAGTAATCAGCTCCTCAGTTAGCCACAGTCCAACTTGATTGGTGCCCAGCAAGTTTTGCGTTTCGCAAGGTCACCAAGATGGCATCAACGCGCTTAGAGGCAAAGCTGCGGCGACGACGACGGCGACGACGACGACTTGCAGCCGCAATCTCTGCCAGCTCCTGGCCTCATCACCGTGAATGCCAGAACAACATTGACAGAGCTAAGCCATATCAGAGGCTGTTTGCTTTCTTCCATCAAAGGGCAAAACAACATCAAAGGAGAAAAATGGACGCCCTCTGCGTGGGCACGTCTCCTGAGGCACTGTGGAAGGGCTGGGCTGAGGGAAGTTGCTTTCACAGAACTTGAAATGGAGATAAACACCCTGCGATTTCAGATCAAGCCTGGGTCTTTTGATGCCATGAATTCAGCACTGACTTGTAGAACAGCCTAGCCACTGATCCACAGTTGTCCTTTTTTAATTTTTAACGAACAACTTTTAAAAAATGGACTTCATTAAGACGGATTGGCAGGTAGTGAAGTGTTGCATTTCAGCTGAAAGTTTTCCTGACACATCACTGATTTTTTTTCTGCACATATCTGTCAAAACACTGGTCCAGCTTCTTAAGTGTTTTGCTGTGCTCGCTGAGAAACATTTTCATTTGACAGCTGCAGGTTGGTTTGGTACTACTAGGCTATATTAAGAACAACATGACAGTTTAGGTTAAGTACTTCCTTAAAACAATTACCGTTGCCAGATGGGAAATAAACCTTAATCATTATTATTACACGCTTTGGTTTGATCCATACTGTAGGTGTAAGAAAATGCTCCTCTGGGTTCATTTTGTTGGAGAAATTCCCCTGCTATATGGTTGTCCGTGCTGGATAATACATTTCCCTTTACATAAATACGGTTAAAAATGTTCCTATCCTGAATACAAGAAGTGTAGCTTTTTTACTATTCTAATCTTAAGCAGGGTTTCACCGCTGTTTCACCCTGAATGCATCATGACGTGCTGTGATCTTGTGCTATTGTGCTTTTTCTTCCCTCTGAGTCTCAGTTGGCCACTGTGTCAAATAACCTCAAAGCCCCCATCTTTCACACTTCACCTCTTTTTTTTATTCTCTGCCTCCTTTTGTCAGACAGAAGCTATAGCAGAGAGCTTTTCCAGTTCATAACAGACAGATAAACCAAAGTGTGAGAGTGCGGCATCAAAACTTGGGGGGGGGGGGGAGAAACGCATCAGTCAGAACAGTTGTGTTTGGCGGTCCATTTATCAGTTGACTGCGAGAGCAAAAACACTGTATTTCACACTGTCGTAGTTCACTCCCACACTTTCCTTCCCTTCCCTCCTCCTCCTCCTTCTCTGTCGTTATGGAAAATCTCCCAGGCTGCAGTCACTGTGGGCGAGCAGCCAGCTTGCTGCCACGGCTCCTATACATAACCGCAGAATAGAGGGAAGTCCAAAATTAAAAGCATTGTTACCCCTGCGGCTGGTGGCCACAGAATGATGGAGCGACAGACATATTTCATTGTGATGTTGGGTGACCTTGGCTTTGGCCTCAAGTCTGCGGCCCCTCCAGACACATCATTCAGGGCCGCAGTCTGGAACCTTCGAGGTCCAGGGCCTGTCAACGGTACCGCTGACAGGCCCTGGACCCTGAAGCTCCCGGACTGTACCAAGTCCAAGGGACAAGCAGATTGTTTGTTGATTTGTTTCTCTGCCTGTGGATGAAAACCAAAACTCCTGTCTCCTGCTTCTCCTATTTTCAAATTCTGTTTGAGCCCCATAATGTCCTTGTGAATGAATTTTAAGATAATGCTCTATTAGAGTTGCCATGGTAATGGCTGCCGTCTGTGAGCAAGTCAGTTGCCATGCCACTTTTTTTTCTCTAGGAAGCTTGTTTGCCTTTTGAACCAAAATTACTCCATGAATGATAAGAAAAGCTGTCTCTGTAATCCCTGTTTTACATGTTTATCAGTTGCTGTTTGCAGACTGATGATTGCTGATGTTTTTTCTATGTAACAAGGGGTCTACTTCATCTGAGCTATCGTTTTCCATCATTTTCACTTATTACTTTCTGTTGCCTTGTTTGAGGCTTAAAGGCAAAGTGGATTTTTATCAGTTTTCTCAATTGTTGGTGCTTATACACTTCAGTTCTTGTCACTGCTGACATTATTAAGCGAAGAGGATGTAGAAAATCACATGCATGAAGTCGCCTTCTTTATGCTTGCCAGTAGTGTTGTCGTACTCGATATCAGTCTCGGTCTAAAGACCACTTTTTGAAGGTCTCATCTTGGAATCCAAAGCATTATTACTCGGTCTTGTCTCGGACTCAGACTGGGTGGACTCTGGATTTTAAGTTAAGACCGGTGAAGACCACCACAATAAGGCTATTTGCCCTCATCATTACTGTGATTAGAAGGAAAACATTTTCATTGTTATTTATGGTCTTAAAGTCAGTAAGATATCCCTGAGTTTCAAAGCTATTCAGACGCCAAAACACTGCAGGAGGGGCGAGGAAAATTATGAGGAAGGTCTTTCAAAATGTGAAAGTAATTGATCACCATTTCCTTTTAGAATGAGCTCCCTATTGTCTCTTTTACACATCTGATCAAGTGCTTTTTCACTCTTTATGTTGCTCTAGTAACATCGTATGAAGGACTGCATTCTATGCTGTATTGGTCCATTATTATCCATACAGGACGACTCCCTTTCTACGTTGTTGTCCGTGTATTAAGCGTTGCAGCAACAAAACTGCCAGTAGCTCCCTGTGAAGCTCCCGTCCTTTTGGCGGTGCCACGACCCTGACTGTCATCCCGTATTATCTCCTACCTGCACACCGCCGCAGGAGGCCGAAGCAGCATGTCTTTTGTCCCCGTGTGTCGTCCTCTTTTCGCAACAGAACCATGCTCTGACCTGTGATAAGAAGTATAAATGAAAAACACGCCCTCTGCCTATCTCTTCTCCCCCCCCCCACACACACACACACACACCTTCCCCGAGCCTCACCCCTTCTGCCCTGCAAATTAAAAAGCGTGTCAATGAGCCTGCTTCGGCCTGGCAGCGCTGATGAGTAGTAATCACCGTGGAGAGGCTCAGCTGCTCTTTTTCGAAACCCTGCCATGGAGATCATTAGACTAGGAACATGACCCTTAAAAAAAAATAAAGTACAAGGAAGGAGAAGGACTGCAACGGTACTTTCTCTACAGCTTCATGTCTTTGCTTTGAGTGGATGAGTGGAGAGGTTTTGGACGTTTGCGTCTATTCCTTGCGATGTGAAGCTGTGAAGAATTCATTTTCTGCCGCCGCTACAACTGTATTCTTGCAGCCTCATCTCTCTAGCAATTACTCGCACTATATTATGAGCAAACCCGAGCTATTATAGTCAAAGCTGTTTCATATAAAATATGAAAAATATGTTTTCATTTTCTGAACAGTTGGAAAAGAACAATATTGTGATCTAAAAGTGTGCTTTAAAAGCCTGTTCAGTCGCTTATTTTTTACTCTATATGATGTTCTGTTCAGAAAAGGAGAAACAGAGAAAACCAATTTCCTACTTAATGCATTGTTCATTACTTTTACTTAAATGTTCCCTTTAAATAAACAACATAATTAAAGACGTTAAAATATAAGTAACCATAGGTAGGTAGATAGTTTGGCTTATTTTGGAAAGTGGAGTCCTCCACTTAGCTAACAAAACTAGCAAAACATGACATGACTCTCATATTTTCGTTTGTTTAACTACTGTAAAACAGCACGTTTGCTTAAAAAACTAACTTTGATATCGTAACTGACTTATACCCACATTTGTTTGGTGTACATTTAGAAATCTTCTAACATGTTTTTTGTGTTGTGCAGTGGATATCAATCATTGTCAGCTAGCTATATGGCTAACCTGATCTACTTCAATTTCATATATCCCAATAGGGTACAAGCATTAAAAGGTTGCCACAATGGCAGCAATATGAACAGGATGACTCAGATGCTGTGAGGCTGCATTTATGAGCGATTTAAGCCTTATGGAGGGATCAGCACCCTGCTACCCTGTGCTTTTGTTGTCCGTCCGTCTCATCTCGCATGTCTCTCGCAGGAACACAGGTCGCCTGAAAACAGACCCTTCGTCCTGGGGGGCGCAAATCCAATTTCACATGTCACACTCACATCAGATTATTCACGCAGGTAGGGTGAAGGATGCTTAGGTGTGTGTGTGTGTATATGTTCTAATACACCTCTTTAGAGTGTGAATGGTGTGGGCACGTGTTGCCCAAGGGCATTTCCATAAAGAGAGGCAAACATGCACATACACACATGCGTGCACACACTCATCTGGGGTGTGTGTGTGTGTGTGTGTGTGTGTGTGTGTTTGTGTGTGTTCCCTTTCATTGAACAGAAGGCCATCAGTTAGTCATCCGCCTGAAGAGCATCCCTGGGTACATGTCTAGTGGACATGCACACAGTGGCTGTCCCAGAACAAGGCTTACTGGTCAATGTTTAATGCTCTGTAATTGGTTTCACTGACCAGCACAGCCTGCAGGATGCCAACGCTGATTCAAAGCCTGGCAGTTGAGACCAGCCATCGCTGAAGTCCCAAACGATCTTTTATTTTGAAACTGTGGCTGGTTGTAATTCATATTTTCCGCTGTGAGAGGTAACGGTTGTCTGGCAGTAATTTAAAGGATTAAACTGTCAAGGGTAATCTGTGCGATCATGTTTAGAAGTCCTCTTCTGTGTCTTCTCTCCTTAAAATGCCAAAACTTAAGTTTCCAAAGTATATCACACTGATTCTTCAACAAGACAGGGATTCGATTTTGATGTCTGAAAGCTCAGTTTCTTTCTCTCTCTCTCTCTCTCTCTCTCTCTCTCTTCTCCAGAGAACCATGAGCACTGTGGAGGAGGAGCCGGATCACATGATACCATGAAGACAAGCCTGCAGGTCCTGCGCTGCCAGCTGCTGAGTGAGTAGACCCACGCTGGTGGGACACGCGCATCAACAGGGTGTCCTGAGTCTGCAACCAGGGACCAGAGGATGCCCTGCATGTGCATAGTCAAAATAAAAAAACATCTTGGAAAGTCATGTTACAATCCTACAAAAAGGACTTTAGCAACATTGAACTCTACATTTTTATTTAAACAATTACCAGAAACACATATTACATGAAACATCTGGCAGTTTGGTTTGTTTTCGAGCATCCATGGTGTCCTTGGTGTTCATGCACTATTCACTTGATATGAGCTGAATTAAAGGAAGATGTGACAACTGGAGTTAGTTTTGCCATTGCAAAGTTGTCTGTGTGAGGGTTAAAAATACACTGCATGATATTTCAGTAAAATATCAAGAAGATTGCGGATTACATGAAATTTCTTCATCTCACTCCTATGAGAATGTAGTTCCCAAAAGTATTCATGAATGATGCCTTTAGTACAACAACTGTTGCTGTATTTTCCTGCTGACCTGTTGTGTTTGAATAAAAAAAAAAAAAGGATTCAGATTGTTAATAAATTGCATCCCTGTAGTTGATGTTATAGTTCAAGTTTATACCGCTTTAAATTCAGGGGACAAGATGGGAGTGGATGTTGGAAGCTCTGGCAGGCTACCAGCCCAGAATGTCACATGAATATGGAGCATGGGGGGGGGGGGGTCAGACTGGGACCCACCAGGATCCTGGACGGTTAGCTAAACAGGCTGATGAAATCTTGTATGCACCCTCGAGCTCCACCTCAGGGCAGCGGTGCCAAAAAAAAAAAAAAAAAAAAAAAAAAAAGGCTGTCTGCTGACAAATCTGCCTCAATCCCTCCGAAGTGATAAACTGGACTGCTGTGAGGGCAGTGCTTTGAGCTGTAGCGGAGGCGGTGGGAGGTCACATCGAAGCGGTTTAATCCAGAGAGGGCGGAGTAGCTTTGTGAGCAATGGTGGGACAAAATATCGAGTCGACACAGCAAAATATAATCGCTTTGACTCATGTGATACAATTATCGAATCTCTGGGGCCAAATATCAATTTTTTAAAAGAATACAGATCTTAAAAAAAAAAGTTCCCTGCCAATTTGACTCGTCAAGTTACTACTTCATGACTCCTCATCATGGTATTGTAATATTATCATCATAGTACCGCACCGTATCATTTTAAATCAAATCGTGAGATACCCCTATTTGGGAGAGTCGATACTGACACAATATTTAAGACTCCTTTTTTGTTGTAATGTCCAATGTTTGTGCTCAGAGTTCGGAGCTTTACTTTTCCATCAGGGTTTCCTTTTTGCCTGAAATCTCTGTGCATTTCAGAGACATTTCTCATTTTCCGTCTCTGGGTGAGCCTGCAGGAGACAGATGTGCTTAAACACCCTGAGGCTGCAGCAGGAGAAGAGCTGCTGCGGATAGAAGAGAACTTGGATGATATCACATTATTATAGCTTTCTGAGTAGTCGAGTTTCTCTGTGTGCCTCCAGTCAGCCTCTTTGCTGTTTTCTGTTCTTCTGTCTTCTCCCTTTTTAGCCAGTCCGCCCTTTGTACGTAGTCAAGCCTGCTATGATGACATAACACGACTGAATCAATGGGGGGAACTTAGTTGTTTATAGCAAATGAGGTCTTGTCTGGCATGCTCAGTCTTCAAAGCAAAGCCTGACAAATGAGGCTATTTGTGCAAATCGTGTTTTTTAGTCCTTAAAAATAGATGTCTTGAAAGGCCTGTTAGTCTGAAGTAGTGCAAATAATGAAACAAGGCTCGAGTAATCTCAGCCTATCACAATCCAATTTTGTCTTTTCTAGTATTATTAAAGTGTTCCTTGCAACACATTGTTGAACAAAGGAACAAATAACAGTGAAAATGTTGCACAACCTGGCAGTGTCTGTGATGTTAGAGGAGTTGTATGACCACAAGCCGACATTCAAGACAACTTGTTGTTTAATGTTTCTCCTTCCTGTTAGGTCCTTTGCCTCTGTCACAGCAGCTAAATCATTATCCCAGTAAACAGCTCAAGAACCCTTTGTTGTTCCTGTTTTTCGCATTCTCCCTCGGCCTGATCCTCCGATAAACACGTCTCTGTTCAAAGCCGCTGTAACCTGACAAACAATTTGCAGAGCGTTCAAACAGGAAGCCATTATCCTGTTTCGAGAGCTTTTCTCTCTTATCAACGGCCTCACATCTGTAGTTCCCTCCCCGCTCCGCCACTCCGCCACGCCGCCACTCCACCCTAACTGTGCTGCTCCACCAGGACGGTTTCAGAGGGCCACAGGATGTGCCCTATCTGTCTGTTTCCACCCCACGGGACACCCACTCTGTGCAGAATGGCAGACGAACACACCCAGGAGCGACCAAAGGAATTTGTCTGTTTGTGCTTCTGTGAAGATGACTTTCTATTTATATACCTAAGATATGTTTACATCTCTGATTAGGATGAGTTCTCACTGTTAAAGTCTTATTACAGATTCTAACAAATATGTTGAGTTCATCATATCCAGCATTTACAACCTGAGCTTTTGATTATTATAGATGTCACCATTAAAAATGCTTTGTTTTCCCTTGTATGCGTTTACAAATCAGGAACTGTAGGAAGATTTTAAGAGGATTATGACATACATGATTTTTTTTTTTATTATTTCAGTAACCATCAAATATAGTGACACAGAAAAGAGAATGATGAACAATAGGAGAAAGAAAAGTACCTAAGTGGTTAGTAGACTTCTCTCTAACGCATGCCATTCCCCGCTCTCTCTCTCCCCTCCATTTCTGACTCTATCCACGGTCCTATCTCGAAAATAAAGGCAGAAAAAGCCCAAAAATAAACCTTTAAAAAAAAAAGAAAAGTGCCTATGCTTACATTACAAGGGGCAACAATTACAATTATTGTATTAGGGTGAGCTGGATAGCCTAGCAGTTATGTTGCTATTGCGGGTTCAAATCCAACGTTGGCCCTTTGCTGCATGTCGTCCCCCACTTTCTCCTCCCAACGTTTTCTGTCTCTCTTTAGCTGTCCTATCCAATAGAGGCAAAAAGGCCCAAAATATAACTTTAAAATGAAAATAAAATAAATTATTGTAATAGAGGTATGTTCACAGTTAGACCTGTAAAGTGTTATTATTAGTACAGTACATGCATTAGTAGAAGTAGTGGAAACTGCAGCAGTTATAGTAGTACAAGCAGCAGTATTAGTATGAAGATATAATGGACTTAAGGTAGTTGAAGTAGGGCTAGTTAAAGTAGCATAAGTAGCAACATTAGTAGAAAAAGTACTAGTAGTAAAAGTTGTAGTATTTGCCTATAGCAGCTGATGTAGTATTATATTATATTCAGTGATGTTGGTAATTGGACCTCCAGAAGTAGTAATTGGTTTTAATTTGTTCTACTATTAGCTGTATAGTCGGTGGATGTGTGAATGATGGCAGTACAGGTAGCAGTGATACTACTACTGTAGTCATACTGTTAGTAGTAGTAAAATTGAAGAAGTGCTGCGGGTCCATTGAAGCTGGTGAGGGCCGACAGCGCTCTGTCCAGGCGTGATAATCCGATCTTAGCAGCAGTTAGTCAGACAGCAGCTACAGTCGGCCAATTGATAAAGGGTTCAGTCTGCCTGAAGCTGATGGATCTGATCTGCTTCTGTGGCTCTATGATGGCCCGTCAAAGTTTTAAATTAAAGGCTCAGACTACCTTTAACAAAACTCCCCATTTAAAGGCTTGTGATGACTTTGATTCAGGTCTGTCAAGTTTTATCCTCCAAACGTGAGATATGAATTCATTTTGTGTGAGATAACAGAGCTGTGCCGCGTGTGCCTGTATGGTGTGATAGAGGCTCATTGGTATTCTGATGAACGTCGTTGATAAAGCCTTCTCCATTTGCCCCGCGGGATTTCAGGGGGGAATCCCACAGAGGTTTGTCCGCTATCGCAGAGTGGTTTTGATTAGCATAAACGAGGCTAAATGTGATCCATGGAGGGCCGGGCGGGTTGGGAAGAGGACATCCTTAATTATTGGTTATGGTTCACTGTCCTGGGGTTTCAAAACCAGCACTCATGTTTATCCCATTAGAAGATGAGATGGACATTTTGTACTTTTATTGAGTGAAACAGAACATCACAGAGTGAGAGGTAAGGCAGACGGCCTTCTGTGTCTTGCTCAAGGGCACATTATCATGATTGTTAACAGACAATACTGTTTAGGAATATAAATGTTGTTCCGACAGCCTCAGACGAGCACTGGCAATATTCAAAACCACCTTGACAGGTGCTTGAAAAGTGAAGGTAAAGGCTTTCAGAAAGATGTTTTTTTAATCGTATGAGAAGGCTTTGTTTGAATGAGTCTGATAAAGTTCAACTTAATGATCAAAATCAGAGTAACCATTGAATGCCATTGAGAACAGTGAGGTCATATTCCCCTCTTCCCCCTGCATCCATAAGGCAAATGTACCTGTAAGTCCCTGGACAAATAAAATCTTTAAAAAAACATGTTAAGACAAAAGTTTAAGGTGTTTTTATAAATATTATCCAGGTGGCTCTTAAGAGCAAGTTATTTTTTGTGAGGATATCAAGCAGCACATTTTTATACTACTGCTCAGTATTTCATACCCTTGAGGATTTATCGTTCTTATTCTATTTAATTCATTTGTTCATGATGTGAATTTGGCAAAATTGCCATTGCATGTATGTGTTTCGCCCACTTTACATATAGTTCCCTCTTCATTCCCCGTCATGCTGCCTGAGCAGGGAGATGACTGAGGAGTAACTTTGTACCGCATGACGATCCTTACTGATGGATGATTTTGCAGCTCCTATTTTTGGCTTCCAGAAGAGCCTCCAGTTTCTAAAATTGACGCTGCCAGCGGGCCACCGATGATGCGACACTCCCATCCTGGCTGCAACACTTGCCTCATAGGCAGATTGTTGCTGTGCATTCAAGCTACATCTTTCTCCATTGCACGTATCATGTAGTGACCTCTGGTAAAAAAAACTAAAAAAAACTAATATCTAACCCCCCATGGTGAGAACACCCCCTCTCCCATCTTAGGATTTATCATGCAGCCATGCAGGCTGGTGCATACGACACACTAAGTGCTCCTGTATGATTGATTAGGCTGAAAGACTCATGATGCATGTGCCTGAGCGAGATTGTTCTTCTGTAATCGAGTCTTTGCATTAGATTGAATCCATGGAAGAAATTCAAAGCAAAATTTCATCAGCAGGAATAAATGTTGTGTTGTTTTTTATTTCATGTAGCGTAACTTTAGCATCCCTGACAGCTGCTCTGGCCTCTGTCCACTGACATTGAGTCTAATAATGAATGATTGGTGGGACAAAGCCTACAATGGATCACTGCGCAGGATCCTGCTTTACAACATGATTTATTGATGTCCCTGAAGGCATCAATGGAGGACTTGAACGAATGTCACCGGCTTCCTATGCATTCAAAATAGCTCTAATTCAGCAGGTTTCCTGCATAAATTGCCCCACCCTCTAAGATCCTGAGTGTAGGTGTTCGAAAACAGGTTGGCTCCATTAGTCAAATAAATGGGGGCATAATCTCATTGTAATTTCACCGGGGCGTTGTTTGTCTCCATGATATTAGCATGTGCTATTCTGAGATGATCCCCTGGGTGATAGAGATAGTGAGGCAACATGTTGGTGTGATTGATAACTGTAAGCTTCGGTCCGTTAAAGCATATACAACAGGGGAAAAATTCTCAAGAGCATTACATTTTTACTCTGCTTTTTGTCTCCTTGTGATCAAAGGTTCAGATTTTTCTCCCTTGCTTCATAAAACTGGACAGATCCTTTTTTATTTGTGTTATGTGCATGTGAGAATATATCAAAAACAGCAAACAGACACAAAAATATTGTTGAGTAGACAAGTGTTTCTAAGCAAGACAAATGTTTAAATAAAGGTTTTTTTCCTTTAAATTCCTATTTTTGAACCTTGGTCTCATGTTTCTAATCCCACCTTTTCATTTTGTCCATGTCTTATCGCTGATGAAACACCTTCCCATCTTCCTCCCTTACTCTCACTACACCTCTGCCCTCCTCCTCACACTTTCCCACCCTGTCCAACCTCACTATTCTTCCCCTTTTCCATCCAATTTTCTCATGTTCTTCCCGTTGCTTCAACTCAATAATGGATGTTCATAAAGCTCAATTCACTTCTCAGGCCTTTTCAATCATTTCTCCGGTTAATTCACTCTCTGTGCTGGCTTCTTCACTGCACGTCTTAGTGGAAGCAGGGCTTGGCTCTCTGTCTGTGTTCCCCCTGCTAACGCTCTCACTCCATCAGCCAGACGCCCAACCGATGAGACAAATTACATCCATTTGCCTTGGAGACCAACACAGTGCACACATGGATGCACATGTAACTCCTGCACACACATAAATTGAGCATTTATACTGCATAGGTCAAAATAGACAGGGCGGAAAACATGCTGCAACAATGTCATGATAGCTTAGTACTTTTAGGGAACAATAAAGAGGTTTGACATGTCTCTATGTCACATTAATTATTATCTTACAAGGACATGAAAGCAAACCGAATACACACAGATTTTCTCCTCTAATGGCCACTGAAAAATAGCTACACGCAAAAAACTACTCATCTGTTTCCAATTCAGAAAAGGATGTTAAACATGTTAAGCGTCTCTCCAGAAACCCATTCAAAGATTTTAGTGTTCTTATGAACATTATTATTTTCCATAGAGTATCTTAGTCATCCACCTCCATAGTATAGGCCTGTGCTGTTATCTCTCTTGAAATTTAAGCCCTCAAACATTTGGACAATTAGTCAGTTTTCCTGCCTTTAGATGTGTGTTTCCAAAAGCTACGCTCCAATCCGACATCAAACTTTTACAGTTTAAACTGAGCACATAAATCCTTTTCCGACTTCTAACAGTGTAGGCTACTGGAAATATAGAGGAAGATAGATAATAAGGATGACCCTGCTCTAACTTGCTAGCTAGCCAACAAGCTAATTTACATTCCTCATTTTCCAAAGAGAAATGCTAGTTATGCTACACAAAGTTAGAACAGCTGACAGAGATGACAGATGTAAAATGTAAAGTATATGCTCTCTCACAGCTAATGTTCCTCTTTTTAGGCATATAGGGCTTGCATACAAATTAACTGCTTTAACTGCCTTCTCTCATTCTGGATATATTTAAGACCTCACAGTGTAGGCTATGGAAATGAATGTTGCTTCAGAGGTTTCCACAGACAATTTGTGATATTTTTGCTTTCCTCTAAAATAATAATCCCATAATGAAACGTCATATGATGATAACAGACGCATTCATCCAGACAAAACACCAAAACCACCTAGAGCTTTAGTGTGAGCCGTTTTACTTTTACAGAAGATATTATGCAAGAAGCTAACCTAGCCTTTTCTTTTAGGGTTCATGTTGTCGGGACACTATAATCATTTTCTCATAGCTGTTATCTTCTGCTCATAAGCAGCTCATCCAATACTGTGTTTTGCCTTTTTATAATGACCCTTAATAAGGAGATAAATGTGACTAACTAAAGTCAACCAAGAAGGCTCTGACTCAGTACTCAATTGAGCATCTGAAAAACTAAAGGCCAGTGTTATACTCACCATGTAATGATTATTAGCGATGTCAGAAGTACGAGAGCAAGCTTACTTAAAAGGCAGATTCTCCCCTTTTACATATTAGATGCGGTCTTCAATAAAAAATTATTTGACTAGTACACTGCAAATTCACAAAATAACATGTATCTCCATGTTGGTTAGAGGTTGAGACCAATGTTTGTGAGCCTGATAAATCAGAAGATTGTGCCTTCTGTTAATGTGTGCCTGTGCCAAACCATTTAGTTTGCATGTTTTTGATACAACTTTGTCCTTAAAGGGAGTCTGGGTGTGTCATGTTTTATTCATTGGTAGCAAGGCGTCGGGTTGCTGGGTTTGGGGAGCCAGGGATTGGTACTGATTGAAGGTTTTGACTTTACCCAGTTCAGATAACTTTTTATTTATTTTATTTTTTTCAAAGTGAAAGTCAACTTTATTGTCAATTTCAAAATATGCCAGACATACAGTGGAATCGAAATTTCGTTTGTCTCTGTCCCACGGTGCAATACAACCAAAATAAGATAAAATAAGATAAGGTAAAATAGATAAAATAAAATGAGGTAAAAATAAGATAAATAATATTTACAGTAATAAATTCTGTTAACAAAAACTTTAATTGGCTTCTTTGTTTCATTAATAATACAGCAATTTTTATTTACTTACCTTTCCAATTTTGTCGTCAAAATGCTTTTATTTATTATTCAGATATTACTTTTTTTCTCTTTCTTTTTGTGGTTTTAATCATTCACTTTCTTCAGTGTTGATAATTTCATGTCGTGTTGTGCACATTTCTCATTTCAAGGGCTGTTTCCTCTAAATGTCCCCCCAATGGGACCACCGTTCATATTGCCAATGATCAACAATAGAACCAATACTTAAAGCTTATATAGGTTGGGGTTTGTCTGTGTTCCATTATCCTGCCAAGAGGATCATCTCAGGAAAGACGAGCAGTCATAAATCAAAGATGGCCATGTGTGTTATCTCCTCAGATTCAGGTCTGAAGTGGGCTCTGTGGATTAGAGACGTGACAGGCTTGGTTAATGGAAGACAGGGTCTGGACCCTCTCTCCTGGTCGTCTGTGTGACTGAGTATGGTGGAGTATGATTAATGATTCAGAGGCTGAGTTTAAATAGTAAGTGCGCTGCGTTTTGTTCTGTTCTGCTCTGCTGTGGTGTATTTTAAATCCTCGGGTGAATAAAAAGAAAAGAGGAGGGGGGAAATATATGGCAAAAAAAATTGAGATTACTCATTGACTGGGCTGGTAGGTTTTTAAAATTCATTACGCCGGCCTTTTCTACCCCCTTTTCTACACATTCAGTGCTTTTTTCCCCTCTTCTTCTCCTCTATCTATCATGGAAATGTGTATAACACATTTAAATGATGGCCATAGCATTTAGGACACATTGGTGGCTTTAGACTGGGATTTATAAATTAACCACTAAGTAACCATGAAGTAACCATGAAGTAACCACTAGGTAACCACTAAGTAACCACTAGGTAACCACTAAGTAACCACTAAGTAACCACTAGGTAACCACTAAGTAACCACTAAGTAACCATTAAGTAACCACTAAGTAACCACTAGGTAACCACTAAGTAACCACTAAGCAACCATTAAGTAACCACTAAGTAACCACTAGGTAACCACTAAGTAACCACTAAGTAACCACTAGGTAACCACTAAGTAACCACTAAGTAACCATTAAGTAACCACTAAGTAATCATTAAGTAACCACTAAGCAACCATTAAGTAACCACTAAGTAACCACTATGTAAACATTAAGTAACCATTAAGTAACCACTAAGTAACATTAAGTAACCATTAAGTAACCACTAAGTAACCACTAGGTAACCACTAAGTAACCATTAAGTAACCACTAGATAACCACTAAGTAACCATTAAGTAACCACTAAGTAACCATTAAGTAACCACTAGGTAATCACTAAGTAATCATTAAGTAACCACTAACCACTTAGTAACCATTAAGTAACCATTAGGTAACCATTCAGTAACCATTCAGTAACCACTAAATGACCACTAAGTAACCATTCAGTAACCATTCAGTAACCATTCAGTAACCACTAAATGACCACTAAGTAACCACTAAGTAACCATTAAGTAACCATTAAGTAACCATTAAGTAACCACTATCTTCCAAGAAACATTTGGTTCAGTAAACTGGGGGAAAAAAGTATTTCAAATTGACCTTGAATCCTGTTTTTCCCAATCCCTGTCTCCAGGTCAGCATCCTGCAGCAAAAACATGCAACACAACCTCATTCTGCCTTAAATTAAGAACATGTTCTGTTCTCAGCTGAACACATAGGAACACCCCACTGGAGCTGTGTTTAACATTGTCAATACAGGAAGGGAGGGAGCAAAGTGGAAATTAATAAGCCTTTGCAAGTTGCTCCCTCCATGAGTGTCTTGCTGTCTGCATAACATAATAGGACCAATATTCCCTACAGGCAACTGCTAATGACTTGTCACTACACAGACTCCTTATGGGATTGATCTCCAGAAAGTGAATCTGTCAGGGTCTGTGATACTGTTTTAGCATGCAAAGTTGGCCGTTTTGATGCTACAACTGTGAAAGTATCTTTACAAGGTGTTTTGTGCTGTATTACGCATGAATGGAGACTCATTTTAATGGTGCAGATTCATTTTTTAATTCATCATTTGTTTCAGATAATGCATTTATTATTTCTCCTCACATCATTTTGACTTCCTTGGCTGTTTATAACAATGACACCAATTCAAAGTAATATAGAAGTTTTTTTCACTTAACTCCCTATCTTCAGTGTTACTTGCCCTTGTTGTTTGGGCTTTTTAAGCATTTCTGCAGGTTTGTTTGTACCCTGCGTTTAAAGAAAAGGATCCTCTTAAGTCCTAATGGCGACCTTACACATGCACAGAAACACACAGTGGAACCCCGTCTCGTGAATTATTCAGTTAATAAAGCACTCAATAAGTTAAACTGTGAGTGACAAACACAGCGGTTTAGTAGATTAAAGGCTAATAGCATAATGAATGCAAGACAAGGCTGCACATCAAACATTCAACTGCAGGTTTTGCACTTTCTCTCTGAGCTATGAGTAGCAAGATCCTTGAAAGAATTGATAAAAGCCGACAGACAAGCTGAAAATAGGATGTTATGTTATTATGAGCTAATCATCAGATTCCTGTCTCTTTCTCCGCAGGTGTTCTAGCATTCCTAGCACTGCCAGTAGGACTGGTGTCATCAGCACAGGAGCTGTACTTCATACAGACATCCCAGGACTCTGTCTCCATGGCAGTCACCCACAGCAGCCCCCTGTCTGCCCCAAAACCTGACCCCTTGGACTGGCATCAAGAAGGCTCCAGTAGTGGGGAATGGACATCCAAAGGAGGCACTCAACCATCAAGCATCATTCTCCCCACTGCCATAGTCCAACCTTTGGCCTTGCTTCACACAACCCAAAGTTCCGGTCCTGCTCATGTTGATCCTCCCATTGATGAATCGAATACAGTCACCCCTAACACTGTGAGCACTGACAGTCTTGTGGTTCAGCCCCTGGAGCTTGGCTATGATATTGTAAACCAAGGCAAAATGCACAAATTGGTCAAAGCCCTTCAAGTCCAAAGGCCAGTAACTGTCAGCGCTAACCAGGCCAGCACCAGCATCCCAGAATTTCTCAGCACAGCAGCCCCAAATGTGAAATCTACTCCTAGAGGGGCTCCAGACCCCCTTCCTCTTATGTCCAGCTCTGCATCAGACAGAGGAGACACACTCAAAGTAGAACCACAGAGGTTGAGCTTGGACGCACCTTCTATGCCCGGTCGTCAGTATGTTCCCAGATCCTCCCTGTCACCCTTTTCCTCTTCTGCAAATGATGCTGACCCCATACTACGCCCGTATCTCAGGGAGCACGCTGGGGGTGCTGCACACCATGCAATCACCCTGAGGGAGGTGCCTGCAGAGAACGAGCCCCCCACTGTGGTGGCGCAGCCTCTCAGCATCAAGAATTCAACAATCACCCCAAACAACCAAACTTCACCCAACGAGACCACCACTAAGATGGAGGGTCAAGTTGTAATAGGAAACACCACAGACAATGCCCCTCTGGGACGCTGGTTGGGGAATGTAACTACTTATGGTGGGCTGTTCGCCAATGACAGCTCAGTTGAGGAGATGCCCGCTCAGGGGAACAGCTCAGAGTCCCCTTCCACAGCCAGTGGGAATTTCCTAAACAGACAGGTTCCCGCCACAACCCAAGACCCCTGTATGCCTTGCAACAGCTCAGGCCCGACTGTGGACTCCCGCCTGACAATCTGCCTGAGCAGGATGGACGTTGTGTGGATCGTGCTGGCCATCACTGTGACTGTGTCCTCGTGTTGTAAGTAATAGCCCTGGTGACACCCAGAAGTTTGTTAGTCAGCTTTTGAAGAACTTGTTAGCTAGATTTTGTTACCTTCAATATTTCCCTTGCCACTAGTTTTCATGCTAAGCTAATTGGCTGTTAGCTGTAGCTTTATGTCCTAAAAAAAGAGTCAGTGTTATCATTTATCTCATCTACCTCCTGGGGAAACTTTTACTCTGGGTCAATAGAAAGTTATTTTGAAATAAAAAGTCACAATTTACTCTCATTATGCTCGCACTTCTCTTCATCTTTCCTGGTTAGCGCTTGCTTCATTTTTTCAGGAATGCCTTTTGACAGCCTCCAGACTGCCTTCAGGCCAGGATCCTGTTGCATTAAAATCAAGAGAGAGCGATAGCATATTAATAGCCAGGGAGGCAAAGTGTCTTTCATCGAGAAGTGGCGCTCCTTAGGCAAAACTGATTTTTTTTTGTGTGTTATGGTCTGTTGGAGATGGAGAAATAAAGATTTCTTGCTCTGCTATAATAAATAACTGTCTTGTATTTTCCTTGAAAGTTTGTTTCTGAGTGACTTAAAGCTTTGTTACTGAGAAAAGCTCAAAGTTACAACAAGGTACACTACCAGTAGAAGATTCAAGCCGTATTTCCTTTCAACCACAATCTCTTCCAACAGTGTACGCTGTGGTGAAACATGACAGCTTCTCCCTGAGCAGCAGTGTGTGCACTTTCAGAGGTGTTATTTGAAGCAGCAGCTCCTCCAGCCTCTGTGCTAACCCTCATTTTCCCCTTCCTGTCTCTGCCCGCTCTAGCTGTTCTTTTGACCGTGTGCTGCATGAGGAGGAAGAAGAAGTCATCGAGTCAGGAGAACAACCTCAGCTACTGGAACAACGCCATCACCATGGACTACTTCAGCAGGCACGCCGTGGAGCTG